>NC_088831.1:32750075-33350075 GCF_904066995.2 Poecilia reticulata
AACTCCAATCTCATGCGCATTGTGAGACTGGAGTTGGACCATCACACCGTAAGGCCAGAATGCTTAAAAGTTCCAAGGGTTTCATATAATGCACTGCATGCCGCATATGACATTCACAACAAGATCATGTCATTTTCCAACTCCTGCCTCTCGCCTTTTCTGTGTAAAAATGGTTAAATGACCTGAGCTCAAATGACATTATTCTTAAATGTGTTCTTAATGAGTCGTCCACTGTACAGTATAAATTCCAATTACATCCAATTAACCCCAATCAGAAGTACCTCATCTTTAGCCTCTTTTTTATTTAATGGTTCGCTGCGACTTCAACCATTGATTAGGCTGAGTGAGCAGCACTACTAAATGACCACCTTGAAGGAGATGGGAGCTGTTAGCCTTAATAGAGACCACATGCCCATTACACCTCTGCATGCACAGTTCCGTCCTTTTAACAGCCAAGATCAACTTTTATATTGGGGTCTGACGAGCCTCTATCCTGGCTTGATTTCGACTTTAGCCAATTTGCTTCTAGTGAAAATGTTAAGTAGAAACCTTCCATCCATGAAAACCGGCCTATTATTTTCTAATTACAGTGCATTTAGGTCCTTCAGTAGGCATTTGTGATGATTATCCTTGGAGTCATCTCAATGTATGCACAGTGGAGTTTTTCTCAGCTAAACCTAAGTGGCATTGTGTCCTTCCATGTTGTCCTTAAGTATTTATCCACCAAAGACGAAGTGCGACTAAGACTGGATATGCAAACCTTGAGCCTGTGCTTGTTAGTCTATTATTCAAGAGATTATTTGGGGCAGAAACTAATCAAAGCCGCTTCACTTTATATTTTTTTTATGCTTTAATCAGGAGCAGCACAAAACCTCATTTTTACTACATCAGAGAAACAATGAAGGCAAGATATAAAAGCAAGAATCCATTCAACGTACAATCCTCCAGTGCTAAAATTGGCAGCGGAAGCTGGAATAAGCCCTCCCACATATTCAGTCTTGAGAATTTCTCTATTTGTCCTCTTTTGAGGAGTTTGCATTGCATAATTCCCACATGGCTTTAGACATAACAATCTGTAGATTAAACCAAACAAAAATGTTTGCAAGAACTCCCTGGATTTCAAGTGCATTTAAATTACAATTCCCTCACAGTTTTGAGCTTTGTTAAAACAAAGACAACAGCATCGGTTTCTAAATGAAAGCAAGCAGAGTCAACATTAGAAGTGGATTAACTGGACAAGAACCAGAGAGCTGTAAGTCTTTGAAACAGCCTTCGAGTACAATTGTTAGAGACTAACATATGAGGCCTCCACAGTGGGCATAAGTGAATAATATGTTTATTTATAGATGGTATGAAATTAAACACACTTAAAACCAGGGGACAGTGTGGCTTAATCAAGCCCCTTTAAATCCAATTCATGCTCACAATTTACAAAGCAGCTGTAAGCGGGGAGCGTTAAGTGCATTCCCTCATCACTCTATGAACGGGAGTGGCCAAGCACACAAAACCCAAGTAGTAAATTAATAGTAATAAAAACTCCAACTGCAGGGACAGATGCAGAAATTAAAAGCCACAAATGAAAACAACAAGCCGCTCGGCTTAATAAAATGCAGGACAATGACATTCCTCAACCAATCAGATTCACCTACTGTGGGATATTTAGACATATTTAATATTGATTTGCATCACACTTAGCGCAAAGTGAATGAATGCAGTGAAGGATGCTTGGTTCTTTACGGCGGTGTTGTTTAGAATAGTAGTGTCTCTGTTATTACCACATGTTAGCTTATACTAAAAAAATATGCAATCTGTACTGTTTAACCTATCTAGTGCATATAAATACAAACGTTTACCTGCTTGAACTGCTTTTCTACACTGAAAAATGTTTTATTAGTTTCCCAAAACTATAATTCAGATTCGACCATTACCAAATCAGAATTCAGTCTCACTCAATCAAAATTCAATCAATTAAATTTGACTGATTTGTTTAAAATTAATTCAGAATTATAGGTTAAGCAAAACTAAGCTAACATATTAGGGTCATTTTATATTTGTTTCAAATGTAATATGTACATTGCTATGAAATGTACTTGTCAGCTAAGAGGATTAGTCAAAATGCCTTGAGTTTCCTAGAGGCTTTAAAAATATCAGGAGTATTTAACCTCGTCAGTTGTTTGTCGATACATGTGCAAGCCCTTAAACAACAAATCTTATTTTACAAATTTAGAAATTGAGGAAGTTTTTAAATAATTCTATGATTATTAGTAACTTTGAAAAGCAATTATGGGTTGTGCTTAACCTTTTATGTGAACCAGCGTCTTTTTTTACGAGCAATGGTTACAAGTTGGGCAGTTTGAATCCAAAGCAGCCTCGGTCATAAGGTATCATGTCGGAAGCAACAGCTTGTTGGTGTTTGTGGCTAACAGTCATCTTGCTGAAAAAAAAAAATCTATCTTTACCTGCCTTTCTAATGTAAAAAAAAAAAAAAGAAATAAATAAAACATAATAAACAAAACAAAAAGAAAAACCTCAAGTTCATCTTTGAGTGGCTGGTCAGTCCTCCTTGACGTCTGTTACTGGAAGTCCAAACTGCACAAAGGTTTTACTGAATTAGAGAGAGGACTCATTGCCCCTTTGAAGTTCAGTTCCAGTAAATGTTCTTTGTTTGGACTGCATGCTGTCTTCTGTTTGTTCATTTTTGTGTGGTTAAACAGTTTCCTACACATAGTTTGGTCAGCTTTATGAATGTAAGATATTCCACAAGTTTTACTCGTAACATTTTTAACAGTCGTTCCTTTCTTGTTTCCTTATTTTTTTAAATTTTGGTTTCGTGCTTATTTTGCTAAATTAAAACAGTGGAGAACAGATAATAAAGAGTCTTAGACTGGTTAAAAATTAGTCAAATTGTTGATAATATTAATTACTTGTTCTTGTTGACTTGTTTAATAATCTTTAACTGAATTGATGATTAATCTTTATGTTGATTCTTAAAAATGATGATGAGGATGTTTAAGTTTAAAATGTTGGAAGTTTATTAAGCAAAATCTTTTAATTTCTAATGAAAGGTTTTGATAGGTAAAAGTCATTTAAAGTAGATTTTACAGCCACATAAAGCTCCTTTTTGCTTAAGAGGTCTTTGGAAATAGTTGAATGCAAGATGGAGTAAGAATAAACCAGATAGGTAAGATGCAACTTTCTGAACTCCACAGATGTAGAAACTACCTGTCCAGTTCACCATCCGCCCCCTCAATTTTTCATTCTGAGGGACCCACTTCTACAACTAAGTGCACTTGAGCAACACTTTCCTACTCCTCAGCTGGATGTACTACTGGGTAGCTGTTCTCCTGCTGAGAGCTCATCTTTCTAACAATTTACTGCGTAAAGTGAACAGAAAAGGAAAAGTTGGGCTTGTCAGAAAATAAATCTTTATTGGAAAACTGAATGTTTATTGAAAAATGTAAAATGTGATTTCAAGATTGTATGTCTAATATGTACAGACTAATTTCAAGATTACACTTACTTTAATGTTTTAATGCATTTGTAAAATAAAACATGCTCCTAATCAATTCTCAAATTAAAATGTCAGAAATAACGAGACAAAAATATGAATCAAGGTAATTTTTAATCCCCTGAACGTAGACAGAAGAAAACCCATGAAAGAATTTTCTTATTCACAGAACCGATATTAAGGAAAAGGACTTAGGAAATGTTTACCATGACATGAGTGAGTATGTATGGACATGGATAGATGGAATATTTAAGAGACAGATGCTGTTATCAAGCTGCCGTCTTTCCCCAGAAGGTTTAAGGTTGTTTAACCAGGACACATGTCAAGAAAGATTTTAACCAGTTGTCGTAATTTAATATTTTAGACTAATTGTCCTTTAACAAATTTAATCTAAAAGGTAACTTACCACTTAAGACGTCCATGATGACTCTGGAGGAGCTGCAGAGATCCATATCTCAGGTGCTGCGCATCACAAAACTAACAGAAAATTACTCTGAACTTGTGTCCATTGTTAATCATGGTGGTGGCCACGGGATGCTTTTCTTCAGAAGCAAAACGAGCAACAACATGATGGGTCTTACTTAATGTCGCAGTTTTGAATTTGATCAGTAATCAGCATTTTTATTCTGATTTCTTAAAAAGATGTGTCCTACTAAAAGGAAATTTGAGAAAAGCACACTAACTATTCACAAGAAATTGCCTCAGAAAAACATGTTTTTATTAACATGATATCAATCAGAATCTTTACTAAAATAATGATATGAACTCTTATCAGAACAAAGCAAAAATGAGACAAATAAACCATTATCTCAAGATGGAAAACCTTTGGTTTCACTGTCACAAATTATCTTACGTATGCTCATAAAAAAAACATCAAATCTGCCACCGGGCGGTTTTTTTAGTATGAACTCAAAATCACTGCATAAAAGAAAGAGAAAATGAAATTCTTTCATGTGTTGGCCTTAAAATTCATCACTTTAACACCCTGGTAAGTGTCCTCCACTCCTTTCACACTTTCCCAATTACACAGCATCACCGTGATACTTGCAAACCCTGAAGGATGTACAGTAAGTATACAAGGTTCATCATTTTAAAACCAGAAGTTTCAAATCAAAAACTCCCCTAATTAGTTAGGTTTCACCAGGATGTGTCATCACAGTGTCAGAATCCTCCACACCTTAAACACGTCCCACTAAGATTTCAGACATCTCCTACAAGTAAAATCCACTTATTACATGACAGTCTGTTTCAGATGAAGCATTGTGCAGGGAAAGTATATAACGCAAGGATTCTTCTCATAATAACTCACCTGTAAGAACCCTACAGCAATGTATAAAAGTGTGAACATCTGGTCAATGAGTGGAGGATATATATATATATATATATATATATATATATATATATATATATATATATATATATATATATATATATATATATATATATATATATATTTTTTTTTTTTTTTTTTTTTTTTCTGAGAGGCCACACAGGTTTGATGATGGCTTGAGATTCCGGTGACCTCTTGCCTCAGTAGCAACGGCCTTATCTCTGGAGGGTCAATTACCATTCGCTTTGGCTTGATCTTGTTTGTTTAACTTGACACAGTGAAGAAAGGCCTGACATTGACCAGGATCTGCTGCATTAATGTGTTCCATGTTTTGCATTCATCACTGTCACTGAGCTGGAGAAGACCACGGGCATCAGGGAAGAGCAGGAGAGGGATTCTGTGTGTGTATGGCAAAAAGGACAGCATAGAAAGGAGACAGGAAATTGTATTTAGGAAAAAAAAAGCAAGTTTAAATGAATTTCATCACCTCATAATAATAAGTTAGCAAAACACAGTTGAAACAAGAGACGTATAAATGTTATATCAAAATATTTTTTCTCAGGCATTTTAGGTCACTAAACAATCCCTTTTCGCCACTCCAAAATGCCAGAATCATGAGAAGAAAAATCATTTTAAAAGTGCTTTGAGAATTAAGACGCTTACATGGACTCAAATTATTATGCCTTTAAAGAAATTAGTGAAAGCCCAGATGATGATGAAATTTTTCAGATTATGTAAAACGGAGAAAATGTCCAATAAATTTTAACTTGTAGAGACATTTCATACTCTTAAATGTTAAAGGAAGTGAAATATTTAATCATTACACCTTGGAAAAGCAAAATTCAAAAAGAATAATGTCTTTCGTGAATATGTGAATTTTTTTTTTGCAACTTTGATGTAAAGCAAGGAAAATTAAAAGTAAAATAATTAGATAAATAAATACATCATTGATTCATTAATGAAATAAACCAATGTTTAAATAATTTATTCAATAGATAATTAAGAATTAATTATCTGTCAAACTCTCCCACCAAAGCCAAGGGATGGGCGTGCAGTTTTTCATATATTTCTCAATTTGTTCTGAATGCAACCTAAAAGGGAAATAATATAGAATATTTGTAATTTGTATGGAGAGCCTGTTAACAAAGGCCTGTTTTTAAAAGTTATTAGAACTGAAATTGTATGTAACCCTAAAATCTCCAACAACAAGAAAGTTAAAAGAAAAACTCAGAAATTACTCTGAACTAGATGAATGTAGAAAAATATTGACACTTGGTGTAATAAATGAAGATTTTTTTTCTTATGAGCACAGTTCTTATATTTGCTGATACTGAAATCTGTTTCATTTGGAAACTACTTTGATAAAGACTCCCACGCAGACTGTGACAGCGAACTCAGAGCTGGTTCCACGTAGGGAGAGCTGTCACTGGATGGATCTCAGTTTACATGTAATCCATATGTTTTTTGGTCTCAGTTGTGTTGGCAAAGGGCTTCGAATCACCATTAATCTAAGGTTTCCATACAAAACAATATTCTTAGATTTTCTAGTTTAGTTAAGAGCTTATGATAAATTTGATTACTTTTCCTTTTAGTGTTGTTAGCAGGGCTTTTAAATCTATTGTCACAATCCAAAGCCATGTTTATCTTCGATTGTCTTCGGAACTAAAACCATGAGAGGCAGCAGACTGTATAGTGTTTAAAATATCTGCTTAGAAGTTGAATGAAAACTATTTAATTTCAAATCTTTTTTTAAGGGTTTTCATGATCAAATAATTCAGTGGAGAAAAAAAAAGTAAACTCTAAGAGTACAATCTCTGGAAAAAAAACAAAGATGGATGTACTGTTCCAGTCAACATCGGGCGCATTGTATTTGATCTTCCATATCACACCGAGAGGCAGAGTGTCATGGTTACCAAGCTAAAAGAGGATCATCACCATTGAGTGCCTATTAAAGCAGGGAAATCTAAAACCTCTTCTCATAAAGGAACACGGGAGAAACGCCCACTGGTAATAATCATGTACGAACCTGTTCACACACACATGCACATTAACTCACCCTTGTCTTAATATCTTTTTTGGGAGTCTCTATTACAGTCCGTTGACATAATAAAGCGCTATCAGAATGTGTGTCAGTGTGACTGCTTGTGTTGTTGAGGTTATAGTGAACCCATCATGCAGCTAAGTTGAGTTTGACTTAGCAGAAATTTTATTTCACTATTTAATATTCATTTAGATCCAAATTACAAATCGTCATATTAGTTGACTCAAACATGGCTGCTAAGAATTACTGACTTATTGCTGCTCTGATTAGAATTCCAGCAAAAATACTGGTAAAGTAAAAATATTTGAAAGGTGTAAGTAGAAGACGCAATGATGTTATTTTCCTTACTTCTATTAGTTAATTTACTTTACATTTACAAAAAGAAATAAACACACATTTCAAATCCACTTGATGTACACAAACACATTTTTTTTAACATTAACTATATTTACTTTCATAACTAAATTTAAGAAATACACTAAAAAAGTGTAAAATAAGGTAGACAATTCAATGCAGTCGAAGAATGATGATGTAATGCTTGAATGGAGGTGTAAGTTAGCAGAAATGAGTCTGAGCGAAACAGGGTGGAACCTGCCAGCAGCATATGGTGAGTCTTTTCTGTGTGAACCCAGTCTGCCTATCTCATCAGAATCACATTACTGAGAAGTGTTTGGTAGAAGTGTATTTTTTATTTTATTTTTTAGATAACCAGGCTGTTTTACTCATGAGGGTTTACACCACAGCTTTTTTCTGAGGACATTGCTTGTCATCATATTTAAACTCAATCTGTCAGTGGTTAGTTTTCTCACAACATTCTCTTTACCCCCAAAAAGGCACTTCACATCACAAATGCCAATGATAAAAGAAAAGCTAACATACTTATGTAAAACTAGAATCTTCATTTACATCAGGTAAATGATGTAAACTATCCTAAGTCTTCATTTACATCAGCCAATTTCCTGATAAACATTATGCTCACAAACAACATCTGTACTTACCTTGGAATTCTGAGTGTTTGGTCCCAGTAAAAGCCATTTGTCATAACTATAGCATGAACTGTGTTCATTCTCTTAAAACCAAGTTTCCAATAATTTCTTTATCCTGTAGCAAAAACAATGTTTCCAACCAAGAGATGGTGTCATTTGCATGAGGATAAATTTGTTTTCTTCAGCTGTTTCCTCTACAGAGCTTATTAATGTTTCTGGCATATATGATCTTTGTAGCAAAACTGCTTCACTCCATCCTTTTCCTGTGGACCAACAAATTCTTGTAATATTTTTTAGCAAGTAAACAGTCCATTCCCTATCTACAACAATAGTCCTTAAGATCCAGATGACATGCTGGAACTAATTTATTTTATCCACTTCCTGTCTTTAACAGAGGCAGGTCTTTAAATGCATTTTGCTGTGAAAACAAAAGCCATAAATCTACTGTGCCATAAAAATACAGACTGTTTATGGTTTAAGTTTTAAATATTTATGTTATATGTCTCCAATATGTGTTATTTCAGTAGTAATTAATATATAAAGAAGCAAAAAAGCTTAAATCAATTTGTATCTATTCATAGCTTTGCATGTTTTCATATATTATGCTGTTGAAATGCTAAATATTGTAGCAATTTAGACACTTTTAAACAATCAGCAATTAAGAAGGTTTTGTGACAAAATATTACAAGCTGAGGGTGACAGACTTAAGAGGTGTCAGACATAAAACTGAGTCCCTACTTCTTATTTCTTTTTACTTGTAACAGTGTTAGTATCGCTAGTGACCACAGAAAATCAGCATAGTTGCAGAATAAAGCCAAAAGCAGAAATTAACTAAAAGTTATACAACATTTTTTGACCTGTTTGTTAATTATTGCTTCATTCAAAACATGTAATCAGGCAGCTATTGTGTTTTTTTCCAGTCGTGGTGTTGCTGAGGAAGTGGCTTTATTATTCAGCAATGAATCGTATCCTGATACTATTCTGTGCATGGCAAGAGCTAAAGCAAAAACATAAACTACAATAATAAATTGGATGTTTTTGCTGCTGTGAAAAGCATTGCTTCAAAATGTGTCATCACATAAGAAATAACAGAAGATAATGGTAACAAACTGGCTCAGTGGTAATGCAGTGTAGATATGTTGTTTATTGTGATATGTTTAGAAGTGATTCCAAAAATTTACAAGGCCAATCACAAGAGAAAAAAAAATCCTTAATGATGTTGCAGGCCATTTACGCTGTGAATTGTCAGAGCTTCGCTTACAATAGAAAATTGAGGATCTATGCTTCTACTCGTCAAATACAATATATGTGATAATATTGAAAATAAAGCTGGATGATCTTTAAAATGCATTCTGCAGTATATTCTTAAAGCCCAATCTGTTTTGCTCTCAAACAGGTGCTGTGGGGAGTGCAAGGCCAGCAATCAGACTAAGATTTGGGCTTCAGGTCAGATGACGGATTCAGGGGGAGAATGACAGGAAGGGTGAGGTTTCTTACTCAGCTCTGCAGAATTAAATAAAAGTCCTGCTACGTAGAGTGCCAATTATAGAATAATGCAAACAAAACTCCCGACAGGAATAGAAAGATCAAAACAATGCCTATTTAGTGCTCACGCAGGCAGTGTGAATGGCTTTTGTGCAGTGCATATTATTGCAGTCTCGGTGTAGCCACGGTGCTGAGCAGATCTCAGTAATTAACCTATGGTAATGACAAAAGCCAATTTATGGCTCTTAAAGATCAAATGTATCTGGGTTAATGTGAGGTCAGTCTAATGCATGCGCGGGAATACCAGTGCTGGAATTGAAGAACCCGATTGGGGAGACATGCACCACCAGAACAGACACAATAAATGGTACAGTCAAAAACACACATTCTGAATAGGCAAACATCCACAATGCGTCAGGCTTACTTTCAAACACAAGCTGTATTTTTTTTTTGTTTATCATATTGTGAATTCAGTAACAAGAATCTTATTTTATTAGTTGCTCTTCAAGGTTGTAATGATATTTTTTAATCATACAATTGATCATACTATCTTGTAATGATCCAAAAACACAGATACATAGATAAATGAAGAGACTTTAATTTAAAGATGAACATACTGTATTATTCTGTAATACAGTTTTTGTTATGACATTGGTTTGAGCTGTGGGCTTTAGTTAGATGATCCACAAGTTGCCAGGCTCCAATATGGAAAGGACATTAGCATTTGCAACAAAGAAGTTCCAGTCTGATCAAAGATTTTAGATACATCAGCATTTAGCAACTGTAGTTTGAGTTCAAAGGTATTACTGTAAGTGTTAGTTTGATCAGTATTTGTTTAGTTTAGAGCAAAGAACTAAAAAAAAAAAAGATAATGATAAAGACTGTTTTTCTCATTGTCGAGGTCACGCATTGTTGGAACTTCATAACCGGTCTTAACTTTTTGCAAGATGAGACAATTTGTATTTTAGGAGCTCATTATCTTTTCAGATGTCCAGCTACACAAAACTTAATATAGTGTCTTCCAAAAGTACTGACGTCTTGAACTGTTTCAAATTTTGTCATATTGCAATCACAAATTTTACTTTATTTTCATCTATTTGCAATATATGTGATAAAGCAACAAAGAGCAGAGCAAGCAGTTTAAATACAAGAGAAAAGAGAAAACATTTTTAATAGATAAAAACCTGGAAAGGTTCCATACATTTGTTTTCAGCCTCCTTTAGCCTGATACCAGTAAGATCCAGGGCAGCCGCTTGCCATCTAATAAGTAAACAGAGTCTTCCTGTCTGTACTTTAATTACAATACAGATAAAGCTGGTCTGTGAGACACTCAGTGTACTCTCAGAGAACATAAACAAAGCATTAAAAGGCAAACAGCCCTGCACACTCCTAAGGCCAATTTGGAGTGGCCAACTGATCTACGGTGCATATTTGTGACAAAGTACCGAAGGAAAGTAAAGGATTCACAACAAAAACTCCACACACAAAAAAACCTGCTGTCGAGATTTAAACGACAGGACTGTGAGGACAGCATGAACTGTTCACCTTTTCATACCCATGAGAAGAAAATAATCGATTTCTGTTACATTACTGCATAATTATGTATTTGTTACGTTGTATATTTTTGACCATGTTACAGAAAGCCAGATGTTGGGCCACCTGGACTCACTGATACACAGTTGCAGGCATTAGTTATTCAACCGAACTCCAAACAGAGCCCACTGACAGATCAGGGCTCCGGGGGAGTTATGCTGCATTTAAATAGCACCTTTTGATATTAGATCAATACACCGGATTAACAGTCAAGTCACTCATGGGCAGATGCTGCAGGGAGACAGCATGCTTTGACTGTGATACATTATGTGCCAGAACTAAACAAAGAAGTTATTTCAATTCCAATGGTTTTGTTACTTTTTTCACAAAAGGTCAAGCGCTGTCAAAAATATCAGCATATTGACCTTTTTAAACATTCCAGAAACATTGGGATCATAGATTAAGCTTTCTTCCCCTTTTTCTCCCTAACAAAGGGTTAAAACTCATTCACACTGAAGTCGCAGGGGGCTGCAACTCTCTGTGCTTGTCATTTGCAGGTCATTGTACAGTTCATTTGAAGTCTAACATGGTATGGACGGTCCTGGCGATGCCATGTGTGTATTGTCAAGGGGGCACAGTCACTGTGCAGGATGACTTCTTGAGCAGATCTGCTCAAATACATGAGTCTAACAGTAGGTGTTAACATAAATAGAAACTTTTTTTTCCCCCCCTGTTTTGCACTAATTTCATTTAACTTTTTGTCAGAACAGAAATCAGCCTGATTCTATTCCTTTCTAAAATAATTTAAAAAGTTCAGTGGTTTCAAAACTCATCCTCCTGTTTTCTTTTTAAACTTTGGGGGACCAACTTTGCTGGACAGATGGGATTATTCATAATTCTAGGAAGACATTAGTTATGAGATTACTTCTCACATATTGTGCAAATTAACATCTGGAGATAAACAAGATTTTAAAAGGAGCCCACGATACTGGCATAATGTATGTCTGTAGTAAAGCTCAGAGAGACTTTGTGTTGCTGAAACTTTTTTAATTTTATTTTATCCCAAGCGACTGATTGCACCAGTGTGTGAAGCATACTCTTGATTCTAGGAAACATCCATGCTTGGTCAAGCTCCGTAAAGTATTTTCTTCACAGAACCTTTTTCTATAAAGACCTCAGATCTGTTATTTTCTTTGTTACTTTTTCTGGTAACACTTTATTTGAAGGGGTGTGCATAAGACTGACAGATGTTATGTCATAAGCATGACATAACATCTGTCATGAACATGAAGGAGTCTATGAATGTCTTCATGACAACATGACTGTTGTGATGAAGTGTCATTCGGTAAATAATGACACTTTTAATGCAAAGTTGCTTTAAAAGTTGCATTTAAAGTCCATTAAAAGTGCCAACTTTGCATGATTTTGTAAATAATGACAATTCAATGTAACGTTGACACTTTTATTGGACTTTCAATGCAACCTTTAGAGCAACTTTGCATTAAAAGTGTCATTATTTACTGAATGACACTTCATGACAACATTCATAGACATTCATAAAGACTCATTCATGTTCATGACAGGTGTTATGTCATGTTTATGACAGTGTCATTTCAGTCGTATTCACACCCTTTCAAATAAAGTGTTACCCTTTTTCTGTTACACTTTTTTATTCCACTAAGCCCTCTTTTAACATACATGGAGATAGCACTCTGTCACCAGTCCATTTGTTTAGCTATGACTGTTTTTGACTGACTTACTAGGAGTGTTTCTAATGAGTTTTTTAGACTATTAGTTAGAGTTCGTGTGTGTGCAGTGTTTGTAGTAGTTTTGTTAGCCATTGCTACATGGCTGCAGAGCGAGCTCTGACGCACTGAGAAGAGGAAGACTGTGCGCCGGTATGGCCATTTAGACACCAGACTAATGTTAATGCCATTGTGGATGTCAGGCATCAGGGTTCCTACGTCTAGTAAGAAAGAGCAAACATTCTGAACCTTCGGAAGCATTTACACGCCTGACTCAAAAACACTCATTAACAGGCCTCCTTTTTTGTCATCAGTCATCAAGTAAAACTTGCACTGCATGCAATGAATGTTTCAAATGTTTTCAATAATTTTCTAATATTATCAAGAAACATTTGTGAATAATTACAAAACAAGCATGTACAAGTCAATAATTTTACATATTTAGTGTCTTTTAATTTGTGTTCTGTAAGATGACAGTAAAAAGGACTCAATTATCTTGAGACCTCTCCTCTCTTATGTTTGATAAAAAAAAAATCTTTTTCAAAAACGGCTGTGTGGGCAAAAATGGACATGTAGACACCTGCTATTTGAAAATACATATAACCTGCCAATATGTGCAGTGTAATCGTGGCTGTGTGCGGGCACACATGCCCCTAAAGAGAGTTGTCAAGTCTCTCTGTTTGACTGCTCCTGCAGGAAAATAAATGAGCTCCAGCTGGTGCCTCTCAACAATCCACTTTTTCTTATATTGTAGTGACATATAAAGAATTAAAAATTAATGCCCTATTGTGTATTGATTGAAAAAAAATACCTGCCACTGTAATGGGCCGGTTGATATTTCTGAATAAAACAATGACAAACTCGTTATCAAAGGGCATTTTTTAAACATTTATGACGACTGAGTATAGCTGTGGAGCAGAAGGCCTCGTGTGGACAATAAAAGGCATGCAGATGAAGCCTGTGCTCATTTATGTAGTTCCTCTAAATGAGAGGTTCGCATGATAAACAATGCCTCTTAAGCTCTATTAACCTTAGAAAACCCAGCACTATTGATTTGAAGGTGTGAGGGGTTATTTTGCTGGATTTGCCAACACTTTTTCTTAATGCACTCAGCTGAAAGTAGATATTTACATATTTTAAAAAGACACAAAACCTTTCTTTTTTTACCGCCAGACATTAAATCAGACTTAACCTTGTCCACAGTTAAGATGACCAGAATTATTTTTGTTTGCTCTTTTACAGAAGATATATTTTTTTGTATCAGGTACTTTAATTCATACAGTGAAATTACTATACATTTAAGCAATTTAGTAAAGCGCACATAATGTTAAAGACCACATGACAAAGGCATTGCTTCTGAGTTCAATGGAGGAAAACCTGCAGATGCATTTTTTTAAGGCATCATCACTACTTCTGTGACGTCGCTGAAAAGTCAAATTAAATAGGAAAAATATATCAGGAAGAGAATTGTGGATGCCTACAAGTCTGGCTCATCTCTAGGTGCAATTCTTTTTTTAGATCCGTGAAGGTGCTGCCTTAAATCCGTTTTAATAATTTGTTGCAAATTTATGTCCCATAGGAATGTCTGGCATTATGAGGAAGGAAAATGATGTTAAACATTTTGAAGCAACACCTCAAACTTTTGAATCTACAGGAAGAAATATGAAAAATGTCTCTAACATAATCTATTTGTTATCAAATAGATAACAATATATATATATATATATATATATATATATATATATATATATATATATATATATATATATATATATAAAAAAAAAAAATAAAATTCCCTTCTCACCCTCCGCGGGTGGTCTGTTTCATCCTCTGAGCTCGGGTCCTCTACCAGAGGCCTGGGAGCTTGAGGGTTCTGCGCAGTATCTTGGCTGTGCCTAGAACTGCACATTTCTGGACTGAGATGTCTGATGTTGTTCCTGGGATCTGTTTGAGCCACTGCTCCAGTTTGGGGGTGACTGCCCCGAGGGCCCCGATGACCACAGGCACCACTGTGGTCTTCACCTTCCAGGTCTTTTCCAGTTCCTCCCTGAGGCCCTGGTATTTCTCCAATTTCTCATGCTCCTTTTTCCTGATGTTGTAATCACTTGGTATTGCTACATCCACCACAACGGCTTTCCTCTGTTCTTTATCTACCACCACAATGTCCGGTTGGTTCGCCATTACCATCTTGTCTGTCTGGATCTGGAAGTCCCACAGGATCTTAGCTCGGTCATTCTCCACCACTTTTGGGGGTGTTCCCCACTTTGATCTTGGGGCTTCCAGTCCATATTCTGCACAGATGTTCCTGTACACTATGCCCGCCACTTGGTTATGTCGTTCCATGTACGCTTTCCCTGCCAGCATCTTGCACCCTGCTATTATGTGCTGGACTGTCTCAGGGGCCTCCTTGCACAACCTACACCTTGGGTCTTGTCTGGTGTGGTAGATCTGAGCCTCTATTGCTCTGGTGTTTAGGGCCTGTTCCTGGGCGGCCAGGATGAGAGCCTCTGTGCTGTCCTTGAGTCCAGCTTTCTCCAGCCATTGGTAGGTTTTCCTGACATCAGCCACTTCAGTTATTTGTCGGTGGTACATCCCATGTAGGGGCTTGTCCTCCCATGATGGTACTTCCAGCACCTTGTCTTCTGTTCCCCATTGCCTGAGACATTCGCTGAGCACATCGTCTGTTGAGGCTTTGTCCTTGATGTATTTATGGATCTTGGATGTTTCATCCTGGACAGTGGCTCTCACACTCACTAGTCCTCTGCCTCCTTCCTTACGGCTCGTGTACAGTCTCAGGGTGCTGGATTTGGGGTGGAACCCTCCATGCATGGTTAGTAGCTTCCTAGTCTTAACATCCGTGGCCTTCATCTCTTCCATTGGCCAGCTAATTATTCCGGCAGGGTATCTGATTACTGGTAAGGCATAGCTGTTTATTGCACGGATCTTGTTCTTGCCATTGAGCTGGCTTCTCAGGACTTGCCTTATTCGTTGAAGGTATTTGGCTGTGGCTCCTTTCCTTGTGACCTCATCGAGGTTGCCATTTGTTTGTGGTATTCCCAGGTACTTGTAGCTGTGCTCTATGTCTGCTATTGTTCCTTCTGGGAGTGAGACCCCTTCTGTGTGGGCGACCTTTCCTCTCTTTGTAACCATCCGACCACACTTCTCTAGTCCGAATGACATCCCAATGTCAGTGCTGTAGATCCTGGTGGTGTGGATCAGTGAGTCTATATATATATATATATATATATATATATATATATATATATATATATATATATCTTATATTTTACGATCTTAATGGCCCTAAAATCCTAAAATAAGAAAAGTCTAGTTTAATTGCTCAGGTAAGTCAGGTAGTGAAGAAATAAGGTTGTTTTTTTTTTTGTTTTTTTTCCAATGAATGTACATTGTCAAACACATTAAGTTACTCATAGAAGAAATTTGATTTAAAATCTACACAGAGAAAAAAAACCCTTTGAAAATGTATGAGGAACTGGACAGAAAAGTTCTCAAATTGTATAGAGACATAGTGAGCTGCACTGATGCTTCCTTTGTTCGGCTGACTCATGGCTGGGGAATGGACGTTTTGTGCTGTGTGGAAAGATTTCATCACAAGAAGGAGAGAGATTTCTGTTCATTCTGCAGAAACGAAACAAAGAACATCTTTGGACAAGTCAGACCAGGCAGTGAAGAGTCCAGTTGAGCTGAACTGTCAACAGTGGAGTTCAGATCTAAACATGAGAAGACTATAGTGTGACTGTGAGAAGCCACTGAGACCACTTCCCCTTCAGGGGAGGACTAAGGAAGACATTGGTCATCCACTGGTCCTCGGAGGTGTTACCTCCACAGAATGTGACAAACCCCTCTGGTATTACCCGTATTCACACTTCCCCCATACCCTTTCTTCCATGTTTGTAGACAAATGAGTGAAGACCCCAGACTGGGCAGTACCACAGGCAAGGACGGAGACAGCATGGACTCCACCAGTCACAGCTTCCCGTTCCATCACTTCACACTTATATCCCCCCCAACACCCAGCTCTGTACCCTTGCTTTATCTTTATCAGGCCTTAGGCTTTCTTTGCTCATTTTGTGACTATAAGACTTTTACCAGGGTCTTGCCCAGACATACGCCACATGTCACCCGTCCATCTGCAGCCACGCAGCCTGGAGACAGAAGATGGCTTGAACTAGATAATCATGACATGACCGAAACAACCCTTTCATTGTCTTCATCTCTTACAGTACAGTTAGAAAACACATCATTAAAGAGAATGTACATGCACTCCACTTTTGACAGGGACTTAGACAAAAAAGTTGCATGTCGATAAGCGACGTTGTCTGTCATGCACGGTGCTGGCAGCAATTATTGACTCTTGGTGAAGATGTGTAAAGACACTTAAAAAACTTAACATTTTAGAAAATTCTCCTTTTAATTTGAATACATTATCCAGTGGCGGAAAAAAATCCACTAAAATGAACAACTGTTTTGAAGAAAATCACCTATTTCAAAATATTTTCTGTTAATATCTTGCTTAACCCCCTTTAGCCAACATCGCAGGACTTAGCTGTCTTTTCAAACATTTTTGAATGTTGGCGCATACAGATTTTTAACCATTCCTTTTAGCAAAACGTTTTATAGATTGTCCAACATCCTGGGTCCCTGTAGGAACGAACATGTTCTCATCACTTTTAGAAGGATTTAGGACTTTGGACTAAAATGGCTATAGAAATAGACAGATTCACAAGGCATTTGATCAAGAAACGGGCCTTAAGCACCATACATCCTCCATTATACATACCAGTGGGCACAAAGTTTTCCATTAACCTTCTGAAGACAATAAATCTTGAAAATGCTTTATTTGGCGCTGCACATACAGAGCTGGTCAGATAATTGAAAATGTTAATTTGAAGTGATTCATTAGCTGCTTTGGACACAGCTTTTAATAATTTGAATAGGACACAGGTAAGGGCTTTGGCTGGGCTATGTAAAAAGCTTTCTGCAACAAGTCTAAAACCAATGTTTATGTGTTCATGGTCTGATTGGACCATGATCTCAATCAGATCATGTGCCAAACTGTGCCAAAGTTTCAATTGTCCTTAGATGAATAAAAATTGTTTATGATGTTCAGGAACAACCAGAAAACCACCAAAGCTCTGTCTCAAAGGCAATGCAGCAACTATACTTGCATGCAAATTTTTTAAAAATATTTTCTGGGTTATTTTTTATTTATTTTGCAAACTATTAAAGCACTTACTGTCTCATTGAACAGTAGCAATTCAAACACATTATTAAAATAAAATCTAAGCACATCTGAATAAATACATGCATGGGTATGACTCTGCTTGAAAAATATATGTTTTATAAAACTCTAGTCTTCTTGTCAAGCATGTATTACATAGGAATGCAAAAAAAAAAAAACTCTCAGACTAATCTTGTGCTGAGTAGAACCATGATAATGATGATGGATTAGAAATACAGCAGTGCTTTGGGATTACAGTGCTATTACCCTGCCAGGGAATGAGGATGAGGAGGCTGACCAGTATCAAGCTAATCAATCAAATAATCGGGACAAGCCCTTGTCTACTAGAAACAATTAGACCATTTCTCCAAAATCAATACTCCTGCATTCTGTTTAGATACCCACTGGTCACTCATTCAATAAAGCTTCCGTGGGTTTTGATAAGCCTGGCGGACGGCAATGGTCATTTGAGGCTCTGAGTGGGAACAAAATACATCAAACTGGCTCCAGGAAGGTCTCATAAAAATTGCAAATCGAAAACAATATAATTTAATGTGGCAAAGGTTATTTTTCCACTTGTTCATTATCAGATGTCCCATGTGGAAGCATTGCTATAAAAGGGAAAAAATCCATTCTGTCCTGAGTGTTTGGGGAAAACAAGGGGACATGTGTTATATACAAAGGAAACAAACCCATGATGGAATCAAAGGGCTTCATAAAGTTGCTCTGAGAAATACTCCTGGTAGTGGAGGTGTCTCCTGTTTTCCAGAGCAGCTCCTATACATAATTAAAACAGGAATTTGTATCTGTCCTAACTCTGTGGCCTCCTGATGAATTAATATCTGGTGGAAGTCCTACACAGCCATCAGATTAGCTCATTTATTTCTGTCAGCTGCTTGCTCCATCAGCTATTTGTAAATCAGAGAAGGTGGTTGGGTGGGTGCTGGGGGTTGGGGAGGAGATTGTTGGACGTGTATTTATTATCATAAATGGATGTTATGAATTAGGGCTGATTCAAACGTCTCAGCTATAGTGCCGCAAGTGTAAGTGTACAGTGATGACTCTCCCCCCTCTTCCTGGGAGAAATGTTACGTTGGCTGTTATGCCTGTTGTACTTTACATCACATCTGTCATTTGTACTACCAGCAACAGACACACATAAAGTTTGCACTAGAGTGAGCCCAGTGCTAGAAAACTATATGTTTTAACTGGCTTTATTTATTATTTTTTTTAATACAAAGGTGCTATCTGTTATCTTTTCAAATGTGTTTTATGTGGGGAAACAGGAATTTGTTTAAAATTCAAAAGAGGAGAGACCAGATTATTACATTTTAAAATGTATTAGTACATAGCACATTTCAAAATGTGCTACGTTGAGCCCAGTCTGCCTGCAGGGAATGAGCAGCAATGTCCAAAATTGGAGTAAAGATTTTATTTATTTTTTTGTTTGGTAATATTCATTTAAATGTTATAATTCCTACTTTGGTTCTGACCAGAATTCCTATTAAATTCCCATTTCTCTCAACAGTCACCTCAGTATTTACTATATAATGATGGAATAGAACGGCGGAAGAGAGTTGAAGCAGTTGAAAGTCTAACTTCATTTATACATTTTTTTTTCAGTCACAGTTTAACTCAAAAAGGTTTAACAGCACTGCAGTAATGTATTATAGCACCATGCTATGTCTGTGTTTATTTTTCTCAGACACTAAGAAGAAAAGGAGCTACTTATCGTGGGTAAAACCGTTCAAGGGTGTTTGCAAAAAGTTTGCATTTTATTATTTCGTACAGTCAGATGCCATGTGAAAAGCAAAACCCACGGTAGAACAATGGATTTTCTTTTTAGAGAGATTCACAAAACAGACACAAGTGATTGCCTCAGAGAGCCAGCTGCTGGCTCTCATACATTAATGTGTCATAGTTATGACATGAACTGTAGTCCAGTTCCCTCAGATTTATATTGTTCACGTCCTTGAAGCCAAGAAATGGTTGTCACACCATCGTGTAGCAAGTAGTTTTCTAAAAGAGGAAGATTTGTTTGGTTGGTGGGGAGAAATCTGTTTTTCACTTGGTGTATTTTATTTTCCGAATCACATCACTGCAAGCATAGCTGGATCACTGATGAAGTAGCAGAGCTCACTTAGTTGATAGTCAAGTCACAAATTCTAGGTTTTCTTCAAAAGAAACATAATTAAATATACCCTTTAAAACAATACAGAAACAGCGTGTTCCAAACAACTGCTTTTAATTATCATTTGCCATACGACTCTTACAGCCTCCAATCAGTATTTAATGTAATTAGATTCTCTGTTTCACACAGAATGTATCAACATCGGTATAGAGTATTGATATATTTAGCAGGGTTTTCTTAAAAATTATACTGAATCACAGAGCACATGGTGTTTATGAATTTCCTTATAAACAGTGATTCATAACCTGGAAGGCAAAAATAATATAAAATGCAGGAAGTTTAGTTTAGAAACAAAAGATTGTATTATTTCTAATTATTAGCTTGATGGTGTTTGTTTTATGCAAAGATAAATCTCCATAAACTCCCATCTAACCTTGTTTTTATTGGGACAGTGTCTGTCTTGGGAGTGGAAACAGAATTGACTTCTGCTAAATAAGAACTGTCTTCAGTTGAGCTCTGATCTGGAGCTTCTTAGAGGAAAAACATTTTCATTCATTCCCGCATGGAACGGGAAGGTTAACAAGTTACAGGTTAAAACCAAATAAAAAGGAAACAAAGCCACAAATAATACTGTGGACATGCAATATTGTCCTGATTCAAAATGTTTGATGAGTTTTTGTTCAAATTAGAGCGATTGTCACCTTTTTGCATCCTGGCTATGCAGTAAAGTGGTTAATATCCTCCTCTGCTGTGATCTCTTCCTGAATACGGCATCCGTCTCCACGTCACAGGAAGATGACCTGACGCAATCCTGGCGCGTAGGTGTAGGTGTAGGCCGTAGGTGTCTGAGTATTATGTTCCTGTGAGAGGGTGAAAGGCTAGGGAGGGGAACAAACAAGACGACTGCATTAACCTTTGGTCTGCTAGGGAGGGGAGGGCACAAGCAGGCAGGGCTGGTTGAAGGGACACCCCATAATCAGGCTCCTGTCAGTGCTCTTTTCCAGGAGATTAATTCAGCTGGTTTCAATTCCAGTCGCTGCTTGCCTTAGCCTCAGCGCAGGGTGCACATATTGCTCTGTTTAAAACACATGCACATGGCACTGACTCAATTTAACAGGGGAATAGCTGAGAGGGGGTGAGGGGTTGGTTGGGTCATGTTAGTTGCCTTCATTCCTCGCAAACTCAAATAACATGCATCAACAGGAAAGCAGAAGTCCCAGTCTTTCCCAGGTCCGAAGGGAGTGTAATCAAAATTGAGTTGCGACATCTAAGCCAATGAGACAGAAGAACACCCTTTATGACACTCCTCAGGTGGGGTTCCCAGTTGGAATAAACTGGGGATAAACTCCCCAGACAACAAATACCACCAGACAGAGGCTTGGATGTTGTGGCCAGAGCCTGACAAGTACTCTACTGCTGCTAACTAATGAACCAATGAGACTGCAGTGCTGAGGAGCAGGTGATACAGCGGGACGGTGACAGAGACGTAGGGGTCCACCGTTAGTTACCTGTAATAGCCTGGGATGACGATGCGCACCCCAGCACGGCTCTGACAGATGTCGTGGTTCTTCTGATCATCCATTTTCCACAGCACTTCTGTAAAAGGTCCCGTGGCATTGATAACACATTTGGCTCTGACATCAAATTCCTGCCCTATGAAAGAAAACAGCATCAATCACCAGGGGCTATTCATCTGAGGCTGGTGACAAGCCGGATTATTAATTTATCAGCGAACGCCCCCCTCTTTCCGTAATAGAGTGGCTCGAGTGTGTCCATGGGAGACTTCTCAGGATTGTAATTAATAGGAAACAGACATACCTAATTTCCCTTTTGCCTCTTTGTGTCACTGGGTAGCTTGGTGGTAGGGACTGAGGGTCCTTTGAATTTGTGGAAATGAAATGTTTGCTAATGTGATGCTTAATGTTGACTAGATACAGTATATAATGGGGGCCACATCAAAAGGTACCTTGCAAAGGATTTGTTGTGGCAACATTATGAATAACGATTCATAATGTTATTCGTAAGGAAAAAATCTTACTGCCCAAAGAGAGTGTGAATACATAGAATAGATATTTTCCCAAAACAACAGTAAGACCAGATAACTCGGTTGCTGGAAGTAAACATAATAATCTAAAATGCTCTCTCTTACTCTCAAAATCTGTCTGTGAAATACTTAAAAACTACAGTAATGGGTTACTGTAGCCTCATGCCAATGCAAGCAGAAAAATAAACAATACCTGCCAGTGGCAAGTCTATTGTTCTTCCTACTGGAGCCGTTGCCATAATTTTCCAAGTAATGCACAAGAGGAGGATTAACAAAACTGAAATTAAGGTCTCAAGAAAGTATGAATATTTGAAATACTCCAGTATGATTTTACAAAGGTATAAAAAAACACCAGGGGTACAAACTATTGAGATGCACAATTTTATCAAAATGTGATTTTATGCTTCAGAGGACATTTGGCAATCCTAAATGTAAAAATAATCTTCTGTTATGCCACTCAAACATTTTGTTTTCTCACAGAACATGCCATTGACAGTACAAAAAAACAAATACTTAAATGCTGATCATTGGGTAGCTGTGGTAAGGCAAAATAGTCATATACTATCAAATAACAGCTACAGTTAAATCCTCTGTCTCATTCATTTGGCTCAGACATGAGGGAAAAAATTAAGCAACTGCAGCTAAATATGCAAAAGAAAATCGGAATCAAATGTTACCGAAAAAGAAAAGAATCAATGAAAGAGAACAGATGCCACATAAAAAGTAAAAATCTTGAAAGAACAACACATTTTCTTAGCAGAGAAACGTCAGGCTCACCACACCCAGGGCCACATCACTGACCGGGTACTGATTCCTTAATAGTTACCTGCTTGAGCATGTAACTCAATGTGTTGAGTCCAGGTTCCTCAACATTGACTTGCTGCTAGCTTCAGGCAGCAGTAGCTGCACAAAGACTTATATCCTAACCCTTAAGGTTGATGGTGATTTTTTTATACTATATGCATATACAGTGTCTTGAATGCTAATGGTGGCAGTTGCAACCATATTTGTGGTTGGAAAATTATACATTGTTTTCAAATGAAAAAACTAAATGACTTCCACCAAAAGTCTTTTGCAACCTCTGAGAGATTTTCCTGCAAGATGGCCCTGCATTTAGCTCCTTTCATCTTCTCATCAACTTTGACCAACTTCCCTATCCATGCAGAAGAAAAGCA
This sequence comes from Poecilia reticulata, assembly GCF_904066995.2. NCBI lineage: Eukaryota > Metazoa > Chordata > Actinopteri > Cyprinodontiformes > Poeciliidae > Poecilia > Poecilia reticulata. The sequence continues at coordinate 32,773,296 of NC_088831.1, forward strand.
TCACATGCACTGTGTGATTGGTATCCTCAGGCTGTTCTGCAGTTTTTGTTGCACCGGATTTTATTTAGGGGTATCAGAGTAAATAGGTCTGAAAGCAACTTCAGACCTATTTACAAATGTGTGAGCCCACATTTGTGTGGGCTCACACAAATGTGTGAGCCTGGGCTCACACATTTGTGATTTTGATTTAAACTAAATATTACAAACCATGTAGGATTTCACTTTCAGTATTTCACAATTATGCGTTCCAATAAAATATGTACAAGTTTATTGTAATATGACCAAAATGTCAAGAGGTATACATACTTTAGCAAAGTACTGTATATTATGCTCCTTAAATATTTCTGTCTTCTAAAGTAAAGGAGGAACAAATATTCACAGCTCAGGCTCATCAGCCTGAAGTTCATATTTTTCTAAATAATAGCAAAAAAAGCAAAAAAAGGGGGAAAAAAAGAGCTGAAGACAAAAACTGTTACTATTATCCTGTCAGTCTTAGCCCCCCCTACGTGAGGCACCTCCTCTCCCATTATTAAAGTGAGACATCTCCTCCAACTGCACACTTCTGTCTTTTTAAAACATCAGGGGGTGGTCATGTGTTGAGATCCTTAAATCTTGGTTATTCATGAAATGTTTCAGAATACCATCTTTCCCCCCCCCCTTAACTGCTTTAGTCTTCCAAAGCCATCCCTATGCATGACATTTAAAAGGTAAGTAAGGCCATTTGGAGTACGCTAATTCTGTCTTATGTTCCTCCCTGCAAGATCTGAAGCAGCTCTCTACACCATAAAACGCTTATGAAATATTAAAAGCCTCTGCATTAGATGTGCAATGACTATGTGCAAACTAGCTCTGAGTAAGAGGTGCCAGGTGGGCCCCTGTTGAGAAAGTGGGAAAAGAGTGAGGCGGGAAGGAAGGAAACAGCTTTTGTAGGATTTACCTGTGATCACATCCCTGCAGTGTGCTGCGTGGACCCTCTTCTTTCCTATCCGAGGGTCTGCCCTCTCCACTAGGTACACCACTTCAGTGTAATTGGCTATGGCAGCCCCATACCTGGCAGCAGTGAGGGCGATGGCGAGGTTCACTCGAGCATTGTTGTGTTGTCCTGCAGCGGGGGGACAGGACCAGAGCAGGGGGATGTGAGTCACCCCGAGCCTGTGACTGGTGGTATGGAAGTGTGTCGGAACCGATATGTCACATCTGTCCCTGTCACATTGCATCAGTGCGATGGCTGCTCTGGCCACACGAGGAGCACACTTAAAGCCACAATGGCCCTTTGGCCTGAGCGTGCTCCCCGAACGCCCCCCCCTCCCATCTCCCTTCTCGCAGTGGGAAGGGTAACCGCTCTTTAGGAAAAGACAAGGAATGTCCGGATAATGAGCAGATACCACAACTGCTTAAGAATATTACAGGAGTAGAAACTGGAGCATCGAACAATATTTTCTCTGTTTTTGAGCGTAACTAGGCCATCGTCAGTATGAAATTCACCTGGTATGATAACCTTGAATGAACAGACAACCAGTTTAACGTTAACGATGCTTCCTGCCAAACTTAAAACATGTATAATATGATGTAATTACTTTTACTGAAACCAGAAAAACAACAATTATTTTTCCTGCTGTTGATTTTTTTTTTAACCATTATAATAATGTTTTGTTTATATTTAGCATTTTTGATATATAGCTTTCAGGAAGAATGTAGACAAGCTATGTTTATTCGTAGCTTTCAAGGAAATTGGAGTAACGCAGAGACTAAATGACATTTTTGCCAACCTGCTCTTTACAGAGTGACACTGGAAAAATAGATGCACCACTTGGTAGCAGCTTCTTTTTATTTTACTGTCTCACTACCAAGGGTTGAACAGACCAAAACAAAACAAGTACCTTCAGCCAAAAAGTTTGATGTTGACTCTTCTAATAAGAATTTCATGTGTTAGTATATCCTTTAATCTGTGTACAGCAACATGTAGGGGAAGGGCAGCACTGCACGAATTTCTGTTTCAAGCAGCTTGAGAAGACTCAGAGCATTCCAGCACTTTTCTGGTATCTCATTAAAATGACTTTAAGGAGCACGATGAGGGAAAGTTTTAGTGGTTTTTAAAATGTGACTGTTAATCTTTGGGTCACCATCATGCTGCTGATCAATCCATGTCAACATGTAACATTATAAAAATAAGAAACTACTGATAACTATATTCTCTGATTTTACTATTTAAAGCTGTGTGTTTGAAAAAACAAAATTTTTGTTTTATCTCTGATATACATCAAAATTTTAAAGTAAAAAAATGGCATTTCGAGCATTTCTGTGCAGAACTTGAAAATGGTCAAGACTCTGAAAAGTGTAGTTTTCAGACACCAGAATAAAGCAAAGGAAAATGGCTAATTTTGCTTTTTAAACAACAAAATGTTTATTTAATTTAGTTATTTCCGTATTTAGTGGGATAAGTCTGTTTTCGAATCACAGCTTTCATGCTTCTTGGAGAACTCTCCACCAGTTTTCATGTTGCTTCTTGGTTCGGATGATCACCTAATCACTACCTCATTAAGTAGAAAGATGTGTGCTTATGTTACAAATAAAATGATTAATATAGATGTGGATATACTAATGTTAAAAATTGCATTGTAATATTCTTGTTTTCCAGAGCTGCATAAGAAGAATTTTGGGTTGTTTTGCTTTCTGTTGATATCTGCAGTGACTGGAAAAGTGAAAACAAACACATGTCATACTAATAATCACTTTCTCAACATGTCATTGTGATCTGCTTTTTTTGGAAAATTCTTTTGAAGAAAAATCTACCATCAAGATTTATGGATTAATTCCTCTCCAGCTCCAAAATACCAGAGATCTATATTCAGTGTCACAAGGTCACAAGTTTTGTAATTTAAATGAAAGGGTCCAAAAGGTGACAAATGAACAAAGCCCAGTTTCATTAGGAAGTGATTCTTATGTACATCTTTGAAGATTTATTGCTGGACAATCCCTTGGTTCAAAAGTAAAAGAAAAAAAAGAGTGAATAGACATGATTAATCACTTTTAATGTTGGTGTCTCGGGTGACTCTCTTTCTATTTGTTATTGCTCAGGAAGTTCAAGTCCACATTGTTGGCCAGGGAAAATGCAGCTCCTTTGTAGGAATGAGCTGCGGTCCTTTGTGCCCTGATTTATTTTACGTTTGAGCGACTCGAGGCTAGCTAGCTGGCGGGGCTCTGCTTAATGCTACGACATGCTGGAAGCCATTCCCTCACTATGGAAAATATATAAATAAACTCAAGGCAAAAAAGGAAGCAGAAAGGGGGGGAAAAAAAAGAAAAACAGATTTAAAGGCCACATTTTAGAATGAATTACATACAAGAGTATGCAGCCTGCCATGATGTATTAGGAAGACCATGGAATCCACTTCTTCATCTCTGTGGGGTGAATGTGACCATTATAGTTTGTAGTTAGCAAACTTGTGCCACCGGTGGTGAATGAGCGCAGGCGCGCAAACACACAAACGCGCACACACGCATACACACACACACGCGCACGCACATAGACATGGAGGCGGCTCTGGCTCAGCACCGGTAGGCAGCGTCTGATCCTCCGTGATTGCTGAGCCTTAAAATGACCTCTGAACCTGTGATTCACAGCTCTCTGTTGCGGCGCCTGTCACAGATTGGCACCGGGCAAAGAACAGGGGGGAATTAATACTACATTAAATGTCAGGAATTCAAGGATTAGTCAGATCGCAGTAGTGCAGGATTTATGAATGAACAGTGCATAATGCTGCTATGATAACCTGACACGCCGATGATGATAACAGTAATGATGATGATAATTATCATCTGCAATTAAAAGCTAAAATGGCCGAGTGACAGAGCTGAGCTAAATGAGCATCAAAGCTCCCTGGAGGACAGGAGACCCCCCCCCCGCACACCCCTACTCCCCACCACCTCCTCTTCTCCATCCCATCGCTTCCCTGCCCGTCCCTCCGCTTGGATCACACCAGCACTCGTTCTAGCCTCCTGGAGGTACAAAACCCACTGGAGTGAGAGGAACTCCGCGGCTGGACAAAATACTGCAAAATGACAGAGACAATAATGACAATGAATTTCATGTCTTCCAGTCATAGAGCTGGATGCTTGGCTGGGCTGACTTGTCCAATTAAATTGTTACAGGTACAGCTGGTAAAGCTTATTATCCCAGATTCTTCTGTCATTTACCTAAAAAAAATAAAAATAAAAATAAAGGCCAAGTTTAATTCTGCATAGATGCACAACAACCGCAAACATTTCCTTATATGTTTTAACAATAAAAATAACTAATCAATCAGTAATCTGCATTTGATTCACGTGCAAAAAGTGTGACAATCTGTTAAGCATTTCCCAGTAAATTAAATGTTTGCCAACAGTACGTTTTCTGCGGCTAAAGGACGTCTATCTGTTGAAACTATCTGACTGTGATGGCTTGAAAAATCCCGAGGAGATGAACCCAAGCAGTCAAAGCCCGATCCCCAGCGAAGAAGGTCAGGATGGAAAATGTCACTGCCATAATGTACCCAGCTGTATACGGAGAAAAGGGGTGGAAAAGACAGCTGGAGGAAAAATTAAATACATATTATGTTTACAGTGTTGTAGGCAATAAATATTATGGTGAATTATTTACTTTTAACAGAATTTCAGCCATGTCTAATCAGATAATTAACATTCTGCTCATTTAAAAGCAGAAAAAAAACATATAGTCAATACAAAAAATAACCCCCCCCCCCCCCCCCCCTCTCCTACTTACTTCTGCTAAATGAATAAGGTTGACAGATCACTGCTCAGATAGTGGCCATGTTCCCTTAGAAGTATGTTGCCTTTTTGCAGTGCATGGGAATCCACATGTCCTCAAATGCTAAATGAAGTCTGACAGATAGCCTAGAGAAACAAAGTTGGGAGTTTGAAGCTACAAGGGGGGAGACCTTGAGTGAATGGGACATGCTATGTACACCCTGGCTAACAATCAACATATGCTTTGTTTTTCCTGATGCCAACACGAGGCGCACATAGCCCGGAGAAACAACGTATGCTGGGACCAGTTGGAACGTAATGCCTGGTGGCTGTTTTAGATTTTTTTTGCTTCTGAATAAAATATTTAATTTGCTTATAGCTAACACAAGCTGCAATTAGAAAGCTTTGGAATATAAGGTTGTATTTTTTTAATACTATATAAATATCACATTTGATGCATGACTCGTTGAGATCCAAGTATTTTCTTGTGCTGCTGTAAATATGCATAAACCTAATTTGAAATAAATCCTAAAAGTGAACCTGTTCTACTTTGACACGACACCGAGCACAAGTACAGTCTGTATAAAAAGCAATGAACTTGAATGTATATTTTCTTTTATTTATTATAGATCAACATAAAGCAGCACAGCATTGTGATTTCAAAGGAATCACAATGTAGTTTTTCAAAGGAAAATGATGCAAAGCTCCTTCCAAATAAAAATCAAATAGATAGTATGGATCTGTATTCAGCTCCTGTGACTCAATACTCTGCAGAACCACTTTGTGCAACAATTAGAGTTTAAAGTTTTTTTGGGGTATGTCTCTACCAGCTCACATTAATATTTTCCAGATTATGAAATAGTTAAAATTCAGATTGGCTAGTTTTACAACAACACAACTTCAGTGCAGAACATTTGTGTGTCATTTACAAGGTTTGTAGCAAATAAGACATCTGAAGTGTCTTCTTTGTTTGTTTTTCAGGAATTGTTTTCTTCTTCCATAAAAGTCAAATTTATGGGAAGAATAATACATTTTTGGTTAACATGTTCTCCTACCTGAGTTGTTGATCTCTGCAGCTATCCCAGAGTCACAATTGACCTTTTTGCTTTAAAATTGTTCTCAACTGCATGTCTCACCTGTGTTCTTTGGTCTTCATGATGCTGTTTGCTAACTAATGTTCTCTGGCAAACCTCTGTAGCCTTCACAGGACAGCTGGATTGAGATTGAATCACACCCAAATGTACTCTAATATTTACTAAGTGGGTGACTGCAGAAAGATATTGGTTGCAGTGCTTTTTATTTGGGAATATTGAAATGAAAGGGACTGAATAGAAACGTAAACTCTTCAGATTTTCTTCGTAAAAATGATGAAAAGCTTTCGTCATGTTCCTTTGACTTCAACGTTATGCTCTACTTTGTCTTGGTTTGTTCAAATACAGCAATAAAAATGTGAAACATTCAAAGGGTATGAAAAGTTTTGATAGGTACATTCCCTCATGTGTTACCAGTTAAGCAGCTCAAGCAGAAGTAATGGATGTTGCCATGTATCAAATTGCACAAAATTATGCTCCACATGTTTTTCTTGTGTGTGAAATTAAGAAAATCACACCATATGCTACTTATGGAAATTTAGATGATATAAGAGTTTAGTATCATCTTAATCAATGGCATATCTGGTTGCCTTGCATAAGTCTGAGAGTAACATCATCTTTATCATGCCAGGAAAAATACAACAAATGTAAGGATGCATGCTGTGGATCCCTTGTTTCCATACAGTCACACTCCTTTATTTCATATAGGATTCCCTTCTGCTTCCTAGCATTAAAAAGGGCTTCATTTTATGATAATCCTGACTCTAATTTGAGGTATGTTAGTTAAAAATTGTGGGGGTTTTTGTGAGCAAAGGAGAAATTCTGTGACGGTGACAGGGAGCATGATGAGTTAAGACGCTGCCATGGCCCCCGAAATGAGAGGGAAATCAGAAAAATCTCCTCGTACCCCTCTCAGTAATGAACCACACCTGTACACTGCTTTAAATACCAGAGAGAAGCTTTAAATGTCAGGTGCAATTAAAGCTTATGATTCAAGTCTGCACCAATCAACTCAAGGCCTCCAAGTTCAGCGGGCTCACAGAGCAAAAGGCGAACCGGTGCAGGAGATGCCATGGACCACTCTTACACTGCTGTACAGCTCAATGAGGCTGCCAGCCCAAAAGGTGACAATAAAGTTTACAACCAGTCGGCTGGACTTCCTGTCACTTCAGTGCCTTTATCAAGACAAAGACTTTCTTCCTGGTATATGAGGTGACAAATTAACAGAAAGCAGGTGGAAGGTAGAGAAATCAAAATTTACTTTAAACAGGGACTACAGGTGGTTCAGTTAAAAATATTATTATTATTATTTTTGTCAAGTTAATGCTAAAATGAAACTATAATAGGGGATAGAAACCTATACAAAAGTTGCTATCTATCAAATCAGTGTATCAAACTATAATAAACCTAGCGGTGAGAATATCAGAAGATTAATAAGTAAACATAGTGATGATAGGCCAAAAGAGTGATTGTAGGATTTTCTGTAAGGCACTTTCTATGCCCTGATGTTCTCTGATTTTGCACAAAGTATTCATTTTTATTCTGTTCCTTCATCTTCAACTTTGTGAACTAGCTATTCTAAAATGTAGAAGGTTTGATGGAAAGATAAAACCGTATTCAAATTCCTGGGATTTTTGATTCATCAAATGCTGTGTTGCAAATGTAATCAGAAGGACAGACACAGGATTTTTTTTAACCTATGAAGGCAACCAAGTTTAAAGTAGGACCGAGTTTATAACAGTGTGAGAATTAATCTGAGAGGAACAACTCAGGTAGTCCTTTCTTCACCTGCTGCTGTAGAGGCAACGCCACGATAGTTGACTTTTATCTGGATGAATCCAGATTTCAAATAGATCCAGTTTTTTTTAGCAGATTCATAGGGAATGGAGGAGCACTTTCTCCATTGATAGCTACTCTAGTTGTGTACATCTACAGCCAATCAAAGTTTTGACACTGATTGATGTCCAAGACTAAAGTGTGTTAATGTTGGGATCTCAACATTAACCATCTGATTTAGCCAGTTTGAGACGTGATGAAAAAACAAATCAGCTATCATTTTCAAATTTATCTGGAGAGTTTACTGTGAGCATTTACAACATGCACTGACCATGTTAACTGTGCAGGTACCCATCATGCCCTGCGATAGACTGAGGACATGTTCAGACTGTACTCTGCCTCTTACCCAAATGAACGCTGACGTTAAGTCCAAGCACTCCACGACTCTGCTGGGATGGACAACGGATCAATCAGTGAAGTTTATTTGTATAGCAGATTTCAGCAACAATGCAGTTCAAAGTGCTTTACATCATGAAAACATAAAATCATCATAATAACATAAGCTGTGCCTATACTAGCCTCATCAGTCAATTAAAGTGTAATTTGTAAGACAAATTACACTTTGTCTTACAAAGTGTAATTTTTCACCAGTGTAATTTTTTTTTCTTCACCAGGAAAAAATCCACAGCTAGTTTAAAGTTCCCAGACCACCAAATATTGTTACTTTAACTTGCCTTTTGCAGCACAGCCTACATTTTCTTGTTGAACTGCTGACTTTGCAGCTGCATTTCCAGCAATCACACTAATTGGTCTCTTCTGCTGCTCACCTCCAGCATCCTTGTATGTTCATACAGATCGGAAAATAAGGCTCCTACAGAAAACACAAGGAGAGAATAATGAGATACCTGAAAGGCTGTGAAATGTAACAGAAAACTGTGACATTTTAGTTTGAACCTGGCTGACTCTTCTTAAATAACTCACATCAAAGGAGGACACATCAGCTTCATCTCACCTATTACTGAAGGATAATTTCATGAATTAAGTCACGAGTTTTCTAACAGTAGAGGTTTGGCAAGTTGTAGAATTTTTTTAAAAACTACTTCAAAAAATATATCCAGGCAGTCAGTCATTCAAGGCAAACATGTCAGTGCTTTCCGTGCATGAAAAATGAACATGGGGGGGTAAATAAAGCAATATGACCAGAGGGACCAGGAATTCTGCGGATAAGTGTCAGCTGCGGAGAAAAAATGAAGCATTTACCTGTTTGTAATCCAATTTCCTGATGGCTTTCTGTAGATATCGGACTCCTCCATGAATGAGCCTGGTGCTCGGGCTGCTGGTGCCTGATGAGAAATCGTTCCTCTGCACGGGGGCAGTTCTGAGATCTGACAGTGGCAACCATGGAAACGCATCAACATTTGGATACTTATTGTCCCAAATCTTCAGAGAGGATCAAGGAGCCATGCGCATATGCACAACTTTCTACTGTAATATTCATGACGGGAACAATATTGTGAGGCCATACATATTCCATTGGTTCAAAACAACAATCATTTCTACCAGTGTGACAGTGTGAAGCACAATAACAAACTGCTTGTTTTAGGACCATATTTAAAGAAACTAAACTTAGAGAATAGATCTAGAAATGTTCTCTTTCATGAGGATTGTTTTTGTCTTTGCAATTGAGAGAACCAAAATTACATTTATAACATTAACTGTTGTAGTTGACTCTGCCTAATAGAAGCCTCTTTACAGTCCCACTTGGTCTGTAAACCCCACTTTTGAAAATGAAATGAAGAATAATAGAGGATTAAACGGGAGGGTGTAAAAAAAGGCTCCTCTATTCTATCGTATGAGTAGAAACATAAATACACGAGCAAAATCCTTTAAATGTGCCTCTAACCAGAAGAACAGATAATTAATTTAATATGTAATTGTAACCACAGGAGGATGCTATTGAACAAAAATGCTGGCCTTTGTTTTTAGGGTGAGTAAACCAAAGCCATAGACACGTTCAAACACAGAACAGCTCTTGGCTGTTCAGCTGACTTGTGAAGGGTTTTACAGATGAAGCCCCTAAGAGACAGCTTACAACGTCACAAAAAGGACATTTTCCGATATGAGAACAAAGACATCGACTTAATGTTAGAAAAAACACCATGGCAACAGGTTTCTCCCACAAAGGATGACAGTAGTTATGTTGTAAAATAAGTTATTGAACTTGTCAAATCTTTACAATGTAATGACATGCAGTCTGGTTGCCTTGTAACGTGCAAAATTTCAAGATTGACTGTGCTCATATCACACTGCGTGCAGGGCACCGAGTGGAACCAAAGATTAGGATAATGAAGAATCTTTATAATTTCAATAAGCATAACACTAACATATTTAAATGATCATCATGTCTAAAGCATGTTATTAGATACAGGCAAGGAGAAAAGTAAGAGGTTTAATCCAGGAAAAAGATTAATCTTTCCCAGTTTTTTCCAGTGGTCCCACTCACCCTTTCAGTGCTCTGTTCGATTATGTCGCAATCTGAAGTTTGGCAGACACTTGTGTTTGAACGTGGCTTGGAAAGGCATCAAGAGGAAAAAGAAGAGACATATTTATGTGCTGTTCTCATTCTCTCTCCCTCTTTTCACCCTCTTCTTCTACTTGGTACTGTTTGTGCGCTTTGCTCAGTGCAGCTGTGAGCACTGTTCAGTAGCGGCTGAAAGGGAGAGAAACAGGACAAACCACCAAAATTATTTTACTGTTGTAGACAAAACGAAAAAGAAAGAAAGAAAGAAAGAAAATCACGTCGTAAAGCATAATTTTACATACAGTTATTACAGAGTTGTCGTTCATGAATGATTCATTCAAATGAGCGATTCAAGTGAATGAATCGTTTGAGATTGAACTGAAGCATATCACTTCATTGACTGATTTGTTTATTTTTGAGATCAACGAGAGTGTGCCGGTCGAGTGGAACTTAGATTTCCAATACCTCACAAAACGCATGATGAAACATTACTCAGTTGAGACACTTAGCACCACTCCAGCACAGTAGCTGCACCGCGAGTCAGAATGTGATCCATTCACATTGTGACGCAGCACCATATCATTTGATGTTCAAGCTGTCTAATCCATGTGTCAAGACAGAGGATAAGCATCTTGAGTGTCCTAAAAAGCGCTACATAAATATAATGTATTATTATTATTTTAAGCCTTCAGCTTGGAGACCAAGCGGCACACTGTGCAGGTGTGGTGCTGTGTCACACCGTGAACGGATCACATCCTGAGTTGTGCAGTACACATGCTGCACTTGAAGGGGCACTGTTTCATCCTGCATGATGTTATCCAGTGAAGGACTCGTATAAACATATTATTTTAATGTATTGATTCAAGAGATTCAGTAAATTCAAATAAATGGCCATTCTCATCATTAATAGTAGTACTAAACTGCTTTGAAAGAATGAAAAACAATAAGAAACAAAAGCAACAAAGCCATGAGAAATGTCCAGTCTATTACACTTGTCCTGTTTAAAAAAAATCAATAAATAAATTACCCAAAATAACAAAATTAAAGTCTGTTAATCTAATTTAAACTAATCTGCAGATTTTGAGGATTTTTAGTTTTAATAAGCTCCTCCTAATGAATCTTCCTCATGAAAAGAAAACCTGTAATGATTATAAAAGTCAGTTGCTTTAAAGAAAGTCAGATGTTTATGTTTTTTTAGGGGTTTGCATCAAACAAATACAACAAGTGGAAAAAAAGCACAAAAATAAGTCTGACACTTGTAGGTCCTGCATTACACACCATATTATTGCAAATTTGTTGTAATTTATTTATTTCCTGATTTTATTTCCACTTAAAATCTGTTGTCTCTGTGAGCCTTAATTAGTCAGAATAACACACTGAAAATGATTGAGTTATTGGTTGGGAGGGTGCCACACAGCATTTGTGCTTAGAATACACAAATGTCTAGCAACACTGTACGCAATGCGAAATATAAGTCAATTGCAAAAAATCATGTTGTCATTAAAAAAACATCTACTTGAGAAATAAGTTAGCATTGGTTAAGCTTTAGAGTAGTTAAATATATTAGTTATGTTTCCAGTTCTTCTTTGTTTTACTTTTTTTCATTGTTTGTTTCACATTGTTTTACAATATGTGTCAAGTCATATTGTAGGGAAGAAAGTGAATGTAGGTTGTGGTGATTCTACCAAAAATTACACCCTGGAAAAGTTCCTTCTTCTGCTATTTCCCACACAACCAGTTAAAGTGATGGAAAATATCTAGATTGTAAGGGACAGCCCAGATTAAGAAAGTAATGAAAATTGAAAATGTCTCTGATTTTTTTTAACATTTCGTATGAAGGGTTATGGCTAAGCAGATCACATCGGGATCAAATCGGGATAGGAAAGTAAAAATCATTCATGCTCTTGTTGATACTTTGGATTATATTGGGACACCCCTTTTAAAAATGTGTGCCTTGCAGGACACTGTTCATTTGAATTGTTCTATCTCAGAACTTCAGAGGGTCTGGTGTCTATCTCCACTTTCTCGTCAACAGGTGTGGAGCATGGGACCCACCATAAACACTATGATTATATATATATATTCTTATTTTATATATCCTTATATATGTTATATTATATATCCTTATTTTCTTAGTTAACCACATTCAAATAAAAATAAAAGAGAAATCCTAATATTAGAAATTGTCTCCATATGATTTAATACACATCTCCGGTTGCAGTGAGCTGAAAGGTGTATTGTATGTAGAACAGATTAAAATACAACTGTAGATAGCGTCCATATTTATTATAATGACAGAACATGTGACACCGTGTGGGTTGTGAGTGTGTTTTAACATAGACTAATGAGCTATATCAGGCTTTCTCTACATGAACAATAGCCCTTTTTTCCATAGCATATATATTGAATTGTCACGGTTACAAAAGCATGCATAAAATAATGATGGCTGCATTCCATTTAGGTGAAATCTTGCTGTTATACCAACACTACTTTTGTAAAAAAAAAAAAAAAAAAAAGAGGGAAAGACATTAGGGGTAAATATTATAATTCATTAAGTAAAGGTTTTACTTTGCAGTTAAGATTTCACAACCCAATATCCCTGGTCTAGATGCAAATCTTTTTGTCTGTGTGGACCACTTCTACCCAGTCAACCACGATGCAACATTCTGTGCAAAAAAAAAGAAAAGGAAAACAAACAAACAAAAAAACAGTCATCCATTTCATTGTCATGTAACTCCAGGGGACAGTACACACTAATAAATGTGTTTCATTATTATGCATATGTCTTTGTACTCCTCATGACAGATTCAGGAAAAATAAGCCATGAATTTTCTGCATCAAAACTGTCAAACACTATCAAGCAATAAAACAAATACATCACCTGCTTGTTTATATTCCAGACTCAATAACATTTCTAAATACTGTCTGTCTCAATTAATCATGAAATCTCCATGTGGCACTCAGGTGGACTGTACTGAAATGTGGCAACAAGCAAGCTTGACTAACTGTTAATCAACAAAATGAAGAAACTGGTCTCTTAGTGAAAAAAGAGACAAATTACATTCTTAAATTCACTGCAGTTGTGGGTTTTGCATACATTAAAGAGACAGGACATACTTCAACACTTGCCCAAAAACAGGTAAAATGCAAAGTAAGTCTTAATTAGTCCAACAATTCTGCATAATTTGATTCACTAATGATTAGAAGCTACTTAAAAATTGCCGTCTTCATTAAAATTTTACTGCTTTTCTTCTACATTATCTAATAAGACTTTGCTAACAACACATCACAGTAAGCATGGCAACACTTTTACCCGTTTTGTGTTCTGTCAGTGTGGAGCAGAGCCATAAAAAACACACAAGGTTTCTCTTAGCTTTGACAGCTGCTCCAATTACAATGTCGAATGCCTTGCCTGCGCTTGTAATGCACAGCTCAGCTGGTGATCCACAAAAGAAAAAGAACATCAGCAAACACAGTGATGTAAGTAATGCCTTGCTGAAGCAAACAGCACATATAAGGTCCGGCGCTACTCCTCGGCTGCGTGCAGAATTAATGAATTGCATCGTTTCTTAGTAAGCCAAAAGTTTGCAAGCTTTTGTGAAGGAAACACAGAGAGGTGCAAAATAACTCAAAGGACAGCAGCTAAAAACAAATCTAGGCCACTTGTTTCTTACTTTTAAGGACAGCCGTAATACCAAGTTTGAAGACATTTTTTTTTAATACCTGGTACTTTTGTTTTTAAGTGGGCATGTCTTTCAAAAAGTGTGCTTTCTTCTGCAACTTTGTCACATTTTATCAAGTCGTAATCGCATTAGGAAGTATTTGCGAAAGTGAAAGTGGGAATATTGTGTTCTTTTTTTTCCCAGAATTATTGAATAAAACAAAATAAAAATCTCAACAGTGGGGTGTGCATTTGTGTGTACAACCACATTTTGCAACATTTACATCGGTGGTGTGCATTTGTGTGTTTCAAAAGATTGCCTTAAGTCGATCACCTGGCTCTGTAACTACAACTGCAAATATGTGGTGATGTGTCTTTTCCAGCTTTTCACATATAGAAATAAGACAAGTTTTCTTCCAGGATCTCCCTGTATTTAGCTCCATCAATCTTTCTATCCATTCTGACCAGCTTCTCTGTTCGTGCTAAAATAATAATAATTTTTTTTAAAATTTGGATTTTGGATTTGGTTGTTTTGGAGCTTAAGTTTATTTAGGATTAAAAGAACAAAAAGGGTCAAATTTAAACCAAAATGTTTGGATTTTCTCTTGGTCAATTGCATAAAATCCCCAAAATTCACAAGGTATGAAAACTTTTACAGTACATACTTGGTAATCTTCTACAACTTCAGAGATCTGAACTCGTCATCCAGGACTTGCAACATAAGTGATGCAGTATCTTGTACTGGTGAAGAACCCAGGCTGCCTCCTTCTTTGGACAGCTCATCATTTCAAGCGGAACCCAGGAGAAGTAAAATCCTTCCCTCCAGCTACTTAGAGGGAAAAGCCTTGAAGCTTAGGAAAAGCCTTTTCCAATGCGCTCATTATCCACTCTGCGACACTTTGGTGCGGCCGAAACGGAACGGCAGCTGATTCCAACACAAAAAGAGATCTGCCGCAGTGTGCAGACAATCAGAGCAAACACCTCAAGGGAAACAAGATTTTTTTTTTTTTTTTTTCAGTGCAAACCTCTGGAATTATAGGGGAAATAGCGTAAAATAATCCCACAAGTGCATGCTTCATCTTCTAGAACAATTACAAATGCTCCTTTTTTTTACTTTTGAGAAATAACTGAACGTTATGATGTTAAACAGCCTGATAGCCAGAAGCACTCACACTGCTGGCTCTGTGAATCCACTGTCAAAACGATTACAAAGAGATTCAGAACTGAAGAGTCCTCTCATCCTTTTATAATTCAGACATATTATTAATCAAACAAATTGTGAAGAAAAAAAGTATCTAATGGTTTGTCTGATTTTCAGTGGGGCACAATCCAGCCAGCAATTGATTGTGGAAGCAGGGACACCTGCAGCTTCAGAATACATTTCCACTTTCAGGAGGTTTGAAAAAGAACAGAAAAACACCAGCGTGAGGAAATATTGCCCCACCGCATGAATATGCAGGGACTTGATACCAGCAGTGTCATTACTAATGTTGCTGCCAATTACAGAGCATGTCATGACACTGTGATTCATGAATATTCATCATTGACTGATATAGACAGCAGCAGTATGCAGAGGCCTCTTTTCCCATTTTACTGTCTCATTGTGAATGGTGAACAGGTACCTCCATCATGCCATGGAGGCGCCTTCCAGCTGCAAGACAAGCTGCTCCATAAGGCATTGCTAGTTAACAGTGTGTTATATAAAGGTGTATAAAAGTGATGAAGTGCTTCCTGGCTCTAAAGAGCAGGCATTAAAGCATATTAAGTAGACGTTTAGGCTTGTAAAGTGGGAATCCAGGAATGGAAGGAAGACACCGAACAAAGAGATGCCTTCGGGGTCAGGCTGTACAGTTATCAGAAAGTTTGAGACCTGCCGAAGGTTAGAGACGAATCCAGGCTTGTGAGTGTGGAGAGCAGGTTTTCTATTCCTGTCTTCGTTTTAAAATGTAGACAGCAACACTTTTTATTTACTTATTCCTGTTTGAGAAAACAAGATGATTACCAATTGTAAAAGAAAATCAATCAATACATTCACATTTATAGTAGTAAATATTTTTGCAGTCCAGTGGTAAATGTGTGCTTTGCGATTACGAGAGAGCACTTTCTTATAAGTTTTGTGGTTTATTTTTAATCTCCTTTGCACTTTTTGGGCTTATCGCTATAAACATGAAAATATCTGTCAAATTTTAATTTCTTTGCTTAGACCACAAAAAGAATAACAGCTTGTGGTTCAGTTTTTATTGTTTGTATTAATACATGCACTGTCCCCAATCTGACTGATGTAATTTCTGGTGTCAGTGTACAGAATTCATCATTGGCACACTGGTTAAGTGAAACATGTTTTTTGAATCCACAATGTATAAACAATTAAATTGAGTGGTACTGTGGGAGTCTTATCTGCAAATGGGCACCCAAATTAAATTCTGCCTTGGGCCCCATTCAAATTTGCGCCAGCCCTGCATATCAGCCAAACAAGCAACAAGATGAGTTACAGCATGCAGCTGAAAGGGCTCCACTGTGGATCTGTGTGTCTAATTACATGTTTTGCATCGCTGTCAGATTTGCAGATGTTATGCTGATAAAACTGACAATCTCATGTGGACCAAACGCTAAGTGGTGCTGATAGAGGCCAACATAGTGAGGACTGCTGGCAAGCTAAAGGAAAATGATGTAGAGCGCTGACGTAAATTTGAGATTGACACGGGAAGTTTGTTTTGCATGCAGAGCGCAGTTTCCACAGTGAAAGCCACCCACATGGGACCACATGACAGGGAAGCGCTAATCCGAGGTGGACGTCAGTGGATCTAATGGTGATCCCCGTTCACACTTTGCATGGATCCCCTCAAGCGCAGCCGGCTGTTGTTCAGGCTGTAACTGATCCATGAGCACTGATTGACCTGGACAAGAGGAGAACTCTAAGATGCGGTAACATTCAGGAACAAAGTGAATAGATATGAGATCTGAGAGTAACTTGTTTTCCACACACACCTCGAACAGGGTGACAAATTATGTCAGTGAGAATTTTAGTCCAAAAAAAATAAGAATGTTTTATGAATGTCCCTAAACTGTGCATTCTTCTTCTGTATTTATAATGAGAATTAAATAGCTAATTGTTTTTATCCATCCATCCATTTTCTGTACACCCTTCTTTGTGGGGCCGGGAGGGTTGCTGGTGCCCATCTCCAGCTAACGTTCCGGGCGAGAAGCGGGGTACACCCTGGACAGGTCGCCAGTCTGTCGCAGGGCAACACAGAGACACACAGGACAAACAATCATGCACACACACACTCACACCTAAGGACAATTTAGAGAGACCAATTAACCTGACAGTCATGTTTTTGGACTGTGGGAGGAAACCGGAGTACCCAGAGAAAACCCACGCACGCACAGAGAGAACATGCAAACAAATCTAAATTTAGAAGGACTCTGCTAATTGGTGACTTCCAAAGTAAATTGGCTGTGCTGGATTTGCCTAAGGATGTAAAATTAAAAGGGGAGCTGAATGCAAATGCAAGCCACACCTTTCAGATTTTTTGATCAAAAGTCTTAAAAAAACATTTATATTTGTCCTTCCTTCTCAAAGTTATGCACTGCTTTGCATTTATTTATCTAACAGAAAGTGAAAATTGTGGAAAAAAAAAGCTCAAAAAGCATAAGTACTTTTGCCTAGTAATAAGAACCTTCAAAGAGAACCAGGTGGTTTACAGTTAAATGGTGAGAATGCATCTTTAACCATGGATGATGCACAATAGTGTCCTCTAGAGGTGAGTATAACCATCACGTACCCCTCTTCCATAACCCCAGTTCACAACGTTCCTGTGTGTATAAGTCTGGGCTGCTGCTTTAAGACTGATGGCTGCTGTGGCTGGTATAATAAAGCATCAGTGCACCAGCGATACATAACGCCGCTTGCTTTGCCATGCAGACTGTAGAATGTGGAGCCAACGCTGCACACGCTCTCTGTGTGCTCTCTCCGGTGCTTTCACTGCACAGGCCAGAACCCATCTAGAAAGATTTAGGCCACA
The DNA here is from genome assembly GCF_904066995.2 of Poecilia reticulata. Taxonomy (NCBI): domain Eukaryota; kingdom Metazoa; phylum Chordata; class Actinopteri; order Cyprinodontiformes; family Poeciliidae; genus Poecilia; species Poecilia reticulata. The sequence goes on from NC_088831.1 coordinate 32,791,116, forward strand.
ACTCAGCTGGCCACAAGGTGCTGGTGTAAGATTACTCTGAGATCAGTTTGTTTCATCGCTGCAGAACAATAAGGCCTGGAGATTATTTTGGCCACTGCGTCAACCTGAGCGTTTTCTGCGTCAGTCCATTCTGCCAGCTCCTATCACACTTCCCTCTCTGGGGATTAAATTGGGTCCCCTGTGACAACTGGCTACAGGCCCACTAATTATCCCCCCTTCCTCTTGCAGCGGCTCACCGGTGCTATGAATAGGCTAGCCCCACCCCATCTGAGGTCTAAATATGGAACACAATTGAAACAGAGAAAAATCCTCAGAAGATAACAAAGAATAATATTGACCCTTCCTTCATTAGATGTGTTTATTACAGTAGTGAGAGTGACGTATTACCCTCATTGTGACATAGAATAGTTCTGATATGAAAGTGCACACTAATCTTTATACTACTCTGAGATTATGATAAGAACATGAAGGAAAGACAGCACGTTACCCCTGGATGTGTGATTTATTACCCAATCATTAACTGCTTTTTAAAAGAAAAATATGTGATTGGAAAAGACAAGCTGCAACCCGGTGGTTCACATGACAAAATAACTATGGATTTTGTCTTTCTAAATCAAATTTAAACCAGTTGAGAAAGAACAAAAGTGATCCAGAGTTCATACACATTTAATCCCATTCCATTAAAACCTATAACCTCACATTTCCAGAACTGACTGGATGGATGGATGGATGGATGGATGGATGGATGGATGGATGGATGGATGGATGGATGGATGGATGGATGGATGGATGGATGGATGGATGGATGGATGGATGGATGGATGGATGGATGGATGGATGGATGGATGGATGGATGGATGGACTTTCGAACAGTAAGAAATAGAATAAAAAGTCTGGAAATAAAATAAAAACTTTTCCCATACTCATCCAGACTTGGAAAAAAAACTTAAATCAAGTTTCCAAATGTCCACGTTTTTTTCTAGTTTACGCAGGGACTCTGGTGATCAACCACCAAACAATAAAACTTGATCTCATCAGTTATCCAACCTTACACGTAAGGACAGACATTAAATCCACATCCCAGAGGTTAGAGATGTCATCTGTAACAGGCATGACGCTGAGTCCAGAACAAACACTGCGCTGACCATGGCTGGGTTTACCCTCCACTACAGCCTCTGCTTAGGTCCATGTGGGAAGAAGCGCACCGGACGCGCACACCACAAGACAAACACACTCACGGGGAAAATTAGGAGTTGGGAAAGTTCCCAAGCGGATTGGTGGGCGTCGCTGTCGACGCCGATGACGTCGCGCTCCGAAACACGTGGGCCACGGCATCCAGCTCTCACATAAACAAAGCCACATTGAGGCAGACTGGATAGTTGGAGCTGGTGTCGCTGTCAGTGCGCGGAGTCACACACAGTTTGCCCGCTTGGCGTTGTTGTCAAAGAACCCTCATGATTTGGAGGTTTTAAACTAAATTGATGGTTACCTACTATATGCTTATCGCATGGACTGAGAGCGACGATGCGGATGTGAAAGAGGTAAGACCTGCGTCTTTTCTTTTCTCCGAAACAGAAAATCATCGCGCTGGGTCATGTCTCGAATGTTTAAGTTTATATGTTTTTTTTTTCTTCCTTACTTTTATCTGAAACCACGCAACATCTGAATCTAATTCATTGTATAAATGAGCGTTGCTTTGGTGCTATATGAATATGCTGATTTGGGCTTCGCAAACAAGTTGGAAGTCGTGCGTAAAGTTAAATCCAAACCCTCTAAAGCACCACAACTAAAACAGTTATTTAAACTGGTGTAAGATTTAAAAAAAAAAAAAAAGAACTGCAACTTTTACGTGTAAGTTTGCGATATCCTATTTGTTTCTGGAAATGATTTAATTTTATTACATATTAAATCCAAGAAGTATTTGCTTCTTTAGCGGAAGGTCCAGAAAAGAGGCTCTCTCTTCAACCCTGACATCCACCCAACGTCTAACATTGCCTGTTTCAAGTGTCACCGGAAAACTGTCAAAAGCTTGAGGTAGGAGAAAAAAAAAAGAAATGATCTCTTTCTGTAGCACAAATTAACATGTATCGGCTCATGCTTATTCTTGCACTTTTAACGGGGGATTCGTGAGAATTAGCCGCTGTTATTTACACAGATTCCTTCTAATGCTGGTGTTTCTGATTCCTGGTTTGCAGCCATGCCCTGCGTCCAGGCTCAGTATGGATCATCACCTCAAGGAGCCAGCCCCGCTTCCCAGAGCTACAGCTACCACACCGCAGGAGAGTACAGCTGCGACTTCCTAACGCCCGAGTTTGTTAAGTTTAGCATGGACTTGACCAACACCGAGATCACAGCCACCACATCTTTGCCGAGCTTCAGCACCTTCATGGACAACTATAACACCAGCTACGACGTCAAGCCGCCTTGTCTATATCAGATGCCGCACTCTGGAGAGCAGTCCTCCATCAAGGTGGAGGACGTCCAGATGCACAGCTACCACCAGCAGAGCCACCTGCCTCCCCAGTCGGAGGAGATGATCGCTCACTCTGGGCCTATGTACTTCAAGCCGTCCTCACCTCACTCTCCAAGCACGCCGAACTTCCAGATCCAGTCCAACCACATGTGGGAGGACCCGGGCTCTCTGCACAGTTTCCACCAGAACTACGTTGCCGCCACGTCTCACATGATAGACCAGCGCAAGAACCCCATGTCGAGGCTCTCGCTCTTTTCGTTTAAGCAGTCGCCGCCCGGTACCCCCGTGTCGAGTTGCCAGATGAGGTTCGACGGGCCGTTGCACGTCTCCATGAACCACGACGGCCCGGGTGTAGCGCACCGCGGCCTGGACGCACAGAGCTTTGCGGTGCCCAGTGCCATCAGGAAGCAGGCCGGCCTGGCCTTCCCTCACTCCCTGCAGCTCGGACACGGGCACCAGCTGGTGGACAGTCAGGTGCCGTCTCCCCCTTCCCGGGGATCGCCGTCAAACGAGGGTCTATGCGCGGTATGCGGGGACAACGCAGCCTGTCAGCACTATGGAGTGAGGACATGCGAGGGGTGCAAAGGATTCTTTAAAGTAAGTTGGAAAAAGAGCAGCCTTGTAAAGATGAATTATATCTTTAGAATGCACAAAACCTCCATAATCGAATCAGATTCCACTATTAAAGATCAGATTGTAAACACACAGCCAAACCTCCAAGGAACTTGTGAAATATGAGGAATCACGCGTGTGTGTTTACTGCTTTATTCCCTCTTGATAGTTCAAACAGGGCACACAGATAGAGCTGATATTATATCGTTTTCATCTTTATTTTTATTTTTTTTTCATGTTGTGCTGTACCGGTGCTTTTTGTGCACTTAATATATGTTGTTTATAAAAGGCCTGCAAGGTGACAGTATGTGTGCATCTGGTTTCGTTGCAGCGCACCGTTCAGAAGAATGCAAAATATGTGTGTTTAGCGAATAAAAACTGTCCTGTTGACAAACGCCGAAGAAACCGCTGCCAGTTCTGCCGCTTCCAGAAGTGCCTTGTCGTCGGAATGGTGAGAGAAGGTATGATTTACGTTTGAAACTTGGGGGGAAAAAAAACAAACAAAAAAACAAACAAACATATGAGCTTAATTACGTCTGTCTCATTTGTATAATTTAGAAGACGTGCGTAAAACAAGTTTGTGTTTTGTTTTGTTCTATATGGTTTTACGTGCAGCGACAGGAGCATAATTTGTAATGCATATGTGAAATTTCTCTGGACGCAGTTGTCCGAACGGATAACCTGAAAGGAAGGAGAGGACGCCTACCATCCAAACCCAAAAGCCCCCAGGAGCCCTCCCCGCCTTCGCCACCGGTGAGCCTCATAAGCGCGCTGGTTCGGGCCCATGTGGACTCCAATCCCTCCATGTCTGCTCTGGATTACTCAAGAGTGAGTAAACTACACTCTAACCAGAGTTAAAACATAAATGAACAAAGACTGACGTTGCTTTTTTTCTTAATTTATCCCTGCTGAATTTATCACCCTTAAAGTTTTTTTTTTCTGTAATCCATCGCTTGCACTCCAAACTTTGTCAGACTTTTATTTTAAAGTACATCACATCGGAATGCAGAACTTAATAGAAAGACATGAATTTAATAGTGAGCAGCCCCTCTCTCTTTCTTTCTCTCCACTTGGAAATGGGCATTTGCAATTTCACGGATTATATATTTTAAAGGGACCTCATTAAGGCGCTGTTTAAATTAAATTCCAGTTCCAGGCGAACCCTGACTACCAGATGACCGGCGACAACACTCAGCACATCCAGCAGTTCTATGACCTCCTGACGGGCTCCATGGAGATCATTCGAGGCTGGGCGGAGAAGATCCCGGGCTTCTCCGAGCTCCCGAAGCAGGATCAGGATCTTCTCTTTGAATCCGCCTTCCTGGAACTCTTTGTCCTGCGGCTGGCGTACAGGTGAGTAATTGCAAAATAAAACAAAGCGGGGCTTTTTAGATAATAATTCTTCAGGCTTCATTGCTCTTGGCTTTATTAGCTGGCCAATAATTAGAAAGGCTCTTAAATCCTTCTCATTTATTGCCGTGCGTAATTAATGGCGTTTTTTTTTTTTAATTGCAGGTCCAATCCGGTGGAAGGGAAACTTATATTTTGTAATGGCGTGGTGTTGCACAGACTGCAGTGCGTCCGTGGGTTTGGCGAGTGGGTGGACGCCATCGTGGAGTTTTCTTCCAACCTGCAGAGCATGAACATAGACATTTCGGCTTTCTCCTGCATCGCGGCTTTGGCCATGGTGACAGGTGTGTAAAAGCGTTTGTACACGTTCGAGAGAAAAAAATAAATAAAAATAACAACAACAAACATAAAACCCTTTAATCAGAAATGCACTGATAATTATTAGTTTTAATTATTCCTTTTCTTTTCTTTTCTTTTTTTTTGTTTTGTTTTGTAATCTGTTTGTAGAGCGACACGGTCTCAAGGAGCCCAAAAGAGTCGAAGATCTCCAAAATAAGATCGTCAACTGCCTGAAGGATCAAGTGACATTCAATGGCGGCGGTTTGAATCGGCCCAACTACCTGTCAAAACTGTTGGGGAAGCTCCCCGAACTGCGCACACTGTGCACCCAAGGTCTGCAGCGTATCTTTTACCTAAAGCTAGAGGACCTAGTCCCCCCGCCAGCAATAATTGACAAACTTTTCCTCGACACCCTACCTTTCTGAGGCAAAACCCTCAAAGAACTTCCACAAAAAGACTGTCCGAGACGAACTTAACAGAGGATGTTTTTTTTCCTAATTTTCTTTTGTAAAATTCATAAGCTAATTGAACAACAGTTAATGAGAATTCACGATAAATAGAAAGAATAAGCTGAATTTTTAATCGCTTAATAGCTTTCTTTCTTTCTTTCTTTCTTTCTTTCTTTCTTTCTTTCTTTCTTTCTTTCTTTCTTTCTTTCTTTCTTTCTTTCTTTCTTTCTTTCTTTCTTTCTTTCTTTCTTTCTTTCTTTCTTTCTTTCTTTCTTCCTTTCTTTCTTTCTTTCTTTCTTTCTTTCTTTCTTTCTTTCTTTCTTTCTCTCTTTCTTTCTTTCTCTCTTTCTTTCTCAAAAGACAATGTAATATATCCCAATTCTATATACAGCATATATGAATCCACACAGTCACACGCATAACACTGTATATTATGATAGAATACACGATGCCTCAAAACGCATCGGTTTATAACATGTGTACAGAGTTTGCTATAATGAAAAACAGAATTTCTCTCCCTTTTTTTCCCTTTTGTTTTGGACTCGTGCCTATATATGTGTTTCTGACCGGATTCCCAAAAAGTATCCAGATAAGATAACGCATGTTCCAACTTTCTGCTTTTTTTTTTTCCCTTTCATTTCCTTGTTCTTTTATAGGCACTTGCTGAGGTGATGTCTATATATAGAAAATATACCGGACACTATGTAGTCTGCTAGATTTGATACAGATTCGTAGTTATGGCACTCCTTAAATGGACACCAATATCTCATCATCTGTATAGATAAACCTGAGGGGAACCCCATGGTGTTTGTAAAAAAAAAAAGAAAAAAAAACTGTCAGACATTCCTTGTTTGTATGTGCTGTAAGTATTGTTGCTGTTGAATATAAACGTTTCTATATATTTATTATTTCTATTGCCAGGAGCTACACTTAAAGCATGGTGCAATTTAAACGATTTACAAAAAAAAAAAAAAAAAATCCCTTCATCCAAGTTCATGCTGAGCACGTTGTCTATGTTTTTATGTCTTTCTGAACGTCTAGGTAGCTATGATTTAATTCGTTTGGACGCGGAAAGAGGGGAAGTGTGTGATGTAGGCCTCCATCTTTTTGGCATCATGATGTAATAATTACAACTTTCTGTAAACGCTTTTGGTGCCGACTTCAAAAACTTTAGAGAGAAAGAAATATTTAATGTTTACAAATAAAACGTTGAAAACAATTCTTTGCTAAACATTTCATCTGAAATTAATATAAATCTTCCTATCAGGCATGACAAACTTTGGCATAGCTTTTTTTTTATGTTCAACGGACTCAGTTCTTATTATTGTTTGGTCATGAGTTATCAATTACGCTAACAGTTTGTAATTAAAGCCAGAGTTTAATTATGAAAATAATATCTTTTTGTATTTTTATTTGATTTTATTTTACTACTTTTTTATTGATGTATTTTAAAATAAACCAAGACATTGCTCTTGAGACTATGGACAATTTCCAGATATTAGGCTGGTAGACCCATTTTTAAAATGGATTTTAATTTTAGTATTGTTTGATTTTCCTTTATTTCTCCTTAGTTTAATTTACGCCTACACGGAGCGACTCCCCATTATTACAGTTTAATACGAATATATTTAGAAATCCGTTTCAATCAGTTTGCTGCCATCCTGCCAATAGTTCTAATATTTTAGATTGTAAAAATATGTTTTTTTTTCTCTTGCTACATGCATCAGATTTAAATGATTCGTCTTAGCATAACACCAAACATATTTAATGCAAATATAAATAAATAAATAAAAGATTAAAAAATATATATCCGTTTCATAAGTTTTATGGAGCTAGCATTAAAAATGTTAAACGTTGCGGTTTTCAATTATGTTCATGAAAAATATTTTTTGCTTCCCCGTTATTTTTTTTTCTTCCGTCCCATTTTATAAAATAACAACGATTCGCCGTTTTAGTAGCAGAAATTTGATTCTCGAAGTAAATTAAATGCGCGACTTTTCGAATAAATTGCTAGAGCAAATGCGGAGAAAACAAGTAAAAAAGAAATACATATTTTTTTGTCCCTGTTAAATACCTTGATGCTTTGTGAAAGCTCTTGTATCAAAGCGCTCAGACCCATCCATCCATCCATCCATCCATCCATCCATCCATCCATCCATCCATCCATCCATCCATCCATCCATCCATCCATCCATCCATCCATCCATCCATCCATCCATCCATCCATCCATCCATTTTCTTTACACTCTTGTCCTTATGGGGTCGGGAGGGTTAGCGCTCAGATCGGTTGTGAAATTTACAATTTTAATAAACGAAAAAAAAGAAAAGAAAAGGAATTTCCACCAAATTTCCAAGCTTTGCAAAGAAGCTGCAAGACAAAAATAAATAAATAAATAAATAAATAGAAACGGAAGTCTTGGTAGAAGTTTGCCACAAGCCTTGTAGGGAAAAGAGCAAACATATGGAAGAAAGAACTCTGGTCTGAAGACTCCACAACTGAACTGCGGTGGTGGCAGTATCATGCTGTGGTGTGTGCTTGACAGCAAAGCTGATCAGAGGTGATGGGAAGATGGACGGAGCTACGTGAAGGATACTGATTAGATGTTGTAGGGCTGTGGGGGTCACAAATTAAATCCAAAAATGAGTTTAGAGAAAGTTACTAAAAAGCATATTTATACTTCCTTGTGTAATCAATAATAATAATAATAATAATAATAATAATAATAATAATAATAATAATAATAATAATAATAATAATAATAATAATAGCTTCAGTTCTTTAGTACTTAGCAAAACGTATCAGCTGATTGCGCAATGGTGACCGACATTAAGTAGTACGAAAGCTCCTTACGGAACAGTGAAGAATGCGAAGTTGTTCAGACCGACATTGAACTTTTTTGACCTACGACTGAAGCGCTATGGTGGTGGCAGCATCATGCTGTGGATTAACGGTTTCCATGGAAAGCATTGCTATAGTTGATGGGGACATGGATGAACGTTTGGATGGGGAACAAATACTAAAATGAAGTTTCGCCGTTTTAACTGTAGACACTGAATAAGGCTGACTAAAAACGGACTGAGATTTAACAAAGTCAATAAGAAGCGGTACTTTCAGCTGAAAATAAGGCTTGCAGCTGAAATTAATTTACTTTCCCTTTAACCAGAGACCTTACTGCGCAAAAGTGAAACGACATTGCTCGTAGTATTGAAGCACTTCAGCATTCTGTAAAAAAAATTAAGAAAAGACTTCCTGCAAATCTATACCTTAATCAAACTTTATCTTATAAAAGGTAACCTGCGTATATTAATCATGTCATAGAACATATCGGTCCTGCACGTCGAGTCTTCCTTGAATTTTTCTTCCAAAATAAACGAGCGAATAATAAGCAATTTATCTTAAATACGCAAAAGGGGAAATAAAAGTCATTTAGATCCGCGCAAAAAAAAAAAAAAAGTCATTTAGATCCGCGCAAAAAAAAAAAGAGAGAGAGAAAAAAACCCCAGCAGAGACGGACGGATCAGAGTGAAGCAGGGACGCTGTCACAAAGTGTCTTCCTCACGCTGTCAGCGCAGAGAGGTGACGCCGCGCAGAGCTCAGAGGCACGACTTCGCCACATTTATCACATGATCACGGTGAAGGGAACAGCTTATTTTGAGAGATAATAGCAGCAGGCAATAAATTGTCTAAATGATTAGATCGTCAGTGTAAAAGCGCTAATTCCAAGGCAAATTGGGATTCCGTTCAGAACCAGTTTGCTGACATTTAGCAGATCTGCTTGGAAAAGGGGGCGCGGAGACAATGTCACAAGTTTCCCTTTGTTGACTCTAAGTACAGTTGGGGGGTTTAAACATGTCTATCTCAATACGAAACAACATGACTCATGGAGCTAATATTTCTGTCAGTGTTTGTGCATAATTACACATGCCAGAGGAATTTGTCTCTAAATTTTTTTTTTTATAGACCCTGGTGACTTTTTTGATTCTTCTTCCTCGACATCAGTTGGAGCATTTGCGGGACCGTGTCAGCGTAGACGCACAAAAGCAGAAGGAACATTTACAACCCGTGATCAGTGCAGCCTGAGCCAGCAGGTGAAAGAGGCTGTGTTCAGGGAGAAGAGGATGCATTGTACAGCTGCTTCTCTCCACGGAGTTAGTTGTACCATGATCATAAATGCTGCCTGCAGAAAACGATTGGCTTGTGTTGCATGATGCACATCAGCTGCACTTTTTTTGTGTGTGTCTTTTTTACTCTTTTGGAGTATTGAACTTGTGGCTGCGTAGAATGTGCTTGGGTTTAGATATTCATTTTTACTGCTGTGAATTCTTTATCTGTTCAAATGTCTGTGTTACACTCTTAAAAGCATTTAAAACTTCAAAGTTATAGTAATCTAAAATATTTATTTAGTTTCTCTTTTTGATGAAACCCTGAAAGACATTTGAAATGAAGGTCAATCATTTCTCACAGTACTATGAAGTTGAGAAGTTTTGGAGTGTTTTTTCTAAGAAGCAAGAAAGACTGCGAGTGCACCTCTGCAAATTATTTTCATGTAAAAGGGAATTCATATCAATAATTTGGCCTTTGGTTGTGCTGAGGTGTAAAATAAGTCCAGATAGTTTTCATAGCAGCATTCATCTCATCTGCATTGTTGGTTCTGGTGTCTGTTTTTTTTTCCCTTGACAAACTCCATGGTTTCTCAGTGGGACTTGGGTCAGGCCAGGTTGATGCTAACCAAGCAGAGTGGTACCACAGTCACAGAAGCTGTTATTTGTACTTTTGGCAGTGTGGGTCAGTGCCTAGGCTACCTGGCAAAGCAAAGCGACATCTTCATAAACCTTGCAAGCAGAGGGCTGCATGAAGTGCTGTAGACCGCTGCTTTAGACTTTATGAAACACCATGTTACCAACACCCGGCAGATGACATGGCTGCCTAAATTTTCACCGACAGTGGAAACTTAATTGTGGATTTCAAGTTATATGAATTCAGTGCTTCTCCATTCTTCCTGCTGACTTTAAGGAACTTGATTTCCTAACTAAATGAAAGGTTTTACTTCCAGCTGGAAATGGATCTTTGGACCACCAAGCAACAGTTCAGTATTTTGTCTCGAAAGCCTAGAGGCGCTTCTGATGTCGTCTCAAGAAATGAAACAGATGTAGATTAGCTCCTGCATACATTTATGTGTGGTGACTGTTAAATCACTCACAGTCACAGTGCAAGCCTTGTGAAACTCCACTAAGCTCTTTACTGTGTTTGCTTCACAACAGTCTTGGGAAGGCTGCAGAAGGTCTTCAACCAGCAGTTCCTCTGGTTGAAGCATTACTGGTTGAAATGCTTCTGTACTATTTTCAACCAGACTTTTTTCTTCCACTCAACTTTCCCTTAATATGCTTGCATCCAGAATTTTGTGCACAATCAGCGATTTCAGCTACGATCTATTTTGACAAACTGTCCTTGTGGAAGGTGTCAATAATTGTAAAGATCCCCTTTATTATTTATCTTATCTAGAACTTAACATGCTTAGAAACTGAATTTTTCTTGCGCTGGAGCAAGCCACAGTCATCAAAGTTAACAAAAATTGATTCTTGACACCAATACACCCACACGCTAATACATACAAACACGAAACACTTAGTTTTCCTGTTTCATTTGTAATCATTTGAGGAGATTCCATTCCTGTTTCCTCATTTTCCTGTAGCTTAAAACTTTCATTTAAAAGCTTCAATCTCTTTTGCATCCCGATAATCAGCTCCCCAAGTTTGCAACCTCCAGTTTTCAGTCAGCTTTCTCCAGATCCTCCTCTTGCTGTGCATGCATACTTTCCTCATGTTTCCTGGCAGTGTGATAACTCAGTTTGTTTTCCTTCCCCTACCTGTAAATCTTTCCTTAATTTGTAATAAAAAAAAAACAACAAAAAAACTAAAGTCATGAGAGAGCCAACCTCTTACCTGAGTTTGGGTCTAGTTAAACAACAGAGCAGGGTTTCGGAGGCTTGGTCTGCAGATGTTAAACAGTTCAGTTCCTAATAGAAGTTGTTATACAAACGTACATTTTAAGTGCTTCTATTTGCACATATGTGACTGTGTGTGAGTGTGGGTACCCATAACAGGACCCGTTTTCTGTATTGGTGTATTTATCCGACACTAAACAAATCATAATTTTTAGTACCTTACTTACCCACTAGAGCCAATCAAGAAAAGTTAGCCGATTGAATTGCACATCATTTTTTTTCTTGTGGGTGAGATTATAAAGAATTTTTATTTAAATTAATTGACCTCAAATGTAACATAAACTTACCTGCACTTTATCACCTGCGTTCTCTTTTATTTATGTCGGATAGGTTGCTGTACTTCAGCTCTTGGTAATCCAAACCTATATTAAGTGATCCATCTGGGATTTTTCACTTAGATTTCACTCACCTTCACTTCTCTCTGTGTTAACTTCCCCTCGGTTTAGTGAAATGCCCTGCTGTCCAAGTCTGCCGTAAAACATGTTTATTACACAATCACATAAGTCCTGCCAACTAAACAAAATGAATGAATGATGAGCTGAGTGATGGCCCTTCAGATACAACTGCCCATAGTTATATTACTGTGACTGATTCACCGCATTTTGAATCCCGATGATTGTCCGATAAATAATGCAAAAAGCTTATTTCCAAGCAGCAAAGCAGAGAAAAAAAAAAAAAAAGAAAAAAAAATCCACCTTGCATATAGATGGGAGGTGAGCCATGTCTGTCTCTCTCAGCCTGTGGCCCCAGAGCAGCTTTATCATTCATAGGACTAAACAGACAATCAATTCAGCAGCCATGTATGAAGGATGAAGGGATGCGACAAGCTGTGAATGATGAGAAGCCAAAAATCAAAGGCCTCAGTCCTTCTGAGCTCTAATGGCCATTACCAGCCCAGACAGCAGCAGTAAAATGAGGTTAATCATTCGCATGGAGCCGTTCAGAGAAGATTGACTGAACTTGATGTCCAGTCATATAACTCATAAATATTTACCTCACATTAAACAGCTGTGCTTGCTCTGTTGCTGCGCATTGATTTCTGATAGATACCATCAAATTATTGTTTCAAGTGTGGTCAGTGAAATCCATTAAGGCGATACTTCTACCAAGACTCAATTATGCTAACGTAAAGACATTAATAATACGATGAAGCTGAAAGGAAACAAAAGACTTACGTTTCTGTTTGGACATAGTGCCTCACAGAAATATTCATCCCACAAGATTTTTTTTCCCTCCAATTGCAAATTTGAAAAGTTTATTTGTGTTAAGGAACGTCTACTCTGATGCTCCTTACTAAAATTCAGTTCAGCCAGTTCCCTTCAGAAATCACCTAATTAGTGAATAAACTTTATGGAATCATTGAAAGAGGTCCAACTTAAAATTTGCCACAAGTCATGCAAGGGTCAAGTATAACTTTTTGGCACACATGCATAAAACCCTTTGGTGAGGCCATCCGAACTGCAGGTGGCAACAAGGAATGTTTTTTTTTGTGTTTTTTTTTTTTTTTTTCTGCAGGCATACAAAAGCCAGTCAGAGTTCATCTTAGAAAAAAAACACATTAGAAGCTACAACAGATTATACACTGGAGTAGAGGTTGAACTTCCAATAGGCCAACAATTTTAAATTGTGTCAGAATGGCCCAGTCAAAGTACAGACCTAAATTCAACTGGAAATATGTATGAAATTGCTGTTGACTCTCCACTAAAACTGAGTTTGCGCTATTTTATCCCCCCAAAAATTGTCAAATGTTTCAGCCAATAGAGCTGCAAACTTGGTAGAGACAAACCCTCAAAACCCCCAATCTCCCAAAACCTGCAGCTACAGCAAATAATTGACTCAAGGCTCTGAGTACAAATGACACATTTTTCATTCTCATTTCAGCTTTGAATTATGTGATTCTTCCTGTTGATCTATCACACAAAATTACAATAAAATACTTTCAGTTGCAAAATGACAAAATCAGAAAAATGTCAAGGTGTATAAATACTTTTGCAATGCATTGTATTTTTGCTTTGGTTAGAACCCCCCCCCCCCCCCTCCGGCAGAAACAAGTAGTTCATAGATGGAAGATGTCAAAAATACAATCTGGATTAAATAACTTCATAGTTTATGCCTCCAGTTTAAGTTTATGAATAAAGCATGCAGCGGTATTGAACACTTGGGCCAGGTCCTTTGACCTTATTGACATACTGAAATCAGAAATTTCCTATATAAGAGGCGTTAATGTTTCCTCAGGCAGACATGTTTCCAATTCAATTAGTTTTAATGAAGCTGGTGCTCAGTGTTTACTGAAGTGGAGAAAAAAAAAAGGCATAAATGGCTGATGGTAATAGAGGACATATTATTGGAGGAAGGGGTCGGACACACGGTGCGTGTTTCTAAGTGGCGAAAAATGCTTCCATCAGGCTGGTACGAGCCAGTGGCTTGGGAAGCAATGAATTGTATGAGCTTTAAATGATGCATTTGGTCTCTGGGGCGAGGCTGGAGGAGAGTGAAGAGTCAACTGTAGAAGTACACCGATGAGCGCCCTGGTTCAAATGATGCATGTGGGGTATCACTAAGTGGCCAATAATGCTTATCTATGAAACTAATTTACATAAATGTATTAAAATGGTCTAAAAAAGGAAGCTACAACATGAAATGACGATAATTTTCCTGAAGGCTTTGAGGATTCTGCTTTATACGGCAACCACTGAAAAAGTGACTAAATGCAGGGATGCATCTTGGATTCTAACATGGTCAGATGCACTGGCTCCCTTCCCACAGGGAGATGCCCTCAGCCTGTGTTATGGCCAGCGCCGCTGCTCCATGGTGAAGAGAAACATATTAAGCACACTCATGCACGTGTAATCTGCTCATGTCTTTCAGTCGAATCATATGCATGATTTGTCATCTGCTCTTTGTAACAATTCTTTGTCTGCTGCCTTCTTTATTACACGTCAACACATCCTAAATGAAAATATTCTGTGTTATATGACACAGAAAAATCTAACGTGAAACATACTTGCCAGAATTTTATTTATTTATTTTTTTGGACAAAAACGTAATGATGCAAATATTTGTCATGTATTAAAACATTAAAAAAAATTTACCCGAAAGTCTGACCTAGCAGAAATTAACAATAATTAATATGTTATGTCTTTGGTTCTAAAAGATGATGCTTTATATATGAATCCCAACTTTGTGTGTTGTTTTGTTGTTAAATCTAAAGTGCAGGAAACTAACGTCTGATTACCATTCCCAGTTTTTCTTTTTTTTTTTTTAGTCTTTAACCTTCAGAATTACCTTAATTCTTTGTAGCATACATTTTTTTAGAAGACCAAGAAACATACGGCAGAGATTTTGGTCCATATAAACGTGAAAGAATAAAAATCTTGACGGCACATCCCATGGGGTCACAGAAGCCATTTGAGTAAAGTGAATTAATTATCATGTAAAAAAAATAAAAATAAAAAAAAAATAAAAACATTTTGTCATTTTATTTGACTGAATATAATGAGCAAGAAAAGCATCACAAATGCTAGTTTTATACAAAAGACCATGTGAGAAGATTTCACTCCTCATCAAAACCAAAGAGACAAAACCACAGCAATTTGACTTTTTTTGTTGTTGAAATTGCTGATTAGAAATAACTTGAAAGTCTTTTCTTTTCCCCACCTTTCAAATTGACAGCTCACAGTTTGGTTTGGTAGACCCAAACACAGTACGATTTCACCAAAATCCAAAGAGATTGCCCTTGTGGCATGGCAATGTTTTCTGTGGCAGTGAGAGGAGACGGAATAGCCTGTAATTCATCTTTTGAGGCCTCTTTTGTTGTGGCAAACCCATCTAGTAAGCCAGACTCTCACAACATAAACTGATGGTTTTAAAAATCTCCCACTGGAAACACAAGTGTACATCAACAGTGACAATGTGCCAGCAGATAGTCAAGGGCCAGATTCTTGAAGGGTCAAGAGGGGAATAATGTGTGCATGTGTGTGGACAGAAGGAGAGGGCGGAGGGGGTTGTCGTGTGTGTTTGTGTGTCACAACCAACACGAGAGAGTTCCAGCCCAGTCTCCCACACAGCTTTGTCATATCATTCGGAGATTAGGAACACACATGTCAAGCCCGGCAGAGCCTGCTGCAATAATGCACCTGCCAGCTCTCAAGATCCACTCAACCCTTACTCAACCCTTTCTGCTGATGCACTAACAAAAAGCAATGCATGCACACACACACACAATATATATCCTCAGTTTTTTTTATCCTCAGCTAAATGTATTTGTGCCTAAAGAGAGGCATGTTTTTAGATTATCTTATGGTATTTAGAAAAAAACATTTTTTTTCAACTTGAGGGGAAAATAATACGGATTAAGTAATTTTGGTGAAGGAAAAATGCAATCCACCACACGTATTGAGAAAAAGCACACCACATATCAAAGATATGAAAAGGTTGGACGCTGAGAAAAGTGGATATTTTACATGAAAAGCCTGATGGGAGAAGGTCGGCGTCTTTCTTCTTGACAGACTTGCGTGAGAAAAAGGAGCGCGAGGAGGCTGAAAGAGATTCATTTCCACCAGATTCCAGGGTCATCCAACCTAGTCATCCTAGAAGCGCTTGAAAAATACGGAGCGAAGACTGGAGATATTCTTCTCCCCAAAAAGGACTATGACTGAGGAGAATCACTGACCTTCAAACAAGCTCTCTATCCATATAGAGTAGGAAGAGACATGCACAATCCATCAAAAATGCACATGAACTTTCCCTCTTCAAATAGTTCCCGCTCGAAAAGCAGTCAATGGATCAACTATTAATATTGCATGTAGTGAATTGCAGGGATTCAGAATTCACACTGAAATGCAACAACAAAAAAAACAAAAAAACAAGCTGACATTCATTTTAGAACGTCATACATCAAGAGAAAACCTTACAAAATGATTTTCTCAGAAAAAATGTTCACTTGGGGAAAAAAAAAAAAAAACGTATTTAGATCCAGCTGTTGATTGCTTGACGGCACAAATTACATCGCTTTGCTTGTGAAACAAAGCGATCAGATTAAAAAGAATCCCACCTTTTTGACACACTCTTTCTTTAGGATTGGAAAGACCAGTGTTAATTTTCAGCCGGCCTTTGATTGGATGAGCCGGCCTCCCTCGTGCACAACACGGATAGCACAGGTCAGTGGCTGGTGCAGTGTTGCATGAAACAAACAAATAGAAAAAGGCACCTCATGGCACTTGGCTCTCGCCAGAATGCAACTGACGGCGAGCCTGCCAGCGTCTCATAATGATGACCGGTAACCAAAGGATGGGGGAGTGCGGGGAGACACGGGGAGGTAGGAGGAGGAGAAGAGGGCTTGAAAACTGGAAAGGAATTGAAACGAACGTTGCATTTTGTTACAGTAAAAATTCAAAGGTGACAGCTAATTTGAGAAACTTTACACTGTAGGTGTCCCTGAAACAACACATGAGAGACAGAGCTATACAATATCCATACCCCATGAAGAATAAACTTCAGTATACTGGGATTTTATGTGGTGGCCCATTATAAAGTAATGTAGTGTATATTTCTGAAGGGAAGGGTAAAGGATAATTGGCAAAATCTTTTTCAAAAACTAAATCAGAAAATAATATTTTGCAGTGTTCTGCAACCCTGTTACAAAACCTTGCAGCACCAGCTTTGCTGGGATTTTTGTTGAAAGTCTTATAGAGAGGGTTCGTATTTGTATTGCAGAGATGGAGACTCAAATGTGCTTTTTTTTTTTTTTGCAAAAATAGGTAAATGTTAAATGTTCTGTACTTCTACAGTGCTTTATCAAGTTCAGAGGAGCCCAAAGCGCTTCATACTCCATTCAGCCATTCTTCCATTCACACACACATTCACACGCTGATGGTGGCAGTCTACTGGATGGTAGCCACAGCTGCCTCAGGACAGTCTGACAGAAGAGAGGTGCTATTATTCCTGCTTCTATGCTATTCATTCAGATTAGACTTCAATAAACATACATCTTCAAGTTTTGCCACAAATTCTAAGTTTCATATGGGTGTGAACGTGCTTCCATCTAAACTGCACCATCATGTATCTGTCAGTATGTTTAGGCTGATTTCCCTCCTGGAAGTTGAACTTGTGCCTCAGTCTCAGTGCAGCCTCTGAAAATGTTTTATTTCAAAATAGTTCTGTATCTGTTATAAATTGATATTTGTATATTAGTTTGCATATGGAATGACGAGGTGGAAAGGCCTTGCAGGAGAACATCGCAGATGGATGTAAGACCAGGTCGTTCTGTGATAAAATGTGGAAAATAAGACTGATTATCACAGATCCCGGTAGCATCAGACAGACAGTTGGGAGTCATCTCAAAACTCAGGAGGGAAGAAGCGAGGCAAGAGGTCACAATTATGCCCCGCTTACAGCTCTCCCCTCCTCCTCATGAAGTCCTCTAATATATTCGGTTAGTTCTTGTAAGGCACGGAGGAGAAATTCTAATTAAAGAGTGGGGGGAATTTTGACACATGTGAGGCAGAGATCAATATTTAGCACCATAATCAGCCTGTTCTTGATGGCTTCAAGAGGTGTCACTTGCGAGCGCACCGTTGTGGCTCTCCATTAGGGAGCTGGGGAAGAGGCAAACAGGCAGGCGAGACAAGGAAGAGGCTGCAAAAACTCCCAGTCATCATGAATCAAAGCAAGTGACGCCTCGCGTACTCCGTTTTGCTTGCTTTTTATCTTCATTCATCCTCCTAAAAGAGAAAAGTGAACTGTGTCAGCCGGCTTTGTGGAAGTGGGAAAAAGGAAGGAAGAAAAATGCTACAGAGAGGACACGGTAGATGAGGAGGAAGTGCAGCTGTCAAAGGGGATGATTTTAAGGTGCACAGATGGTCCTGTCCTGCCTGCTGAGTAATTTCTGTCTTTGGCTTGACAAATATTATACGAGTACAAAATTTAAAATGAATAAATAATATATTAAAAGATCCTGCAGAGAAAAAAAAAAAAAACTTAGGTTACATAATTACTAAATTTCATAGAAGCAAAAATTCTAAATTATCACTGAGTGAGTGTCTCACTTATAAGGTGATGGAATTTTTGCTTGACACATAATTATATCTATATAGATATAGCATAACATCTGCTGTGCAATAGCTATATAGTTTTACAACCTCTTAATATGTAGGAAAACAAAGTCTTACGTTGTCGTTGAATACTGCAATGGCAACCATAAGCAAAACTTTACGGCAGTTTAGGATCCTCTGCTGGCCCCCAAAAACTCTAAATTCAAACAGGACAGGACGACAAATGTGACAGTTCTAAACATACAAAAACAGAGTTTAAACTTTAACCCAACACTACAGTTTTTTTGTTGAATTTAAATCTAACAGAAGAAAAATAGTTCCTTGCATTTTTTTTGCCAACAGTTGTTTTTTTTAAGGAGTCTGAACACAAAAAAAAATAAAGCAAAATGTAAAAAATAAAAAAAAATAAAGTTAATGTCTTGAAAGGAAAAGTGGTTAGTTGCAATATGGGGGCTGGTGAGCTTAACTTTAGGTGGTTGAATTTGGTAAGCAGAGTGTCAATGCATTGGAACAGCGCAGTCTGATTCTAATATTGCAAATATTGTAGTTGTGTTGATGATTGCAATTCTGAACATGATGCAGCTCTTTTTTAATGCACATTTTACAAACTTAGGCAGTGAAAAATTATAAGACTAATCCCTCCTCTGTGGAGATGGAGTTAAAATATTAAGTACAATGAAAGCAAGTACTTAACTAGTGCATGAATGTCAGATTTGTGCTAAAGTGCTGCACTTACAGTTATATTCTAGTACTAATGTTGACCACTGGCTTAGTATCAAGAACATGGTGTTGTTTCCAGAGGGCAAGGATCGAGGGCTGTGCACAGTGTGTGTGCATGTGGGAGGGAAGGGGGTTAGTTGGAGGGGGTTTAGCTCGGGCCAGGTTGTCCCCTGTCTCCATGTGTCAGCTCGTCTCCTTGTTCTTGCATGTCACTGACATACACGTGGGTACTTGCCAAACCCAAGTTGCTCCAATTAACGGCCGTCCCACTGCGCTATCCGATGTGCATGGCGCGGTCGGGCCGGGGTGACAAGATATGGTCTGGGATCTGTCTCTCCGGTGACATCGGGAAGGAATTTTAAGAGGAGGGGGAAAGGGATGCAAACACATACCGGCTCACGCTGCGCTGAGATAGGTGGATAACAAAGACTCTTGTAAATGAGTGGCAGCGAGGAAGGCATTGAGGATTCTCTAATTACTTGCTGCAATCTATCTAAGTCACTGGCCTTCTAATTTGATTTATCAGAATGCATGAAATCCCTGGAATAATGCCCTTATTAGAAGGACGGAGCTGACGGGGGGACAAGAGGTCTGCCAAGTGGGGGAGGGGTGGAGAGATTTAAGCATCAATTACAGTTAAAGGGTGAATTAATAGTTATTAAACCACAAACATAGCTATCATTCTTTCTGCTAACTCTCAGGCTGTTGGAGGTGCACGGATAACATCAACATACTGTTACATAAAAAAAAGTTTGAAGAAAAATTATTTTGTCAAAAGTAATCCATGTGCTCATGCATGATATGGAAAAAGAAAAAATGTGCTCAAAACAGAGCCAGCCTCAGGTTGCATTAGCTTCCCCCCACTGCACACTCGAAAACATTTTATCACAGTGGATCCTGGTTAGCTAAAATCCACAAGTACTTGAAATCTTCTCTAAAAGTGCTTATGATTTCCTATTTTAATAGTTCAATCATCAAATACACTTTAGGTAGGTAGGTAGGTAGGTAGGTAGGTAGGTAGGTAGGTAGGTAGGTAGGTAGGTAGGTAGGTAGGTAGGTAGGTAGGTAGGTAGGTAGGTAGGTAGGTAGGTAGGTAGGTAGGTAGGTAGGTAGGTAGGTAGGTAGGTAGGTAGGTAGGTAGGTAGGTAAATTCACTATTTAGTTTAAGAAAACTCGTCTAAACAACAACATTTCCAGTACTTTGGGAACAATACCATGTTCTTTCATAATTATCTGCTGATGTCAGTTTGGTGCCTTAGTGTTGTTTAAAGTCATTTTGCTGCTTATACGTTGACTTTACAAGCAAGGTATCCCTCTACTCTATGTCTAACTATTGCTTCAGCAGCTTCTGTTGTCTTCCTTTACTGGTTTCTGCAAGTGATGTATCTGTATCTGTGCTTATGTCACTGCTGTTAGTTAGGCGCTGATGTCATATAAGGCTGCATCTCACTTTTACTTCAGAAAATATTTTTTTTAAGCATATCAACTTCTACCACAAATGGCAGGGTCCATTCGGGAACCACCAATGTCACGGTCACATTGGAAACGTGTAATGTGGGAATAACTGTTAACAAGGATCTTGCACCGTCCCATCATGACACCAGAGCTCTTCTACAAGCACCCTACATTTGGAGAAACAGAGAAAGACATTTGAGAAACAGGTCTCACAGTAGAAAAAATATGGCTGATTTGCCAGACTCCTAATAGAAACTACATAAGCAGTTATTTATTTAGCTGATGTCAGCCAGGTGGTTTCAGTAGAACTGAAACTACTGTGGGAAATGTTAGTTTGGACACAAGCAGTAGAAATAAGTAGCATTAGCAATATTTATTCAGTTTATTTCAATATTGGCCTCAAAAAAATCTATTTGTTGGGTTGACATCAATATGTTTGCTTTGAAAGGCTGTTGAAGCCCTCCAGGTGGCAGGGAGCTCTAAGCAGCTGTCCACCATAAGATATTACTGATACTCAGGATTGTTGAATCGTTTTATCCACTGGTAGATCAAAGATCTTTAACTAAATTTCTGACTGACAAATTCAATTGCTGTCAGTGTCTCCATGTCATATGTGCATTTTGATTCAATTTGCCCTACAAATACATACATATACATATTTTTATCTTGTTATGGGTAAAAAAAATCAATACTCAGATCTGTGCTTTATCATTCCTAAGTGCATCATGAAACAACAAAATATCACTTTAATTGAATCCATGAAAACAAGGCAGATTGTTAATTTTGAGCTATTAAGCCTTTGCAGCATTTACAATGTCTTCCTTTTTGCTTGTTGATGACTCTTGTTTGTCTACTTGTCTGGGGAAAATAACCTTTTATATATTTTAGATTTGATTTACAAAGGTCAATTTCTAGGCAAATAACAATAAATCATAGGCAAGGAATTCTTGTGCATAGTTATCAGAACAGAAAATGACATCTTACACAGTCTTCTCATGAAACATTGTTTTAATTCGAAACGTAACCGTCTCTCTTTTTAAACTAGCAATTCAAAGAAAGGGGCCGCTGGTAATGTTAAATAAATTAAAGGCAGCAGTGCAGCATTTTGTGACACCCTGTTCTGACTTTTATATTAAATCCTTTGGTTTTTATTAAAGCGTTGCTGAGTGGCTGCAAGAAAGAATGCCAGTGTTCTGTTGCCTCGCTGTCAGTCACACAGAGGCAGTATTTAGACAGGCAACTGAGAGGTCTGCTCTGCCGCCAGCTCCTGCTTTTTAAACAGCCCTTTCCTCAGAGAGACAGCTTAGCACTGAGTGCCAGTCAACCTCGCCTGCCCGGCCGTTCACCCACCCAAAGCCCTCCCCCTTCCCATTCCTCTCACCCACGCACGCACGCACACACGCACGCACACTTTTGTAGGCTTTTTGCTAAGGAACAATTTGGCAAAAGAGCAGAAATGATCATTTGTGGTCAGACCCAGAGGTACATTATGATGGGTCTATCCCGCTATTTCAACAAAGTGGAGTGAAAGGCATCTGGACAGCAAATTCATCAGCATTACTTGAATGGCGGAACAAGCTCATACAGCATTACATGGCTGACAGGGGGAAGATGAATGTAAGCGAACCAGCTCATTCGGGGGGGATCCCTCGCAGACCCTCAGCCACGGCACGCGGTGGAGGACTGAGGGATGAGAGCGAGGTTGTGGAGATAACACATCCCCGTCTGCCTGCGTCCTCCAGCCCAGTATTACAGTGCTGTCCTGTACAGCGCGGCGTCCTGGACAATACTGTGTAAAGCTGCCGCTGACATCATTGACAAACCTCCACGGTGTCAGGCAGTCAGTCACACTTCTGCCGGGTGT
Source organism: Poecilia reticulata (assembly GCF_904066995.2). NCBI lineage: Eukaryota > Metazoa > Chordata > Actinopteri > Cyprinodontiformes > Poeciliidae > Poecilia > Poecilia reticulata. The sequence goes on from NC_088831.1 coordinate 32,813,435, forward strand.
CTGTCATCATGCTCAAACAGTCAGGCATTGACACCTTTTCATGTGAATGAAGATTCTCCAGTGACTGATAAAAAAATAGTGGATGGCCTTTAAGGAGAATAAGGAGGGGGGGAAAAAAACACTGCAAGAATAGCACCTCTCTTCAAAGGGAAAGACTTATAATTTGCAATAATGGCGCACCTTTAGCTCTCGTAGAGGAAATTACAGGAAAAAGCAGATCTGAAATATCCTTTTAACTGGCAGAAACACATCCATTGTAGACAGAAGTCTTGTTTACTTGGTAAAATGGCATCAATTAGGAGGGGATGGCAAAATTAGCATATTCTCTTAATGGACTGGCCTTTCTTGTGCAGCTCTCTCACACTGATTGTATGGAAGGGACATGTTAAGGGAGACTGAGAAAAGGTCAGGTGTCTGCACCGCTCAGGTGATCATATTTTTCACCAAACAGTTGTGCATTCTCCATGGCTATTGTCATGTTATATTGCAGCTGAGCGCAACATTCCTGCATGCAGAGCGATTTTATTTCAAATTATTATGGAAAACAAGTCAGTCATCCTGACACATCTGTGCAAATTTTCAGCGTGTATTAAATATTCCATATTTCTAGGGTTCACATATTATCCTATATGTAAGAGTTCTTTAATGTTTTGCAAAAATTGAAGTATTTATACTGGGATTGAATTACAAAATGTGTGCTCTAATTACAAAGGAAGAGAATTTTATTCAGGGGTTTCAGAGTATGGCGGGGGGAGGAGGAATAGGAAGGCATGTCACACTTTATCATATTTTTATCAGTAAAGTTATATAAAATCAGTGTATATTTTACTTCACCATGGCTATTTTCATGTTATTTTACAAAAGAGCAGAACTTTTCTACATGCTGATTGATTTTTTTATTTAAAAAAAGTGAATCTATCTGCCACTTCTAAATGATTTTCTGTCTCTTGGATATATATATATATATATATATATATATATATATATATATATATATATATATATATATATATATATATATATATATATATATATATATATATATATTTCTGCATATATAATTTTGCTTCCGTATTTTGTATGTTTTGCGATTTTAAATATTTTTATGATGACAGTGTGTGACTTCTAAGGGTAATTGAATGCACTGGCATTTGATTTAGGGGTATCAGACTAAATGGGGCTGAATGGTAATGCACAAATGTCAGAGTTCTATTTATTTAAAAAAATTATTTACACTTTCTTTAATAAACCTTAAAGTAATGCAAAACTTTGTAGTAATGTGTCACACATAATCAATATAAAATATGTTGACTTTTGTAACTGTAACGTGACAAAATGTAAAAAGGTTAAAAGTGTGAATATTTTTGCAAGGCATTGTGAGATACTGTTACTATGTCTGTTTATACTTAGCAAGTAGTAAATTGCACACAGGTGGAGTATGTTCTAATTAGATAGCATCTGATTGTAACTGGTTGAGCTAAGTTTTATTTTGGGGTATTAGACTAAATGAGATTGAATACAATTGGTAATGATTTCTATTTTCAAAATCCATTAATCTGTCTCTTTCCACTTCAGGATTAAAGGCTACTCTACTTTCTTATGGTCTATCACATGAAATTCCAATAAGGTATAAGTTTGAAGCTTTAACCTGACAAAACAGGGGTTTTCCGACTTTTTCAAGGTGCTGCAGTGCTGATTTACTATGGGAAGTCTGCTTGCAGGAAGCTAATTAATTCTAAATATTTAGAAGACAACGCATGTCATCATCAATATCGCTGCTTTTTATTTTTCCAGCAGGACTCAACTCCTCCCCAACAGCCCAGAGCCGCCGACTGTAAATCCTCCTCTCTCGCCCTCTCCCCCCTTCCTCCCTTGTGCCTTCGCTCCCACCACCCCAAATTGACTGGTCTTGCACAGTTGCAGCTGAGCAAGAAAGGAATTGCTAGTGTCAAGACACAGTTTACAAATATGACATCTCCTCTGGTATGGGTGGAAATATGAAATATTGATTTATGTGCAGTAAAAGGTCTTATAAAAATGATCACATACACATGAGGGATTAATGCGCGGAAGATCAATAGAAATTTCATTCTTGACACTAGACTGTCACCTATGGTGAAATGCTAAAATAAAGAAATCAATATTATCTATGAAATGTCAAATTTATTATAATTATGTGGATGAAAGCTGGCCAAGAGGCTCCCAGGGGGCTGAGAGGGATAGGTTACCACTCTCGAGCATCCCTCATGTCCCTCCTTCTCGTGCTGCCAATTTTGAGAGCAATATTGGTGTAAAGGGTTTTCACCCGTTGCGCGTGGCCTTGTTGAAACAAATTCCTCCTGGAATATTTAACTTGGGGGAGGACTGACAATGGACAGAGCTGCAGTTCATAGCCCAAAGGTTGTGTAGTTAACAGCTGTTAGCTTTGGCACAAATTGCATGACTCTGCCCTCTCGATTGAAACCTATCCGGCAGCTGCTGCTGACATGGATAAGTCACATGCCACTAAAAGTGCAACACATCAGCTTGTCTCCCAATTCAGCGAAGACAGATTCAGTCATGTTGCATATTGATCTGCAGACGGCAATGCTTCATTAACAATAATTATTCAACTGTCCTTAAAAATACCTTTAAAAGTAAAAGCTAATGGATGCATAAGGACAGGTGTGGCAGCACCTAGACGTTTTCATACCCCTTCGATTTTTTCAGTCACGTTACAACCAAAAATGTCAATGAATTTGAATTTTATTGAAGATAAATTATTCGTTCACAAGCTCAATTCACAGAGTGAAACAAATTATTTAGATTAACTGAATATAGACTAAAGTTTTCACGTTTTTATTTCAATTATTTTAAATTAATTTGTTAAGTTTTACTTTTATGTTATCAACTTTGTAATGACACATTTAGAGTAATTTTATTAGAAATAATAATAATAATAATAATAATAATAATAATAATAATAATAATAATAATAATAATAATAATAATACATTTATTTAATTTTAGGTTTTAATTGTTATGGGGCAGTATTATGTATTTTCCAGGCACATAGAGCCATTTTATAGCACAATCAGGTAACTGTATTACTTTCAGTAGTTTTAAAAAGGCTGCATATTACATGACTTAAAAATTAATTTGACTTTGTAGTTTGATACCTTGGAATTGGGTCCTGAAGCTCCTGCTCTTTCTGACACACACTTCTGTATTTCATTACAACAGTGCTTCTCATTATGCCGTTAACGACCATTCTTAGGAGTGTTGGACTGAGAGGTGCTAATTGATATTGCCACTAGTCTAGTGGGCAGTGGGGGGGGGGGGCTCTGTGAGGCAAAAGTTCAGCTGAAGACTGCAGCTGAACTTGGGTGCAAGGAGGAGCCTTGTGATAGCAAGCGTTTAGGCACCCCTGAATGGCAGCCATGGGAGATACAAGAATTCCTCAAAAATGCATGAAAGAATCAAAGTAACACTTCAGGTATGTTTTTGATGTGAGGGAATAACATTAAAACATAATAAACACGCCAAATCTCAAAAAGTACCCCCTTTAACTTTATGGCTTATTAGGAGCTTACAGAATGAATAATTTCCAGACTAACTGGTTGTCTGGAAAGGGGAATGCTGTTGTCACCTGTTGGTGGAGAATAAGTAATGCAGCATTTTTGGATTGAAATCAGACCTTCAGATGAACATTTTTCCCAAACATTAAAAATGCATGGTTTCAGCTTCTTTGTGAAATTAATGAAGTTGGAGATAAATTTTGTGTAGTACTGTGAACAAACACTATGGTAATGGTTGCTTTGTAGCTTTTTAAAAAAAAAAAAAAATCATTTTCAAGCTCCTCTGTGATTTCAGTTTAGAAAGAAGGACCACAGACCTCAGCAGCGATTGCTTCGCTTTTGTTTTCTCAAATCTCTCTGACTGTTTTATTTGCTGCTGCCTTTAAACTAAAGGCAATTTGTGTTCATTCACTTGTTTTCCATGTCTAATTAATATCCTCCGAATGTATGGCGATCAATTCATTCAATCAATGATGGGTAGTGCCTGTGGCCTTCTAAAGGTCACTTTGATATGGAATGGGAAAACATCAGAGCCACATCACAAAGGTTTGAACAGGTAATTTGAATGTGGCATGCAAACTTTGCAAGTCATTGCTTAAAAACTACAGAAAACAGTTTTTTTTTCTTTCTGCTTTATTTTGAGCAATGGTCTTTCCTTGTTTGTCACCAGAGGCCCACTGTACACTCCAGAGTGTGGCAGCTGTGTAATCCCTTTAACAACCGGCGGGGCTATTAAATGAACCGACGGCGCAGCTGCAAATAGCCAATAAAGCCAGCACAATATCATCCCTATTAAACAGTAATCTCGCAGGCTTAAGAAGTTCTCTGAAAAACAGGAGGAAAAGCGTAGCAAAATGTAATCAAGCAAAACATGGAGGGGGGGGGGGATTTTCCTCAGCAAAATAAGCCGAAGAATCTTCCCCTCGCCCAACATGAAAGGTGTTCTGTAACAGCTCTCAAGCCTCAGAGAACTTTTTCAGCCGCTTCAGGTGACCACGGTCAGCAGCCTTATCACAAATACAGAGGCACACAACAAGAAAAATGAGCCTGTCAATCGAACCAATTTATCTCCACAGATATTAACTGAGAAAGGGAAACGGGGAGAAAAAAAAATAACAAATTGTGCAGTTACATTTTAAAAGTGAGCAAATCGAATTCATAAGATCACAATTTTAGAGATAGAAACCAGTTTATTTTTTCCCCTCCCTTTTAGCAGCTTATGTGCTCCGTCAGATGAAAGCAGAGCAGAGAGGCGGCTGTTGATGGAGCCTTTGAGCCTGGAAGAGGAGACAACGCAGGCTCTTGAAGGGGTGCCGGGGACAGCGATAACCAGGGAGGCTGCGGGAGCTCCCTCCCCGAGCTGAGGGAAGGTGTTCCAACTTATCAGAGTCTGCACGTGGGGATGATTACCCCCTCTGCCGGACCGATTACGACTGTCTCTCTGGGTCAAAAGCAGGCCAGGATGAAAGAGAGAACTGAAGCCTCCTATCCTGCCTCCAATCATCCATTAGCACTCAGAGAGAAGGGCCTGTCTACTCACCTCGCTTCACACCTCTCTCTAAAATAGGCTTGTCAGTCTTATGCATGAAAAGAGAGGAAAATAATCACAAGTAGGACTCTATTTAAATGTTATTTAAGCATTTTGGTATAATTGCTTCATTGGAATGTTATTATTTATTGTTTTTGAGCAAACTTTACAACTGGCATGTTCAGAAAGTGTCGATCAGATTAGCTTACATGCTGATTTTGAGTCCTGTTTAATTTTATTTATATATAAATACCAATAAACTATTACTTATTTGTAGTTTATGAACAAATAAACTCTTTCAAGGTAAGGAAGAACGTTTACACTTTTGATGACACTATCTCTTCTTTTATTAATTAAAATATGAAATTGCCTCTACATACCATGCAAACTGTATAATATATATAGAACATGTTTTTCCTTACTTATTTGGATAATTGTAGTTGTAATGAAAAACACATAGATTAGCGGTTCTCAACGTGGGCGGTACCGGCCCCCGGGGGCGTTCAGAGGAAATTTTTACAAAAGAGGGGCGCTGGGATTCCTTAGGGGGGCGTTTGGTCAAAGAAGGTAAACTTTACACCTTATATGCACAACAATACCAGTTTAGACTTTGAGCAACTTGCTTAAACTGTATTGTGTAACATTAAATCATGCTTGGCTACAACTGTATCGATGGCAGCTCTTCTTCTTCTCTTTTTGTAGCTTTTGGCGCAGCTCCGCTCCTGCTTCACTGCATCAGTTCAGCGTTACACCGGCTGATGAAGGTGCTGTGATTCACTTTGTCTGGTATTTATGTACATATATTTTGGCAGTTCTGTGATCATGTTAAGCAGCAACTTATATTAAAACGTGTTTTATTTCCATTTGAAAGCTGCACGCTTCCATGGAAGGACACCAGAAAATCGCTCTTATAAACATGTAATTACTAAAATCACAACACCCTCACTTTGTATCCCTCTGAAAAATGAACCCATTTAAATAAAGAAATCCCTCCATCAGTGATACCACGATAGAGAGCGTAAAACAGAGCGACGAACTAGATGTGAATTATGGCATAAAAACAGAGAATCCGACGCTGAACAGTCAAAAATCAACACATGATCTGAAAAACATGGCGATTAGGCGGCGCAGCAGGTGATGAGTGAAGATTATTCGTCTTATATTATTTGTCTTATAATGGATAAATGATAAAATAAATTTAGCAACAGGAAAGAAACTAAAGTGGACGTAGCAATAAACCAAGAGAGGATAATACTAATCAAAGGAAACTAAATAGAAATTAATGAAGAACAAAATGCAAGAATAAACTAAGAAACTAAAGTAAATACAGAGGAATAAACTGGTATGGCAAGACCTTTCGAGCAATAATTAATACAGAGACTGTATGGCAAGAATAAACAAACACTATTTCCAAGTAAAATGTAAAATAATATTATTGAAGTGCCATGAGTTTGTTGAGACCACATCTAGTACTGAGAATAAATATATCTTACAGACCATAACAGTAAAGAACGCATCACTTATTTATGTGTTTAATTAGATTTGATGTATTTGTTTCTTCAATATTATTTTTCATGTCAGTATTAATATCATGAGGCTGATGACTCCATGACAGTTTCAATTTGACTCATTAAGATTTGATTAAGAACCAGATTTGTTCTTTGTAATTTCTGTCCAGTAAAACTATTAATATATAATCAATAGACAGGTCTTTAAAAAGATATAATCCATTTTTCTGTCTCATATTTGTATGGCATATAAGGACCTGGAACTTTTGTTTTTCCACTGAAAGCTCTGGTTTGCACAATAAATGCCATGTGAGTGAAATTTTATGGGTTATACTCTGATGTCCCATTCTCCTGAAGGCAGCACAGAGCTGCACCACCAGAAACCCACAGAAACACTGAAGAGAAGAAGAGCTATGATTAATGTAGTTACAGTTCTATCCATGTTTTAATGTTGTAGAGCTCAGTCGTTTTGCAAATAGTTCAAACTTTAAACTGGCATGTTGTACATCTTTTATCTGCTCATTTCGTGGAATATTTAACAACTAGAAAATGGCGCAAAATAAGAATATTTTTCCACTCTGATTGGCTGCTGTTAGACCAATTTTAACTTGAATGTTCATTGCATTTTTTGTAGACGCCTGTGAAAATAATTTCTATTCCCATGACTTTTTTGTTCTCTAGGAAATTATTTTTGATGATAAATACAGAAACAAGCATAAAAATCAAAACATCTACAATAGTGATAGTAATATTAATAATAAAATAATAGTCAGTGCAAAGTAGCCTACAAATTCTTTATTGGGGGGCGGTGAGGGACCTGGATAAGGACTAGGGTGGAGCTGGTCCAAAAAAGGTTGAGAAACACTGACATAGATCATTGGAAGAACACAGCCTCAATAGTATTTATTTTTAGGTGAAAAAATTGGTAAGGGGTTGTTGTACAAGCCCATAAGAACATATCTAAGTTACTGAAATGCTGCATTTGGAGTATCTCAATTTAATGCTTCAGTCTGGAAACCGTCCCCAGCAAGCATCATGTCATGAATGGACAGCAGTCTGGTAAAGCACAGTTGACTGGACTCACCTCTTCTGATAACAGCCTAAACCTTTAGATTAAGGTCAGTGCTCCAGTCAGTGCCACCTTTGCTTCTCCAACCCAATTGTTGCTGGAATATCTGATGAACAGAGTGTGAAAATACTCCCTCCTACATGCCTCCATGCACAGGTCATTGCAAGGGTTTTTACAATCCAGCAACATGATGCCTTGTTCAGAAACCTCAATCGTTTAATTCCAGTGACAGATGTGTTTGGTAATGTGTCTCAGTCTCAGGGGAACAGATCTAGTTGTTGAAATTTTGGGCAGCAGGAAGCTGTGCAGTTGAAGAGCAGTTCAGTGACGTTTTTAGGAAAGGAGGAATGGTTTGTTACTTTTATAAATTGCTGCTACATTGCTAGACTCCAACAACACCTTGTCTCTGCTGAGCCTCTAATATTAAGGTGATATGCATGAAAACCCCGATTTTTGGGGGGTTTTTTTGCTCAGAAAATGAAAGTTGGACGTTTTAATATGTCTTTGTTCTTATTAACTTTCAGTTTTGTAAATGATCTTTCCACGGAAGCTGTAGGTCACACTAAATGAGTTATCTTCATAAATTTGAGTAACCAGTCACTATTCTACTGCCTAAATCAATCACACTTGTCAAGTTTGTATATTGTGGTTTAACCAAAAATGCAAGTAGGGTGAGGCAGTAAGTAATTGGTAAAGTTTTAATGAAAAAACATAATAATACAAAAACTTCCAAAAATAGAGATCACAGTTATAAGGAGAGCAAAAAATAGTATAGGAACCAGGTACATGCAGGAAATGGAGGCATCCAGCAGTGAGACTGGAGCTGATTAAAAGTAGCATACAGCTGTGAAGGGAGAGCAGAAGGTAGGCTAGTGTCTATCTGTGTATGTCCCGGTCAAGGACCGTAAAGACCCAGGTCAGTATCGGATGGTGAATGACAGTCTATACATAGACTGTGTTGGAACTTTGTCTCATGCCTCTACAGTGTTAATATTTACCTATATTTCTTCAGGTCTGTGTTTTTCTGTATTCATAAACGTCAGAGTGTATGAGGTGAGTACATCTGTAGAGTAGCGGCAATAGGTTGCCGTTAGTGGATAAGATCTAGATGCATTAGTCTGAAAGTGTTTTATTTTAGCATCCATTCTTGTCAATGGAAAAGTGTATTTGTTAAAATAGTCTGCAGATCCTGCAGTGCGCTTCTTCTGGTGCAGTTTTAGTTTTCTTCATAGCGACGTCCATTTGTTTTATTTGAAACATGTATTGCAAAAAATTTGGTGAGCATATAACCCTGCAGACAAACTGATATGAGAACTTATATACCAGAAAATCAAATCCTTCGCAAGTGAAAGATGGCTCAAAACACCGAAGACTTTGACTCAAGCATTTATCTTTAGCTAAATAATATTTTGTAACTTAAATAAATAATTTCTTAAACTTTGATTATTTAGAGAAAATGAAGCATTTTATTCATCTTTCCTGATAATTCTGATGAAAATGGCAAAGACAAAAACAAAAAAACCACATGTGGTCACAAGCAAAGAAAAATATCTCACCTGTGTGAAAGTGCTATTTTCAGTGGCCCAAAAGCATCTTGTTTTGTCCTTTTAACTCGCATCCAATGAATTATGTATCTGCAGTGATTTATGGTATGCCAACACTTACCCTCTTCTTTTCCTTCAACATGGAATCCTACATAGATTTTTCACAGAGAGCCAAAAGGGAAAACCAAAATTGCTCAATTTAAGGAAGTAATTAAAACAGTCCCCAATCAATATTTATCTTTACAGAGATCCTGGTGGGGGGTTTAGTCTCCTACCATCCCCCCCATTAGGCCTCTGTCTAGCCTTTCGTCTCCTTGCTCTTCTTATTGACAGCTGTTCTGCTCCTTCAAATAAACCAGAAACAGGAGCAAGCTGTTCCCACTCTGAACTGAAAATGACATATGATGTGAATAATTAAATGACCCTCATATGTGGGCCGGAGCAATATATCTTGAATGTGTTTAATAGATTGAGCCTGACGTGGAGGCAGTTTACAAAGGGAGGCTCCTCTAAGTTAGCTGGTACAAAAAAAAGGGAAGTCTACGGAAAAAAAAAAAAAAGTTTAATAACCACAGTTTCCTTTGCAGCTAATTCGTTTACACACGAAGCTTTCTAAACTCATGAATAATCAGCAGTCGAGTAGTCCTATTCTGATACTCCTCATTGAAATAATTGGCTTGACATTATCTTCTCACCTGTGCACAAGTGGCAAAAAAAGGAGATACACAGATTTCTAAAACGATATTTGGAATTCTGCGTATGTTGAAACGTGACTTTTGCACCATCCCCACCCTTTGTTGACATCTATATAAGAATACATTTTTGTGTGAGACGACATAAACAAAGCATCCATCAACACAGATAGAATATTTTTGCTTTAAACCTTTACTTTTTGAACTCAGTGCAGACAATACCGCCTATACTGTAGTAATGCTCAATACTATTGGTTACTAAACCATCCGACTTGCTGGTAACACTTAAATCCAACAGAGTATTTACTTTAAGCCAGTTTAGTGAGGTGAAACAGTCACGTAAAACAGAATAGCAGTGGCATGACAGTTTAGTTAGACTGTCTTCTGAGACCTTTTGCTGCAGGCTGAAATCATGTCTCTGTCATTCTATATCATCAATTTTAATTATCCTCACAAGTGCTCAATCTGCTTCAGGCTGCAGAGGCAACGACAGAATCTGGGAAAAATTCCTCTAATCTATTTGGGACATGAAGTGTGAGGTGAGACCTCTTCTGTCACACCCCTCCCCCTTCACTCTCCCATTCTGAGTACACCAAAAGCCAAACACACACAAAAAACCAGGAGGTCAGACTTGTTCATGAATGGGAATATATTGCAGTAAAATGACTAACTGCTTATATATATTAGACAAAATATGACACCAGTGCATTACATCAAGTCTGTAAATCACCCATTTTGTAAAAAAAAAAAATATTGATTTACTTATTTTCTTATTTAAATATTTTTGTGTGTTTTTCCAACATCCCATTTGGGAGGTGGATAAGCCATAGGAAAGGTTCTGCTCCTCCTTGCCAATCTCCTGCAGCAACTGAACACAGACATTTAGTGGTCATTATAGCAGCCTCAGGTCCCTCTGTTCTCAATAGCTTAGCAGGGGTCCTTAGGGCCACTGCCCCACCTGCTGGGCTGGACCGTCTACATTTTCCAACAGATCGTAATCCACAGTTAGTGTTTGTAGAGTTCTGTAATTAAGTTGCAAAAGGTTAGACCGGCCTAATAACATGAAAATGCTTGATTGAGATGTCAAGACAAAGCGCATCCTACACTAATAATCCCCAAACATGGATATTTTAATTTTAATATGTTGCAGTCCTCAATGGCTGATCTGTGAGAGAAACATTTGTCTGAAATTCTCATAGTTTTACCCCTTGAAACACTTTTAAAGACAAAGCTATTAAACGGTGTAAGTGTTTTAAAACAGTTCAGATTTTTGCATGTAATCTCATCTCACTGTGGTCTGAGAAAAATTGATGTGTATATATAATATGCTCATCAATTTAACTTGCAGGAGTTAAATTATTGCTTCTGGCACAAACTTTGGGGTCTTCTCAAACAGTTGTTTGAGAGGAGCACACACTGCTTTTCAATATGGTAATTTATCTAAAAGCCTTATTCCTTTATTAACTAATTATCATTTCATTGACTAATAAAAATTATCTTGTGTGTGTAGTCAACAAAAAACCTTTCAAGCAAGCCTGTTTACTTAGTACGAGTATACCTATTATTATATATCAACAGAATAAATACATAGAATTTAACAATTTATTGAAGTAGTTACAATCTTTGAATTTGAGAAGATTGAAATATAGAGGGTCTGAATAAGCCTCACGTTTCTTTTTATACTCTTAAGCTAATTATGAAAGCTCTACATTTAAAGCATAGGTTAGATTAAGCTTTTTACATTAAGAGAGAGAGGATTTAACATTATAGCCCTGCTTAACGGCTCTATCAATTTTAGCTTCTGTGCGATGTTATGATATTTGTTACAGAAAAGCTGTGATATTTTGTGACAGTTGATGCCATTATTTACTATACAACCAGAGACCCTCAGTCAGAGCATCAGTGATTGGAAATCTCTATCATGCAAGCGCACAGTATAGTTAAATCTAATCGGGGAAAATTGCATGCATTTTTAGGGATCATTAAGTTATTAGCATCACTGGAGGGGGCAGAAAAACACTTGGAAAAAAATCTTTCTGCTAATTGCAATCAATTTCTTCCTTTTAGTGAGACTTCTGTTATATTTTGGTATTCTGCTCTTCATGGATTTCTTGTGAAGCTTCAAAGATCTCGTCTTAATGCCAACAATAGCTGCACGCTGTCTGTCCAGTGGAAACATTTAGAAACATGTACAGATGAATTTTGTAGTGTCCAGCACCGCCAAGTTAGGTACTTCTATACATACAACCTCTGGGAGGAAGTTCAATCTGAAATGGCCAATAAAAAGATGCAATTAATAGAGAATGGGTTAGCATATGATTGGCAACTCCAGAAAAGCGAAGCAGACAAAATGAGAATCTGATAATGAGTTTCTACACTGGTGAAAAATTATTTTTGCTCCAGGCTAAAAAAAAAAAAAAAAAGGAATAAGAGCTTCCCCTGTCATAAAAAGAAGGGATAAAAGAAATAAGTTAGAGAAAATCACTGGCCAGCTTTTATGTTTCACTCTGTCAGCTGAGTGTCACGGATTTACCGTCATAAAGATAGTGAAGGCTCAAAAGCTGATGCTTACCTGGAATTAATCAGTTTAGGGTTTTGGTCCTGAACATAAAATGTCAAACATTGCTTCTCAACACTTGTAGGTGATTTCTTTGAGCTAAACAACACAATAATCCGACTCTTCTCTTCTATTGAAGGTCAAAGTTGGTCAGTGAGCCAAGAAATACCATATCAGAGCTTCTTTCCTCCTCCATTGCTGCGAGTATAAATTATGGAATTAGAGTATCGATTGCCCAGCGTGGCTTCGAGCAATCACTTTTACAGCTATGACAACATTATTTTATCCTACTTTTCCCATATTATTATATGTTGTGTTTGAGTTATTCCACCACCATGGGAAGTGACAGCCTGAATTTATTCAATAAAGCGGCGCAGTTAGGAAAGTCAGTGAGGCAAAAAGCAGAAGACATGGTGCGAAGGAGAGAAACAGCCGTCCTGCTTGTAAACCTGCCAACCTAAATAAAGAAAGATATCTGGCCAAACAGGGGTACTGATCAATAGATTCATACAAACACAAGCACGTCATTTGTAAAGTGTTTGGTGATAACCTCACAGTGTTACACACCAGGGAACTGCAGGAGTGAAAAAGAGACATTAGAGTTTGCAAGCTTTTGTATCACTGATTGGGAAATGCTGTGTTTGACTTTGTTTACATCGTATAAATGTCAACGCATTACATGTTTGTATGTAAATTTCTGTTTTCTTATGTACCTTATTTTAACCAGGAGACAAGACTTTTGAATTCTAAGAGATAATAACAAGGTACCAGCACAGAAAAAGTCAATTGTTATAGCACAAATATAAGAACAACTAAATATATGTAGTCTTTTGATATATTATAACATCGTTAATAATTTAATTAATATTCATTCCAGCTAATGGTTTATGAGATGCACCTCTGAACTATTTCAGAAAACTGGCTAATCATTGGTTGATCTATGTTTCACACATTTACCTACATTGGAGAAACTAAGGATTCATCATGGAGAAATTTAGCAGTTCAGACTGTATTTAGAAAAAATGTCTAATAAAAAATAATAAAAAAATATACTTGATATATAATGATAACTTGTTCAAGCATTTTACATGTTAAGACTTATGCGATGAACTTATGCTTTAAATGTTGTGGAGGTTGAGACTTTTCAACAGAAACCCATATGATACATTTTGATCAACAAGACATAAGCAAATTAAAATGTAGGAAACAGCAGATAATTCTACATAATCACTTGCATAGAGGCAAAGCATTTGCAACCTGTTCAAAAGAATGGAAAACGTTGTTTTTTTTTGACACAGTGAATTAAAGATTGAACAAGTAGTTTTGAGAATTTGAATTCTGATCTGAGAAAGGCACCAAAGTGACTGTGAAAAACTGTAAGATGTAAGAAGTTTGCAGTACTCTTAGCCACTTGTGGTTTAGCTGTTGGCTTTACCTTCCAGGACTTTGCTATATGGATCTATGCTAAACAACGATGCCAAGAGAGGCATCCGGTGCTGCTCGGATACCTTCTCAACAGATCCTGACTTCAGAGACCCCATACTAGCCCCTTTAGGTAATTTAGCTATAAGTCACAAAACAATAAAAAAAAAAATCTGGTTTTTCTATTAAAAGCTCAACACAAAAGCCTCCCGTGTCGCTGTCTTGAGTTAAGTTGTTAATTCTCTCAGATGTGGGTCCTCAAATCAATGCACAGCATTTAGGAACGAGGCAATGCATCAGTTGGCACATGACAGACAAGTATCTGTGCTCTGCATTGCATCAGAATGACAGGACCCAACACGAGTAATCTGACACATCTTGATCATGGCACAGTTTTGATCTTTCTGTCAGACCAGGGATTAAAACTGAAACACAGGGCTAACAAGGGTCACATATGAAATTTCAAGGAAGTGACATATGACAGGACAAACAATTAAGTGTCAGTACGCTGACCTTGGGGCAACAGTTTTACACCATGACCCTATAAGCATTAGTCATTCCACCAGCAGCAAGAGAGGGAGGAACTTGGGAGCCTCTCTCTGCTCTTGTTAGTACAATACCATTAGGCCGGTGCTGTTCATTGTTTAGTCATTATGATTAAAAGATGTACAGCACTATGTAAATCGGAGAACTTGCGATTCGTCATTGTCCTGCAAGCCTCCTACGGCAATCTGTACATGAAACAGAGACGTAGCTCTCGTTCAGGCCCGTATCAGATTTTATGCAAACACCCACCTTTCATAACATTTAGAGAAGGAGCATCTACAGAGATCTCTTCATTGCTCATCTGAAATGCCTGTTTCTATTGTAGAAACTGGACCTCAGAAATCAAGGATGTAATTATTCATGTAGGAGAAAAAAAACTATGTTTTGCTGAGCATTGCTTTTAAAGAAGGCAACTAAACAAGCAGCAGCTGCACTGTAATCTGTCAAAGCCTATTGCTAATTCTTCAGGTGGAGAGAGGACTGAAGCATTTTTAACTCAGAACGACCACTATCCATTTTTGGCCCTTTCCGAATACAGCTTGGCTGCTTCCCCTTCCCCTACCTTTGACCAACTCTATGACCCAGATATTCTCTGAAACTGTACAGTATTTACCAGTAATTAAAAATGAGCCGAATATGTATAGGGAGAATTGAAAGTACAGACACATTTGAGAGTAGGTTTTGCAGTTTAAACAGAAACAATTCCATCCATCCATCCATCCATCCATCCATCCATCCATCCATCCATCCATCCATCCATCCATCCATCCATCCATCCATCCATCCATCCATCCATCCATCCATCCATCCATCCATCCATCCATCCATCCATCCATCCATCCATCCATCCATCCATCCATCCAAGATCAGGTCACAGAGTTTACAGGTTCCGGAGGGAAACCCAAACATCCTTCTCCTCTGTGAATATTCAGGCGTTGTGGATCCTAAGGCCAGAAGGGATATGTAGTCCCTGCAACAAGCTCAGGGAAGTGATTAGAAAACCATATATATAATATAAAGGTTAGTGGCACCACTGCCTTTTATTCTATCAAATATCAGGTAAGTGGTGTTCAAAGTCTAAACATGCTTTGTAGACACTGGCCAGTCTGGTCTCAGTTCCCTGTGACAGCTGGCGATGCTTCCGTGTGATTCACTGTAATCCACATTTTATTATGAAAGAAGTACTGGTATATTTTTATACAGAAGGGGATGAAAATGTTTTATACCACATAGGGACATATGGTGTAATGAAAGCTAAAGTGGAAAGCAAAACTTAAATTTATAAACTAATAATAAGAATTCCTGATTTAAAAAGTTCTACTTATAGCATCCTTTTCAGGTCTACTAACTTAAAACACATTTCTTTGCACATTTATTGGTCACTCTTGAAAAACTGAGTACAAAATCTTTGCATTACTCATTATTTTACTGAAAATTTTGCTCCAGCTCCTGAATATTGTTGCTAGCTTTGGTGATTTCTTTACTTCACTCACCATTTCAATGTGCAGCATTTGAATATAGATGATTTTAATCACTGATAATGGAGTAAACATTGGCAATTTGAGAAAAATAGATATTTCCTTAGAATTTTTTTGACCTGCAGAGATCATCACACTGCTCCATGTTTTCTAGTCTTGCCCATGTTGAAGAAAGGGCCCAGAAAACATATGTCAGGCATTTGGAACTAAAATCTTTGGTATTAAAAATGTCAAAAGATTGCTACACAAGTTTACAATTTTTTAAAATCTCGTTCACATATGCTAGTATACAAAGTAAATATTTGTACAAGAATTAAAACATGACAACTTTGCATTGCATGACTCAGTATAAGACCAAAAATCTTATTGTGCAGCTATAAAAGACTGAAGCTATTAATATAGGCTATTTGGCACAATTACCTGTTCAGTTTCAATGTGTTTAATCCATTGACAGCTTAGCAAACATTTATTGGAAATTATGCTGATTCCCAAGATTAACTTTTCATGCAATAAGGTAGCGGGCAATGATTAAGTGTAAGCTCTTTGCATTACACTCTAGTATACCTGTGTTGATAATGCACACAATTATGTAAATGAAAGAGACATGACCCAAATCTGCTCGATGTAAATGAATGTATTTTACCTTTGTTGCAGCTCCGCCAAACTCTGAGTAATGTCATCCGTTTTATAATTAAATCTAAACCCCATTCAAAGTAACATGGTAAGTTTTATTGTAGAAAAAAAGAACCGTATTTACTTTTTTTTGCAAGTTTAGTAAAGCAATAAAGCATAATTGAACCATTTACTTTATTTTTATTTAGAAAGCAGAAGTTACACATTGTCATGTATTTTATAAGATCAACTTAACAATGGATCCAGCAACAAATTAAAAATTATTTACTTTTTTAGTAATAAAAGAATGTAGAAATTGTACTGCATAGCTTAAAATATAAAATAAGTAACAATTAGTAAGTCATTTCATAATTGCATCACAAAAAGTAATAGAATAAATACAGAAATATTTCTGCACCGATTTGATTAGATTTTTAGATAAAAAAAATAACATTTGGATTTAAACTGCATCTTAGGCATTTGGTTAAATGTTAACATGCTTATCTTAGCACACAAAAATTTGATCACACCACAACAGCAAGAAATCCTGACAAATGTACTGCTGATTCAAAACCATACAAAGAAAGAATATGAGGCTTTGCAAGTGAAAGCAAACAAAACAAACACACAGAAGTTTAAGAAGCAGATAAGTGGGGTTATGACCGCTACAATATGAAGCTGGAAGGTTGACTGGATGGAAAACAGGGGGCTGGGGACACCTTCTTTTTTTTTTAAGCTACTTCTCCTGCAAACAGCATTATCTTGATTAAAGTTTAATTAAGGATCACATTTGGCTGTGCCTTTCATAGCGATCTACATGAGCAGATTTCCTAGGGCTTAACTTTATCGCTGGGAAAATCCTCCTTTATTACTTTCAACCTGTTGTAAAAGCTGTTGGCACGGAGGGACGGCTGCCTCATTCACTGGCCTTGTTTGCTGCTGGAAAAATCCTGAGTCTCAGGAGATCTCCCCACAGTGGTTCAATTTAATATCTGTCCTATCACTACAAGGCTGGGGCTCATTATTAATGATACTATTCATTAATTTCTTGTTGGGCTGATGTTATTTATTAAATTATTAAAGAAAGCTCCCGAGACACTCTCACGTAATGAGGGATGTGTCCTCCTTCCACAACCCACCCCAACCTACCCACATCCCTCCTCGATCCAGCATCCCCCCCCCTTTTCCTGGATGGATGGTGGGTGGAATTACCCCACTCGGACGCTGCTAGCCTGCATACCCTCATTAGTCGTTCTCCAGGGCTGAGTGACACCATAAATCCATTCTGCACGTCGACCAATGGCAGCCATATACAAACGCACGCGACTCGCCTCGGCCTGTTAATGAGCCATTCCCATGCACAGTGAATTGACTAGTGTCCATCCAACATAACTGGACAGTATTTTTTGGAAGAGCTAAACTGCAGTCGCGGAACAGATTTAGGACACTGTATAATAGTTTTACTTCTCATTAATAAATTATCACGTTGTGAACTTGAAATTGAGATTTAATTCAAAAGAACTGCTTTTCATTTGCATAAGAATGAATAAAAACAGCTGTGCTGATTGTTGTGAAATTATTTTAATGCATATAGACATGAAAAAAAAACTTTTTTGTGTGATATTTTATTTAAATAACACAAAGAAGTAGAGCAAAAGAGACGGCATTCACTGGAGAATTGTCAATGCGCACTATGTGGCCACTTACCGAGGTAAACCCACCGAGTTAAATGAAATTTAATTTACAGTCAGGCTTGTTAGCTTGTATGTATGGAATTTGTGCTGCTGTGTTTATTTATTTTTTGATGTCACGTACAGTAGCTTTAAAAAATATTCACACCCCTTGAAATTCTTCACATTTCATGCAATCTGCAAACCTACCAACAAACTGCTGTGCATTTAAAATGAACAAAGTAAGACGACATTAATCAGAGAAGCATAAGAAGAGCCATGCAAACTCTGGAGGAACTGCAGAGATCAAGAGCTTAGGTGGGAGGATCTGTTGAAGAAACAATTATTAGTGTTGCAACTCAACACTTTATGAACTGTTGAATGAGAGCCACAAGAGCTCTGCTCTACAATTTTACCATAAGCAATGTATGGAAAATAGCAAATGTATGTGAACCAAGGTGCTCTGGCCAGATTAATCCTTTTTTAAATCCTTTCAGCCTGCACACAACATGTGTGAGAGAAACTAATACTACACAAGACCCTGAACTCACCATCCCAATTATGAAATATGGTGGTTGCAGCATCATGCTGTGGGGATGCTTAGACAGAAAGGATGATAAGAGTTGATGGGAAAATGAATAGAATTAAAAATAAAAATAAAAAACTTGTTAGAGGCTACAAAAGCCTAAAGACTGTGGCACTTCACAAGAGGATGACAACTCTAAACATGGATTTAGAGCTACAACAAAAGCATTTTGATCAAAGCTTATTTATGCATTACTCTGTTCAATCTGACTGAGCTTGAGCTAAAATTATAGGCTAAAAATGCCAGAGCCTACATGTGCAAAATTGGTAGAGAATTTTCTTCAGTGACTCCAGCAAAAGGTGACGCTACAAACTATTGAGTAATGGGGTTTAAAACATGCTGTCCACATTTAGAAAAAAAAGAAAACATGTTTCAGTTTCCTTCTAATTTTAACACTGAATTTAACAGTAATATATCATGTAATTGTTCTCAGTGATTTTTTCCTTATGTTTATATTGTGCTACAAAAACTTCAGTGTTAGTAAAAAGAAATCTGAAGTTTTATTTCAACACATTTAGGATAAATAGCTTCACACAAAGAGGCTTAAGTGACTGATTCAAGAACCTCAAACCTTAAAGATTGCATCACTACATGCACTTAAAACCATGTGTGCTGCCTCTGTTAAAGCCCTGGTACCCACATATCCAAGAATCCATTAATCATAATAATTAATCTGATCCAATTATATTGCAAAGAATATAACAAATTGCAGGGGAAAATAATGATCTATCACTGCCATGTCATAGGGATGTGGGACTAAGGCAGTAATTAGACAGAGGGATTTTACATAGTACACACTGCGCAAGCAGCTGATGGCTCTTCTGTTTAAATCTGATGATGTAATTAGAGACAAAGTTGAACCCAGTGTTTTTGCTGGTTAAACTAAAAAAAGGTCTAGATAGAGGGTGGGCCAGCATTTTACAGGCAAGATATACAGGCAATTATTTTTTTTAAAGGAAGAAAAATGTTTGTAGGGTGAAAGCTGACCGGGCGGTAAGTATTTTAGTGCTTATATCAATGTATACCTCCCTATCTCAGCGAGGTTTATTAACAGCAATAATTATGTTAATGTTTCTAAATAAGAGTAGTTTACCAGTTTTATTTAAAGTAAAGCCTCAAACCAAAAAAAAAATCCATATTCATTTAAGCTTAAGGAATCTAAAGAAAACACATTGTTACTTGTTTTTGGGCAGATCTTGGTGATTCATTTTGTCACGTTGTATAATATGTAACACTAAGACAAACAGAATTTAACGTTAAATTAATTATACTTTAATACTTTTATCTGCACAGCACCACTCATAAACAACTGTCACTTCTATTCCATCTATTAGAGCACTGTTTTCAAGGAACAAATAGAAATAACGCAGATGAAACTAAATCTCTAGGTTTTCTTCCCATTTCTGTACCAACTAGCATTAGCACTGCAGCTCAGTTTGCTGCTGCAGGTTTTCACAAAGCGTCAGTTTAAGACCCTAATGGGTCATTTCTTCATAAAGTCATGAAGTCCTAATAAAAGTCAAATTACCCAAATGAATGAACAAATTTAATAATTTAATTGTCTTGTAGGTAGGTCATCAGCAAGTATTTTAAAACAATCAAATGATTACCAGGGTACAAAATTAACAAAACCCAGAAATGCGATCATATAATGAATTACTATGATAAGGATTTTATTTTTTGACAGAGACCAGTATTTTTGACATGACTAATTCATTATTTTTCTAGTGTATTTTCTTTTATTCTAATAAAAATACAGAAGGAGATTTTCTGCTGCTTTCTTAAGTGGTTAGTGATTAAATGGTTGTGATTTTAAATGTTTAGTGTCATACCAGCATGCCGCACAATGCTCAGGTCTCTTTTGTCTGTGATTTTTTTCCATATGCAGAGAGGAACCCCATCCTGTTCAGATTGCTAGCCCAGCTCTACCACTTCATAAATTCATTAGAATTTGGCCAAAGGTGGGCACTGATTTAAATGCCTGCTTATTTTTCATCTTCCTGTTCACCTGACACAAATGAACTTAATTCAGACCAGATTCAAATCCAGATACATAAAAAAAAATAAATCAAACATTTAACAAGACCTATATCTTTACAATAAGGTTTACTTATTTTTCCAGAACACTCAAATAACAGATGGAGAAGTATGACAGTAATTTTTTCATAAATAAAATATTTTACATTGACTTTGTATAAAGTGATGACTGTATCCATGGTTGGATAAAATGTACAATTCACAGCATCGCCACATGCTGGAGTGTTTGTAATTATAACTTAATTGGATGTAACTACTTTACAAGGTGAAATACTAAAGAAAAGAAAAAAAATAAATAAAAGAACATAAAGCAAAGTGAACAAATGATTCTCACAAAAATAAAGAGAAAGAGGAAAAAAACTATACTGCTGGCTTCTCATGAGGACAGAATTAATCTCCTGCCTGCCTCGCCGGTCTCTGTGCTAGGACCCAAGGATGGAGGTAATAAGACAAGCCCTTGAGGGACACAACGCCGAGTATAAATATCAGCTGCTGTGCATATGCAAATCACTCCTGGGTTTATTTATTTTTTAATTTCTTCTCAAAGGCTCAAGTGTGCTAATATCAAATAGCAAGCTTTTAGGGAGTGTTTAATGGCTGATGGTGGGAGGTAGGGGAGCGGCAGACTCTGGAGCGAGTGCCGGTTCATGAGTAATTAAGGGGTGTTTTGCTGAGCATAAATAATGCTGTTTGTATTGGCTCTATGGAGGAGTGGGGCGCTGAGAGAAGAGAGGGGGAGGGTGGAGGTGAGGCGGGTTGGCGGCGGGATGTTGGACAGGAACAGCAGGGGTTAACCCCTCAACGCACCTCAGTTCACCACAAGCACAGAGAGGCTTGTTTATTAGTTCTGCGTCATTCAGAGCATTATTGTTCTGGAGAAGAACCAGGAGAAATGGCACATTCTTCTTTTTACCTGGGTACCTTATTAGTCTATGCCAAAATAGTAAAAAGTTAGTAAACAGTTCTAGCATAAATGTTTTTGTACAGGGTCAAGATTTTTTACATGCAAAATTTCTCATCAAATTCATGTTCATCTTGCAAAATGTCTGCATGTGATTTTATCTGATGAAGTAAGTTTAAGCCATGGAATGTAGATTCCTCAAACCAAGCATTTAGTTTTTAACATAGAATTTTATTTATTACTGCCTTATTAACATTTTTCTTAATATTTTTGCACAAAAAAAAATCTTTTTCACCAAAAATACTGTGAATACTGTAAATACTGTTTACGCATGGTTTATCCTTCTAAGGCTTACGAAATCTAACTTTTGGTGCCCAAAAAGTAAATTTTCTATTTTTGATGTTTCAAAAACGCTCTCATCCACTGGTGGTTCTACGCCTTAACTGCACAGATGAGAGGATTGTCAGCCGACAAAAGGCGCTCCAGGCTGGGGTGATAGTGGTGGGACGCTCCCATCCACTGGTGGGCCTGCTGGCAACGTCCCAGCCATGTTACCAAAGAAAAGTGTAGCTTGACAATTTTGAAAACAACATATTCTTCAAATCTGGAAAAACTTTCATGGGAAATCATTAAATAAAAATTCTTAATTTTCTAAAAACTCATTGTGTCTTGACATCTCTAGTTAATCAATAATGAGGAGCATATGTATTTCTCATTAGAAAGATGGGATACTTTACCTAGAAAACCTACCTACACTCTAGTTTCTTCTTGCTCTCATAAAGTTAATTTTATACTGCAAGTTCTCTCCCTATAAAGTCTAATCTAAGACCTCTCTTAGGACTTTTAACCCTCTTTAAATGGAAATATCTCCATGCACATGATTCTGAAATAACCAGATGGGCAGTAGTGAATCAATTTTTTTTATTCCTTCTATGCCATATTCAGCCATTTATTCATCTTGTTCACTTTAATTTGAAGACATCAAGTGTTAATAAAGCTTAAATGTTGTATTATGGGCTAAATCATCTTTAGGTTGGCTCGATATGAATTGCATTTCTCTTAAATTGTATTTAAAAGCCGAGATTATTTTTCAAAAGATTAGCTTTTTATAGCAAATTCATAAAGGTTCTCAGAACACCGAGTACCTTTAGTCATGTCGGAGCTGGTCATTTTCACTAGGGGAGAAAATAGAGTTATTTCCTCACACATTAGCAGATGAGTTGACAGGCCAAAGAATGTACTGCACTTGAGCACACTAATGGTCAGTGAGTAACCTCTTCCCTCCAGAACATCACCACCGGAGACACAGAAGAAGAAGCCGTTTATAGCTCCTTTCTTCCAACATGTGCTTAAAATCCTTCAGTGAGCGTGTGTGTGTGGGTGTGTGCAGCTCTCTTTGCAAATGCATCTCTTCAACCGGTAATATTTTCTCATAAAGAAGCATGGAATTTAGCAAATTAAGGGTTAAACTGCTACTAGTCTTTATATGTAATTAGAACAGAACGTAGACTTTATTTCCCACCAACATTTATCATGTTTCCTGTTAATACAATCAACGCCGCAGGAGAAGAGCAGTAGATTTGTCATGAGAGAGGCTCAAACCTCAGGAGAAAATAAGCGATTCTAAATGGTGCTCCACTTTATGAAAGTATGATTCAATATCACCTCGAACAAAGAGGGAATAAAGAGCTCCTTTCTCCAGTTTTAGAAGCCACAGAGGACCACACTTTTGAAGAGAACCAGATTCCATAACACAAGCTTACTAGTTCCTCTGGGTGCAATTATACCACATCTCTCTGATAACAAGTGGCTTAGGTAAGAGGGACAAGGGGACAACCTCTTCAGTGAAACAATTTAGCTGTCATGAGTGTGTGGCAGGAAACCATCTTGTTTGGGAAGCAGGAAGATCCCCAGAGTCTGGAGATAATCATGTCCGGCACAAAGAACCAATAAATCAATCTGGTTTACCAGCCTTGTTTTATAAGTATCTGTTTAACTATCAAACAATACTATAAAAAAGCACATTCATAAAAATGGCCCAATTAACAATACAGAAGAAGCATACGTATTTGAATTTATTTTTGAAAAGAAATGATCTTTTGACAGGAGCATCTTTGGTGAATGTAATGATACCGTCTATGCTCTGCTATGACTGCATGGCTCTCTCTCCTGGTTGCTCTTCAGGTTTGTATTGCTTACTTCCATGGCCATTGAAAGGGGATCAGGGGTCACAACTTTTTGTGCAAGTTGTCATTTTTGTAAGAGAACATAATCAATAATGCAAAATTGCAGCCTAACAAAAAACCTAAAAAGGTAATTCTAAACAAATATGCTTTAGAACAAATCTTGACATTTATGAAACGTCCATTGTATTTGAGAAACCACAAAAACAGCATTTTCAAAGACTTTATTCCCATTAGGGCCACCTTTAGCGAAGACAAACTTACAAAACTTCAATAATTAATACAGTGATTGCTAAACCTATAAAATAGCAAACGGTTATTTCAGAAATGAATTATTCTATCAATTATTCTGACAATCAAATAAAGAAATTGGTATTCTGAAGATTTTTTTATTTTACCACTTAAGCTTGCCTTATGCAATGTTAAGTGGTAATTATGTAGAACAAATTTACATACAAAGAAGGTTCTTCATTTTAAAAGCATAATATGTATATTTTTGTACACTTTCGGCTTCCTTATTTTCTTACTATGTTGTTCTTGTAAAATTTAGTTAAGCATTAAAAACGTATTAGTTGACGATTATTTCACAATCTTCCACTGGCTGCGCTTATCCCAGTTGTTTTATCTTCCACTCAACTTTCCTTCAGCACTTTGTGAACAGCCAGATTTTAAGCAATGACCTTTTGTGGATTATGCTCCTCATTGAGAGTATCAGTGACTGCCTGCTGGACTATTGTAAAGTCAGCAGTTTCCTCCATCATTATGTGGGCCATGATGTAACTTTTTTTTTAACCCTCTTTTAATTGTTCTCATGTATTTTTTAAATTTTCCGAAACTTATTTCTGGTTTTTGTTAGCACTAATCCATTATCATGAATATTAAATCAATATATTCTTAAAATTGTATATCTTTTTATGTGCTTTACACGGAGTTAATAGAATAAATTTACTTTTTAATAATATTGTAATGTATTGACCCTGACTGCATTTTATACATGTTTTGTTTTGCCTGCTTTAAGGACTTGCAGATGGAAATGAGCCAGTGGCTAAGTTTAAGTGCAGTACCCCACTTGTCTTGTGGGTTTAATGTTTGTGTAAAATGTTCCTGAGGAAACAAACTCAAACTTAACCTTAATGGAAATAAGATAATTGATGCCGATTATGCTAATTAGGTGTACTGGTGATCTAAGAAAGCTAAGGGATTGCAGGTTTTTTCCATTAAGTCTACCCGATAACTGCACTCTCCAAAGACTTGTTCACTCGTTAGACTTTTAATAAGCCGAGGTATCAAAGCCGGCTCACGCTGGGATTGTTTATGACTCGCCGGGAGGTACTGTAAGGCTAACAGGGACTGGCATCACCTGTACCCCCACATCCCAGCTGCCAGCACTGGGCTGTGGGGCCAGTCAAAAAGCGCATTAGCAGAGGCCGTGACTGGAGCTCCGCTAGCCCTGGTCATGCTGGGGAAATGTCAGCCACAAAAACCAGCCAGGTCCACTGAGCCCTGAACCTGGCTCTGTCGCCCAGCATGACTCTTGACATGATCATGGACGGCGGTTGTGACACATGTAAGCAACGACTCCACACAGCTATCTGATCAGCATTACGCCACTGTCAAAAGGCTCCAACTACAAGCGCGTGATGGGAACTGTGATAGGGCTCCCTCTCTCCCATACAGATCACACAAGAAGGTGGCGACTACAACTCCATGGAAGCACAAAATCTACCAAAGAATCTATTTAAGCTCTTTGTTTAATATGTTTATTTGATCCTAACATGGCACAATTATTTTTAATGAATGTACAAGTAAGATTTGAAATTCACGAGAGAAAAATAAGCATTGTTTGCCGTAAGCCTGTGTGCACATCAACCATCAATCATCGCCATCAGAATTGCCACAGTCTGCTGTCAGGGCCTATTACTGCTGAATTCATTTTCCTCAATTAATTCAAAATCTAACCCCCTGGCTGCTACCAATGTATGTTTTTATATCCATCCACCCACCTATTTGTCACAATGGACCCAGTGACAGTACAATAATGCATTCATTATAAAAATGAGAAACAATAGTCCACACATATCATTAATTAAGTCAGGTCTGAGAAATGACAACTAGGCGACAACAGTGTGCTTTGCACTGCAATGACCAACAGAGTGAAGCAACATACAGAATATATGCTAAGTATTAAAAGGATGTTTCATCTCTTCACAGAAGGAGAAAAAGTTCGAGGTAAGATTGAGAATCATTTGGCAAAAGAATGTCCATGTGAACTAGCACAAATGAGAAGAAAGCAGAAACTCATTCTACTTTTGTCTTTGTAACACTGAAACATTAAGATGAAAATAAGCTTCAAATCTTAGGACACTGATGACCTTTTGCAGTTTTTGTTTGTTTTCCCCTGATGATGGAATATAGCAAGTAAAATAATTAGAGCTTACGTATTATTTGTACCTTTATTTACACACAAACACAGGTGTATTATATATAATATTATATTCTGAATATAGCTCATGAATTAGATCACTCATATAAGACAAAGAAATGTCATCAGACTTCATTGCTGTCTGATCATTGGTCTTATCTGCATCCCTCACCCCACACATGCAGGCAGAGACGTGAACATAAACAGCAAAGTAACAAGCACTTATAATTAATAAACTGGACAAAGCAAAACTCTCCTTATCACTGAGGCTACTGTATCATATTAAACAACAGTTTTGTCTTGTGGAGCACTGGCAGACTTTCATGCCTAAACTGTAGCGTTTAAATCAATTAAGTGTGAACATGATTTAACTTCAGGATATCATTTGAAAGTATAATTGCCCATAGGGATTAAAATGAACTCGGTGGGCTCCAGCATCACCCCACTGTGCTCCCCATGTTGGGAAATGTCCAGTTTTAAGGATTAATTTGCATATTTGAGGAGAAAGTCTTAATCTAAATCTTAAAGGACATTAAAAGAAGAAGAAAAAGAGAGAGAGAGAACTAGCTCTCCATCAGATGCCACTTGACTAAATTGTTCACCGTGCAGAATTCACAATTACATCTTTCCCCGTGCATGATTCCAATCGCTTTAGTGGCTGTGCAGGGAGCATTTCACTGCGCATATTAATTACAAAGGGAATTCATGGTGCTATTGGGTTGCAGGGTTGCAGCAGCCACGCTTGGTAAGACGGGTCATTTGAGCCGAGGAGTGAAGCTTTGTGAGCCTGCTGTGTTCACCTCAGCTGTAGTCGGAAGGCAACGGGTTGCAGTGATGGGGCGCTGATGTGATTATAGGTTCGATAATAAATGCCAATTTCTCACTGGCTACTGCCGAATTCTCCAAGCAGTTCATATTAAGATTAAACCACAGCTATTAAATTGTGTTTATGACAAATTAGGAACTAGCAGAAGCCAATTATGAAGTTAACGTGTGGCCCATAACCATCATTTGTCCACTTATTTCAAAAACAGTTAGCTACTATTACCACAAAAACTAAAGGCTTAAACAAAAAAATCAGTTATTAGACTAATAGCCAAGCAAAAGTTGTGGCTGGGTATCTTTTCAGAAGTGTTTCAGCTTGCATTTTATAATGTCCAAATGCACCGTGTTTTATACTGAACAGGTGGATTTAGTTAATAATTGGTCAACAGAGCATTGGCCATGCTGGCCTCAAGAGTGAAGAAGAGTCTCCAAATTGCACATATAGGCTAGTTTGTTGAAAATTAAATTCTTAACAGTTAAGAGAAAGAGGAAGGAGGACAAGGACACAGATCTTTGACTTTGAGTGTTTAGTTTTCTTCCGACTGCACTCATTCAGCCATGTTGACATATAGGTGCATTTGAATAGAAACCATTTTTCTTTATTGTATACAGGATGCCACGCTTAGCAGATACAGCACCCGCAAAGAAATCTCATTGTGCTGACAACTCGATAAAAATATTTATTTTGTTCCTCCACAACAAGACAAAGCCAGATGGTGATGATGCAGAAACCTCCCACTGACATACAAATATGTTCAGCAGTTGAGGAATCTGGATGAGTTGTGATATCGTGGTGCATGGACCAGGAATCTAGCACAGAAATGTATTTTTCAGCGCAACTTGCAAAATGTACAGTACAATCTTGAAAACAAGATTTTCCAAACAGTTTGCTGTCTACATACAATTGAAGCTTTTGGAAAACAATTCTGTGTATTTCTTTATTGATTACATACATGTTAGGGAGGAAAACCTTGATGTGCCTTTATAAGTCGACCGCCAGAAAAATGTGGTATTCAGCACGTATGGCTAAATACAAAATGCTAAACCAAAGAAGTTTTACTAGAAGTAATCACAATATACAGCAAAAACTATATTTTTCTGTGATATTTGCATCAAAGCATGCACCTGCAGCAACTCTGTGTCCTTGACATAATTACACTTGTACTGCTTTGGAGGTCATAATTCATCCTCATCGTCCTGAAGTTCCCTGTATGGAAAAAAATAAAATCAACATGCTAATGCCCTTAATACATTTGCTGTGCTGTTGGAGAAGCATGAATTAGGCCCTACTCAGTATGTGAAGTGATATCCAAATTCTGTGATGTGTCCTTTTGAGGCACACCTAACAAGTTTCCACATTCTGATTAGCTCAGCAGAAACTCTGATAGTTTACCTTGATAAATTAGAGGAGGCAAGATTTAATGAACAGAACACAGGGGTCACCTTTGTTTCTTGGGGTGATACAATAAGAAAAAAACAAACAGATTTTTCTTACTGCCACATGCCTCTCCTTAATAATCAGATTTCTCATCCTCCTTGTAATAGAGGGAGCACAGAATCTCATTACCTTCTCTAGCTGAGGGGAGAGAAGCAACACTTCTGCTTTGATTCCTCTGTTAAAAAAAAGGGGAGGGGTGGACAGAGGTGGTGGCAGAGAAAGCATGGGACACGCAAAGTTCTGCTTATTTGCACATACGTCGACATCCCCTTAAAGATATGTAAATGACTCAGGCAAAATCCAAATGCTAAAGCCCAGACCATTAGTTTTCCACTTCATAATCTCCACATGGGGCCGTTAGAGGGATAATGTACCATACAATACATGGTTTACTTTTAATTAATAGGAAAAATGTATTTTGAATTGAATATTAAATCTAGATTAATGTGGAAAATTCCCCACCTCTTTGTAAATGTATGGCTTTGCTTCTTTGTAATAAGGCGACAAGATCATATATATATATATATATATATATATATATATATATATATATATATATATATATATATATATATAAGGATTATTTAAAACAAATACAGTTTTAGGTGGATGATGAAAAAAACAATAATATAAGCCCCAAAATATAAACAATAATTCTAAAAATTGTGCAAATTAGTGATAAATAATTTATTCATATATTGTATGTATTGGAGGAATGGCTTGGAAACCATGTAAAAACTGAGAGGTTAAAAAAATTAGCAATTTTGGAATAATGATACTAAAATAAGTATTTATGCTCATTGGACTGTATGCAAGAGATAATTGTGCATAGATAAATGCTAACATTAGTAACTTATCATGCTTATTATAACATGGTTAGACTATCATTTGTTAACTGGTTAGCATGCTAGTGTTCCACCCCTTTCATTGTGAGCGTACGATGGATGATTAAAAATCTTGGCAGCGCTTTCGATTCCGGACCATTCAGCAGTCAGTTCATAACTAAAATATGTTTGTTTAAAAGGTATGTGACCAAGAATCTCTTTCACACCGTTTGTTATCCAGCCACAAATGTTGACACATCTGAACGTGTGTTTTACGGATTTTTAAATGTGAAGATATCAGATGCATTTTTTTTAAACGTCATGTCCGGCCGCAACTACGGAATGCGTTTTTTTATGTATTCCTGATTGTTTTAGGATTAATGGTCTAAAATTGAGTCTGCTGCTCTGTGACTAAAACTTCTTTTTTGATGTGATATCATTATTTTTATTTTTTTTAAATCCATTTTCTTTGAGATTGCCTGACTTTCTTGGGCTGAAAAGTTTAGTGCTCTATTCACCGTGTGAGTGTATTGTGGTCATGTAATTACAACCTGAATTGTCCACAAAGAAGGTCTGACACTTCAAGAATTTGACATGTTGGTGTGAATGGATCTTCATCTATGCAGATAAAGCATTTAGCTAGAATAACATGAGTGATTTTATTGCTGCGATATCTGCATATTAACTGTGCCATGCTCTTTGTTGATAATTACAAAAGTCTCCAGCAGCCAGGTTTAACTGGAGATCAAAGTATGCATGCTACAGTATCTCATACATAGAATGGTGTTCCAGCTGTTTTATGCCACCTAATGGCAAGATAGATTATGCAATGTAGAGTAGTGGGAAAAAAATCCTTGGGATCTACAAGAAGTCTCTAGATATTTTGATGTGGAAGCATTTGGTATAAAGAAGTTTTAGATAAACTCTATAGAGTTTATTTACAAAGGTTTTAAATGTAATGCAACATATTGCATAATGAAAGTGGATGCTCTCTATTCCGGTGTGTATAGTGGAAACGCATTTTCACCTGCAGGAACTAAAAGACTAAAAGGACTAAAACTTGTTTCAAGGACTAAAATTTGTTTCATAGAAAAGGGATAAAAGCAAAGCTGTGCATTGTTGTGCAAAAAGATGCTATGGATCAGAGAAGGACGCAAAGGACATACCCTGAAAAAAAAAAAAAAAAGAAAAATGTACTGCAAATTATGTGTTGGTGCAAAAAGACAAGAAGCAAAACTATTTAGGACATGTTTGGGTAAGCCTCATTGTACCCACAGCATTTACATGAATGCACATAAGAATTTTGACTAAATCTGCAGTTTCAATAAAAATTTATTAAAACTAAAATATACACATACATATATTAAAGATTATTCTTAAAAGCCAACCCAGGCTTTGCCTGGTTTTACATTGCTTTCACATATTATTGTACAAATTTGTAATCTTTTCTCTAAAGCTCTGAACAAATGCGTAAAATTAAAAGTGGATTGATACATAGAATTTCTATCCTAATCCCCAACTGGGACTATGCCTGCCGTCTTCTGAGACCAACATCTGTTTGATCATCTTTCCATCATCCTCCCATCTGATGGCTCACAGAATGACAAAAAAAAAACGTAGTTCCTCCATCACCCAAAGCGCTGCAGTACTGCATAACCTTCTTTCTGAGCTGCACTCTCCAAATGCCAGACTTTATTGCAAGGTTGAGCCCTGGTTAGCACTTCATATGTGCCCACTTCCTTTGTTATAAACTCATCTTTGCAACATCACAGACTTCCTTGATCAATACACTGTTTGATATATTTTCTTTAAAAAAAAAAAGCTGCAGAGCTGAGGGGTGTTTATTTGTTGCGTTAATACGTCCTCTCTTGGCTTAGTCTCCTGAGCAATCGGTAAAAGCCTGAAAAGATTTTCTTGGTGAGCCACAAATGTTTAAACTATAACACAACAGAAATGAAGACAAAAAAAAAAAAAAAGGTTTTCACGTAGCTCTCATGAATGGGAAGTTGAAACTCTGCCAGATGGGCTACAGCTCTATTACGTGTGTTGAAGGAGAGGTCAGAAGCTCCTTGGCAGAGTTTAGGACAAAAAAGAACAGACTGTTGCTCAGAGTTTCAAGGCCTCTTTAAATTTTGTAAATGAGTTAGGGAACCTGTATTTTTAAGAGGAGTCGAATGGGTGTAGTGCATCCTAAAAGCTTTAAAAGGAATGCATAAAAAAAAAAAATTACTTTCACAAAACATTATAAAATTAGCAAAGTTCTGCAAATTCGGTTTCTTAAAAACATGACATTGATGTGATCTAGACGACATCCTACCCGCGATTTTAACTGCCCAGTTATGAATCATCCAAAGAGACTTGATAGTTGTTGGTACCTATGAGTAAAAGATACGCATTAATTTAAATGTGAAAAAAATTACTGAGTGCACAAAACCATTTGCAGCAGCAAAAGACAAAAAGAAAAAAAAAGGTATTCAAACTAAAAGACATGTCAAACTCAAGGTCTGTGGGTCAGTTTAAAGTAAAAAAAATCTGAGAAATTATTTTTAGTATTATAATCAAGGCCTTAACACAGTATATTTATTTCATCAGTATGCCTCACATGGAAGAAATGGTAGTTAGTTAATATAATGTCTTGGAATAACATGCATGGAAGCATCAGTTTTTTTCACAGTTCTAATTGACACCGCAAACAAATGCATGCCTCTAAGCAAGCATGACAGCAAGTGTAGCACCCAGTCTATTAATTACCTGCATTGAACTACCTACACTGTAAATAACTCCAATCCTCATTGCATCTAGACAAAACAGTTGCTTGTTCTCCATTTTATTTAGTCATTTATTATATTTTCACCTATGACGCCTCTGGGGAGGTGACAAAGCATTTAGCGGTTCTTCCGCAGGAAATGACACATTTGTCCTCAGTTTGCATTAAACACAACAATTAATGCATGTTAATTCTTAATTATGCTAATTTCATTTGAAACAGGTTGTGAGGTTCTAACAGGGTGGTTGGGTGAGAGAAGGGATCCTCTGGCGACATTCATGCTGCCGTTGTTGTCTCTGGTAGTCCTCCTCACACTTTCACATGTCCTCTGGTGTTAGGAAGCCCTAATGAGGATATAAAATCAAAACATGACATACTATGAGCTCCTAAAAATAATTGGGCTGTTTTCTTTAACTGTCAAAAGAAAAAAAAAGACACACGAACTGAAAGATTATTTAACTGCATTTGAGTCAAAATGTAAAAGGGGGAGAAAAAAAACCCACTAAACAGCTTTTACACTGAAAGTTGTGTAATTAGGCTGCTTAGACCATCTTTTAACACTTCTTCATGTTGAAATAAACAATAACCAGCTAAGAACTAAATGTCGTTGTCCTGATAGAATGGAAACATAATATTATACATTGACTTCTGATCTAAATGCTAATGTAATGCTTTGATGGGCAGTAGTATTACAAACAATGTATGTGGGAAAATATGCTTCAAATGAACTTTAAAGGCCATGCCTCATTTTTATAACTCTTCCTTTTAAGTTGTACTTAAGCTTAAACCACATTCCCATGTCCAAACTTAAATAATATGTAAAAAAAAAAAAAAAAAAAAAACAATGAAAAAGATAAGAAACCACCT
This sequence comes from Poecilia reticulata, assembly GCF_904066995.2. Taxonomy (NCBI): domain Eukaryota; kingdom Metazoa; phylum Chordata; class Actinopteri; order Cyprinodontiformes; family Poeciliidae; genus Poecilia; species Poecilia reticulata. The sequence goes on from NC_088831.1 coordinate 32,846,468, forward strand.
AAAAATGAAGCCAAGGTTTCCAAAGAGCAATGATTATATTAGGAATAACGATTTTTGATGATCCAAAACAAACTTAGCTATAACAAAGTATCCAGTTGGAAAGGGAATCCATTAAGTGAAGAGTTGGACATTAATCCTGTAAGGGGGAAGAAAGCTCACTGAAAATATCAGGTAGGAGATTCAGCAAACTAGAACACTATGGAGAGATTTAAAAGTAGACTGTGGTGAGGATAGTCTGCTTACAATCCACCACAATAATAACGATCCATTACTCTAAACACAAAAAATCTGGAAACATTCTGGTTAAAGGTAATTTTTGCTCCTCTTCTGACCAGCATTATAAACCTGACTGTTTTTGATGGGTGAGGATAAATATTTCCACCTTATCTGTGTTTACTTCCAGGGAGCACAGCCACATGTCCTGCTTGGACAATCTGTGCAGAAAAAGTGCTCCAAATATCCTTATTCTGTCACCAAAAGGCAGTCGTAGATCTATTTATAATAATTTTGGTGAGAAAGCAATCTATTTTATGTCCTCAGCCTTAGGGACTGACATGCTTCAAGCAGGATAGATGCTAGAGATGCTACATCGACATTCATATAGCATCTTCCTGTCTTACTCCACATGAATCAAAAAAACTCTTTTTGCTTTAAAAATGGAAATTTAAAATTGCTTATCCCCTTTAAAAGCCAAATAAACTTCAGGTTGTGATTAATTTATTTTGATATAAGAGTTAATTGGATGAAAAAATAAATAAAACAACAATAAACTGTCCTTCACTTCTTTGTGTGTAAAATCTCCATGCTTTGAGTTCATGCCTTTGCAAGCCTTGAGCTTCACACTTAATAGCACAATTCCCCTGAGGATCACAACAAGCAATCTATCTGGTGGGTAATGTACTGTACACATGTGCTGTAATGAGATACAATTAAATAAAGCCAAATTGTGTTGACAACTCCTGTGTTTAAATTTAACATCTTTCTTAAAGTGGCTTTAATGCATTCTTTTGCAAACAAAATAAAATGCAATACCAGAAGGCAGAAAAAAGAATGACGAAAAACATCATTTTATGTATTTCATAAAAGTGTGCCGTCCTATTAGCGTAATCTCCCATCCAGAAACCTGCAAATTGTGCACTTTTGGTTTTACAGTTCCACAAAATGACTTTAATTCCCTTTATTCTCCTGTGTTTCGGGGAATTCACTGAGAAAATGAACAAGACGTGGCTCGCACTGTTAAAGACTGTGGCAGTTGGAATATTTCACCTGACACGCAAGTCGCGTGGCACAACCAACCACAACTGGGCCATTAAATATATGTAAATGAAGAGAAACACAAGAGAGCCGGGTAGAACAGCACGCACGAGGGAGAAATGGATCCTGGGTAGTGATTAATTTATTTGATGATGCCCCTAGTGAGGAATTTTAGGTCACAAATGAAGTGACAGGATGACAAATTACCATTTTAAGGAATTTACTGGGAATCATTAATGAACAATTGTCAGGTAGTTTACAGCAAGCAGAGGAGACGGAGTAAATGTACGTTTCCATCTTTATCTAGGATAAACGACTAAAAACTATTTCTTAAGCTCACTTTTTTTTATGTTGTATTATCTTTGGGAATGCAGTGAGCTCTAATTTAACAGCAAATATATTTAGTACAAGAAATGGCTCAATTATATCCCTGTTTGGTGGGAGGTAAAGATATAAATTTGAGGTAGATAACGAGAAGCAGCTTTAAGCTTGTTAATCTGGATCCCCCCCCCTGCTGTGGTGGAACATTACAGTTCCTTATCTGCAGTGACACTCAGAAACACAAGCTTATCAACGCGAAACTTTTGTTCTTTTTCTACACCCGGAGTAAGATGAGCCCAACTTTGAAATCTCTGTCACTACTTCCAAGGAATGCAACCATGAAGCCACCCTGGAGTGAACATGGTTATTCGAGATGTCCCGTTGTCAAATTGATCCTAACAGCTTGAAAAATCATTTTCACTGCAATATACATCAAAAGCTCTAACGATGCTTTGTAATTTTGAGCACTTGTCCAATTAGAAAAAAAAGGATCCTTTAAAGGGATTTTCCTTGTAGGAAGAAATACATAGACCGCTTCTGGCACATCTTAAACTATGTTGCTTTGTCACTGACAACATAAATCAATTCATTAATTAAAATTAAGCTCGTGTAAAAGGCAGTATCATAGTTTATTTAAGTGTTAAAGGAGACAGATGGTATTTTAAGAGTCACTGTCAAGCTTGTCTGTACTGTTCATTTTGGTGCCTTTAAATGGCTTTTAAAAGGCAGCGGTAAAAGAGAGCAGAGATGACAGGAGGAATCTTCGCTGCATGCATTAATTCGACAGATTCCTTGATTTCCCTCCTGGGCCCCTTTGGGAAGACCCAGTGCTTCAGCAACTCGATGGTGCATTACAGTAGGTGTGACAAATATCGTTGCTCTTGGAAGTGCTAGTTGGTTTACAAATGACATGTCACTGGATGTCTGAAAACACTCATAATTGCACTTTCCAAAACAGAAACAATGTCCCAGTTTGCTCCAAAGTGAAATGTCCTCGTTCTTTCCCCTGACAGGAATGATTCTCTGTCTAATATTGTTGAATCTGGTAGGATTACATATAATAAAGTAGAATTTTCTCTTAAAGTGCAATTACATAGACAAATAGCATGGACTTTAACGTAGTGAAGTCAATATATATTTTATAAAAAGGTAGCGTGATTTCTCCTGTTTTACTTTTTTTTGCCAGGGCAGACTTGAATGCATATTCCTCATATTTAACTATCTAGAAACTAATTAAACTAATTTACTTTTCTCATGTTGAAGGGATATTGATTAAGTATTTTCCTTCAGATGTGAAAATTAACAAGCTCTTTAGTTAATCACCAGCCAATTTAAATATTGTGCAAATATTGTGTAAATGTGTTTATTTGGTGAACTGGACGAGCAACAAAACAAAGAAGGAGTAGTCCCTTCTGATGAAAACAGGAACTGCAATCACTCTGACGTTCAAGCTATGTAAAATGTAAAATGCATGGGTCTTTAACAAAGAAATAATGTAGATTCAAAGATTGAACAAATAATTCAGACTACTACATTTGAAGTGGAAATATAAATTGTGTGATTAAGTCAGTCAGTTATTTTAGCATGTTCCTCTAGCAGCATAAGCTCAATTTTTATTACAGCACACAGAAGTTGTTTAGATTATTCTCTTTTCAATCAAACATATTAAACAGAACAGTGCAGCAGCTTGATTTGGTGTTTCTAAAATAGATCTTGGTTATTTTTCTTGTGTGTTTCCTCCGGCTTAATTACATGAATGAATACTTTGCTTAAAAAAAAAAAGGAACAATCTTATTGAACATCACTGCAGCAGTAGCACAACAGCATATTTCAGCTCACTGGTGTGTGCACAGATTGTTTTTACTCTCTCCAAGTACTTCATTGGAGGGACACATGTGAATTGGATGTTGAAATTGAAAAGCCATCTAAAGCGATACTTCTGCAGACCAATGATTGTCTCTTTGGTTAGTGGTGGTAATCTAGTCTCTAAAGCAAGTTAATATTTTGGGTTTATTAATTTCATTAAGACACAACCACCAAATTAGTTTATTGAGGTTTTTGTGTTTGGGGTATATCTTAAGGTCTGCAAGAAAGTTTAGTAATACAAAATGTAGACAAATGGCAGGCAGACAACATGAAGAATTCACATGTTTTTGTATCATTCATCAATAATAAATAGTATTAGGCTATCCCTACATAACCTCTGACCAATCCTCCTTGGTGTCACAACTGAATGGATGAGTGACCAGGATAATCTCCACACTCCACATTGGACACACACTGCATGTACCATGAAAGTGACTATGAGCTTCTTTCCAGATTGTGCCCAATTTCATGGTGCTATGCACACACGACAACAGTTCATCACACTGATTTGTTATATATTTATGTATTTTTCTATATATCAGTAGAATGCTTTACCATGTATGCTAATGCAAGCAATCCAATGTAAAACTGTACTCAGAGTTATTTAAGCAAGCTTTATTCACGACCTTTTTGAGCTGTTCAGCAGTTTGTGTCATACGGTGCTGTCGAGATTCTTTGACGCTCTTTGTAAAATGATGTGAAAAGCCTGAAATTAAATGAGTCAACCCTTAAAAATAATCTAACCGTTGATTTCCATCCATATAGTCATCATTTTTACACACTTATCCAGTTGAGGTCAAGGGTTTAATCGCCAATGGTTATTGGAGAAGAGATAGGGTTCCCTCTGAACAGGTTGCTGAACAACTCTGGATTTATGATCTGCAGTCTCACATGTTATCTTATTTTTGCAAATATGTATGTTTTGTATGATAAACCAAATGTTCAAATGTTCGTTGAAGTAGATATCTGTCGCTTTCAACTTTTTACTTTGTTTCAACAGTTCAGTCTTGTGTTTTCTATTCAACAACCTCATTATTATGACTGGTTTGTTATGATATGTAAACAGTTGTCAGAAGATAATCTTACAATTTTACCATTTATACTGGTTCCCAGTGTTAAGCCCAAAGCAAGTGTCCGATTAAATTATGTTATATTAATAATGTTCTTGCTCTCTTGGTCCCTTTATGTATTTTGTATTTATGCATGTGCATGCCTCTTTAAGTGTATCCTCATGGCTGTCCTCTTCTGTAAACAGGCTCATTAACAACAAATATGTGAGCCATTTAGGGATCATAAAAACATTGGAGTGTCTGAGCATGAGGCATTCAGGGGACATCAGTAAGTTCCTTTTGACAGAAAACCAAGCATCAATCACGCTCAACTCCTCAGCACGAGACAGAAACATCATTTCCAGAAGTAGATCTGCTCCAAGGTTAGATCCAAGAGAAATTTATGGGTAACTTAAAACAAATTCCAGGGGAAAAGCTTACAATTGAAAGAAATGCATAAATCTTTGCAGTTACCAAATGCAAGCTGTATCAAGGAGGGACTTGGCTACCTTTAATTAGACTTTCCTCCTCTCGGACTTCATCACCTCGGTATTGCCTATAGCAAGAATAAGACAGAGATGCAAGGAATAGATAAAAGGACCTAAGGCTACTAACTGCATCCAACTTTGTAAAAGTGATCTGAAGAACCTGTATCTTGATGCCTTGCATAAACTGTCCCTTCTTTAAGCCTTTTCCATTGCCTATTATTTTTTCTTTTCACTGAAACATCTTCCTTGCCACATATCCCCTTTGGAAGGGGTAAATAATTACTGTTTGTAAAAGAAAAAAGGCTGCAAGAAAGTACAATTACACTAGATTTTTAGTAGTTTGTAAAATTAGTTCAACCTCAAGTGCATGACACCATACAGTAGATATTCTACTGTGTTGTTCTTTATTATAAAAAATAATGAATTTTGTAAAAATCCCAAACCCAGAACATGTAAAATACTCAAACTTGAAGTTTTATACTTTCTTTTTCACCATGACTCACAAATGTGGACTGTAATCTTTAAAGAAGTGGCTGACTTTTATTTGAGATGGACAGCAAAATATAAAAATGAAAAGGTACTGACTTTTAGGAGAGTGGTGTGACAAAAAAAAAAAAAAAAATCCCAAAATTGAATCTAAAGAGTAGAGAAGTGCAGCTGAACTTTTTAAACAAACAGTGGTGAACCTGAAACAGTTTTGGAAGATGGTTATGTGGACCAAGCTGAACTTTCCTTGAAGAAAATGTTGACAGCGTTTTTTGCTGCTTCATTGTGGCTGCTTATACAAGATAACTACTTTGCACCCACACGCTGCCATTTCATGTCCATAAACAAGCTATTTTTCCCCCTCCTAAAAATAATGTTCCTTCTTTAACCCAGTGTCTTGAGACGACCGAAGTATAAATTTTAGATAACTGCCAAAACGCTACAAAAAACAATGCAACATTTTCAAATGTAAAATATAGACAACCACGTAATCTAGTGGTACAGAATATCATTGCTAATGGATACTTGGTAAGCATCAGGCACCATTTTATAAATCCCAAAAATTTGATTCAAAGCATTGGTCATTTCAAAGACACATTGGACTGAGAACAGATTGGTTGCATCAGTTCAATATCTAATCCAAGAACAACGTCAGTTATCAAGATCAATGCCAATATTGGATCAGATTTGCTCCATCTCTTCCTATTTGTCAAATGCATCTTTTATTTTTCTTAGCTGGGGCTGCAAATCGAACAAAAAAATGTACAAATCTGAAATGTTGTAAAGAAGATCACTTTTATCATTTTTAAAGGAAAAAAGGTAAGTCGCATTGCTCTTCTCTCTCTCTTTGGATCTTTGCAAAGAGAATAAGTTAAATGCAGCTGATGTGGTGTGGTTGGGTTTGATTAACCTCTGCTTCAAACCGCCGCCCAACGCAGTATCATTGCCTATTGACCTGACGTTGCTAAAGGAGTAGAGCCAGCGCAAAGGTCTGGAGATGTGGGACTAGCAGGGGTAACAGACTTCCAGCCTAATTGTCTGTTCTTTCCAACTTGAAGTTATTGGCAGCTGCCACTGTCTCAAGCATTTCTTTCTGGATGTGGAAAAATGAAGCCCAGCCAGCTAATTGCAATGGCCTTTTCATCATCTCAAATCAAACGCTTTCATACAAGCCAGCGGAGGCAGCATCCTTGCAGACCTTTAGTGGAGTACTACAAGTATAGCTCTAAGCTTAGAGCCGGTCAGGCACATTACCACCATCACCTTCCCAATGTTTTATGCACTCTCTCTCTCTCTCTCTCTCTCTCTCTCTCTCTCTCTCTCTCTCTCTCTCTCTCTCACAAGCTGTGGATATTTGGCACACAACCTCACTGACCTCCCTTTTCTTTCCCCTTTTACCTGAATAAGATAACCCTATTTTACCAGTCATTTAAAGACGGTGGCTGGCAGCCATCCTCAAAGGCGGGTGTAAGTAGGGGTGGGATGGTGGAGTGGTCGGAAAGTTCAGCGCCGGTGGATTGTGAGGGAGGGCAACTGGTCCTCCTGACAAGAGATCAATACTGTCCTCCGAGTGGCTGGAGTCAAGCTGCTGGGTCTGACAGGGGGCCGTGTGGCGTAATTGGATCAGGGGGCCCAGCAAGTTGCCTGCCCGCCCCCCTTCAGCACTGTCACAGCTGTCACATGTCATCCCCCTGTGCCGCTGTCACCCCAGGAGGCTAGCGGGTCTCTCCTACTCCCCTTTTTCCTCGTTGCACCCATGCAAATGTCCACTTAGCAGATGAATGCTGGCAATATTAGACCCATTCTTCATGCTTTTATGCAAAAGCAAAATCTATGTCATTTGAGAATTTCATGGAAATAGAGTCGCCATTTACTCAGAGGTGGGAGAGGGAAACCACCCTTAAAAAGTGAAAATGGGTTTGTTCAGCTTATTAAAAATGGAGAGGAAATAAAGCTTTGGAAAAACAAACATTGAGTGAGTTGGGTATTAGAGGAAATAATAAGAAAAATACTTTATTGACCAAATAATGAAAAATCTCTCCCCGCTATATTACCTCATATACCTCACCAGTAACACTTAATCCAAAACTATTGATTGATGTGTAAGCTCTAGGAAAGTCTGTAAAATGTAGCCTGTATTGTGATGTGTTGGTTGTTTTCCAATAAATACTGTTGTGGGCTTTTCAATGATCTATGGCCCCTCTGATCAGACAGGATGTCCAGTATCTAAATTAACTTTCTTTCAAGATAAGACAACTGATCAGTTTAATTTGTAATTTAAAAATAAACACTAGTAACAAAGCTTCTAATTGTTTACACTAAGAGAAACTAGAGCATATTCCAGCTGAATGTTGTGCAATCTTCAATTCCTGAAGGACAAATGAAAATGTTTTTGTTCACCAAAATTAAATCACTTATTAAATCACTTCCTAAATCTGCTGGGTTTTTGTAAGCATCTGGTAATGGTTGGCATTTCATCAAAACTAGCCCAGAATGCAATCGCAGTAATCACGCATCTTCTGACAGACGCAGATACACTTCCGAGCGCAGACATCACAGAGAGGGCCGGATTAAAGACTGGTTAAACATTAAAAAGGAATCCATGTGTAAATCTAAAGCGCCGATTAGGAGAAGTTGTCTATGATGTTATCCTCCAAGAGACTTTCTGCTCTCCATTTTCACACGCCTAATCAAATTAAAAGCTTAGTAGAGGCATGATTATTGGATTATCACTGACACATGTACAATTCCTTTTAGTTTGGGCAAATAATGGGTAGATTCTGGGACGAGCTATTCAGCAGCTTGATTTTATTGTACTGCACTTTGGAAGTCTATGGAGTCTTGAATAGAGGAGATTAAAATTTTTTAACTTAACATTTTAAAAAAGAAGTTTTGATATATTTTATCAGATTGTGCACAAATTATGGTCCAAATTTAAAAAAAAAAGAAAAAAATCTCCTTTTTTGTACTGGTGTTATTTGCTTTAGACACAGTCCTTGCTTCTCGAAAAGTATGGGCACGTTTCACGGACGGATGTGCAAAAGCTCACACTGTGAGTGCTAATAAAGTAATGCAGCATGCACAAGTGAGCTCACATAGAAACACACACGAGTGAAGCTGAATCACTGTTTTACTGATCTATGACAGCAAAGCCTCCTTCAGGGACTGCACGTTCACCTTGGCGGTCTCAACGGTTCAGTGCCTGTGAGGACGTGGTTAACAAATGGGAGGGAAACTGGCCAACTTCGAGGCGGCTACAGGCTTGTGCTAAGTGATCTGTATTCCCTGTGAATCTGCTGTTCCTTAACCCTGTGAAATTAAGACCACTTCCTGAAACTACCCCCCGACCTCCAACTTAATACAAAATTCAAAAGCCATCATGCATCAGTGTCTTCGTGTAATGTAAAAGGAAAACAGGCCAAGGTAAAGCCAAGAACTGTATTCCCTAAACCTCTTTTACTTAACTGTGCCTTGCAACTGTAGCCATACTGTTTGGACATTTAACACTTAATGTTACAGCTAAATGTGAATAGGTTTTATGTAAAAGAAAAAAGATAAAGCACATCTAATTTTGGAGAAAAATTAGGTTCAGTTTTCAATATTTTTTTTACACCTGTAAATCTAAAGAGTGGCTTTCATTTGAACTCAGCTGCCTTTACTCAGAGATTCCCCCTGTATCCAATTTAATCTACATATTAACACAACTGTTCTGTGAAGGCTTAAGAGATTGATTTCTAGATCATCAGTGAACAAGATAGACCAATGAAGAAACGGAGACGTCACAAATTACACTGTAGACGTTTAGAGCAGGATAGGTTATAAAATAGCATCGCAAGCGTTGAAAATTTCAATCCATCCTTCTAAAAATGCATGTTGCACAATTTCAGACCTAGTTGTCTATGCAAATTGTGATGTCTGTACCAACACTCAAAGAGTTACAAAGATCCACAGCTCAGGCGGAAAAACGTCTCGACAATAGTCTGGCCTTTTAGGAGTAGCAAGAATGATTGCAATACCTGTAGGAAAGTCACAAGGGATGCAGTTTGCAATTTACAATAAACAATGTAATGGACAAAGCTAAAATGTGGAAAAAGTGAGAGAAGAACTGAACGTTTTGGCCAAAATGCAACAGCGTATGCACATTATTCTGAACACCATCTGGGTGGGGAAGCATGGTTATGGTTTAATCGTCCTTAGTAATTGTTCGACATAACTCTGAAAGACTGGCAGTTGAAATTGCAGCACAAGGTGGTTCCACAAAGTTTTGAGTCAAATAGGGTTCAACACAAATTAATGGCAGATTTTTCAGGGGAGGGGGTGAATGCAAAGCAAACATCTTTTTCCTTCCACCTAACTATACACACATTGTGCTGATATATAAAATATTATCCCAATAAAATATTACAATTTGTAGTAGTAAGGTGACAAAGAAAAAGTTAAAGTAGTGCAAATACCTTTGCAAGACTGTATGCTTATCCCAGAGTATGCTAAATGAGATGACTGCTTAATTTTTCCCCTGCTCTTTCTCAATTGTGGAGGATTTTCTGCACTGTAGGATTTTGATGAGGCTACACCTAAGTTTTGTCTTGGTGTTTTGTAGACATAATTTACCAGATACCTCCCGCTGTAAGACAGTTAACAGTATAAAGAACACTGCTCTTAGAGTATCGGAGGAAAGTAAAGATTGGCAGGTGAAAGTGAGGCTTACAGGCTGACCTACACACAAGACCTCTTCATCCGTGACTCATAATCACTACTCTGGGGGAGTCACATGGTCTGCTAAAAGGCAGCCAAAGCCATTATGGGGGTGCTTAAAACTCCACTTAAAGATCACTTTATAGCCTATTACTTTAGCTGTGGTTAGGTATTTACATGACACCTCCAGCAGCTTTTTGGTTTAGTAATACCTTCGCTTGAGGGTACAGGATGTTCATCTGCCGTCTGCTGTGACAAAAGTAGTCAACATCCAAGCAATCGTTATACAGAAGTAAAATGCATCTTCATTTGCTTGATGGGAATGATCTTGGCACTAAATAAAAGGATAAGAAAATGAAAGTGCTAAATATTCAGAGAGCCAAAGGGTGACAAAAAAAACAACGAATTTCATATTTTCTTTGCCAAAAAAGGATATTTCTCATTTTCTGTGTGAACATTTGTTTGGTGGCATGATTTGCCGCTGCTGTTACATTGAGTATTACATGACCATGGTCCGGTCCCCAGCAGAGTAAGCTTGGATCAGTGGAGACAGCTCCTACCCTGGGGTCAGCCATGACCGCGAGACCACACCACTCTGACATGACGCGGAGCTGGGGCGATGGCGTGTAAATAAAGGGAGAGAATTGAGAATCTTGTCATGGCTGCAGCAAGCAGAGAGGATCAAGCAGAGATGGTTGCCTGCGAACCTGACTACGAGGGGATTTGTAGCTCTGTGTGGTGGCTCGGTCGTTGGCTGCGGAAGAGAATGACAGCCTCGACTTTTAGATTCCATGGGGCTTGAGAACTAAGACTATGTCACACAATTCAATTTAGTTAAGCACCGATTCACCACCAAGGCATTTTATAAGGCAATCTGGTCCAATCTAATATCTGTCTCAAATTTCAGTTTTCGTTTTTTTCCCCAATCTAATCTATTCAAGTATAATCAAATTACACTCAAATAATCCAAACACAATCCAAAAATTGCACCGAAGCGATCAGCTTATTGAGGAATGAACTGAAGCAATATATTATTACACATTATTAATAATGTTGCCCAGCTAATCTCTGAAGGATTGAACCAAGAGCACTTTCTATGAGAAAGAGTTAATAACAATAATCAAGCAAGGGGACACAACTAAAGACAGACTCATTGAACCAGAGTTATTTGAATTGGAATGAGTAAAAACAAAGACATAATACACACAAGAATTTTATATAACCTAATAAAATTCTTGTGAACTAATAAATAGCTGAGGAAAAACAAAAATGAAGGTCAACAAAGTGGCCATGGTAGAAATGATGGTACAAAGTTTTGCCTCAGTTTATAATTATATACAAGGAAGATGCATCATAGTTCACTTTAGTCAGCAAAGCTTCTAATTACAACTCTTGTTCCAGAACTTTAAACATATGGCAGATAATCATCCTAAATAAAAGGCTATTATCAGGCATTTTCTGACAATTAAGCCACAGATGGATCAAAGCAATTATTTTACTTCAATATTTCTGTTCCCTGCTCTGTGTGAACTACAGGCATTGTGCAAATGCCTCCTCAACAAAGGATTACAATCAATTAAACATTTATGGAAATGGCATTGCTTCCTGCAACACTGAGCCATTTCCCCTGACATTTTGAACCTATTATATTTTCAGACATTTTTGATGATGTTCCTGGCTTGTGGACACTTTGATAAACACCAACAAGGAAGCAACTGTAGAGAGGTAACCGAGGTTTCCTTTGTTTCTTAACAGTTGTGTTTCTGCCCTGTTGCCAGCTTTCAATTGAAAGTTAGTTAAATTACAGCTCAGAGAAATGTCATTAATAAACAAATTATTGGATAGTAATGAAATAATTCAGATAATAACATATTCAGTTTTGAACTTTGCAAAGCTGTGCTCAGTATAAAAACTTTTTATATAACTGTATTTTTAAAGTGACAGGGAAATTTGAAAAACTTGTACAGCAAAATAAAATTAATTTGTTCTTTTCCTAAAATTTAAAACAAAATATATCTATTTTCTAAAGTAAATCTGTGGTTAGCAGTAGTACTCAGTGGTTCACTATCTTCTATTTTTCAGTTACATCTGTTTTGATGCATGGTATGTTTGCACGTTAAATGTGACATCATTAAGACAGTTAATATGAGAAGAATTTGCTGGTCTTTCTCAAAGTGTTTGCTCAAGGGTAGAACTGTAACAAACATTCCTATATTCTGCATACAGCAAATTCAACTTTTTTACACATTTTTTAAAACTTTTCCTAGCTAATATTAACTCAACTTGGAACCATTGTTCAGGTTCCAAACGTGACCCTGAGTTTTCAACTCTTATTATTTTCTTCGAGACAAAACTTGTCATCTTTCAATGTCTGACAAAAGAATCTACTTAGTCACTTAATCTGTATGCCATTAAATTGACCTTGAGGAATAAAGTTAAAACAATCTTTGATCAGGACATGCATTTTAAACCCCAGGTTTCTAGGATCTCCTGCTTTCACTTCCACAATTTTGCCAAAATTAGAAATGGTCTGTTCAGATGCTGAAAAAAATAGTCCAGAGATAAGCAATTTAAAGACTGGACTACTGCATTTTTTTTTTTTTACCTTTCAGCTGATCCAAAGCCCTGCACAAGAGTTCTGATTAAAATTAAAAGGAGTGATCCTATTTCCTATGTTTGCTATTTTTTACTGGCTCTGTGTTAAGTTTCCTTTTCACATAGAAAACTCCTTATAATCAAGCTCCATCATAGATATTGAATTATTTCATATGTTCCTAAAAGAACATTTTGCTCTCAGACTGCAGGTTTAATGCCCTACTTAAAACCTTTTTTTATATATAAAACGTATAGTCACAGTGGCTCAGGTTATCCTGAGCTATCCTTGTAGCTGCAGTAAGCTTAGACTGGTGGAGGACAAACTGCCCACCTTTCCTCACTATGCTACGTTTTCTACTGCTCTACATTTTCTATAACAGTTACTACCGTTTTTCAGCTTTTAACTTTATTATCCCTCTCATTTTTTTTTTTTTTTATCGAAGCTTGGATTGAATCAAAGTCAATGGCTCAATGCAAGCCACAGTTCACCATCACTACACGAACGTCCAGGAGAAGTGAATGCTACAAGTGAGTGACTGCTGGGTTTCTTTAAAGAGAAAACATCAGTTTGAACAATAAATGCTGCATTGTTTTATAGATAGGATCAATTGGAATGGATGTACCCGACTTGAAATCTGTCTGATTTGATAATAATTATTTAGTTTATTTATTTTGTTTGTAAAGTGGCTTAAGATGATAGTTGTTCTGATTTGGTGCTATATACATAAAGTTAGTAGAACTAATCTGAATATCTGCAAAATATGCATGTGTGATCATCACAGCTTTAAGATGTTGCATGTGTACATGAGGGGTTGGGGGGCGAGGATGGAGAGGAGATTCTGTAATTCCTGCTGCTTTTCTCACAAAAGAAGAGTTTGGATAAACAGCATGGTTCATTCAGTCGTCATCTTTCATCCAACCTCCATATAATGGGAATTTTAACAGTCATAGCAGATTAACCTTCTGTGTGCTTTCCATCTTTGATACATTTACATGCATACTGATCGAAGCCGCGTTTGGGAAATTATTGCTTTTCCATTTTATTCTTACGGACTTGACCTTCCTCCTCCAAATAATCAAAACTCTTATGGTGTATTTAGTCATAGTAATCATATAAATAATGAATACAGTAAGATGATATTACTTTAGGATCATGTGGGAAGACCATGTCTGCTTTTTGACCTGTGACATAAACCTTACATACGGCTGTGCTTTGGAAAATTCAGAAAATATTCCGCTTTCACAGGAAAAAATGGGTTTTTATGTACATTAGACTTAAAACAGCAAAGTGACAAAGTTACAGGGATGGAGACAACATGATTAAAGTGACTGAACTGATACAATATTTAGTATATTAAACACAATTGCAACAATTATTCTAAATAAAATACCCAATATTTTTCTAAATAAGTCAACTCACTTATAGGGTTGCCTTGTTTCTGAAAAAAATTAATAAAACATCCAAACCTCAGCACTACTCTTTGAAAATGTACCCAATTTTTGTGCCTAGATGTATGAAGTGAACAAGTAAATTTGTTATCAGACTTTGAACTATAAATCATAGCTCATACCCTTGAAACATTTACAAATTTAGTCAAAAAAAAGGCACAACTTGTTTTGCTCCTAACATTAAATTACACTAGATGTCTCATTTTTTCAATTAGTTAGAATTGCCTCAAATACTTATATTTGATAAATGCCAGAATGACAAGCAAGATAACCTTTCAGATAATGTTTTATTGCTTTCTTCAATGTCAGAACTTTACTTATGCTAGTACACTGTACTTTGAAACAACTTGAAAAAACCAAAAAGGTCTCATGGCTTTGTAAGTTTCTCAGGCCGATTCTGGGGTTAGCTCTCAGATTAAGTGAAATACAAGAAAACCTGCAGAGTATTAAGGAGTACGACCCCAAATAAACCGTTTTCTGGTGTGAGATAATGTTAAATAAAAAAATTACCTGTTTCCAAACATCTAAAGATGCCATAATTATCTGCTCAAACAATTATTTGTATAAACAACATGACATCATAGGGATGTCTATCCCTCATACCATTCAGGAACGAGGTTCTGTTCGGCAGAGAACAAAAGCAAAATACTTTTTTCAAGATTCTATCTGGGGTGAATTGTCACTCCGAAAGAAGTAAGTCATGTACTAAAAAAGCACTAAAAAATGAGGGAAGTTTAAGAGTGAACATAATTCCAAATGTAAAGTGCGGGAGTGGAAGTGTAAAGATGTGTGAATGTTTTTTTTTGTGAATGGGGGAAGAGTGCCGATATCAAGAAAAGTCAGTTGCATGGAAATGTGGAAGCGACATCGTAAGACAGCCAGGAAATAAAATCTTAGGACAATGAGCATACAACCAAATTCGTTACAAAGTGACTTAAGGACACTGGTCAATGTTTTTTATTCACTGTCAAACCTGATTGTCATATACAAGATGTTTGAGCAGAGCAGACAATTTAACACCAAAATAACAGGGTAATATATGTCACCTTCGGAAGTTGAACAATTGAAAGTTTGGTGAAAATAAATAATTTGGCTATTCCTAACTGCCCTAAAAGATTAACATTTTTATTTTGCATTTATCTCAGACAGTGACAAACATTTTATGCATCTTTCATGCAGTGTATGTGAACATCTGATTTCCACTGTTCCTCTGACAGTCACTAGTGCTCCCTCTTTTTATGACATGTTTTGCCCTCTAAAGCAGAGTTGACAACAATGTTGACTGAGCTGTACTTGTGATATGCTTCTCACTGGGCTGTATTCACTTCACTTTAACCAAATTAGTAATGCTTTCACCAGGTGTATTACCAAATTTGAAACTGTATTATTAGAATATCCATATGCACTGTGAGGCATGTAAAAAGAGATAGCACCCTCCATACCAATATGAAAATCAACATGTCCCCTATTCCACATATAATCAGTCATCCCACTGCAGGAAAAGATATCAGCCGAGCTTTCCATTTACTGATAGTGTCATGCGGTGGCATTAGGAAATCAACCTGAATGTGTTTGGGTAGATAACTGAACATGTTGGGTGTCCACCAGAGATACATGTACACAAAACAGCGCACAGAGAGGGGCAGAGCTAATTGACTAGGTAGCAGTTGGCCAAGGTTGCTGCGGCAGGTCTCGGGAATCGAGTGGACGAGGAGCTTACAGAGAGGCTAGACAGAGAGCAAAAGATTAGTGCTGACGTCTCTGCCACATCAATTACAACCTGCTGCTTGGCTGGGGAGAAATCCCCACGACTGCGTCTTCAAGGCCGCCAAGCACAAACTGGGTGTGTCAGAGGTCATCCAGGGGAGGAAGAACAGGGCCACAGTCGTCCCAGTGGGAGTCTCTCCTGTGGGCTGGTAGCTCAGACTCCCCTGTGGAGGGAGTTGCCAGAGAGTTTCAGAGCAAACATCAGGGCTGTCACTCATAGAAGTCGCATGTTACAGCATGGTGTGTGTGTGCGTGTGTGTGTGCGTGTGTGTGTGTGTGTGTGTGTGTGTGTGTGTGTGTGTGTGCGTGTGCATGTGTGTGTGTGTGAGGGAGGGGGGGTAGCAGTAAGATTGTTTTCTGGGATATTAAATATATAAAATTAAAGTCATATACATTTTAAAATACATTTGTTTAAGACAAATCTTACATGAAGTTATATTCATTTATGTCCTATAGAGGTGGTATATTTATATGGGTGTTTGAGCCAGAATCACTGAACGTTTCTGCTGTAAGGCCACATGGTGGCAAAGTGTTGTCACTTTGCCACCATGGAACCCTATATTGGCTTTATTAAAGAAAATTACTCCAACTTTGTAAAAATTGAAATAGTTTCTGAGTTGGGATTTAAGGGGGGATGAATAAAATTCTCATCCACCTTTGATTGGTTTCGCTCTACTGAAAGTGAAAAAAAAAACTAACTTGTTTACAACCTAAGATTCCCAATAAGAAAATGGTTCACATCTGACCTTTCTAGAATAAGTTTAGAACATTATTTAGTATTCAAGCAACCATTTATGCTATGAACAGACACACCAGTTTTTATCCTATCCAGCCTGTTTTTCATGGATAAACCAGATGAATTTATGAGAGAAAAATTAGAGTGCTTGTTGCTTGTGCATCGCTCGCCAAGGAGTAGAGGTGTCAGCAAACATAATCCTACTCTGTGTGCACAAATTGTTAGCTATGAAAGTGTACTTGTAGGCTCATTTGTATTTGTAGGCTTTAAAGCTGCAGTAGGTAACTTTTATATAAAAAAGGTTTTTTACATATATATTTTTGTAAAATGTGATTATGTCATGAGAGTATATCATAGTGATGATAATCTGTCTTATTTGTGTTAATGACAAAGAAATAATTGACCATAACAGGAAAACTGTCTACAATTATCAGTGACCATGCATTCACTACAAGGTCTGCTGGGGTGGGAGCTGTAGCGTAGCAGAGAGACAGGGACGGGGCATAACATTTATGCAGTTTGTTTAGCAAGTGTACAGTATGTTTATGCTGTAATTATATTCCTTGATTATTGTACAATTCTTTTTTCCCTGCTTCATTTTCTCTTTCAGACTATATAATTGAAGTTGGAAAAAGAAATACTTATCAACTTGAGCATAAGAAGTACTTTGCACAAATGCTATTGACTGTCCAAAATGATACAAGTTATGATGGTTGGGCTGACATTTTATGTTAGCGTTTCCAATTAAAACTAACGGGTCTTTCAGCATCCATATATTTAACTATTCTGCAAAGAATAATGATAAAAATTGATTCTAAGTATGCAGAGGTGGGGAGTACATATATGTAAAGCGATTGCTGTTGCAATTCAAAATATTGACTCAAGGGGACTCAAAAATGTATATCCGATTTCTATTTTATTTATTTTTTTAAATGTAGAGAGTATTGTATCATTTCCCTTTTACAACAATTCATTACTTTGTGTATCTATGTCGCAAATGCCTAATAGGACGTTAGGGATTGTGGTTTTAACATGACAAAATTTAGAACGTGTGAAACAGTGAGTACTTCGGAGAGACAGTCATTGCTGTATAACGCTCATACAAACAATTTCTACAACTGCTGACTCCAATCTATATTCTAGAGTAAGTAACCCAAACACCACATCTTGGTTTGGTGGCCACCAGTCCTGAGCGGCAGGATGCCATCAGACAGCGTTAGGCCAGCTCTTCTTGCTACATGTTGTTGTTGGGCCAGTCAGAACCCCCGCCCCAGTACATCCAGATCTGCATCCCTAGCAGTGGGGAGCTGACACTGGGCATTAGCCAGTGGGACCGCTGATAGTACCAACACCCTCGCCTTGGGCTTGAACCCCTGCTACGAACCTGCAAAATGAGGCATTGAAGCATTAAGACTGTTTCAAAATATCCAGGCACCCAAACTCTCTGGAAAGTGTTATTCTACAAACAGGGTTGATCTAAATTGCACATGTACATCCAGAATGTTTCTTTTAAAGTCACAGTCCATAAAGTTAGCCTCTGCAGGGTGTACCCTGCTTCTCAACTGCTACAATAGGCTCTAAGCCTGCTGTGATCCCGAATGGATAAATGAATGAATGCTCAATTTCCTTCTCTGCAAAACCTCTTTTTTTCAATCATGTCATATTCTAAAAGAGTATCTAATACCTTTGTGTAAATTAAGTATTTCAAGTTGTACACTCACCCAAATTGATGTGATGAGGCATTAGAAAAGATTACCTCTTTTCTTCCTTAAAAAACAAAACAGGACTTCTGAGCCTTACGGAATAGTCATAATCCTATTAACTTTAATTAGATCTATGTGATGCTCACCTTTCTTCTGTGACAACAAATTAATGATAAGTCAAAGAGAATTAAAACTGTGGTAAGTAAAACTCATCTCTTCCCCCTAAGGCTCTCCACTGGGTCCCAGCCTCACCTAAAAGCTCATGAGAATTTAGATCAAACCCCTCCTGTGTGGAGCTGAGCGAGACCAGCCATAAATTGCTAATAGACTAAATGGAACGAGGTAGGAGGCTCCCGCTCAGCAGCAATTACCCCTTAGATGTAGTCATTCATATCCCTGCATGTCTGGTTACATCAGGGCAGCATTATCGTGCTGCTGGCTTTGCTGTGCTGCACCGGGTTGGTTGGAGGACTGACCACAGAAACCAAGATGCAGGGGAGCATTTGAAAACAACAAAGTGTCGTTTGACTGGGTGGCCGTTCAAGAGAATGGTGCCCCTTCCTGCCTTTCATGTAGCTTTGTATAATCAATTATTAATCAAAGTTGCATTTTGAAATCTAAATTCAAAAGACAAGACTTTCACATTAAATGCCTTCCTGTGTGTTATATTTGCTTAGTTGCCTTTTCATGCCTTTGCTCATAATGCTTGATGCGTTTCTTGAATTGAATTGTCTTGTGACACCTTCAGAGGAGTTTGGTGGATCATGAAGGTTTTATCTCCATTAGACAAAAGAAACTGTACTGTTTAATGCATGTAGCATTAAACATGCATTAAACAGTACAAATATATGCTATATTTTCTATCGCATATATTTGTATTTACTTTACAGCTTTTCAACAAATAAGTAATTTCCTCTTGGGGATCAATAAAGTATATTCTATTCGATATGTGCTACAACATATCAGGATATTTTAAAATGAGCTGTTTTGTTTCCAATAAACTTTATTTAGCTGTGCATTATTCTCTGCAACATGCATCCTCACCATGCACTATAAATCAGCTGCATATTTCCACAATGATCTTACCATTTATGCCAATTATCACACCATAGTTAATAAAAAGCTCTCATAAAAATGTATAAATCAACATGATCTACTTCACCTTAGAAGCTGTGATTTTAAAACAGATTTTTAAATCGAGAATTGCCAGAATAATTCTTCTCTGAACCGAATGTACAAGTTTTTTTGTTTAAGGATAAACTTTCACAGCACTGCTTCTAGTGTCAAAAAACTCATCTATGAGAGAATGTAGTTTGGCCACACAACACAAAAAACAGCCACAAGGCAGAGAATAAAAAACTCCACCACAACGGAGTTATTGATTAATCAATACGACCGCAATAAAAAAGGAGCGTGTTAATATCATGCCCACTTTGTCTTCCCACCATTGTGTCCTTACGAAAACAATTCATCTCAAAATAGTTGGTCCTTGTAGCGATTCATGTAAAGATACCTTTCAGCCTTATCTACAGTAAGCAATAAATTTTCACAGTAAATACCATGATTCATTAATTGTTTTCTTAAGCCAACACAAGATGGAGAGATTGCGACAGGAATAACTCTGCAGTTGTTGCGTTGTTCCCTTTTCTGTGGAATAACCCCGAACGGACATTCATGAATAAATATTCTGCCACTTGCAACTCAATTCAACAACTTGATAAAATATTCATCCATTGTTTGGGAATCTCCAACTCCTCTGTCCACCTCTTATTGTTAGACAAATTGAAGTGTGCTCTGGGAGGGAGCCCAGCGGTAAACACAGAGAATCTATTTAGCCATCCCATTCCAGGGCAGGGTGGAGAGCTGGGTCGTTCAAAGGCTGAGGCAACAATGCGAGTGACACCGGGTCATTCGGGCTCCTCACAGTCACCTGGCTGATAGAATTGTTCTGGGGGAAGATAGGAGGAACGTATGAAGCTTTTTTGTCACTGCCATACCTTATGATTGATGGTTCCATGGTCGCAGTGAATCTGGCCTTTTTAAATAATTTATGTCGCCCATCGCTGTGGACAAGAAGCTTATAAAGGGGTTGTTATTTTTTCCATTGACTGGACAGATCAATACTTTAAAGACATGACATAGCCACTAATGAACTACTTAAGTGGCTCTCTGGGGTGCAAACAATTCACTTGAAGGAGAGGAAGAAAACTGTTTTATTGCATTTTAAAGTTTTAGTTTAGTGTAAGGAAAGAGCAAAGAAAGAGAGCAACCCAAAGCAGGTTTTGTCGTGCTTTCCCGCCACCTCCCCAACCTCTCTAAAGAATGACTTAAAGGGTATATTTAATTTTTTAAAACTGTTAAAAATTAATCGTTTTCAGGCTTCTTTATCAGGATAGTTAAAATATCTTTCAAAAAATCTAAATGAATAAATCAACCTCGAATGCAACCAAGAACACAGAACTTGACACATTAAAGCAGAACACAATATACACTAAAAACTAAAGTACAGATAGCAAAGTATTATTGTTAAACTTAAACATTGTTTATGGTAATTTGTCCAGTGTTAAGAGGATGAAGTGAACAAAGATGTCTAAAAGTAACAGACAGCAGCTTTGTCTGTTACTTGTCAAAAGACAAGTGATCATAAGAAATTTGACTTTTCAATCTGACACCTTGAAATTGGCCTCTTTCTCTCTAAGAAGTTCCTACTCATTCTGAAGTAGTTTGTATAATATCCTCAGTAGACATGCAGTTCCACCAAGTGTTTGATAATTCCTGCTGCCGCTAGCTTGAAGGGACTGAGTAGGAAAGGTGTGCAGGGAAGGTATTTAGACACTCCCACTGGGAATCATTCAACACCATTTTAATAAAATTTTACATAATCACCGTAGTCCCAATTGTGCTCACTAATATGGGCACAATTGCCATTTTTATTTATTTTTTCACATATTTAAGACGTTAAGAATTTGCAATTCTGGAATATGATTAGATTTGCCCTTTAACCATTCCATTACTTTATGACAAAGTACCTCCATACTTTCTCGATTAATTTCCTTTTCTGCAAATCAGTCCAAATTAAACATTTCTAACAAATTGTCCATTTTAATATTCCATGCTTTTCCAGACCCATATTTCTAGAATGTTACATTAATAGTTATAACGTTTTGCTCTTTAAATACAAAATATCTATCTAATAAACTTTATCTTCTGCAAACAGTTGCTTTGGCATCTGGATTAACTTTGCTCAAACCTGTTTCAAAATGGGCAATACTCGAGACTTGTATGATCTTGATTGGAATATTGAAGATTAGATAAGGACATTTATCCTAACTAGATCCAGTTTGGGAAACAAATCCAGTTAAAAACAGGAAACTTATGTAGAGCCCAAAAGCACAGGGAAGTTGTCCTTAATTTTGATTCGGTAAAGACAAATGTTAACCGAGAGCAGCTAGATAATTAAAGATATTGCAAACTGTCTAAAAGTAACATAATATTTAGATAGTAAATAAAACAAATAAACTGAAATAAAATCACAAGAAGTAGAGACTGGAAATTAAAATATTTGTCCAACACGTTTTTATTTTTAGATTTAGAAACTGATAATTAAAAAAAAACTAATTCCATACTTCTCAAGATTTCATAGAAACCTTGAAATACAAACCTGTGCTGAGTTCTTTATGGACCCATAGTACAGAAACATAAGAAAAAAATATATACACATCTCTACTTAAACAAATTACACCTGTCCTGTTTCAACTAATAAACTGATAACTCCCTGTACCATCCAAGACCCCCCAAAAAGCAAAGTAATTTTCTAAAATACTCCCCCGGAGCTACACGTTGTAAATCAAGAGGCCGTTCTTCATTTCCCCCTCCAACAAAGTGACAAATTGGGCAAACAATAGTCTTTGAATTCTTATTAAAGTTGATTAATTCATATCATTAGTTGATCACACAACAGCTCATAAAATATACGGAATTAATTTCTTTACTTTGATTAATACATGAAACACTTGAATTAACATCAATAAATCAATTTGTAAATCAATTACATTATCATGTTTAAATACAGAGCTAATAGTGTACATTAACTAGCAGTGTAGAAGTGATCATATATCATTTGGCATTCTAAAGAGGAAGACCAGGAGAGCATCCTTTAAATGATCAACGATCAAGGCGACCCAACTGTGGCTCTAATATGTCCCAGTATATTTACAAGTTGCTATACTGACCTGAGAACTGCATTATCTAGAGATGATATTAAACATGCTTATTACAGAAGAGTGTTTTATAATTAACTTAATTTAGGTTTCTGAAATATGGATATTATGTAAACCACAAGGATTTGAAAATAAATTTGATCAAATACAGTGGACCTCGTAAGTGTACATACATACCGGTTAATATAGCAATATTTCAGTGAAATTAAAAACATTGTAATAAATTTTTTTTTCCACCTTTAATGGGACATTTAACCTATGCATTTTTCTAAATTCAGTTTTGAGAATAATTATTAGGGGAATAATATTTATTAAACTAGCGAGTCAATGGTACATGGTCTTTTTGGTTCCAAATTTATAATGGATTATTTTGAGTTCTCTATTATTGTCATCAAGGATGTTCCATACCTTTAACTTCTTTGTGTCGAGTTTCTTCTGCTCTTGGCTTGGATGCAGGTTGAAGTTAATCTTTACATTTTGGTTAATTAACTTGCTTTTGTGTAGTGATAATAACCTCTGTGTGTATTTGTGTGTTTATTATTTGCCTTCCTTCTTTCCTGTGCTCAGGTTCCTTTGCTGTATGTGCCCAGGATATGTAACAACTGGTTCTTGTGTCGCCCTCCCTGTAGTTAGAGACCTGTTGGTAACTTTAATTATTTGCCAGAATCTCATGTTTTCTCTAGTCCGTCTTCCTGGATGCCTGAGCACTGCTGTTCCAGTTGCTTTATTGCTTCCTTAGTTTTTCTTGTGTCAATTTTCAGATTGATGTCAGTCTTTTCTTTTCTTTTTCTTTTACTTCTCTGTCAACTTAAGATGTTTGACTTAAAAAAATGGCTTCATATGCATTTATTTGAATAATTTTAATTCATAATGTGGAATTTCTTTTTCCCCATACTGAATAAATGTACTTAAGTTAAAGGCTTTTTTTTTTTCAATTTCCTTGTGTGTAAAACCATACTACTGCAATAAAAGAAGGATAAGATTATATATGTGATTTATTCTATATTCTGTAAGTGCATTGAAGACACTTCAGACAAGATGCTTCTTGTTCAATTTAGAACCTGAAAACTGCCTTGTATAAGTGACTGAACAAGCCAGCTATGAACAGCGTGTCAAGACTTTTTCTGGTAAGAACCACATAGAGCTGAAGACACTGCTGTTTCCTTACACGCTGCTGCGCTCAAGTGTGAGAGGTCCCCTATGAACCAGCTGTTGTGTGGATCAGTCAACACAGTTAACGTGTCACATTTTGAGAATTACACTACTGCACAGAGCTTTGGGCTTTGTAAGGTCTTGCTAATAAACCTGGACCATGTATTGGCTGTCTGATCAGTCAAATGCAGGAGCAGCGCCAACAGGAGGACAAGAGGATGTCACCCAACATGGATAGGAAATGTACTTCCACCTTTGTTTAAGGCTCATGAGGCCTGGGTTTGATTGGTTTCTGTGTTTGTGCCAGTGCTTGATTTGTAAGATCGTATATGGGAACCAGAGCACTTTTTAACACTGGGTCTGCTCAGAAAATTGGCTTTAGCAGTTGAATCAGCCTCCTCTCTATGTACCAAAATTAGCAAAACAAACAAAAATGTGAGAACAGGACTAGATTCAGTAGGTTTGTATCATGAATGACCATAGATTTAATAGAACAGAAAAAAAGCAACATTGGGGAAGGAAGTGAAATGTTACAAGGCTAGTTATAAAGCAAATTATGTTTAAACGTTTTTTTTAAGTTTATTCACTATTTACTTTGAAAATGTTATAGTAGGATAAATGTATTAGAAGTTTTTCTGTATTTTTTGTGACCCGATTATGCTATAAGATATCACTGCCTTGAAAAACAATTAACACTGTCCTTTTAACTTATACAGTCAAAACCTGGTTTTAGATTTGCCAACATACATGGCCATGTGGCAGCAATGCCACCAGTGTGACAGTGGCTAAAAAAACTAAGTTTCACAATCAAATTATTTGTAAGAATGGGAATGTTTTAAGATAATTGTAACTGCAGCAGGAATTGTAATAGATTTTTACTAAGAAGCAATGTATTCAGTAATTTCCTTCTTAGGTTCACTGTGAATCATTTTAGCTGTCCGTCAAAATGTTTTGTTTTTCTCTTAAACAGTTTTTGCAGTTCAATAACCTCTTTGTGCTTTTGAAGTTCCCAAAGGCAGTTCAACAGCAGCTTGATGAAATGACTGCCCTTGCTGCAGATCTAACACTCTGTGTCTCTTGTGTCCCTTTTTATTGGTATCCACATCGATTTAACTGGTAAAGCTTATGTTATTATAAAAGGCGTACTTAAAAAATCATTGCTGACTCAAAAAGCTTACCAACTTGAAACAAATCCATTGCTGTAGAACTGAATAAATGTACCTTCTTTACCAAGCATTGCCTGATGGGTCAAGAGATAATTTTTCATTTCATTATTTTCACCAACTCTGAAGCACTGTCACACAACTTGTATTTTTAAACATGGGAACAGACATGACTTTGTCAAGAATAAATAAAATGTTTAGTTGAGAAGGGACATTAATTATTACATTCATCTGCTCACGGTTCCAAACAGAGTTATGATCAAATGTGCTGTAAGAGAGATTGCTCTTGGGGAGGCAAGCCGTTTATGAATCGCTAGAGGTGCAGCAGCTGCTTTCCCCCTCGAGAGATAGAAATTTATGCCGTATACCCTGCTGATTGTTGAGAAGGTAAAGAACCAATAGGAGCATGTTCAGAGGTTTAAATTAAAGTGTGTTTCTCACTAGGCTGCTCACAACACTTAATTAAACTCTGCTGTTTTGGCAATGACAAATGCTGCGGTGCAGGAGGAAGCTGGGCTGCTGTGACTGAGAGGCTTTTGTAATTTCTTTCATGTGCAGCGATGGCCAGATCCAGGTCAGAAACTGTAGAATTAAAGAACTAAACAAGATTTCGACATGGGAAATGGGAGAGCAAGGGGATGGGTGACTGCAGTCATTTCTTTAGCCGAAATACATCTATTTTTTCTTTTCTTCTTTATGTCTTCTTTCTTATTTTTGTAAAGTTTTGTCATAGATTTATGAGGGCTGAGCTCCTGTGTCAGGTTTTCCACACCCGCTGCTTTTCACAATGCCGTTTCCTAAGGCACACTGTATGTCCGCTTGATAGAAACTTTTGCATTTTTCTGAGGTTTGATGAATAAAACACATAGCCTTTTGCTGTACAACCTATTGTTCTTACTATTTTATAATGATCTAATCTTTCTGTTAGATCCATTACCATGTCTTGATTTACCAAACCATTTTTTTTCCAGCAAAGGAAGCGATACATTTACAATATGTAACTAACTGTGAAATTTAACTTCAGAGGTCTAACACAGAAACGTTCAACTCACAGCAGTCAGTAAACTGACAGGGAGTGACTAATAGCTTTTTTAGGTATAAATCCAATTCACGCCAAACAAAATCTTATTTTGTTTCTGTAATAGTGTGACTGTATTACTGTGCATTTCATGAGATTCATTTAAAAATGTGGAACCACTCCAGCACTCACTGTTCGGCTAGGCCCTCGATGCTGATGTGTTGTGGAGTTGCACGATATAGGCTATACTACCAGGAAAATAACAACAAGGATGCCTGCAAGGCATAAGAAGGAGCTGGAGCATTTCATTCAATAATGCAATCCATACTTTTAGGTAAAAGACCTCAATTCGTATGTGGCTCTTTTATTACTTTACACTACATTTTTTCCTGTAACATGCCAATCTTTTCTTACCACTAGTGTTCAGGAAACAAATATATATGTACTTGGAAATATAGCTTCAAAAACACATAAAACATCTTTTCTCTTCAGGAAAACATATTTATTTCAGCGCAGCAACTACAAACTTTTATAGATTTATTTTTATTCTCATGCAATGTAGTTCCCAACACTTTTAGTTATGGTGAACTAATAATTAAAGGTAATTAATCAACACTAGTGTGGTCGAAATTTGGACATATATCAAGATGCTAATTATGTCTAAACAAAGCTGTAAGCATAAGACATGGACAAGTTACAGGTTCTGTACTAAGGCTTTAAACATTTGTGGTTTTAAAACCTAAAAGAAAAATGTCCGTTATGACGTCCTATAGTTTAATTTTTTTTTTTATGGGAAATGGCAGAGAAAGTCCTACAGCGGCTGACATTTTCTCCAGCTAGATAGAGTGTAGCACTCTTCTATAGCTGATGCTGCACACTGCTGCTCAGCTGTCTGAATGAAAGCTGAACAGCAATCAAAGCTGTTGGGCAAAGAAGTTTAGTAAAAATTACTGTATGAATTCACAGTGTTGTCAAAGCTGTCAAACTTTTCACAAGGCTTTTCTTTTCTTTTTTTTTTTTTAATTTGTGACAAGTCCTTGTTCAGCTTTAAATAATTCAGCTGAGCTTCAGTTTTTTCAGATTTTGTACTTGATCCAATCCGAGGTGGTCCTAAAAACTATCGTAAATTGTTCCATATTTTCTTTACAATCAATGAATATTTCTGGTAAAAACAGTATTACAGGGCAAATTGAGGAGAGGTGCTGTGATGACTTCCTGAAAATGGAGACAGAAGAAGCAAACGTTTCTTAAAGAGACAGAGGTCCAAACTTCAAGTTGTTAAATTATGAAGTCAAATTTTTTAAGGCATATTTTATGTCTACATAATTTTTATAACATCTTAATGCAGCAGTTACTTGATTGTGCTGTAAAATGGCACAATTAACACTGTGGTTGGAAAACACACAATACTGCCTCTTTAAAAAATGTTATTTAGTGAAGAACAGACCATTTCAGGTTTAATTGATGAGTTTTAGATTTTGAATTAGAGTTAATATTATAAGGAGGGAGAAAAATATTTACAAAGTCATTTCTTCTTCGTCATTTTACAATAATGTAAAGACGTCACAGTAAAATTCTGATTTTCAAAAAGCAGAGTAAAACATGTATTGGTTGTGCGAAGAGAGGGTGCAGAGATTAATTAAAGTAATTGTTGCCTAATCACCTGAATAGGAGAAATCTTGACAGATAAGCTGACTTCCAAAATCAACATTAGTAGCAGACATCAAAACAAAAAGAATAAAGAAAATCAGATTCTAAAAAAAAAAAGTAAAAAAAAAAAGACATGCTTCATCTATGGTATTTAGGATAAATTCTATCTGAAGTAGTATTTTTGATATCCAGAACATGTTAATTATAAAACAAGTATATCTGCACAGAACACCCCCCCACCCCCCAAAGTATTTATATAGTGCTTCATATAGGGGAGGCAAACAGCTCCGTATGTATTTTGGTGTTCTGTAAATGCCAGGGAGACATAGCAGCATCCATTGGAGTTAACGGTGCAGCACTTTTGTGTTCAGTAGCACAAATCATTAATCATGAGGCCGGCCATATTCTTGTAGTGCCTGTGCTTTCATTACTGGGCCTAATTAAACAGTTCTGTGAACTGGAATCTCAGATTCCTCTGTTACAGATTATCATTAATTATGGTGAAAGTGCTCAGAGATGTTGGACTCAATTATATTCTGCTCAACCCTGGCAGCAGGGTGATTCATTGTTCTGAGCACTCCACAGCCATACTGTCTCTGCTTATCACCAACCTCCACTTTTGTAAATTGGGCTCTGCCAGCCAACAAACTAAGAATTATGTGCTGCTTTTTTTCATTACAAACATGTTGGAGGAGCACAGACCAATTAAGGGTGGGATATTTTGTGTGGAGTGATGAGGCAGGCATCGGTGCAAAGAGATGGGGGTTGGATGGCAGTGCTATGGGAATGAGCTCAGCACCATGCTTAAGTTGTGACTTTAATGCAGTGTAAATGCAAGCCCTCCTCCATGTCTGTAGACCAGTTATACTTGGTGTAAAGGTGCATCTCGGTAAATTAGAATAGTGTCCAAAACTCATTTTATTGCAAAATAAACTAAGTTATTTATTGTTATTCAAATAATATCTATTATTCAAATCTGGTTTACAACTCGTGAAAAAACAAAATATGTATATTTTTTTATATTAGCGTACAGCATAGGGCAAATAAAAAAAGAGGGCTTTTACATGGAAAAAAAAATGCAGTTGTATTTGTTTTGTTGCAAACCATTATGGAGAAGAATGCTGATCTGACAGTTTTCAAGCAGTAGGATGATGGAAATTATTGTGACAAATGCACACTTTCCTCAATCTTCTTTTTTTTCAGCCTTTTACTTGCCACTTTAATCTTTGGGCATCGACTACAGTGAGACTCCACCCAGCAGGCTGGATATCTCATTGGCATGCAAGGTGTGAATTTATGATTCTTGGAAAACACTAGAGAACAATACTGGGATTCCAAACAGTCTTTTGTCATTGATCATGCAATGACATTAAATCCATTGTGTGCTGTGCAGTCCTATCCAGCCAACAGCCATGTTTATCAAATTGAACAAAATGTATATCTAAAATTGTTGTGTGATTAGTGCTGGTTTGTGAGGTCATCATAGGTCAAGCCCTTCCTGTCTTTCAGAATTTTTATACAAGACCAATATTTCTGTTTTAAAAATCCATGTTCTTTTGTCTGATGTAGTATTTTAATATGGCGAGAAACTGAATGGTGGGTTTTATTATCCGTTGGTCATAGTCATCAAAATTAGAAGCCTTAAATATATGGACTGTCACAAATCTATATAGTAAATAATGAGTCTGCCTTTTTGAATTGAATTACTGAAATAAATTAACTCTGATATTGTGATGCATAGTAGCTACTCAATATCTATATAAGCTCTCAATATTGTAAGAGTAAAATTAAAATTTGGATAGATATGATATTGAGATTTCTGCAAGTAGTCTATATAAACACAGACTCTCATTGTTGTGGAGGAGGGTTTAAATGAAGCTTTTAATTATGCAGGCAGCTTAGAGGGTGCAGCTTGGAAGAAAGCGTTAACTTTTCATAATATTTGTGTATGACATGCAACTTTTAATGCAGCTGAGCAATGTCAATATTACCTCTACTGGCTTATGTAAGGCATATGGAGAGGTCTGTGATGGAAGCAGTGTGTGAATAAGATTACTGGTCACCTCTTTGCAGGGTCAGAAAACAGAGAGGAAAACCTGAATCAAAGGGAAACAGACATTTCAACAGTAAGCTTAGGCGTTAGTGGTTTGTAGAATTTTATATGCCACTGAAGGTGGTGATTTTAATATATATGAAAATCAGGCAGAACTGTGTGCATGTGTCTTTTATAATATTACCGGTGGGATTTTTTTCTGCTCCCTACAAAGCAACGTGATTTTCACCTCCTTCCATGTTGTTGACACTGAAAAAAGGCGAAAAAGGAAAATAGAAGAAAATTACTTAAAAAAAAATTAGCACACCGCACTAAAACTGCTAGACATAAAAGAAAGGAAATGCCCATTCTGAAATGTCAAAATTTTTTATCCTACAGTATCTCTGTTCCTCTCATAGTTCCTTAAACTACTCCTGATTTAATCCCATAATTCCCCTGGCAAACGGGCAGGAAATGGGATTCTTCCTGCTAGTGACAGAGCGTCAGCTCATTGAAAATGTAATGCACTACTTCCAAGTCATGGGTCAGCTGGCAATCTGAATTTTAAAAGGACTGTGAATAATATTCTGTTTTATTTTCAAAATGAACTTTGTGGCCTCCATCATGAATCCAATATATGTCTTAATCTTCTGGGCTCTTGAAGCCCACGTCCCTGGAAGAAGGCCTTTGACTCCTGAACCCAATAAGGAAATCACTTGTTTTCACATCCGTACTCTTATCAGGGTTGACACAAAACAGTTCTTTTCTCCTAAAAGCATTTGATGAAGCAGAAAATATAGATTATATAACACTGAGGGTTTTGAAAGCCTCGAAGATAATATGCAACACAGCAGGAAAAAAAAGACATTATAAACAGTCCCATGCAGAAATATTTAGACAACCTTACCTCACCGTAGTCGAGGTAACCTTTTGTCACATTTTATTTCCTTAAAACTTCAAACTTCCATTTATTTGCTGAATTTTTAGGTGACAGACCAAAACAAAGTAACAAAGTAATGCATAATTGTGTAAAGAGAAACATTAATGCCAAAGATTCTAAACTGGATTTGGGTTTTGACTTTGACTGGGCCATTTGAACACGTGGA
Organism: Poecilia reticulata; assembly: GCF_904066995.2. NCBI lineage: Eukaryota > Metazoa > Chordata > Actinopteri > Cyprinodontiformes > Poeciliidae > Poecilia > Poecilia reticulata. Next base: position 32,877,218 of record NC_088831.1, read on the forward strand.
CATGCTTAGATTTAAATCATTCCAATGCCGCACTGGCTGTTTGTTTATGATCATTGTCCTTCTAGGATGTTGTCCGGTCTCAAGTCTTCTATAGCCTCAAACATTTTCTCCCAGGATTGTCCTGTGTTAAGCTCTATTTGTCCTCTCTTTAACTCTGATCTGATTTTCTGTTGAGAAAACACACACAGCATCATTCGACCACCCCCGGCTTTAACATTGAAACGGTGTGTTCAAGGTGAGGTGCAGTGTTTTTTTTGTTTTTTTTCCCCCACCATATAGTAATTTGCATGCAGCCCAGAACATTCCAATTCAACAATGTTTTATCTCCAACATGTCTTGTGGCAAATGAAACTTCTTCTTGCCACTCTTCCATAACAGACTCTCCCACCAGAGGTGTGTATTTATACAGTAGCTGCCCAAAAGTTACCACGGCAGGCTGCTGTTACCTCCTGGATGCTTTTCTGATTAATGTTCTCCTGGTCTAGGCTGTTACTTTAGGTGGATGTCCATGTCTTGGTAGGCTGCAGTTGTGCCATATTCTTTCTACTTTAAAATGATGACATCAACAGTGCTCTGTAGAATAATTAAGTAATATTTTGGATATTGTTTTACAACCTAACCCTGCTTTTGAGTTATTTCTAACTTCAATTTTGAACTGTCTTTTTTCCCCACTTGAATCTATATTGAGGTAGCAATGTAAAGCTGCTAAATATAATTGCAAGTCCTACTTCATTTTCTTTAAGAAATATTGAATACCATTTACTTTTCCCTCCTGCTTCACAACTGTACACTAAATCGGATTTTATGTTATAGACAAAAACTAATTAAATAAACCAAAGTTAGTATGATGTGAAAAAAAATCTGTAGAAGCTCCAGAAGTATGAATATTTTTAAAAGGCACTGCATAATAATAAATCAGTTAAGCACATTTTTATTAAATCATGACGAGTAGATAAGTGAATGTGTCTTAAAGATGAAAACATCATTTGGGCATTTATTGCCATCTTAAACTGAGCACAGTTGGCAGCAGCAGTGAATCTTTGCGTTAATTACATACTAACCTTTTCAGAATAATCAGATTTAGATGTGTCGTGTCCTTAGACTCTGAATGTTTAGGAAATGAATACATCCAATGACCAATCAGTATCTATCCTCATTAGCATAGCATCATGAAGCCCAGCGCTAAAACATAACACAGAAACCTTCTCCTATTCATCTTAAAATAACCACTTAACTTTGACTGACACTAATTCTTGCTACACGAAACTGTAGGAGCCCCTTCACCCCCCTTCTGTCTTTGTCAGAAAATTATAAAAGACAGAGATTGGGATGTCCCTAGTGTGCAAATCCTTTTATTCTGTCAGATTACAGCATTTGATATGACGTAGTGCGGCATTCTGGCCTCATATGCCTGGCAGAAAGAAGGGACCTGTCAGCAGCGGCGGGGAGCAGCAAGAATCATCAATCTGACTGATCCACAGGCCCAGAGACTGTCATCCTCTCTGACTGTACAAGTCAACACAAATAAAAATGAGGAAGCAAAAGCCATAATGACTGGGAGAGATCCAGGCTCATTGTGACCATTACTTTTATTCAAACCCTACAGATGACATGATGTGAAAAATGAGCCTGTGTCTAGTTGGGTGCCCATTAGTGAGTGAGCACATTATCTCCCTTTTTTCACATTGAATCTTCTCTCTGCATGCAGTGGCAGATGCTCCAGAGGAGTCACTCACTTTATGGGCTTTTGACTGCAGTACTCTTTTAAATACAGGGGCCTTGCACCAGGCAGAGATGATGTATGGTTGTCAGTGCTCTTTACCTCACTGACAGATGCCTTCAGTGGATTCCCTCCTAAACCTTCTGCTCAAAACTAACGGGGACAGCTAACCTCTTCCCTCACAGAACCGACAAGCATCTATCAAACTAAAAATTACAGCCAAAAAAGAATTCTAAAAGTGTGGTTTAGTTAAGTGCAATCTAAAGGCAAGAAACTTTTAATACGAAGCATGCCACTTTTAGGATTATGAGAAAGGATTAGTGAAGTGGGATATTAGTGCAAATTATCAAACAAGTGAAAACATAAATATGAGCTTTTTTTGTCTCCCCTTCTGTGTCAGATAACCCATTTTCTTCTAGGAGTGCTGAAGTAACAAATAAAAAGATATATGTATGAGCAGGAAAACTCCCAGAAAACATCAAGAAAATAACAGCAACAATGTTATTCTACAGAAGGAAATGAAGGTGAACGCACTGCTGCAAATCGAAGCTCAGAGGTTGTGGTCTCTAAGAGGGAGCACTGGCTTTCCTCGAGCATGAGCAGGAGCAAGAGCCACTTGGTTCAATCTAATCTCTAAACAACAAACCTTTGGGACACCCTTATGCTTCAACTCTACACTGCACAACACCATAAACAGCTCCACTTAGAGGGTTAGATCTACTGTAGCCGTCAAGGGAGAAATGTGATTTAGATTTACAACAGCAGAAAGAACTATAGAAACACTTTTTTTTTTTTATCCAGTGCAGCCTCAATTTAATATTTTTGCCATCGTTCTGGTCCAAGACACAGAGCTGTGACAACACATCCATCTTACAGCATAAGGTATATAATGTTGCATGCATAAGGACATGATGAGACAAGACCTTTGGGAAAACCAAGAACTTCAAATTTCTTAAATCACAAACCAAATTTTAAGGAATATGCAATTAGCACAGAATAAATCAGTCCATACCATTTGTAGTTCTGATGGGTTGTCTCTCAATGAAGCTGTGTCATCAGCATAAAATTAAGTGGCATCAGTTAAATTCTGACACATGGTTATCTATGTAAATTGTAACAAAAATGAGGCACATGTGGACCCTTGAGGGCTGCACTATTCAACATTTAAGGGTTAAAAAACATGCCACTGATTAGGACATGTTGTCCTCTGTCAATCAGTTTCCAAAACTTCCAATATCCACCAACTTTTGAGGCAAAACAGTCGACTGTGTCAAAACCTTCTGACAGATCTACAGAGAGCAGCACAATATTAACTAGAAAACAGTACTGCTGTTTTCATGACAATTTATTCAAATCACCCTGTAATACTAAACATCATACAGACCTACCCAACAGCCCTTGATTAAATCACACCTTATCTGAAGCCCAAATCTCATCATAAGATCTACCTATGCAAAAAATAACACCAAGATCACAATCTGGAATAAAGCAGATTCTTTGTAGAGGATTTTGTGTAATGAACAAATAATTAGTTTTAATTGCAAAAGGCTGCACAAAGTCTTATATTTGTTAGGTGGGCAGACATGGAAAAATCAGCAAATACCCCAGATGTTTGACTTTTACTCCAAAAGGTGATTAAATTAACTGCTTTAAAAGTTATAGCAGGTTGACCAGGCAACTGTTTTATTTACCATTAGTCACACGCAGTAAATTTAATATCCATATTTTGTGTGAATAGCTTAAACAGAATACATGGATATGCACAAGAAACTGAACATAACCAGAGCAGTTGTTAGATGTGTTTGAATAAAATCACTCCGGCAGTTGCCACAGTGTTGCTCTGTTTATGAAAAAAAAAAAAAACACACACGGTGTTCAGCTTGATTCCATGAGGATCTCAGGCATGATGGTGCTAATCACCTGGCGCACCTGATTTCCCGATTCATTTTCTCCATTCATGGTGAACAAATGTAGCGACAGCTTGCAATCTGTTTGTTTTTGAGTTGTCAAAAAGAAACCAAAGTCATGTATCAACACAGAATAAATGCTGCTGCAAGATGTCACCAGCTGCACACGATATGATGAATTACAATCATATGTTAATCAGTCCAAGTTGCAGTAATGGGCTGTTTACATGGTGTTCTATCACAAAACCTCTCAGACTGTTATATAGATATAGATTGGTGAATAGAAAGCAACTCTGCTGCTGTTTTGAATACTAATTAACACACTTTGGGGCTTTGTTTTCTAAGGTTTGTTTTTCAGCATCAAAGAAACAACTAAAAACACATTTATGATGCAAATTGAGAAGCCAGTTATAAAAAAAAACAAAACAAAACAGAGTTTGTTCAAGCAGTTATAATTAGTTTGTTAAGTCTGACAGGTTCTTAATAATACTGTCGCTAAAGAAGACATCTCCTGCCAAAACTTCCTGACAGTACAAAAAATATTGGTCACTCAATCACTTTATGTATTTCTGTCCGACATGCAAGCAAAATCTTCAGATGCGTCTGTGTGTGGGTGTGTGAGTGTGTATCTGTTGTTTAAGGTTGGCCAAAGAGCAAACAGCAATGGTTTCAGCATCAAGGTCAATAAGAACATAAGTAGTGCCTCTTTATTTCCCCAGCGACCTATAGAGTTAGATTCTGCAGTTTGTCCAGCAAACTAACTAATGGCTGAAGTAGTCTCTCCGTTTCATTTTCTTTTTTCCATAGGTGGACAAATAGGTCAGACCAATGTGCTTTAGTGAGCATTTGCCATTGATGACATACATGATTTGTGATCTTATATGGATAATGTACTTCCTATGAAATATATTAAAACACTAAGGCACTTATAAAATTGATTATTTCTGTGACTAAAGGACAGATATAAGTAATAAACACCAGTAACACAAATATATTGAAGTCATTTGAAGATTTACAGAAACATTATCAAACAAACCCAAACAATAATTAGAAGTATGAAAAGCAGATGACAGTTACTAACAAAGATCTACACAAATGTACTTTAAGGGGCTGTGTACATCTAAAATACACTTTAGATGTAAGGTTTAAGTGATTAACATATTTGACAAATTGGTTGTCATTATTTTGAACTGAGATTTATTCATCATACTTTTGGTGCTACACCCACAGATTTTAGGAATAAATAGCCTACTGTACATTTGCTATTCATCAGGTTGTTCAGAGGCTCATATATATTTCTATTGTTATTTAAAAGTTCTTGAAAAGTGAAATCCTCTCATGTCTTATCCTAATCCATCCATCCATCCATTTTCCATACACCCTCGTCCCTAGCGGGGGTTGGGAGGGTTGCTGGTGCCCATCTCCAGCTAACGTGCTGGGCGAGAGGCGGGGTTCACCCTGGACAGGTCGCCAGTCTGCCGCAGGTCTTATAAAATCTTACTGTAATATTCAGAAAAATCTTCACTTTGATTTAATTTATTCAGTCATTAAAAATTACACAAAGAAGCCACTGTTTGATTAAGTAACATGCACCATCATTGGTATATCTATTAATTCCTATTAATTAAATGTGACTCAATCATTTCTGCTTATTTTTATTTTTTTTAAAGAATTTTAATACATAAATAATCCATGACTTTCTCTTCCCCTGGGTTGTTAAGATGACGTGACACAGAGGTCAGTTATTTCATCACAGGAAAGCAAAGAGAACACACAATTTAAATAATGGAAATGTCTGTTTATCCCCATTAACCAGAAAATTGCTACTTACCTATGTCTAACATTGGAGTAATAATTAAAAACATGAAAAGCGGAGTTATGACAAAAATGGAAACGTAGCTCTCCGAAAATCGGTCATAGTTTGCTCTCATTATGGCATTAACTGACAGAAAAACACAAAATCAATAGCATCAATGTTTACAATGGGTGTAATAAAGGGCTTTCAACATGCAACCGTTTCTTTCCATTTATTTTAACTTTAATGACCAGAGGCTTATTGGTTACTGATAAGCCCATTAGTTAGTTGTTAATAAAACGATTTAATTCTATTGTTAGTCTAAAGGTAACAAATGAAGGTTATTAAAGGTTAAGATAAAAGTACTGAAAATACACTGACATATTTTAAAGGCAAAACAAGTCTGGAAAAAAAAGTATTGACACCCCTGGTGAAGTGCTATAAATTGCTTTGAATACATAATTTTTTATGGTATTCACAGTTAACCACAAAAGAAACTTGCTGATGTTTTTTCCTTTGCAGTAACGTCTCATTCATTTCAAACAATACACACAATCTTATACTTTTAAGTCTGCACCGACTACACTTTATTATTTCCACTCCATAAAATTACTCCTACTTTCAAAAACATTTATTTATTTAATAAGCGAATTCACTTAAAAGGCAATATTTTGGGGAAAAAGCGAAAAGGGTAAGTAATGTAATTATTACAATATATGAAATATGTTAAGGGAGTGTGCTTTGCGTAAATAAGTGAGAATCGAAGGGTAAATAGAAACAGCAGAGATTCTCTTTTTTTTTTTCATAAAAACTACCACTAAATTGCTTTCGCTCTCCGTGGGCTCAATATTCGATTTAAAAGAACCCAGCGGTGGCAATATTCTTTTGGTTGGGTGTTTAGTTTTAATAGGAGCCCTCAGCTCAAATATGAGCTGACAAACACAGCAAGACAAACACAGTCTCTCTCTCCGGCAATGAAATATACACTATCAAATAGACCTGTACCTTTTTGAATCTGCTGTGTGGGTGAAACTAAAGCGCAGAACAAACAGCATTCTGATGTGGCTTTGAAGGTGATAACGGCATCTGACAGGGTGGAGAGCACAGGCTTTGGGCCTGGTGTAGGAACGCAGCCTGTGATTGACATGATTCTCTGGCCTCGGAGAAGTTTACCTTTTAATGAGAGCTCAGAGAGGCCCACTCGACAACCTGGTGCAGGCTTTCCACCGGCAGCTGGCGACCGTCAGGGAGGCGCGCATGTATTTGTGTGTGCCGGGGTTTATTTGCGTCTGTGCGTGCGTGCGTATTGATGCGCGCTTGTCTGTGACCACTTGTCGCAGATTTCAATCAAGGATTTCAGCCGTGCTCAAATATCCCTTCTCTTTTGGGCTAAGTTGTTTGAAGAAAATGAGTGGATTCAGGATCAAGAGCCTTTCTGGAGGAATTTAAGTCTGTTTGAGGATTATGACTTCTTCATCCTGTACAAAGCCTGCAGAGAGAGCTATATGCTAGCCCTCGGAGGCCGGGCTTAGCAATGCATTCCAGCCGGCGATTTAGAGGCGATAAAATCCAGGAAAGACATCACACCATTTTCACATAGATCTTCACAAATAAATAGGGAAGTAGAAGTCTTTGCTGTTTCACAGCACGGTAATTCTTTCAGGGTAGGAGATATGCATGCATTTAAGCTCTTTAGTGCCTTGGAAAGGTACTAAATGTCCTAAACTATTAGACATTTTCTTATGTTGCAACCACAAACTTAAACTTATTTTTACCAGCTTGGCATATAACAAAATAGAATATAATTGTCATTTCATTTGACATGTTATTTAATAGTTGGTTTTTTTTTTGTTTTTTTTTTTTTACAAAACAACCTAACAAGTGTGTTATGCATTTATATTAAGCCCTCATACTACTAAAGAAAACAGTTTTTCTGGTGAAAACAGAAAGAGACTTTTTTTTTTTTAATAATTACCTTTGTATCCTTTTCATCACCCTAAACACATCATCCCCACTGAGAAACATTTTGGTGGAAGCGTCATCATGCATTGTACATTTTAAAATCATATAAAGTTTGAAAAGATGCATATGTATTGTTTTCTTTAACGCCACAATTATGCCTTATTTGTATTGAACCATCACATACAATCTCAATAAAATACATTAAAGTGTGAGATTGTAATATGACAACATATTAAAAAATAATCAAGAAGTTTGAATTGTTTTTGTAAATGTGAAGGGTTAGGGTTAGACAACATTTTTTACAAGAAGCATATTCAATTGTCTTATTATCTAATAACCTTAGTTCTAGGTTCACATACTGCTTTTGCAAAATTCTACCATGTCAAGGTTTGTTACTCTCCACTCAAGCTGCTGTGAAAAGCCACTCCTCTTTTTAACTGACTTATGAATCACAATTAGCATGCCAGAACACCCCCTGCCAGCTCTGATCAGCATCTTCAGGTTCTGCTGAACTTCCCAAAGGATCGACAACACATTTGATCTGTGACCTGACCCTCGCCTGCAAGCTGAAGTGAAAGCTGCAGCCACTCCCCCAAAAAACTTAAGCTGATGGGTGCGCTGACTTGATCTGGATCATCTCTGCAGAAAGCCCCCCTAAAATCTGTCAGCGTTTGCTCTCATAGCGACATTTACTGACAGCCAAGCACAAAGTCAATAGAAATGGGGACAAATTACTGTAAGCATCGATATTTGAGATGGGCGTGGTAAAGGGCTTTCATCCCATAATATGTTATTTCCATTTATTTTAAGCTTATTGACCAGAGGGCTTATCTATTGCATACCCATTAGTCAGTTGTTGATAAAACAATTTAGAGTCATTATTTGTCTAAATGTAACAAATGAACGTTATTAAACGATACGATCAACATAAAGCAATCCCACTGCTTATTTATTTTTGCTGAATTCCCTCCTATGTGATATACAGCAACCTCTACAAGTATTAGCATCATGTGTGGCTTAACATAAATTCATCTTTATTGCAGTTGCATAATCTCACACTGAAAAACAAAAAAAACCCTGACCTTTTAATTCTGTCTGTTTTCAGAGGGGCAAAAATAACAACTTCTTGTTTTAAATTATATTTATTATTTCACTGGTTTCACATTCGACATTCGAGTTTGTACACATATAAAAACTGTTTTTAACTCAATAAAACTGGTTCCTGGAATTTTAAAACTAAAATGTGTTGATATGTTCAACTTCAAATATGACCATCATTAGGGACATTTCTTCTGATGCTGTTATATATTTGTTGAACAAAAAAAGAGACAGATGCATGATTAAAAGAGTTAAATACCTGAAGTCAAGAGATAAATAGTTGAACTTTATCTTAAAACTAAGGAAGGTAGGAGAAAGATAAGAGAATACAAAAACATCATCAGATTTCACTGTAAAATTACAGCTTCCAGTTTACTGGAAGACTTTTGCCAACATTTTACCACAATAAATCAGTTATTGACCACAATGTGGAAAGCATTTTAAAGAAGCTTACAACCAGAACGTTTAAAGTGTACACAGAATTGGAAAACATTGCATGTGATTCCTTTCACTCTGTAATATTGCAGTACTAACACTAGAGTTTAGACACAGAGAAACAAAAGATTTCTGAAATAACTAAATAGAACATAAAAATGACCAGTATCCTTTTTGTGTTGTTCATCTCTAATGTTTTAAAAATGAAAGAACTTTCAACACTACAGAAAAAGGTCCAGGTAATACCTTCAAAAAGGACAGGTCAAACTGCATTTACCTTCCAACAGTGTCTGTCAAGTGTGCTTTGTTTTGCAGAGATTTGTCCACAGTCTATAATCTTTTGTTCTTCATGAAGCCCACCCTACATCGTTCTAGCTGCAGTCAAACAAACTGAGGTGAGCGTCTCTGGGCAAACGAGCAGGAAAGAGGAAGTAGCGTCTCCAACAGACAGACGCAGCAGGGGACAGACTAACTATAGCCACATCAATGACTAACTCTCACAGCAAGGACACCTCCCTTCACTTTGAAAAGAAAATAAATTAAACAACAAAGGGGGGACACACTGACATTCAGCGCCTTTCAGTTTATCGCAACAAATAACTGCTCATCATACATCCAGCACAGGATCATTGTTGAGTTCAGGAAGCAAAAAAGCAAAAGGCAGGGGAAAAAAAGGATGCAACAGTTAAATTAAGAAACACTTTGAGAAGAAAGTTTTCCTCTTGACAGGAATGATAAGTGCTACATGAAGCCCAGATAGTTCCCTCATCTCATGGCCTAATATGGTCATTCCAACACAGGAGGACACCTATCTTTGTACTTCTTCATGCATTACACACACAATCAATAATGGAAAAATATACACTGCGAAGGGCCTTAGTCGCACTGGCTACAAGCGGCATTGATTAATGATTTTGTGCCAGTTATGACAGCAAGGTGCACGCGCTGAAGGTAGTGGAAGGCCTTTTTAATAGTGCGGGGAGAGAATTAAATCAAACCCAGGAGGGCCTCCACTGGAAGGGAGAGATGCTGCATCTCTCTGCTCTAAATCACAGCTCTACTTAAGCCCAGCTCTCGCTTTCTCCATTTTTCTACATTATCAAAGGGAAACCTGTCAGTGCTGTCTGTGAGAAAGTTTACAAATCATGATTTATCAGAGAGGGGATCTCTTAAACACCTGTGTGAGAAAAGAAGTATCCCCTGCATTATAATGTATAGGCAAAAAAGTTTTTTCAGTCTCACCTGACTATAAGTGAAGCCTAGTATTTAAAAAATGAGAAGTCTACAACGTATTGTGATTTGATGTCTGTGTGGATAACTTTTCCTTTTGATTTCCTGTTTGACAGATGCAAAAATTGAACCCATTTCAAATTTTTTCAGCAAATGATAAATAAATCAATAATAAAAAAACATTCAGAGAAAGAATTCATATGAATAACTTATAAAAATGGCTTATCAAATTTACATTTTAAATGTAAACTTGTGCTTTGCTAAAGATTATCTGCTTAATGATACTTCTAGACCTGTTGGTGGAAACGCACCACTGATTAAAAATATAGAAAATAGATTTATACATTTACACAGATATAACAAAGTTTTAGAGTAGACCAATAAAGTTGGTGTCACAATATACATCCAGTTTATTTTGAAAGATTTGAATCAATATTTCTAAGCAAACATTATTTTTGCTCAACTTTTCCTCTTCCATCTTGTAAAGAAACAAATAATTTATTAGTGATTGCTTCTTGATATCAAGTTTGATTTGAGCATTCGCGCTCCTACTAAGCTGGTTATGGCAAAAATATTACTGAAATAGACTTGGATAAAAATTCATTCTAAAATGTGCATTTAAACCATTTACTTAACCAGTAATCTGTGGTATTCACCAACATCGACTTTCAATGCTAATGAAAGGCTAGAAAGTTGAAATATAGCATTAGGGCAGTCAGCAAACTAAGTAAAAGAATAAAAGGTTAATCTCAACTTTTCAAATCCATTCAAACAAAGTGCTGCGCAAACTTTCTCCCTTACAATTTCAGCTAATATTTCACAATGTTGACAATGACACTCCAAAAGCAATTCAGCTGCTTGCAAGTTGTACTTTAGCATTAGCAATATTGCTAAACAATTCAAGGCACAGAATGTTACTGAAATAATGCTAGACTTTAGAATTTGTTCCAACAAGTTCAAATTTGCATTTCATTGGGGTCAGCTTCCAAAGGGTTAAAAAGCCCAGCTTGCTAGCAAGTTTGACTTTAGCTTTAGCATTAGCATTGTTGCTAAACTAGTTAAGCTGGTTACAAACTTAAATTCTTGTTCCAACACTCAAAGCAAAAAAATTTATAATAATCCTTAATTTACTATCATTTTAAGTATGAGTAATGATTGTCTGAGCCAACATCTTGTTAAATTCTAATCAAATATAGATTTGCCTCAAAAATAGCAGCTACTGTTATTAGAATTTAGTAAAAATTGAAGACTGCATTATGCCAGATTAGAATTGTTGTATTTCACTACCCTCCCAAATTCCTTTTTGAATCAATCTGCATGATACAACACACATCTGCTTTGAGAATAATTTAAATTGCTCTAAAACTTTATGCCACGAGAACCCTAAAAACCGCAACCCAGTTTCAAGCCTTTTTGTGCAATACGTCTGGCAAAGCCACAGTGACTGGGGAGTGAGAAATCCTTCTTACTGGCCAACAAGGCCAAGTTGTGACAATTTTGTTCAGTAAATACTGCAGAAGAAAGCGACAGAGTGAAAGCCATGTGAGAGGAAGAAATGGGCACTCAGTCCCACTGTCTTCTCTTTGTTCCAAATTGAGAACTTTCTGTGCAGGAAGAAGCTTCCTCTTGAGTTGGTTGTAAAAGCTAGAACAAGAATAATTGAGTTCACTTCAGATTATTTATATAGCGCCAATTCACAACAAATGTCACTCCAGTGCAATTTAAAAGAAAAACAAGTCCAGTTCATATCTAAGAATAAAAAGCTCAATCAAAATCAAATCGATCCAATACCATTAAATAGAAAGATTCCAATTCAACTGTGCACTGTTCACTTTACTCCTAATAATGGGATATTTGCCAACTGCTGCTGTAAACACTAAACAATTATTTGGTTAAATAGTGCAAATATACAAAATGATAATATGTTAAAACTGTGAAAATTAGCAAATGGATTTAAAAGAAACTACACATTAAACACACAACATACGTGTTAAGCATTGTGCTTACACTGAGATGCGCAAAATCTACAAAAATGTGGTTCATTTCAATTTTTTATATTCTTATTCCTTTCAGCAGTGTTATTCTGAAGCATAACACTGAATGCATTTTGGTCTAAAATAAGCGTTAGGGTATAAATTGTTTTCGCACAGGAGGAAGGATACAAAAGAGCATTTAGTGTAATTTCTCATGCCTAAATAGCTGTGAGCCTAATCTGATCTGATTTGTGTTGTTTGTGGCCTAAACACGGCAAACGTTTGACAGTAACATTTTTGACAGGGTACTGAGATGTAAGGACAACGCTATCGTTAAAAGTCACTTAACTGCCCACTATATCTGCTTCAGAACAAGAAGCCCACGTTTCTTTTTTCATTTAAATGCTTTTAAAAACACATTTTCTATACACTCTTTAAGATTTCTAATGTGCCCAAAAAAATCTGTTTGATTGTAGGACTGATTGAATTATTTTGTCTGAATATGAAAGCATAATTTATGTTCATGAAGTAATTATGCATTTATTTTTTTTTATATCAAGCGCAGACATTTATTTATTATGTTTTTGGGTTTTTTTCTTTTTCACACACCCACATGCACACAAGGAAACCGGTCATGCTCTAAGGGAAGTCCGGGCTGTAAATGTGCACAATATTCCACATTATATACATGTCATTTCAGAGTGCACTCCAAGTGACACAGTGTCAAATCTGTGTGACAGATTTAGGTGAACGCTGGTGAAGGCAGCCCTGCGTGGGGACAGCGGCTTAGGGCTGACTAAAGAAGTAAGTACAAGATCTCCAGCAGGCAGAAAGGAACCCTGCTTGGTGTGGAGCCGATGCCTGTCCAAGCCCACCAACGCTGACAGCCACGCAATAACCTGACACCATTGCCATCTTCTGACTGCATTCACACACAACTCTGTAGTGTGCATCCATTACCGAGATGAGAAAATGAGAATACCAAATGCTACGGGAGGCAAAAATGAACTGCAACTTTTACAAAAGAATTATAAAAACATGAAGAGATTATTGCGATTGTTCAACTAAATGGCAGTTGAAGTTTAAAAAAAACAAACAACAGAAGTACTAAAGATTTTATTTATGAGGATGCCTTAATTTTTTTACCTTAATGGGATGTCTCCCTCTTATGGGTGCCACGGTAATCTGAAAGGCATACACAATCCATTTTAAATGCAAAAATAAGCAACATGACGGGTTTAAAATGTTCATATTTTTAACAAGAGTTATAAAACCATTTTGTAACAAAGACTTAAATAATGTTTAGTGAAAAGAGTAAGTTTAAATATTTCAAAGTCACTTTCATCATAGGCACATTTTAATACTGAAATTGTTTTGGATTTCCTTCACATTTATCCTGTTTGTATTCTACTGTATAGTTTTACTGAGGGTCATGATGTTAGTAGGATTGTTGCAGAAATGTGTGAGCTTCCTGACATCTAGTGGACAAATTCTAGATGTTTTAGTCTGTAGCAGGAGTTTACTTTTCCTTCTGTATCTGCAAAGTTAAATTAGTATCCATACTTCTAATTAGCAGAATGGGTCTGGTCAAATTATGCTGACAGACAAAGCAATATCCACAATATGTGGCTATATTTATTTAGTATTCTTTTCAGCTGTTGTATTTGACTTGTCCTTTTTTTTTGGATAGGCTCATCTGTTATACATATGCATCTTTAATAAGATAATTGATCAGCAAAAAACAGCCTAATTTTATTCCACATCATGTTTTTAGCATGAGTTAAAATGCCAAATAAACTCCTTAGGCCTTAGAGGATTATTATTTGAAAAACTAGAACGGCTGACCAACTCCTGTATAGTATCTGCATTCAGCACCAGGTCAAATCTACTTTTTTTCATGAATTATTGTATCAATGCAGTGGGGAAGACAAGGTTGCTTTAATAGCCTTCAGTCTGTCTGCTTTCCTAGGTATTTTCTTTCCAGTCTTCTGTCTAGACAATACCCATTACTGCAAGTACCAAAGTTTTTGGGATTGTGGGTAGGTACTAAATACTGCTGCATCTCAAAATCATTTCAATAAAGCTCGTCAGCAGAGGAAATCATAACTGAATAAGCAAAACATAATTTATGTGGCTCTCTACTCTTCCTCCAAACTCTTGACCCTGACTTGCCAATAAAATACAAAAATGACTTTATCAGAAAAGAGGACGTTGGCCGACTTTTCAGCAATCCAATTATCTTAGGTTAAACACTGTTGATGTTTTCTCTGGTTCTGCTATGTGAGTTAACTTATTATTAAAGTGCCATGCATTCAAACACTCTTTGCTGGAAAATTTGGTGACGCTTGTTGTTCAACGCAATAAAAGTCTAGACAAAGTGGTGCTAAAGTACATATTTCATTGTCAAAACAGATGTTAGCCAGAAGCGATAAGTGTGTTGCACATAAACAACCAGTGATTGCATTCCTTTTAAGTTTTTTATATGTACCCACCTTACAAATAAGTGTCGCTTCTTTTGTGATTTATTCCACTATGAATGCATCTGACATGACACCAGCTCCACCCCCATGCAGAAGTAGATCAAACCTCTGACAAAGAGTAATAGTGGCAGAGGAAGTCAAACTTAGTGCATTATTACCCAAGACATTTTTCTCCTTTTTGCCTTAAAAGCCAACACTGAGGCAAAGACAACACGCAAGAATATTCTCCAAGTCATACATCAGGTCTGTAAGATTATTGGCGGAAAACAATGGAGAAATCAGCATAGAAGCCCAAGTCTTTCTCTCCCACAGGACAAATTTGGGGCACAAAGTATCATTGGATGCGTGTGTGAAAGCTGTGTCAGATGTATTTTAAAAGTGCAAAAGCAGGTGAGTAATACTTTAAATAGTACAAGCTTGTAAAACTATGCGTTCATAAAAATACTTAGAATTAACATTAGCATAAAAAGTGCTTAAATGTTACTGTTGCAGATGTTAGCAGAGACACCTGAATTTACACATAAATTAAAGCATAACTACTAACTTACTGAGCTTTGATTTGACTATCATGCAGTGTCATCATGACAAAAAATGGGATGTTTACAACCAGGTACCTTTGTACATGTAGTAGCTGCCGTCGATCACAAGACCCTTTTCACAGCGACGTCACACAACTTCCGTTAAGGCTCTAAGCGATGTATCTTTACTTCCGGTGTGATTTTGCTTCTGGAAACCTGACTGAAAAAAAACACGGATACTCATTATCTTAAGGATATAATAAAAGGTAAGGTTAATAATAACAGTTAGATAGCTGTTATTACTCATTGTCAATTCACCATTCTCTATGTGTAAAATAAACAGCCTCCGATCGGAGAGTAAACCAGCTAGCAGCAACTTTAGCCACTGTTGGGAAAATATATACACCGCTGTCTGTCAGTGTTGTAACGTTAAAAGCTTCACTTTCTGTATAAACTGTAATAAAACAGTATTTACATGTTAGCCTTCATCAGTCATTGTCAATTCACCATTCTCCAACTGTATTTAAAGAAACCAGCCTCCGATCGGAGAGTAAACCAGTGAGCAGCAGCTTTAGCCACAGTTAAGAAAAATATACACCGCTCTGTCAGTGCTCTAACGTTTAGAGATTCACTTTATTTATCAACTTTAATAAAACAGCATTTAAGTGTTAGATAACCGTTATTACTCATTGTCAAACCAACATTCTCTGACTGTGTATATAATAAACAGCCTCCGATCGGAGAGTAAACCAGCTAGCAGCAGCTTTAGCCAGTTAGGAAACATAAACACCGCTGCCTTTCAGTGCTGTGTTGTTAAAAGTTTCACTAAAATCACTTATATCTTCCAACACTGATGTTTAGAAAAGCATTTTAAATATTGATTTAAGCGCCATCTGCCAAATAATTTACATATTTTGATGTGATTCATCATTTCTCCATTTGTTTTGTTGTCCATCTTTCTCAACAGTAGCTGACCTAACAACCCACCATATCTGGGATGATCTTTTTCCTCTGTCCATGGCAGGTTCAGTCAATCAGCTGTGGGACATCTGCTGCCTAGTCAAACTATCATGGGCCTCTTGATTTAAAAGGAGAAACCAGTTCAGAGCCTCCCTGCTCCTGCAAGTCACACTTCTTGGATGAACACTCATCCCTGTGTAGCTGTGTTAGAAAGAAAATCTTTGTGTATCTATTCTATTAATAAATAAATTGATGTGTAAAGTTCTGTAAAAACTATTGTTAATAGCTTCTCTTGAGTAATCTACATATGTGCAACTTTTACATTTAAATTGCTTCTTTTTTGTAAATTTTACACATCTGGCAACAAAGTATGTGGAGGAGAGGAAATGCTAAAATTAAAGCTGCCATTGTGGAACAAAGACATAAGGTTTGTGGCTGTTTCTTTAAAACATCTATTTAATAATTATATGGTTACTACATGGTTACTACATTACACAAACATAATTACTACAGTTAACGATTTAAGTCATTGATAGAGAAAATGTATTTAGAAAAGGAATATCAATTTTATTTCAACAGTATGTACTCAGGGTTTACAACTTAAGAAGACATCCATGTAGGGTCCTTGGCGGGTGCCAGTCTGCAGTGAACTGGTGGATGACAGAGACGATGCTATACTATAGTGAGCAGTTTGAAGCAGAAGTCCCACCATGTGATCCACAGGGTTTTCCCAGATGAGCACAAACTTCATGCACTTTGTTTCCACAAGCACCACAGCAGAATCAAGTGTAACCTGTTAAAAGGGATATAAAGTTGTTAATCATCAGAAACCATAAGAACTACAAGATAGATAGATAGATAGATAGATAGATAGATAGATAGATAGATAGATAGATAGATAGATAGATAGATAGATAGATAGATAGATAGATAGATAGATAGATAATCACATTTCTCCAATGAAACGTTAATATCTATATCTAAGACAGCGTCTTCCTCCTCATGTCTTGATCGTAGCAAGAGTTTAACTTCTCAGGACGTGATGGAGTAGCGGGTCTTTCGCATAACTCTCAAGTTTTGGACTTGTGGCTACAGGTAATGTCGCTACTTAGCGGGTGGTGAAACTAGCGTAGATGAGGAGGGTTTAATATGATCATGCATTTTACATGACGGGTGGCAACCCCAGTCTATACTATAAAAATCTGATTAAGATTAGAGCCTAAATACGTTCTATTTCCTAAACAGAAAGGCTACGTAATGTTAGCCAGCTAACAAATTGCTATTGCTATCCTAGCACATCAACTAACAGCTAGAAAAAACTAAAACATGTACCTTCGTAGTCAAACTGGCGTCAATCAGCGAGGAATTTGTCCAGTTTAGATGATGTTGATGAAGAAAAATAGTTTGCAAATAGTGATACATCTTTAAATCATATTTGTGGCAGCAGCTTTAGAGTCCAGAAACAGCGTTAACTACACACACCGGAACTAAAGATACACTGTTTTGAGCCATAACGGAAGTTGTGTGACGTCATGTGAAAAGGATCCGAGATCGGCAGCAGGCCTTGTTCCATTGCTTGTTTTCCAGACTCCATTTGGGTTTTTGGAAATGTAAAAAATTGTATTCCGCCCTTCTACACGCTCTGGGTAATGAGTGTCGGGTTTGCATGTTCCCCATTGACAAAGTTGGACAATAATTTCCTATTATTTTCCTCGAAATCTTTTATGAACGCACCACGTTAGCAACCTGTGCTACCCAACAATCCGTCCCGCATTACCGCTGCTCACGTGCATACCGATGTTACGTCACAAACTGCTTACTCAGCGTAGACGCCTCATGGAGCGCTGAGTCGCGTACGTAACAGCGTCCGCCATCTTCTATCTGGCAGCAGAGCTCCAGATAGAAGTCCTGTGCTGTGTGGACCTGTTTCAACCGTTTTACGAAATAAACTGGATTCATTGGCATTACCTTTCACAGGTAAGCGTGAAAGATCAGAATGACTTTGCAGCCAGAAATTCGCTTCTAAACAACCGAGAAATATTTCCTATGTAGCTTAATTGGTCAGAAGTGACCGCTAATTGTTAGCGTAGCAGCTAATGTTTTCATACTGTTATCTAATGAGAGAGCTGATGAGAAACCGCTGTTAGAGGAGAAGTTCAGGAAGTTCAGGAAACTCTAATTGTAATCAAAACATTATAAACTTAACACAAATTATAAGTTTTCAGGTCTAAAGTGAACACATGAACATAAAAATGTAAGTGTGACAATAAAACATGAAAGTGAGGATCAACGACAGAACATTCCCGTTCACTGCACCTTACAGGAACCTACAAAACAGAATAGAGCAATTGAACAGAGAAAGCATTTGTAGTTAAACAGAACAGAAAAATGGCAAATAAAAAAATAATACTTACAATTTTAAGACGTTGTGGACTCACCATGTATGTGACATCATAAGAACTGATGATGAATGGGACCAGATGCCTGGGGTGGAAAAACATTCCTGGGTTTCTTTGCCTGTTTATGTTAGAAGTAGAAAAAAAAATAGTCAGCAATGTCATAGAATCAGTTGATGTTGGCATTAACTATGAAGCTGTTTTAAGTGTGGACTTAAGGAGACAAACTACCTTAAAATCTTTCCATCCATGATCTGAACACACTGATCCTTGCAGGGTGGTGAGGGGGGCTGGTGGTGCCCATCTCCAGCAGCCATCAGATGAGAGGCAGGGTTCACCCTAGACAGGTCACGAGTCCATCACAGGGCCCTGAAAGCCAACAACAAATAAAATGCATGAAAGATAAATGTTAGATTAACAAGGAGAAAAATTATTTCCAGTTACCTTTAAATTAAAGCATGTTTATTAAGCACTTGGTGTTGGTAACACACCAGTTTTTGTTGCTGAAAATGTAGCTAGCTCCCCATTGAAAAAACAAACTTACATCATGAAGACGATGTGAAGGTTCATCCTCAGAGCTGGTTGGTGATCTGGTGGAGTCAGATCCTCTTCTGAGACAGAAAGTCTTTAGGTTTTCTAACACCCAATTTCTCTGGGTTTCTCTTTCATCTTCATTTGCTTAGTTAGACTGCAAACATATGTTGAAGATAAAATAATTGATGAACGAGTTAGAACAACAACCTCACAATATCAAAGTCTCTTTGTCTTATGGAGCTTAATTAAAACCAGGTTAGTTTATGAATTGAAGTATAAGTCACAACAAACAGCCTCAATGCAGTTATAACATGAAGCTGAATGATTCCTATTGTAATAATCATACAAGTCACAATAAAATTGATAAAATAATTATTTATGAAACCAACGTAAGTTATATATCTTTACTGCACTCTTCATAATTAAATGAATATAATTAATAAGCAAACTTACCACCAGCTAGCAACACTTAGCAGCCTTCGTCCCTTCGGTTCCTTTCATGACCCACATTTCATTTCCATCAGTTGTTGTCCCGTTGTGTTGTCGTCTAACTCGGACTAGGACGTCACTAGCTTGAATTTACCTAAATTAGAGACTATTGTTAAGGCCCTCTCTACTTTTAAGGCAATATTATGCGAGTAAAAATTGCGAATTTGAACAGCGTCTGTTATCTTCCCTGCGTTCAAGTTTTTTCTTCTCTTTGTGGCGTTTTTTAAATAAATGAAAACGTGCAATACCGCCACCATCTGGTCTGGAGTATGAACTGGAGCTAATGCCGTTGATTATAAGGTTTTACATCGCACATCTGAAAATTGATTGGATACTTTCTCAAAAATTACATCATGATTATCCTTTTTTTATTGTATGCAACTTTAATAAATAGTAAAAGATTATTAAGGCACTTAAAAATTCATACATATTAATTCATATTTTATTCACTTAAAGTATACTTTTATTTAATATATTAAAAGTGTATTTTGGTACAATTATGTTTGAGTGTGTTTAAAGTTCTAATTTCGAAATTGGTACAAGTGTATTTTTAGTATACTTCAGATATACTTATAGGTAGTACAGTTGATATTTAGTATACTTAAAGTGTACTTTCACAAATTTAAGTATGTTTGAAGTATACTAAAGTATACTTTTTTTTCACCTGGGTGACCCGCTCCATGAGGCGTCTACGTATTTATGTCTATGATCAGAACAACGTTGTGGGAGGTTTAGTTCTTTCAGAAAAGGGGCGTGTACGTCGGGACAAATAGCGACCGCCGATTGGTGAGTTGCTGACAAAGTCCCTATGATTGACAGGTGGAGTCGTGAATTATACTAATTGATACAGAAGTTACTTGATGTTAATATGAAGGTTTACCTTATAACCTTCAGGCCTTTTTTTCAAGGCAGTATATCAAACCACGTTAAAAGCCTTATATAAACAGGTTAATGGAGGGATGCTCCATTTATGATACACTGGCAAGGTTTTTAATTGTGCTATGATTATTGAAATCCAATATGACACTTAACAGTCAGAGATGGTGTAGAGAGTGTGATTGGTGGTCATTTAGACAGCAAACTAGACTAGAGCTTATTGAGGAAGCTTAGCTATTTCAAGGTTTGCCGCAAGATGTTGCATAGTTTCAAGAAGTATTGTTGAGACTGTCATATCTTCTTTTCTGATGGGGTAGCAGCATCAGAACCAAGGACAAAAAGAAATCTCAATAACCTTATTAAGAAGATGTTCTGCAAATGTAAAATTGACCAGTTGATAATCACCAACAGGTTTATCAAAAATCAAATAATCAGTTCATAAGTGAAAGACCAGTCTTTGTTTTGTTGTCTGCAGTTGGTCCAGAATTCATCTGCCTGCCTGCTAACTGGGACCAGACAATATCCTGATTTTGCTTTTTCTTCCTGTTTCTTTTAGAATTGTTTTTAAGATTTTGTTTTTAAATATCTTTATTGTCTGGCATTTCCTCACCTTACTGAGCTTTTATAGTCACATATCCGGAGTAGATCTTGACGATATCAAAAGCTTTTACCTGTTCTCAGGATTTGGGTTGTGACTTTTTTCAGTTGCAGTTAAGCTCTGGAACAATCCCCATTGTATGTGAAGTCTGCTGAATTTTATGATTTTATGGTTTTAAGTCTCTTTTAAAAACTCATCGTTTTAAATTCCAGGGAACCTTTGTTTTCTGACTTCATTGCTTATTCTCTTAACTGTATATTTTGCACAGTTTTATTATTATTTCCATTATTTGTTTATACTTTTAGTTTTGATGTACACGTGCGGCACTTTGTTCTTTTTAAGAGCTTAATAAATAAACAATGATGATGATGAAAGACGAACATAGGAAAGAGACAAAGTAAATGAGAGAACACAGGATGGAGCACAAAGGGGAAAGATAGATTAATAAACGAACTATTGCAAATAAATAAGATAAAATGACAAGATCTAATAAACAAAATAAACAGAAACTCCAGAAATCCCCAAAGTTCTAACAAGCATGACTTTTAAATTCTAGAGTTGCATGTATTTTGAATGTATAAGGGTGTGGGTTGTTGTTCAGATGTTTTTCCAGTTTGAGCTAGTCTTATTTTATCAAAAATGAATAGTGTGGAACAAATTATGCAATCTTGTTTACTTTAGACCGGATTTAAATAGATGTTGGAACCTGCTGTAGATGAGATTATTCTAAATCAAATCACTTGATCTGGAACAGGGGGTAGTTTCTAGTTTACCATGAATGTTTCAGTAAAAACCACACAAAAAGAAAACACATTAAGATTTAAAATGTTTTTAAGATCAAAACCTAAAGCACAAAAAGAAAAAAAAAAACACTTTTGGCTACTTTTATGCTAAGATAGCACCAAAGCACTGCTGTTTCATACTGTATATGTTTCTGCAAATAATAATTCCATTATATGTGTCACAGCCAGACACATTACATGTGTCCGTTGCACATATGAACATATATGTTGCACATATAAACCAGTTATTGGTTATTGGTATCACCCACCAGTAATAAAACTGGTGGTTATATTATTTGTAAATTAAAATAAAAAATACCCACCAGGGCAAATACATATATTTTTTTTCTATAATTTGGAAATTCTACCCTGTGATGGACTGGCGACCTGTTCAGGGTGTACCCCGCTCCTCACCCGTTGACAGCTGGAGATAGGCACCAACACCCCGGCTGACCCCAAACGGATAAAGGTGTAAAGAAAATGGATGGATGGAAATTCTGCCTTCAGTCTTGGCACTATCACAAACTAAATTGTTATTCAGACTGTGACCACATGGTGGCACTGGAATACAGGTTGATCGAAACTTGGTTTGACTACAGTTTTTTGTATTTACTCGGGTTATATTTGTCTGATTATTGACATTTGTTTGTGGCAACACATTTAAGTGTGTCAGACAAGAAGAAATTTTGAAGTTGAAAAATACTTTCCCACATTATTCTCATTCAGTTTAAATGACCCAATTTAGAGCAAGATTTTGCATTGACCAACAATGTGAACATTTTTCAGTTAAGCAGACAAATAAAGTCAAGTGTATGGTTTATGGAGAATTCACTGGCATGATGGAAAGTCTGTCTTGGAAATTTACAGGAGGAGTGTAGTAGCATGACTGTGAGGATTTTATAGAGAGATCCCATGGTTTGTAATGTACCAAACAATAACATTTTTGCTATTTTTTATTCTCATTTTACTTTTGTTATTTATCTCAGAGCCTGGGTCTGATTGCTTTTATAATAATTGTGCTGTGTTAACCTGAAAGAAACTACCTGAAGACAAACAACAATTGCATTGTATGTAATTTTTATTCAACCAGGAATGTCCCATTGAGATTAAGATTCTCTTTTTCAAGACAGACCTGACATATTAGGAACAGTAAATACTGTTAAACAGTAACATTATCCAGCAATAAAAGAAAACTGACCAGGCAGAGTGCCAAGATTCCTACATAACTTTAGAGAGGCTGCAGGAATGAATTCTCACCAAGTAACTGCTGTGCAATGTGCAGCTCAAGTGAGACAATCTCCTGTTTTCTTCAGCTCTTGGCTGGTACAAAAAAAAAAAACATTAAAACTTGAAAAAAAAGGATCTATTTCAACTCTCCCAAAAAGCATGTTGGATAATGTTTTAAATTTAGAGTAGCCAAAGTAAAATGTCTTGAGGGTACTTCTAAAAGATTTGGTGCAAAAAACTCATCTCATTTCATCACCAAACGACCACCACACCCACAATAAAGCTTGATGGATTATGTCAAAATATACCATAGTGATTTTGATTCTGAGTCCTCTTCAAATTCACAGTACACTGTACAAGTTGTTGCATGTATTTGGGGTATTCGGCTTCCATAAAAAAATAATTACAACCAAGTTATTTGATCCACTTTAAGAGGGTGAAAATCTTCTTGCCACCACACTCAATTCTAAGTTAAAGAATAAATGTGTCATTAAAACATAAGGGACTTTTCTATTTTTGTCCCTGGAGGGAAAAAATAAAACTGTCAGTCATCCACCTGCTCCGCCTGTATGGATGAATGGCGAAGCAAATAACAGACAGTGTCATGTGATCTAAAAGTAACGCACAGTGCATTCAGTAGACCAAGAAAGTGGCTGGGGAGGGGGAGGATTTGGGACTCTGGCTTTAAGGAACATCATGCTGAGGTGACCAACTGAGCATCTGTGACTGGAATGCCTCAAGCAAAAAGGAAGCTGTGAGAAACTGCAAAAAAAGGAAAAAATATTGATTCAAAGTAAGACCTGAAAACAAATATAGCCCTGTGCTTTGGTATGAAATTATGCTGTACATTTCCTATATGAATGTTAGATGGCGCTGTTGTCCTTGAAATGTGGCATTAGGCATCTTATGCTAAATCCAAATGTTCCATGCTGGTATTCATTACATTCAACTCACCTGACAAGTTTACATTGAAAATGGCTACTATGTTTATTTAAGTTGTGCTTTGTTATAAGTATTTGTTGTATAACATCATTGCAAATTTTATGTCATCAACTTTAAGAGATGACTGCAACCCCCCCCCCCCCCCAAAAAAAAACAAAAGCGGTCAACAGAGAAAGACTGAAACAATACAGAGATCGCACAACAGAACTGGACCTGAAAGTCATAAAAGATAGTTTCACATTTGTGTTTATTTGTTTGGAGCAAATGCATGAGATGGATAATGCAGGCAGCTGTAAAAATTGTAGTCATAAAAACAATCAATCAATCAATCAATCAATCAATCAAATTTTATTTGTATAGCACATTTCAGCAGCAAGGCATTTCAAAGTGCTTTACATAATTAAAATAAAAACAGAAATAATCAGTGAGAAAGAGAGAGATTTAAAAAAAAAAAAATTAAAAAAACAAGATAAAAATAAAAACAAAAAAAAAACAAAAATGTGACAATGTGACAAGTCTTGAATAGCTTTTTTCGGCTGACACACTGTAGTGGCTGTTTTGTGTGCTTCATGTACCTGAGGTTAATGTCAAATCGGCCCGACGCTGTCATTGTAAATGAAGACGCATGGTGAGAGCAGGCTTACATCCTGCAGCTACTTCAGCATCGCAAGCTCTGAGTGAGCTGAAGGATTACCGCTGCTTCCTTTTCTAATTTTATATGCGCTAAGTTTCCTTTTGTGTAAAGATCTGTATAAATTATGTTGTGTTTGTGTCACATCTAATATTCACACAAGGACATGCTTTGAAAACACAGATTTTGGTAATCCAATGAGGTGAGAAATGTTGGTGCAGGTAAATAATATGATCAGAATTGCTTAATTTCACATTTGTAAAACAAATAAAGCAAAAATCTTGACTTGATCAAAAATTAATTGACATAAAACCATACACACAGCTGTTACATGTCCAGCTCATGTAAAAAAAATAAAATAAAATAAATAAATAAGATGTACTATTCTCCTGAGGCTACAAAATCTAACTTGTTTTTCAATCCGCTCCAGATGTAAAGTAAGAACAGCATGTTCTATTATGCAAAACAGCGAAGAAACACTTTTTTCACAATCCCTATAGGGCAAGGTGGCCGGCACTCTGTATCAGAATGGAAAATCTTTTACCCAACAGAGCTCATCTGACAGCAGAGCAGTGTGTTATTATGAGTGACTTATTATAAGCTTCACTGGGTGATTGTGTGTGTCGGTTTTGAGTGCAATAGCATATGTTAGTGCATATGTGTGTTATGACGTTTTCTCTTCTAACACACTTGTTAATTACAGACTGAATTGCACCTGTTAAAAGTAAGTGGCTTGTTTTATTGCACGAAAAACAGAGCAGAGAATCGAAATAAGCATTGTCCTAAACTGAAAATCACTGTATCACATTTTATGATATTGTTTCTAAAATTAAACCGATGCTAAAATATACTTGCACTCTGATAAATGAGCAATGACATTGTAAAGTCAACATTACAGAATTTTTAACAGTAAAGTACAGCACACTGTTAATTACATATTAAGTACCCTATAAAATATAAGCAAAATAATACTGCTACTTCGCAGGAATGAAACTAAAAAAAGTTGTGCTGGAAATCAACTCGACATAAACATAAATACTACATTTTGGATATGTGTGAATAAGTCGCAATAAATTCTGGAGAGGTTAATGGTGCTGGATAGATGTTAAGAAAAATCTTAACTGCGTTTGGATTGTCTTGCATTTTGTCCTATTTACCCTGATTCAGTTTTTCAATAGACATGCAGAAATAAATGATCAGAACTATTCAACTGAATCCAGTCTTATATATATATTGTTGAAGCAGATAAAAATTGGAATCCAGAAACCTACATCTTGGAGAGGCACTTCTGGTTTCTTGGATTTGTAAACAAACCCAGCAGAACACAAAGTTTGATCAGTCGCATTCTTAGATTCAGGCTAATAAAACAAAACAAACAAACAAAAAAGCTAATTTAAGGTCTAGACTACATATCCAGTCTCCCAGCAACTACTAGCCACTTGAACTGCTTTCTTTCAAATTAATGCTGCGTTTTCTCCAGTATGTATTGCAACTCCTCCAGTAGCATTTGATATTTATGTAATTTGCTTTATTGCATGTGGGGACAATGGTCAAGTTATTGAATTTAGCCGTTAACTAACTAAGGTCAGTTGTCGCATCTCATTTACTCACATTGTCTGATAAATGTTACAACTTTTTTTTTTTTTTTTTGCCTGTTTCATCATTTTCATCCTTTAGATATCAGAGGTCTTTAGCACACCTCTAGTCTCAATATATCCTGTTTTTATTCTGATAAATCAGTTAATGCTGCTCTAAATCACCAATCCATTGATACAACAATGTGACAGGGGAAAGAAATACTATGTTTTTCTCTGGGTTGGCTGTAGGGATGATGTTAATTTACCTAATTGCAGTCGCCATGTGGACTGAGAGTATTGTGTAGCTGCTGGGCTGTCTGTGTTGTAGCTCCTCTCAGAGCCTCCGGATCGCTCATTGACTCACCCAGCAGTAGCGTTACCTAGCAACGCCTCTTGAATGTACTGTACAGTACTTCCCCATCTCATGGGCGCCTTTAATAATCTGCTTTCCTATTTCCATGTAAGCTTTGTTAAAAGATTTATTGTGCAGTCAAAACCGTGCTTTTCTTGCTTCTGTTCACTGGGTATATGGCAGGAAAACAGTGTAGAGACATGGATCAATGCAGTTTACAGCAGTGCTTTTCCCATTCATGCCTTTCTTTGACAGGAGAATTAACATGATGCAAGAATCTCATACAGTGAGAGGAGAAAGCGCTGATTAAAGCTCATTGGTTTGAATGAATGGCCCAAGAATGATAGCAAGGTTTAGCTGAAGAATTGCTTTGACCTCAGCAATTTTATTACCGCCACCTCATGGCTGATAGACAGTTTTAATAAGTGAGGCTAATTAAACTGAAGGACCTCACTGTCATGATCAAGCTCTCATGAAAACTTCATGATGTAATTACACCGTTCCCCCTAAATGTGTACATTTTGCTGCAGAAGTGCTGCACACTTTCACTGATAGCTGTATGTAATAGAGCAGAGCTCCACAGTAGCTCTGTGTGTAAAATAGGAGTGCATTAGACAGCTACAAACTGAGCTGAAGGGGCAGTGGCAATTGAGAAAGGTAATCTGTTTGTATGTCCTGAATCCTGGCATTGCATGTATTGTTGTTGCCGGAGTCCAGCTGTGAAATTTATGGCCCATAAAAGGGATCCTCATCATGTGGTTGTGGCAGATGGTATATATTCTCGACGACAGAAAATCAAGGTTTTTGCTGCCTTGTGAAACTGAGACTGAGCTCTTACTAAATCACAACATGGGAAACCGGCATGTGGGCTGTCGTGAATGCTTCAAAGCTTTACGATTAGCAAAGCAAATAAGCCCAAGAATGATAGCAAGGTTTAGCTGAAGAATTGCTTTGCAGCTCCATAATATTATTCTATATGCAGATGGACACCAATAAATTTGAATATTATTGAAAAGTAAATTTCTTGCAGTCTAAAAATGTATATGTCATATAAAATTGTGAGGTACTGGGATACATTTCATTTGTCTTTTAAGAACATATTGGCACTTTGGGCAGAGCTAGTTTTGCCAGAAAAAAAGAAATCAGCATCTCCATCACATTTGCCAGCAGAGGAAAACATAACTGGTGGACAGATGTGTTTACTTTGATCAAACACATTGTATCGACAGCAGTGGATGCAGTCTGAACTTCACATTGGACTACCTGAAAGGGGGGTTCTGTGCCTCTCCTCTCTTCATTGAGAGTACGGGACCATCATTTCCTGCTATACAACTTTTTTCATTTAAAAAAGAAGGACTTCTGACCTCTTAAAAACACCCCAGTCATTTATCTCTTATAGCCTTTGGCAAGAGACCTAACATGAACGTGACATTCTGTATCAGAAGTATTTGTGTTGCTCTTATTTCATGTTACAATATTCAAAGAAACTACATTTAAAATTTTTATTTACTAAAAGCCACAGTTATAATAATGGAAATAAATATTTTCAAAATTCACTTTTTGAATTTAATTACTGAAATTAAGTTTATTCATTTCTTATGATATTCATATTCTGATTTGAGGAGATCCACCTCTTGTATGCTTTATTTCTGGACCATTTCATAAAACATATTTCCAAACTCCTGATTTGACAGTTTCAGCTTTCATAGACCAGCTGTAATAGTCTCCAATATTTAGAGGATATAGCTTCGCCAAAAGCCTCTGTCGTGTGTAACATGGATTACATCATGTTCAGGTTGCTGCTGGTCCACCTCCTCTCTTTGTATTGTTTTATTTATGGGTTTTATTGAGCTTCCTCTCCTCATCATGAGCTAAACTGGCTCCATGTTCACTTCATGCCGACATTCCTGAGTCACACAAGCAGCTCCTTTCTAAACAACAAAAAAAAAGGATAGAAAAAGAGAGAGAAAACCTGTCTCTCTTTTCCTTCACCTGTTTCTGTCCACTGCTTTTCCCTGTGGTGAAGAAGATGTTGTCTCCCATCTGGCTGACTTTACAACAGACACACACTCTCTTGCAGCTCTCCTGTGATTGCTCGCTGCAGATGCACCACCGAATCTATACAGATATCCCCCGAAAACAGTTAAACAAAAGTAATTGTTTTGCTACGACTCGTAAAACACATGCACATTTTCTGTACACATGTATTGTTAATCTCGTCGGTAAATTCAGAACATTCCTCACGCATATGTGTTATTTCTTAGTGCAGCTTTATCAAAAATACTAATTAGATATGCAGAATAATGAACAGCATATTACTTGCAGCTGTACTATGTTTTAATTAAGCCATAAGGCAACACATTACCCAGACCTGGACATGTCTGGTGTTAATGAGCCACCTCAGCTGTCCCCTGTGCTTCTCTTTGGGAAAGGATAAAATGGAATGAGGAAACATGAGACTGCAGCGAGAATTCGCTGCGAGGTGATTAAAGGTAGTTGTGGAGGCCCTTTCTGGGAGCAAGAGATTAAGAAGACGATGCCACTCTCTCATCTTCCTCAAAGCCTGAAGCTATTTGATGCAGCCCCTTTGGACTGGTCGTCCAGAACCGGCATTTCTCTGCAGCAACAGCAGATCTCAAATGAGGATACCCATGCTCAAATATGTTTTGATTAGAGCGGGTATGATAAGACGACAAATTGAAAGACAGCGCTGGCGCAGAGCAGGGCGGATTTAAAATTCATCCAGCTGAGGATCTGAGCTCCGAGAAGATTTTAAGAGCCACATTCAAATATCTGAAAATGTGCAGATCATTGTTACTCTAATGTCCTTAGACAAGACTGGGGTTATTTATGTGTATAAGCATATAGGGATATATCATTTTTAACATATCTGTGTAGATCCAACAACCGGATCTAACAACCGATATTTACCTCCATTTTGTGGTCATTTGCTCTGGAAGGTGTGTGGAGGTTGATCATGTGGTATTTATTTGTTAGATCATGTGACAGTGATAGTGATGTAACACAGGATTTAAGGGTGAGGGGCTTAACTGGAGCAGTGAAGTAATAGTGAAGTCAGTAAGTAGTGCAAATGTTTTTTTCAAGGCATCGGGAAAGGGGGTGAAGTATATATAATAGAAGTAATATCAGTAAATACTAGTTATCGGCATCAACATTAATATTTGTTGTGTTTTTATTAACAAATTATAATTTAAAGAAATGAAGGCTTGTCAACCTCAGTGTGAGTGTGATCGATCTATAATGTGTTAAACTTTGTGAAATGAGTTGTAAAATAAATGACCTTCTCCATTACATTGTAAGTTATGGAGTGAACCTGTATCATTGCCAAATGGTGCAATGTGGTCCTGGCCTTTCAAATAAAATCTGAGCCAATTAAGTACTAGATAATTCCTTACTCACACTAAGACACCGCTGGCTTGTTTTAGGACACGTGTTGAGAACACTCCACTAAAATATTTTCACATCTGCTGGAAATTTAAAATTC
This sequence comes from Poecilia reticulata, assembly GCF_904066995.2. Taxonomy (NCBI): domain Eukaryota; kingdom Metazoa; phylum Chordata; class Actinopteri; order Cyprinodontiformes; family Poeciliidae; genus Poecilia; species Poecilia reticulata. The sequence goes on from NC_088831.1 coordinate 32,907,205, forward strand.
TGAAAAATATTCAAATTTACATTACATTTTGATTCAGATAGTGGGTTACTTAACATATGGATGAAAATACATAATTAATTTGAAATACTCACTTGCAACCTTTTCACTCCAGCTCTGGGGTTCTCTTTTCACTTTCTCATTTTAAAGGCAAAAAAAAATTAAACGTTCACCTGACATCTCTCTGACAGGCAAGAAATAATTGTAGAGCACGAGGTATTGTGAATGAAAGCAAAGGTGGAAGCATTATTACATCATTACATGGCTGTACATGTAATGATGTAATTATTACATCATTACATGGCTGTAATGATGTAATAATGTAATTATGAAATCTGATGCTGCCTGTTATTAAAAAATAAACTTTTTACACTGAGGGATAGCTACAATTTATACAAAGATCATAAATAATGAAGGTGTGGCTTGTAGATTTGGAACACAGGTTTTGTAGACTGCACCTATAAGGAAACATGCCTTAAAGGCACAGTGTTCATTTTTCTTCATAAGTCCACAAATTATTCTCCTGGGTGGAAATCGTATTAAAGTGAGTCACACCTGACCTCTCAGGAAAAGGATTTTAATAGATTTTAAATGTTGCTTCTGCGCGCACCAATGACGTCCTTGTTCCTAATGTATCACATTTATGTTTGATAATTTGCAATTTGAATGCAAAAGCAGTCAGATTTGTTTAGCCTTTGATTTATGCTTTATACTTTAGGAGGACAATTATTTTGTAGGTTTTAGATGTTGCTGCACAAACAATTCAGATAAAAGGTTATTCTGAGTGCATCCACTCTTTCACTGCTGCCTCCGATTTCCTGATACAGAGCTTGCTATTGTACTGTACAAAGATGATGCTATTAGCACAGATACATTAAACATGAACCACGAGTTGGGGTCTGGAATAAAATAGAACAGATGGTAAGCATATTTAGCGCTGAGCCAGAATGAATAATTTCCTAACAGATGACACAGCAGTGCCAGCAACAGCTTTACATACTTCAAATTTGTTGTAAGCAAAGTTGGCGTATATAAATATATTTTTTGTATAATTGTTACAAGCCTTGATACAAGCCTATGATATTTCTATGATATGCTTGCGATAAAATTTAGAAGTTTGAAAAAGCAATAGAAAAGGACAGCTGAATGAATGTTCCTCATTTAACTGAGTTCTTCTGTGCATCTCTGTTGTTGTAATGATCTGCGGTCTACCTTGGTAAACAAGTTGTCCCTGTGTGTGACATTCTCCTTTAACAGCAGCCTAACTCTGCAGTTTGGAAAGGCGGATGTTTGTCCTTGAGGGGACTGCTGCCCCCAGACCTTCCTGTCAGTTTAAATGAGAGATGATGGCGTGGTTTGTAGTACATTTCCTGCAAGTACTTTGAATATAATTTCTTTACAAAATACAAAGTATATCCTGATGGAATATTAATGCAGAGTGAGCCTTACACTTTTAGTCAGCAGAATATGAATCTTGTCCAATTTTATTATTCTTTTTTTTTTTTTCAACCACAGGGAGGTATTTTGTATTTTCCAGGCACAGATTGCCATTTCATGTCACAATCAATATGATACATATGTTACTATGTTACCTTTTCATACCCGCCTGCCACTTTCTATAGTCCCTCAATACTCAGGGTTTATCAGGTAAGGGTTGTAGCCAATCCCAGCAGTCAATGGGCAGGTTATAATCTGTAAAGATCATCAGTCCATTGCCGGGGAAACACAGAAACAACTATAATGTCTGCATAGTTGTACTCCAACCCAAGGGCACGTTTGAGTTTCCATACAATCTAACCTAACACCTAGCAATGTGCAAAAATGAAACAAACAAAAAAAAAAAAAAACAGAAACAAAAAAAGAACACCTGCAAAAGGAAAACTACATGCAAACATCTGCAGCAACTATTTAAAAAAAATTACTTTTTGACATGATGCAACACTGATAACCAAACAATGAAAACATCTAGAGCCATATCATAGTCAATGTGTGTATGTATATATATATATATATATATATATATATATATATATATATATATATATAGTATTACCTTTCATTTCACATTTATGTGCCTCTTTATGTATATATACCATATATACCGCTTTAAATACTGATAAATACATTGAAGATTGTAGCTATGTGATAAAATACAGAAAACTTCAGGGTGCATTAATATTTTGGTAAATTCTGTATCTGTTGACCTGTTTTTCTCACTGTGACTCAGCCACTCTGCCTTTAATTGAAGTAAAATTGAAACCCATCTGTTCACTTTTTTTGGCCCACTCATGTGTCACTTGGGTTCCACAGTGACCTCACCCTTCACTGTTTATCTTAATGTTTATTGTCCTGAAACCCATTGATCTAGCCAGACCTTCAAACTAACAGCGGGACGAGAAAATTAAGCCCTTTTGTGATTACGTGACCCTGACAAAGAAAGAACACAAAGAGATGAAGAAAACAGTGCTTCATTCTGCAACATTTAGTCCAATCAGCTCCCTGAGGCTAAACACCAATGGGAGGTTAGGCTCCTGTGGTGAGGGAAAGTGGAGGCTTTAAGCCTGCTCTATTTTTCCATAGCATCAAAAATGCATGGGAGGGGAGTGCATTATGAATTACATGGAGGGCTGCATCCAACAAATTCATATAGCCTGTAAACACGAGGCTGTTCAACATCTCGGTATTTAGACCAAGTAGCATCTTCATCCAGAAACAGACTCTGCAGATTATTAATAGCCTGCAGAATCAGTTTTGGAAAAACAAAATCACCAAGAAGACAAATGTGTTTTTGGTGCATAGATGATTTGGCGTCTTGACAGCCATCTCCACCTTTATTTGCCATTCCACATCTGTTCTTTAGATATGAACACGTTTCAGAAGCGTTATCTTCAGAAAACCACTTGATTTATTTACTATCTACGCAGAAAAGAGGGGATGTAAATTGGTACACAATCCAAATTTCAGTTGTAATTGCTTGTGAGCAAATTGCCAATTGTTTGTGTAGAGTGAACAGAGGCTTTTGGCAGGATGTAAACACCTAAGTACCTGTGGGGAGACTCCAACTCTGTTCACAGCCAAAGTAACAAATGGAACGCCATGTTGACTCCTGAAATATTAATTCCGCTACTACCACAGCAGACAGTGCTATGGCAGTGAAGAGACAATGATAAAGTGAGTGACCAGCAGAAGGGGGAAAAAGGTTTTGCTCAGCCAGGTGAAACGAGCCTTTAGTCTGGGTTTTAATTGTTTTGTTCATCGTCATTGAATACACACGCCTTCTCACAGAACACAAAAATATGAAAAAATTATCCTAATTTGAATTAAAACATGTAAAATCCTGGCTACATGCAGATTTGATGTATTCTGGTTGCAGTTGCTAGGAAACAAGTGTTGGGAAATCCTTGTTATGAAGTATTTAAAATGCACGTTTAATTGCTTTTTTTTTTTTTTTTTTGCAGTTTCAGGTATTTTAATATCTATTATAAATATTCACACGGCATTACAACAAAACCATGTGTGTGCTTTTGACTTGATTTAATCAAAAGTTGTATCTGTGACTTAGATTTTGCAGAGTGTGTACAAGATGCTGGATTTGGAGCTGTACTGTGAGCTGGCTCCGAACCTCTCTGCACGGCACATCACGCTTACAGAAGCACACATTTAAAATCTCTTTCTCATAGCTCTACACTTATCAAACAGTTGCCTCCACAGCCACAGAGCAGAGGATGCAGCCGAGAATCTGCCACCCTCGTCTGAGCGAGCTTATTTTTAGCAGCCATGGATTGTGAGAGAGCACTTGTTTTATTTCAGTCCTTCTGGCTGAGCTTAAAGCACCACGGTTACTGTTTGGTGCCCCCTTTTGTATGCAGCTATTTTAAAGAAGTGTACACATCCTCCGCATGGAAGCATATGGATCTAACCTAATATTTTTTGTTTGTTCAGTTTACATAAATATCTCTTCATTAACAGACTCTTCAAATGACTGGAATTCATATTATCTTGGAAAGTTACTGTCTCTCCTTTAACTTTTTTTTTGTTTGTTTGTTTTTATGTGACCAAGACAAAGTAAAGCATCATTTTAAAGTGAATAAAAATCAGAGATGGCGTTCAATTTATTTATTACAAATACAAATATGAAAAGTGGGGCGTGTATGTCCATAAAGCCTCCCTATAAGTCCATACTTTGGAGATCAACCTCTCTCAAAGTCAGTTAGACTGGTCACAGGGCGACTGCTGGATTGTTGCCACAGATTCTCAGTTAGGTTTAGGTCTCAACTTTGACTTTGTCATTTCCTACATGAATGCTTCGATCTAACCGATCCGTTGTAGCTGTGGCAGCAAGTTTACGGTTGTTGCTCTGATGGGAGGTGACCATCTGCCACAGTCTTAAGTCTTTTACATTTCACAGGTTATTTTCCAGGATGGGCTTGAATCCAGTTCCCTTTGTTTTCCCATGAACTCTGATTAGCTTCCCTGTCTCTGAAAAGGAAAAACACCCCCCACAGCATGATGCACCCACTATCATGTTTCACAGTGGGAAAGTTGCAGTTAGACTTCTGACACACATGCCTTTTTGCATTTTTGCCTAATCTGAACATAGTAACTTCTTCCACACGCTCTATCTCCCCTACAGGGACTTTTGCAAATTGCAAAGGACCTTGTGAATTTTTTTTTATTATTATTTAATGACTTTCTTTTTACCAGATTCCTAAAGTGGGACATCTGTGACATGTGTAAAGTTTCATATATCCTTTTATAGTCTAACTTTAAGATTTTCTACAACTCTATGTCTGCTCTGTCTGCTGTTCTCCTTGGATTTTATGATATTTGGTCAGTAATGTTCTGAGGCCTTCAAAGCAGAGCTGTATTTACAATGAGATCAAATTACACACAGGCAGACTCTATTTAAAATGTAGGTGATTTCTCATGATAATTGTACTGTTGGGCTGTTTTTATGAATATCAGAAAAAACACAAATACCACATTTTACTGTTTTTTTTTTATTGAAAAAAGAATTTAAAAAGCAGGTTTCATTTTTCTTCCACTTCACATTGAGCTTCTCTTTGTTGGACTGTCACAGATCTCAATATAACACTAAATTCTGTGGCTGTAAGGTTAGAAAATGTGTTCAAGAGGAATTAATCCTTTTGTACAGCATTTCATGTATTTCATAAAGTTTTAATACTAAGCAGACTCCTTAACACAAAGCTAATTAAAATGCAACAAAGAAAAAAAATCCTTCTACACTAATGACTCGCACATCATGTTCTTCTTAAATTCACGTTTTCAGCTGAAGGACTTGGAGAGTGGCCTCTCGTAGCACAAAGAAAAGAGACCCCGCTTTTTCCTGTTCTCCAAAAGTGATTATTTATGCCAGAAAGACTGCAGTCGCTAACTGATCTTAAAGCAAACATAAATTGCAGATAGAGCAAGCATCAGGCAGACAGACGCGGTATTCTTCAAAGAGAGTGGGCTTGGTGTGATGTGTCCTACTCAGCTCCTTTTTCCCCGCGCTGTTGGCGACTAAAGCAGAGATAGATTTTGACTCAGGTGCAAACTGAGTTGTTTTGCAAACACCCACACCGGCCCGTTATCTTACAAATACAATACACCAGAGACGAGGCATCTGTTGTGGCTATGTGTGGACGGTATGTAGAGGATGTGTTTGTGCATCTGCGAGCATGAGGATATGTTTAAAATTTTTCTTTTTTTTTTTTTGCCATCACTTTTTCCCTCAACCCATCTTTCGCCACATTTATTTTAAGCGCCAACAAAAACCCTTCATGGAATAAAACAAAGGGCGACACTGCGTACTGTCGCCGCGCCGGGCTGTGGCAGCTGTTTCCACATCAAATTATCAAACCTATTTGATTTGCAAGGAGAGCAGCGTTGGGATAAGGAGGCAAAGTGCAAATGTAAAACAAGTCATGACAGAATCTGACAAGAGACAGAAATATCCTCTATCCCCCCCTCTGGTGCCTTTACACTCTCCCAGCCATTTTTAATCTCTACTTTAATACCAATCCTCCCAGACTCAACTTTGATCACTGTCATTTTGCTAACTTACAGGACTAGAAGGATTGAACAAAATGTATTATTCATCCCACGCACCAATTTGGGTCTCCTTTTCTGTCTGTAATGCACTTCTCTCATCTCTCTGTCAGTTTTGTCTTTTGTTCGCCTTAGTCTACCGCTGGAAGGGACTGATCTTTGGGGATTCATGATGGACGATAGAGTTCAAGAGGAAATTCTGGTAAATTGGTTAAATATTGTGGTTTTAATTTTGTAAAAAGACAGAAATCCTTTAGCTTGTTTAGTTTAAAGCAAATGGGACTTACATAAAAGTGATGAATGATTTCTCGATTGAAACAGCATTTCAATCACGAAGTAAGAAGCTACCTTCTACATAAGAGCTTATTCTTTTCTCTTTTTTTCTTTTTTAACGGGATTAAGCAGCAACAGAGGGCTAGTATTTATTTATTTTAAGAAGTTGTTACCTGCATCACCTTGAGCTTGACTGAGAACTAAGCTTCCTAACCCAAACTAAACCTCGTTAAATCCCACCTAGAGCTCATGAATCAGGAGTTGCAGGAATAAAGATTAATTGGAAATCACTATTCTGGCCTTGAAAACCTTCCCCTCTTCCTCTCTCTCTCGCTTTCTCAATTTGGTTAGATGCATTTAAACTAATCTGAATAATATGACTGACTCAATGTGTAAAAATATTAATTTGACTTTCAGTTGAAAACATTGCTTTTTATATTTTCCATTGTGGTTACACTGACATGCAGGTTAATTATCGAGGCCTTCGTTTTAATGCTTGATTAAACCCAGAGAAATAAAAGGAGCTTAAGCCATTTAGTCACGTTCACAGGAAGGGGAATTTGTCAGGAGACAAACCAGACACAACATTATACATTTCTAGTATGAGAAAATGATTAAAAGTGTAAAATTAAGCCATTAGGTTTGTCAAAGCAAACTAAAACAATTTTTCTTAGTTGAAAAACAGCCGTCTGAGTGTCACTGTAAAAAAGCGTGTTCAACAGCATACATGCACAGCAGTTTGTCATTCTGAACTATAATGTTTGGAGTGAAAAAGATGGTTGCAATGCACAGCAAAGCCAGTTTGCTTTCTTCCAACATGAAGGCTACTCACATATTTTCAGAACTTACTGGGTAAGTTCTTTTTTTGAGAAAATGTTTTGCAAACTTTTCTCAAAAATAGCCAATAATGGAAACTAACCTTTTGGTTACTGTTAAGTCATCTATAGTTCATTAAAATAATATTTAAATTTGATAAATATTTCAGAATGTAAGTCCTGTAAAAAGTTTCCTTTTTCTCTTTTAGTAGATGCATTATTTTGCACAACATATTGAGTAGCATAGAATGATGCTGTTAAAGAAAGACTTGGATTTCTGCTAATACTGCTTTGCATCATTCAAGTGAGCAAATTATAGAAATAAATTCAATTATATTTTGCTTAAAATGAATGCTGTAACCCCATTTGTTCTGAGGAAAATAATTGGTGAATAAGGTCTCAGTCCTCAGATTAGTTGTCAACAAGCAACTGCTGGAATGCAATTTCTGTGCTGATCGAGGCAGCAAAATTATTGGAAATTAGCCATATTTGAAAAAATAAAAAATAAAATCCTGCTAAATAATGTGTCCCATTAAAAAAAAGTTTATTGCCGCAAAAGTCAAAATTGTATATATGATATTAGTCCCACCTGCTTTATTTCCACTTTATTTTCTTCATGCTGTATTTTTGTTGCAGTTTAATTAAAGCATGTCACCAGATATCAAAGGCATAGACTAGCTGTTATGATGCTAAGAAGACATTTGTCATGCAGTGCAAAAGACACCCGCAGCTCAGTCTTTTTGTTGCACAAATCTCCATATGTGATGCCTCATGTACTGTCTCATCTTGACACTGGCACTGATGTGGTTCAAGAAGTGCCAGCTAGTCAGTAAGCCACATTCAACTTGGTTGTAAAGTATGTTAATCATAATTGATGTGATTATAGAAGTGTTTAAATTCAATAAAACCAGGAAAGGGACAATCGAAATGCTGCCATTTTTGAGCACATTTGTTTCTTTGTCCCATAATTATCACTTGATGACTTTACAGAAGTTGTTGTCATGTCGGATAAAACAGAAACGGTAAATTATCAAGACATCGCTCCAAGTAGTAATTATTTTTGAGGGGGGGTTTTTTATAAAAAAGGTTCTAAACCATGAACAGTCCTGTCTTCTCTTCCCCACTAAGCCCTCCCACTTCTTCAGTCTCTGTCTCCGCCAATTATTTGAGCTTTTAAATGTTATTTCGGAGGATAGGCTCAGACAAAAGACAACCCCACCACCACCACCCACACACCCACAAAAAAGTGACATCCAGAGCACAGATCTCCTTGGTGATAAAGGGCAATTGTTTTCCAGCAGAACAATTGCTGATTTAAGGTGGCCTAAAAAGATTTGAACCCCATCTCCAAAAAGACTGAGGATAATGCCATCAGCAGTTTTGATACGTCTATCTGTCCCATGGGTTTATTAAGGAGGGGAGGGTTATCTGAGGATAAAGACACAATTAACCTATCTGCTTCTGATAAGTACAATAATGGCGCTGACTTTTATCTCCAGAAGTTCTTTAGGGGCTCTCTTCAAATACACATTATTATACATGCATATTTAACAGCAACAAATGGTGTGCTGTGAAAATAAAGTGCAGCACTGATTACACAAGAGTATGATTAAAACAATGGAAGTGCCTGAAGAGGTGACACTGCCTTTGTGTCGATGTGTTATTGTTTGTCTGACTCAGTTTTATCTAAATTTAGAAACAGATCAAATTTGTTTGCAGGCATGTGTATTGCCAAGTAAAACAACAAATAAGTAAGAATGAGCTTTTTTTTTCAAGGTTGCTTTGAACTTACAGATAAATTATATACATTTAAAAACATAATTCTTTATCTACAGTGCACTATTGAAATATTTTTCTAAGTTTTTACACACACACACACACACGCACGCACCCCCCCCCCCACACACACACATATATATATATATATATATATATATATATATATATATATATATATATATATATATATAATAAACTAATAATAAGCATACAATGTTAATGTCCCAGTCATCAATTTAGATTTAATTTGATTTGTTGACTGTCCATCAACCAATATTTCACTTACAAAAATATCAGTATAATATTGTACAACTGTTCAGTGTATTTTTAAATTAGTAAAACATCTGTATTTATAGATCTATGTCAGTAATGTGTGACCCATTAGCTTGGTAAGAAGCAAGAATGGCTTAAAAGTTTTAAATAAAGTACCATGAAGTAATCTGTAAGGCTAAAACCCATATTTACATTTGAACAAGCAAATTGTGATTTTAAGAAAGTAGAGGAGTGCTATAAAGATTTTTAAAAAATGTTGAAAAACCTTAAGTTCCTACTCCTATTTCAGAATATCTCTTAGCCAAATCGACATTTAATCTGTTAAGCACCTTCCTGTACTTTCACACAGCAGGCGTCTCGTTGGCTTTTATACCTTTGCTTGAGGTGCTCCAGCTAAAATTTTAAATAATAGATGGAAGTGCAGATAAAATCTGTCTTTATTTGACAACCAGATACAGAAGAAGAGCTAAAAGAGGAAGTGCATTCCTAATGTAACTGGCTACAGTGATTTACTTTGAGATTTTACCATGTTTCTCTTCCTGTTTGGTGAGTAAGCAGTACTCTGCGCAGAATGTTGCAAAATTGAAAGGAGCACGACATGACATGCCCCGAATACATTTTGGGTTGTGCTTCTGCTGCAAAAAGAATTTAATTTTTCTGTTCCTATTGTTCAATACTAATCCCAAAGAATTATGTTTTATTCACTGCATTTCTGAGTATTTCCATTAAAATTTTGACTGGAACCAGTTTTCAATTTAAGAGGTTATTCAAAATGTAGGTATTGAAGGAGTATTTTATCAATTCACTTTAGTTATTAAAAACACATTTGTTTTTCAAATCCTATCACAGAAAATATCATGAAAGTTGCAATTGAAAGGTACAATGCTTTTATCTAATTTAGTGAGAAAAAAAACCATTCAAATGAAGTAAAAGCTACTTGAATCTACGTTTTCTCTTTTTCAGTTCGCATTAGTTCAGAAGTAGTTTTTTTCCCTAAAGAAGTTCAGCAGTCAACTCAACATGAGGAGTTCTGAGATGCTATCCTTTATAATTTCATGCTCTGTACATTTTTTAAATTACCTCCAGCAGCCGCGTTAAGTAAACGCATGTTGCAGATGCATTTGGACCCCTGACTTCAAATCTTCAAGAAAGAAGGCGTTTTTTTTATTTTTTTATTATTGTTTGTTAGATTTCCTGTGAGATTAAAAGCCAAAACTGTAATCACAGCCCATTTTCAATCTGCTGCAGCCTAAAGTGTTAGAAATCCACTTAGAAGGCCATCAGTTTCAGTGCATCGAGGCAACACTGAGAAGCAGTGCTCTTTAAGTGAAAGAACAGTCCTGAAAATGTCTGAGTAGCACTGTTGTCCTAAACCTAAATAACTATTTTTATTTTTTTTTTACATTAGGGAAAGCAAAAGCAAACAGCAAGTACAAGAAAAAGTAGAAAAAGGGAAAGAAAATGATAGCTGCCTTCTCCATCCAGCCTAAAGCCTGGTCTATTTGTTCATAGATAAATACACTTGAACATTATCAGGCCATTCAATCTTTTAAACGGAGGTGATTTCCACACATTCACTGCAGTCGTGGAGTTTTCTAGAAATGCTCCTCGGGGTTTGCAGCCACTGTATGTTCTGAATGCAAATGTCTGCATTCCAGGCTTCTTAAAGAGATTTTCCCTGCAGCACCCTATCCAAAACCTCTCGAACATAGCTGGGTGATAAAATGTGCAAATACAGCAGTTTCATTTTTGAAGCATTTAATGTGCGCCAGTGTGCAATCGTGTTTATAGCTTGGATTGTGTATTGTCTGTGGACTGCGCCTCACTTGTTGATGCTGTGGTCATATTAGGGTATATGTGATATTGGTATGAACATAAGACAGACTACTTCTATTGTGATGTAAAGAACATAAAAGTTTCCACAACTTCATTTTTTCATCATGTCCTTCCGTTAAGGGTCTCTAAGGGACCCTATTGCTGAGTACTGACCTGCCTGTTTTCAGCTTTAAAATACCCAGAATTAAAGAATGAATAGTTTCTTCTGCTTGTCATTAAGTTGTACAATAGTAGTGAATGACTCAATCATTTATTTGGCTGCGCTGATGCAAATAAATGTCTAAAACAGAATCTGAGGACCAGGATCAATGCCTGCTGCTCTAGAGGAGCCTTCCACTGCATGCTCTTGATCCATATTTAATTTCCTGCTTTTCCAAACATTCTCCTGAACTTGTCCAAAAAATAAAATGTTCATATCCTATATGTAAAACTGTGTGCGTCTGCAAGGATATACACACATATCCCATGCAAAACATTTATTAGTTAATTTACTATTGTTTACTTTGAAGCTGGAGCTTCTTCCATTAGCTAAATGTGACTTTATGGTGAAGCTATCTAAAGATGAGTAAACAGACTTTTAAACGTTTGCCAAAATGACAATGAATCAAGACAAAAGTCATCACTTCACCTACTCCTCCTCTGGATGTCACAGACACAAGACTGACCCTGGGAACTGGCTGGCAGGAAGAGAGTTCACTTAAAATAGGTAGGCTTTGTTTTCCGTTTTTATTATTTAGTGTAATTTGTATCAAATAATCTATGTGGGCATGTATGTACGTGTGGGTCAGATGCGCTGCTTTTGAGCGGCATGCGCATCGCGCTCACGTGGCCTGTATGTGTGGGGCAGGAACTGACTGTCTTGTTCTCGGTGCCACATTGCTGTTTTTTGTGTGCCATTTGCACTGCGCACATGTGGCCTGTATTTGTGTGGGTCGGGTGCATTGTGTGGGTTTTGTATGCCACGCACATTATGCGAGTTAGGGATGTGGTTGTATTTGTGTGGGTGAGGTGCAGTGATGGTTTTTGTGCATGCCCTCCAATAACATCCCTGGCCCCATACACACACTCACACACACACACACTTCCTCAGTGTCTCTTTCATTGTCATGCCAATGTCACTTTTGTCTTTCTCTTGAGCTTGTGCTGTCCTCTTCATCACGCAGCAGTCCAGCTTTTTGAAACACGTTACAAAGCCGAACATCAGCCGCATCACAGTATTCAAAGAGTGTGGAAAAAGTACCTGCTAATAGTCCAGAAATTATGGTACAAATAAAATTATGAAAAGTCTGCATTTGTGTTTAACTTCTGTTACTCTGATACCCCAAAATAAATACAGTTCAACCAGTTGCTTCAAAAATAGATTAAGATTTTCTTTCGTCAAATTACGCCTTTTCATCCAGAACTTTGTTTATGCTGACATGTTCATTTCGAACTGTAAATGAAATAAACAAATAAATCACCTATTTGTAAAAGACAGTCCACTTAGTTGCGATTCAATCCCATAAATCCAGCTGACTGTGAAGGGTTCAGAAAACATTAGTGAATAAACAGTGTCGTGAAGACATGTCAGAGATAAAGTTGTGGAGAAGTTTCTGGCAGGGTTAGGTTATAAAACAAAGTCCTAAACTTTAAACATCACAAAATGCACTGTTGAATCTGTTATTCAAAATTGTAAAGCGTTTACACGACAGCAAGCCAGTGACGACATCCCTGTCCACCGAACTTGAAACACTGGGTATTGAGAGTATTAATTGGAGAAGCAACTAACAAGAAGAGTTAGGTGAGAGATGAGTAAAACAAAAAGATATTTTAGGGCTACTCGTACAATGCTAAATTGATGATCAAATTGCAAGATTTTCTCTCTGAAAAATGGTTCTTATTTTGCTCCAATGTCTTCCCAGTAAACCTGATGGTAGTTTTTTTTAATCAGGTGACTATTTTGCCCCAACAATGAGAGGGATTTTCATGGATAAGACTGGAGCAGAGTGCAATTATAACTTGGCCCTCCAAGTTAAATCGACCAATCAGACAATGCTGCAGATAAGAGGTTTTTGCATTTTGGTAATGGATTTATGACTGAAAAGTAATAATGCTTATAATCTTGAACACATAGAGTGTTTAATGGCCATAGTGGCAGCATTATTCTGTGGCTTTTTTCCTTCAGGAGGGACATGAAAGCTGGTCTGAGTGTATGGGAAGATGGATGGAGCTAAATCCTGGACAATATTGAAAGAAAATCTGTTAGAGACCACAAAAAAAATAAAATGCTGGGAGCTGCAAACAAGTCACATACATACACAAATATGTATATTTTTTGAATTTCTGATTATTACCTCTTGCAATCAGCCGGCAGTAATGCATTCATTAAACGTGCAACGCACTAAATATCTTCCACCAAGTACCAAGATACTAAATAGTTACGTTAGATCTTTATTCCTGAATAGATCAGTTATCATACAATGTCTTTGATGCATTTAGAGAAAATCAGATTTCATGGCACAGATCGAGTAAACAAAACAATCATAGGGGGCGTGGTAGACCCTGTGGCTGTAGGTTGTAGTTTTTATAATATTATTGCTTTCATCACAAAGGAGGAATATTATGGTCCCTAAAAACGAAGATTATTTCAATTTATTTTTTTTTTTACAGGCCCACCAAATCTAACCGGTAACACGTAAGTTGAAAATCTAGTGGTGCCCTTGTTAAAGCGGCACTGACTTACTGAAGATTGCATTTTGGTATATGATGAGACAAGAAAGGCTTTCTAACATCTTAAGGATTCATATGATTGTTTTGTGCTTATCGGTTACAGCTATAGAGTATTTCAACTTAAGTGTTACATTAATAAGCAAGTGAAAATTGCGTATCGTTGTGCCCAGTTTTACTGACGCTAATAACGCATTTGTAAATATAGTATGCATCATCTAGCAGCACTTTCTGTATTCAATCAGATAAAATCTTTAAAGCGCACATGGTAAAATAGTCTGTATATGAAATACCAAAAAATACAGCTGTGAACAAACATGAAAATGGGAACAAGGTAATATAGTTAAGGCTAAACATCTTTGTCTATTACCTTTGTATAGCTAAGTCAGTAAGAGGAGCATGCAACCAACGTAACATTGCCACAATTTTACAGTAAACAACAAAAGCAATCAACTCAAAACAAACATGTGCCTTTCTTCACTACAGATTAGAACCAGTGTAATGTAAGTTTTCAGTGGTGTAAATCATATGGCTTTGTGCAATTGTCCACTGTCTGTAAATTCACTAATGAAATAGTTTTTTGTTTTTTTTTTGGTCTTTTTGTTTTGTGAAATCAACAAATTGTCATGCCAGAAACTGAGATTCGGTTCTACATGCGTCGCTTCTTACATGCCAGATTGTGCTAATTGTACATCATCCTAAAAAAGAAAAAAAGAAAGGAAAAATAAACAGAAAGAGAAAGAAAAATAAATAAATCTGAGGTCTTTCATTAGAGCAAGAACACTTACATCCAGGGACAAATGTGCTCATTTCCATCCCCCTACTTTATATAAGGTATTTGTGCACATATTCTACAGCTCCTTTAATATAAGAATATTGTCCGTTAATAAATACGGAATAGTACAAGGATTTCAGGTTCAGAAAAAAAGGAGATAGCAGGAGTTAAAATTTGTTGTGTGCTTTTATGTAAAGCGATCCGAGTTCATTTTCCTAAGTTTAGGTGGCAAGTGTCCGTCCATCCTCCCGCCTCCTCCCCCAGCTAGTCGCTGCAGCTTCGGGGGCAAGTCCGCCACCGACTTACTGATGGGCTCTGTGCTGATCTTGGAGGCCTTCCCAGCCTGTTTGTCATCAGAGACGCCGGGGACCGAACTGATTCGCTGCAGCTTCATGGGCAGGTCTCCGAAGCTGTAAGTCATCTCTGAGGTGGTGGAGCTCATCCTCAGCAGTTTCTTGGGCAGACCGTCCCGGCCCGTGATCTTCTGCAGCTTGGTAGGCAGCTTGGTGGTGCTGTCATTGTCCTCCAGCGTCTCCAGGCAGTCCAGGGAGCTGTTTTTCTCCCCACTGTTGCACAGGGAGGGCGCCATGAGGGGCGAGGACAGAAGGAGGGCCTCCTCCTGCTCTTTCACGCTATAGGGAGGAGTAGGGACCTCGAACGTGGCATGAAACTGAGAGTAGTCCACCTTGAAGAAGCCCTCCTCCAAGGAGATGACAGGAAAGAACCGGTGTCCCCAGAGAACCTCGTCCTCCGTGTACGACGTCCTCGCCTGGCAGGTCATCCCTGCCAGAGAAACACAAGAAACTTTTAAGCTTCTGGAATCATATAAATGAACGTCTTCGCTGTGCAAAGAAAGCAGCACTGAAATGCTCTGTGGCTCCGATGTGAAACAATGTGGCTCTGATTCAATTATGTGCTTGGCGCCGTTCCATAAAATCAATAATATTTCCAACATTATTCGTGCTATTTTTAGATTACAAAGCAAACAATACTGTAAACATAACAGCCCCATCGAAACAACATTTATTGCATTACAGAGCCAGCTCCCTGAATAATAAGCCTAATTGATTTTTATTTTTCTGCACGTGATGTTTGCAAGCTCTTTCCAGGCTAATTTGAAAAATAATTAAGTTATTTGCTGTATAAGTTTTATATGAATTACAAAATATTTAATCTTGAAAGCCTCAATTAATTTTGACATAAAAGCTAAGAAAAAACTGGAAGCATATTTGTCATGCAGTTACGACACAGTGCTAAACTTGATATTAGCACTTGAGTCCATTAATTCAGATTTGTTCTTCAGTGTGCCTTTTAGTTCTACAAGCAGTGCCCTGCACAAGCTAATGTATTTTATCGAGATTTTATGAAAAAGGCCCATGCAAAGAAACGCAAATTACCAAAAAGATGTTTTGTGAGCACCAAAGATCCAGAGCTCAGGTGGGACAAGCTGTCAATAAGTCAACTGTTAGCTGTAAGCTCCACAAATTGGTATTTAAACAAAATTGGCAAGAAAACAGCAATTTATTGAAAGAAAGCTCTAAGAAGTCCTGCTAGCAGTTTCCCATAGGTCATATAGAGCACACACACGCACGCACGCACCCCCCCCTGTAAAACCTTGCTTTTGTAACAACACAAAATATGAAGAAGTATGAATAACTTTGCATTGGAGTGCTACAGGTTAAGGCTTACCTATTGTGTAAAGATAAAAAGTTTCGTTTTGTGATATTAAAGTAAAGAAACAAGGTTCTCAGAAGAAAAAAAGTAACTGCAGAAACAGATTTTTCCTCACATCACCTTTTATGCTACTTGCTTTTTCAGTTCACATCTTAAGCTTGGCTTCTAGCTACAAAAGATGATAGATTAAGATAGTCAGTACTCCCCGTGAGTACTACATTATCACAGAATATGTCCACAGGAAAACATTTAACTTTTTTTGATGCAACAAAGGCAAATTAAAACTCATGCAAAAGCCTTTAAATTTTACATTAGGAATTTTGCACATCCATTAAAATATTTCAGGTTAAACTGTTCAATCGTGTCCATTTTAAAGAACAAATTGAAAACAAAACGTCCTGTTTTGCATGTGCTGGTTGTTTCATCTGAGTGTTTATGTCTGCTCCAAATCACACCATGATAAATTTGGAATAAATGCTCCCCCTGTGAAGAAACATTTATTCCATTAAACCCCTGCGACAAACCGCCCTTCATATCCACAAAAGGAAATTAATACAGTTAGCAAACCCTGTCTTTAAAATTAGTCAACACAAACATCTTTTCATGCAAACTTATTGGAGGCTTGTTAGTGATTACTCATCAACGATATTCAGCAGCTCCTGTTGTAGCTGTCTAATATTACACACTGCTGCTTAAAGCAAAGCCCTGCGAGTCTCATAATATTAACATTCAGCTGTAAAAATCTGTTTTTAACGTCTTGCGGAAAATCAGCAATGGATTCTGAAAGTGCTACTACATCATCCCATCACATGTGGTGTTTTGCCTTTTTTACTTCTTGAATATAAAAAGCATGTTTGTATCCCTACCTTTCAAATGCACAACACGGGTCAAAAATGGACCGTTTGAATTTTCCGTTTCATCGTATATCTTTTCATAAAGCTTATTTGACATCAAAACATTTTATCATTCACTCTTCTAAGTATTGCACACATATCTGTGTCTTGTTCAGTAGAAATAATTTTATTTTTTTGTTCCAACTTCGTAAGCAAGTGCAGTTTTGAATTCTACCTCAGGTTTACGCACATGGGAGAGAAACAATCCACCTACATTTACTATAGTTGTGTGATGAAAGGCTGTATTAGGTAATGGCTAGAACTGTCTATACAAGAAGACCTAGAAGGAAAGTTGGACAAAACATTTTCTTCCTCTTGAAATGTTTTGAGTGGTGGAATCAGAGAGGTGAATATAACGTATATAAAATATACAACATGTTTGCTCATTTGATTTCACTATAAACAGAATAGTCGTTTCATACAAGTTTGTATAATAGTAAAAACGGAGCAGAGTCTATGTCACACAAATGTGTTGTGGTCATTTGTGAGGTATGTAAATGTGGAAATGGTCACTTTTCACAGGTGTGGATTCAAGTCATGTGCCTTGGACATGTGCCTTGAGTCAGACTCGAAACACAAATTTTATGACTTTCGACTTGGCTTGATGAAATCATAGAAGAGTTTGGACTTGAATCTGACATTAATAACAACGCCTCATAACTCTACTTGACCCCTCTGGCACAAAAAGATTCCATATCTTACACCAAACATAATGTGCATTTCAAAGGAAAAATGCCGGGAGCGCCAAGAGGGAACCGTGTCAAACGTGTGATCCAGCCCACCGTGTACACGCCGCCATTTAGCAATATTTCTTCCTCTTGTTGCTACAACAAGCACTCTGCATCTACCATGCTGTTTACCTGCTTTTCTTCTCCATCCTAGGATGAGAGAGCAATGCCTCTGTGGGTGGTAGAAAGGTCCTGCGTCCCACGCTATCAGGAAGGTGTGCACAAAGTTGGAAAAAGACAAAAATAGCTGCACATGGCATCACCCAAACAAAGGGTAGGCTGGTATACAGCATAGCTCTGTGCCATGATATTAAAACGCTCATTACAAAGAACCTGAATTGATCAAAGGTGTTTGGAAAGCTGTGAACTCTTCCTTAACATAAAAACTTGAAATTAAAAAAAATAAAGCAAAGGTAAAGATAAAGACAAAAGTACAAAGCAAAATGTACGAGTATTTACATTCTTGTGTTATTTTTTGTTATTTATTTCAGTTTAATCAGTATGTCACAAAAGCAACGCCTCAGTACTACAGTTAGATTTTATGATACTGCTATGCTAAAATTCTTTATCTATCTATCTATCTATCTATCTATCTATCTATCTATCTATCTATCTATCTATCTATCTATCTATCTATCTATCTATCTATCTATCTATCTATCTATCTATCTATCTATCTATCTATCTATCTATCTATCTATCTATCTATCTATCTATCTACATACAAACTTGTAAGATTCAATTTGTTTAAGTGAAAAACAATTACATTCAGAACAGGGGCGAGCATATATTATTTATCATGATAAATTTCTTATGAGATTTGTATTTATCATTTTCACATTAAATTCCAATTGATGTTTAAAAAAACCCTACGACTGTCTGTTTTATCCAGATTGTTATTGTGTTACTATTTTTCTCCACTGTTTGTTCAATAAAGGTGCATCATTAAATATCAATACATTTGAAATATGATTAAATACACTTATTTTGTCCATTTTAGAGGAAAAATTCACACTTTGCTTATCATTAATTTCCATAATCTACACATAAAACACAAATGTGAACAATTATATATTATTAATATATTGTTTATTTATATTGTATTATTATTTTTGTATAATGAAATGTGTTTTGCACAGACTACAAATACATTTTAGTTACAAAACTGAAGCAGAAAAGTGTCCTGTGACTTTCTAGAAGGTATTAATATATAGATTTTGAAACTTAGGCTTTGGTTGAAGCAGTTGTGTTTGATATAATGTGAAGACATCGTCTAACAGACTCATTTGCAAGATGAAGAATGTGGCTTAAACTGAATAAATATTTCTTTGTGAGGACATTTGTATCTCAAATGAATCCAATTAATCCACTTTTTGCTCATTATCACTGGTTTAATCCGAACCTAATATTGTCCGTGCAGACATTTGGTTCCCAAAACTGAGGGGCACTTGTTTACTGTGAGACACTGCTGCTGACAGCCAGAGTGTCATCATCCCAACTAGAAGCATCTGCAATTCCGCCTGATTCCCAGTGCCGTGAGATAATTCACTGATCACAACCCTGCACACAATCACAGATGTGCAGGAGACTGAACATCAAGTGCGTTTGGGGTATTCACAATATTACTTCAGCTCTATTGCTTCAAAGTCTCAGTGCCTTTAGGCTCATGCAAGCGTGCTGCGGTGAATGAAGCGGGCAAAGCTAATGTGAACTTGAGGGCCAAAGCGTTTGAGAGTTAAGCGTGAATGGAAATCCTATTCCATAGTGAGCCTGTTAAACAGCCTCCAGCCAAAACATTGTCGCCATCGACATACGTGGTCACGGCGTACCAAATCTGAGGAGATCTTATCAAGAAAAACTGATTTTTTTCATAGGCTCGGAACACTGACCTAATCACCATCAAAAGTTAGATGCTTTATTGAACACTGGACTCAGTGATGCAATGCTAAGCTGAAATCGATACTGTAAATACATGGCTGCAATATTAAAAACAGCTTAGCCCATGTATTACAAGCAATGAAGTTGTAAACCGATGCTATGCCTAAGGCAAAAAACTACCGCAATACACAACACTCTGATAGTTTCATCTTACATCTATTGATAATGCTCTGTTGGTCCTGCGGATGATGCAGGAGTTACTGTAAGACCTCTGTCTCCTGTGTGAAACCCTGCCTCCTGTTTCTGTTTACTCCACGTCTAAGACAAGCAGCCCACAAAGGAGGCTCTCAGATAAGATCATTCTTCTAAAACTAACAACTGATGGTACTGGACACAATCTCTAAATATAACAGTTTTCACTTACATTCATTATTCAACGGCCAATGCCGGGGCACTGCATAATTATAGACAGAGTTGCATCACGTATGTTCAATTGTGTTGCAAAGACCTGCTGTTCTGCTACGCCCACATTCATATGGCACACACTGTAAGAGATAAAGCACTAATATTGAACTGTGCACCTCCGCTCTCAGCGAGGCCATGACACCGTTTAATATTTGATAGAGATGCAAACATTATGTTAAGTATATGTAAACATTATCAGACAGAAACCTCAAGTGGTACAGTATGTCCTTGTAGCCTAAAATAGCAGCGGTAAAGAAAGGGAAGGCAGATTTCGTTATTTTCTGCTGTTGCTGTGCATTATTCCCAAAATAGGAATCCAGTCAAATGAGAAATCCCATATCAGATTGTCTGTCGTATTATTGGTAAGGTCTTATGTAACTCTGTAATACACGGCTGCCCGGCACTCTGTGTTTCTATGGAAACAAAACTGTTGGAATGAGTACATGTGACAGCCATAAACCTTTTCACTGCTCCATTTGGTCAAAAGTAACAGTGACACGACACGAAACAAGAGTGTCTCTCTCTCTC
Organism: Poecilia reticulata; assembly: GCF_904066995.2. Taxonomy (NCBI): domain Eukaryota; kingdom Metazoa; phylum Chordata; class Actinopteri; order Cyprinodontiformes; family Poeciliidae; genus Poecilia; species Poecilia reticulata. The sequence continues at coordinate 32,927,876 of NC_088831.1, forward strand.
TCAAAGACCCCGTCAACAAGAGAGAGCATTTTTCCAGCAAGTGCGGGTTCTGATCATACATAAAGCACCAGAGCCAGAGAAATATTGTTTTCACTGTCAAAGACTTATGACCTTTTAAGCACACAACCACAGAGTTAAAAGTGCTGTTTTTAGTGGAGTCTGGAAATTATATATTTTGGTGACGTATCTTCAGTGAAGCCCAGAGCTCTTGTTATAAATGTCACCTTTAATAAAGCACAGGGCAAGTCCCTTTCTTCTCCTATCTGTCACTCTTACAATACACTGTAAAGTGAGTATTGGTGCAGAAAGTGTGTGTGGGTGTGTGCGTGTGTGTGTGTGGGAGGGGGGTAAGCATGTACCCCTTTGAGGTGATTGAAGGACACGGAAACGTTACTCAAAGGCAACTTTCCATAAGTGGTAAAAAAATACATTTTTTTCATAAGAAAAAAAATGTTTTAGCACTTTAACCTATACTGAAGTACAGAAATAAAAAGGACTAACAGCTAAAACTGAGGGGTATTTTTACAAATCTATTTTCATATTCTAAAGTTGTGTCTGTATATTTTCTGTAGGTTTGATTTCCAACCTACAGAAAATGGAAAGGAAGATTTGCTTTGAAAAACATTAGCAAGCAAATACAACCTCTGGCAGAGATTACTTATAAGGGCAGGCTTATAAGTTATTGATTGGTGTTATTTACAGACCAGAACTTCTTGTGTTATGAGAATTGCTTCAAGAAACAGTCTGCTGAAAGCTAGTAATTAAACTTACCACAGGTGAAAAAAAGGGAATAAATAAAAGCATCTCTTTACAGAAAAGTGGCAGGGATGTTGGCAGGGATGTTACAGAAGTTGGATTCATTGTTTCTTGCAGTGAAGCCTGCTGAATATTGTTTTGCAAATTATTTTTCTAATCAGAAAAATTGTTCAAATTGTGCTTAAAACTGTTATGCATTTTAGAAAGCAAGATATATTTCCATAAACATTTGTTTCTTTAAACTCAATATATTATTACAGTATATATGCATGGACTACATAACATAATGCTAGGATACAAAGGCTAGACATTAAAAAGATGAAAGCTCTGAAAACAGATGCAGCTAAATGTGCAAAAATTGGCAACTTTTTCACAAAACAGTGCTCACAAGTCACCGTGTTATGTGGTGCTGCTGAATATAATTTTATATGTTTGGCACAATGGCCCGTAACTAGGGAACTTTGTCTAGTAGCCCATCAGTGAGAATGAAGAAAAAGCAGCAAGCACCAGTCATAAGCCCACAAGTCCAGAGTGGTTAGGTAGGATTACTCATTGAGCGAATATTAGAAATAATAATGGAGTGCATGGTGTAGAACTGGTTTTTATGAAATGTGCCATGAGATGCAAAATGATTCACCTCATTCCAAATGACCTGAATTGATCAAAGGACTTTGTAAAAAAAAGGAGATTTGTGCTGAGAATTATGACGGTTTTAAAAATGTGATTTATTGTCAAAAGCAGAGCCAGGAGCTGAGACAGAACCTCTCAGGTCTTTAGACAATGATATACAGCTGCATAGACTATTGCACTGCTCATATGTATATTAATGTGTTGGAGTTGGCCATATTTCTTCATAACTTCATAACTTAAGAGGGAAAAAAAGAATAGAATGGCATACTGCCATTATGACTTTAACTTGGTAGTGTACTCTACCATGTACCTTGTAGAATACAGTGTGCTGTTTTTATTATTAGATTATTAGATTAAATATTATGTGAACACAAACTTGCTATTTGATTTAGCAGAAAACAGCATTGTGATATAAACAATCTCAGTGAAATCTAACTATGATGATCCTGTTTTCCTGCAGGGGGAAAAAAGGAGATGACAGTGTTAAAAGGAAGTGCAACACTTTTTAATTTATTTTTCTGAATTTGATATTGAATATTGTCATTTACTCTCTCATTTCATTTTTAAGGTTTGGATATCTCTGAGCACTTATTTGAACAAATAGATTGTGATTTTGTTGAAAAGGATGTGCTGTAATGTATATTGTTTGAGATGCGCACTCATGTTGAAATCAATCTACATTGTGAAGCAGCCCTCACTTGCAATGAATTGGAAATATTTTAGAGAAATACACTGAATTACAAGGTTTTACAGAACAGTGTCCAATGATTCAACATGTAAGATGATAATTATATGATTTTAATAATAGTAGGTTGTTATCTAAAGTAGGCCGGTCTGAGGCATGAAACTCCAGGGCTTAAAATGAGTTCCTCTCCGGCCCTGGAAATGACAGAGAATTGCATTAAATAAAGCTTGTGTTTGTGCTGCAGCTGCTTGGAAATGCCAAAATGAAACAAGAAAACCTCCAGTTTCTAACCCAAGCTGTTTAAGATAATCTTCAGGATAAAAACATTTAACCAAATATATTAGAATGGTGCATTACAAAGACTTAAAGATCCTTCATTTTAACTTTAAACAACCTAATTATCTCACAAATTATTCTGATTTTGCTTTAACTCCTGCCAAGGGTTTTAGCTCTAGCTAATAGTAAACATTGGATCACAAGCCACTCACATTTGCGTCAACAAATATCACTGCACAAGAGAACCTTGAGTTAGTTTTCCTCAGTCCAGACTTTTTGTGGGTTGTCTTCATAGCCTTGAAGATCTTTACATATGCTATGACACTCCTACCTGTTTGTACATCAATGATCTGTCTAATCTCTTATCTATGTGCCTGTGGTTAAGTGTTTATCTGTAGGGCCAACTGCTAAAGGTATGAATAATTGTGAAACCGCTTGCAGAGTTCAATCAGGCCTTCAGTGTTCAGTGTAATGATACATTCAGTGATGTCATTCTACTACAGGGCTTTTTTGTTCACCAGAAAAGGTATTAGCAATTAGCAATTCGATTAGGCAAATTAAGCATCCTCTGTTGTTTTAACAAAAAAATAGAGATTTAACTATTCTACATATTGCATTTAAATACTGTGGTGGTTACTAATGCTAAAAAAAAGCGGGAACAAAAATGCTCTCTTTTCTGTTTTATCACATAGAGTTGTTATTAAATCAGTCTCAAACTGTTTTGTGATGCTTGGTGTAGAATTATTTATTCCAGCATTTATGAATTTGATGATTAAATTATTATTATTATTATTATTATTATTATTATTATTATTATTATTATTATTATTATTATTATTATTATTATTATTATTATTATTATTATTATTATTATCAAAGTACTTACAAACCATTTGCATCTTTTCTGTTATGCTTTCACCATTTCATGTTTTCACTATGTCATGGTACTGGGTGACACTGCTAAGTTAAAGCTCAGCAGTGTGGAATTCACAGTGTTCTGCTGCATCAGAATGGGGTACAACACTGTAAGTTTTATATAAACCATGCCATGAGGAAATGAAATAAGTGCCTATAAAATGGTTAGGTTTTTTTAGATGAATCAGTCAGACAGTAAGTAATCATTTCAGCCATTTTTCCCACCTGCCTAGATGTCTTAACACCGTATTTATAACTGGCTTAGAAGTGAAAATGACTGCACTATAAATAAGTGACTACAAGGGTCTTTTTCTACATTAAAACACACACACAGGGATAAAACAGAAGCTCAATTGAGGCAAAGAATGAACCAAATGGGAAAAACACCACTGGAATCGGTAAAGAGCCAGTTCCTCAATCAGCCCTTTAGAAGAGAAATTTGTGACTCTGTGGATCCATTGCACTTCTAATTTCAGTAAATCGTTATCTGTTCCCCTCAGTGACTCAGTATAAGACAACACCAGTGCATTTCAAACAGTCTGTGGAGTGGCTCTTTTCAGTAAAGTGCTGCATGAAATTCACAAACACTCCTGAGAAATCAGTTGTGTTCTGCTTGTTTTTCCAACAGTCTAAACAACCTGTATTACTAGGAATGCATACGATATTTATGTTATATGCTTTTCATTTATGAGCTTAATTGTCATGTAGTTAGTTCAATGTGCAGACTGATAAACACCTTCTGTTAATTAGCAGAATAGTGAAATCAGCAAATAGTGAATCAGCAAATCATACAGCAACTCAATGCATTATTCAGGTGTGGTAAAGACAACTTAATGAAGTTCAAACAGAGCATCGGACTTTGAACTTAGCCTGGTCCAATAAGTCTCAATTCAGCTAAAACCATAACATGGTAGGGTCAAAGTTCAGAAGATACATGAGAGCATGATTCCATCCTGTCTTACATCAACAGTTTAGGCTGTGGTGGTTAGGGTTAGGGTTAGCTGGTACTGTTGCTGACCCTCTGCATCCCTTTATGACTACAGCAAACTCATCTCCTGATGGCTGCCTCTAACAGAATAATGTGAAGTCGGTAGGTGATGGAGTTCACTCAGAGGTGTTCAGCTCTTTTTCTGTGATGAAAAATATGGTGTTAAAATGCTTGCACAACAAAGGTAAACATTGAACAGGGAAGTCTTGCCGCTTCTGCTTTTGGAAGTTTTATGTCCTTCAGCTAGGCAAAGACACAGCCACTGTTTGTTGAGAAGTGTCTACAGCGCCTCGACTTTATTTAGCATAGTCCACCATTTTACAAAGCTCAAATCATCTCAAAATGGATTCTCAAACATGACAGTACTCCAATGACCTTCACAGTAAACAGATTCCAATCCAATAGAGCACATTTAGGATACTAATGAATGGGAAAGTCACATCATGCATGTGCAGCCAAAAATCTTCTGCAACTTTGCAATGCGCAGTCAACTCAATATGGACTCAAATCTCAGAGGACCGTTTCTGATATTTTGCTGAATTTGCACACATGTCTTTAACCGTTCTGTCTCTCCCCAATTTTTGTGTAATTACTATCAATATAAGCCACCAGCTCCACAAGAAATATTATTTTAAAAAGCTATCTAAAGCTTTTTACACTCGTGGAATGCCTTTCACGAGTGTAACATAGACGTGTTTCCAGTTTTGCTCCATTTCTCCTACAGAGATGCAAAATAATTACTGCCAGAAATATTTTTGAAATACCTTATTTGATTAAAATATTTCAGTAATAGATTTGCAGCATGCTAAGCTGAGACCTAAATGACAACATAACATAATGGTAAGAAGTTTAAATCAGAAATAAAGTAAGAGGGGAGAAAGGTGACCAAATGCTACATGTAAGGATTTTTTTTTAATCTAGCAGAGACTATAAATACTCCCAAAAAAGTTCAGAATCCTGTCTAAATGGTGAAAATGAAATAAAAAGATATCCATAAGGAGGTAATGAATACAGTATCAGATCAAATGGAAAAGTGCAGGATATGTCATCTCCCCTTTGACAGCCAATGCACAAGATGGCGATCCATAGTGATGCAGACCCAAGACTCATATCTGTACATATTAAGACAGCACTTATCATCACTGCAGAAAGGTGACCAAATGCTACATGTAAGGATTTTTTTTTAATCTAGCAGAGACTATAAATACTCCCAAAAAAGTTCAGAATCCTGTCTAAATGGTGAAAATGAAATAAAAAGATATCCATAAGGAGGTAATGAATACAGTATCAGATCAAATGGAAAAGTGCAGGATATGTCATCTCCCCTTTGACAGCCAGTGCACAAGATGGCGATCCATAGTGATGCAGACCCAAGACTCATATCTGTACATATTAAGACAGCACTTATCATCACTGCATGCCTCCCAGTTACAGCACCACTCCAAACACAGATGTTTCTGCTCTGGTGTTAATAGCATCAATCAGATGGGATGGTAAACTCATAGCCTTGCTTATGCTGGTTGTTGAGACACAGCGGAGGATGTCAAGCTGTGTCATGAGAAGTTCAGTCATTACCTATCATGCTTAGAATATGACGATCTTGTGCTGGGTGGTCTGCCCTGGGTGACTGGGGAGCTCAAGGCTTATGTGGGGAACCTTAACAGTGATTCCAACTGGGCACAAGTGTGAGATTCTCATGGCATGATACCCTTGAGTAAAATACCAGGGTTTCGTTGTATTTTCACAAAAACGTCAAAGTGGAAATACATAACACGATCAAACTGCTTCCACTTAAAATAATAAAAACAACATTTATTTATACTATTACTAAAATGTGGACAATGATGTCTAAACTTAAAAACTATTACCTGCAATATTCTTTAATCATTATGATTTTAGCATAAGTAAACATTGGGAAGAAACAAAATATAGTTTTCAATTGTTTTCTGTCTTTTTGCAGAGGAAAACCATGAGATTTGTTTCTTTAGTTTCATTTGTGTTGCGCAGGTTTTTTTATCCTTCAGATGTAAGGTTTTATTTCTTGTTTGCATTAGCTCATGATTTTCACCTACGTTACCTATCACTAATCCTCCTCACTTGTCTTAGGAAGTGTCTAAGTTCTTAGTCATGCTTTTGTCTTGTGTGGGATTCTTGTGCATTCTTATGAATGTTTAGTTGGTGAATACTCAGGTCCATGTCAATCTAATTTTCGCTACGCCACATCTCCGTTCACATTTTGACTCTTTGTCATCTCTGCCTTCACCAATTGTGACACCATACAGCTGGAGAACATCCCTGTCACTCTGGTATTTTATCGGACATTTAATTTAATTCACTTTAAACTGTAGAAAAGTTATGATGGGAAATTTAAAAAATAATAAAACTTTTAAAAAATAATTTTGGCTTGGCTGGATTCAACTTTAAAACCCTCTTGAAGAAACTACTCAAGCTATTAACTCAGCCAAGACTATGCATTATTTAGGAACATGGAAGAAAAACTGAAGGCATTTCGGCGACCTATTTTATGGCATGCTTGGGTAATCTTTCAACAATAGCTCAAAATGAAGAACGGAGTGCATCCAAACTTATTTCTGAAAATGCTGAAGTGTAAAACATAGTTGACAAGGTGTATATTAATCCTGTAAAAGTGTGAAATCCCTCCAGGTTCTCACATTTTGGGGGAAAGCAAGGGTCATGATATATCCAATATTCATGTGACAGCTGGAGAAAAATCCTCTCCTGAATCCACAAATTCAAGCTATATCTTGACACAGGTCTCACTGGAAACACATTTTTGACAGAAAATATCCTGGGAGTCAGGGGATAAGCATGCAGATATGCTACATGCTCAGATTCTCTGTCATCTAAGTGACAGCGATGTTTTAAAAAATGAATTCTTGGGGCTTATTCTAACCATGAGCAGGTGGACACTGGAAATACAAACCGCTGAGTGGGAGAGATTACAGCTGCACTATCTGCACTTTACAGTTCAATTCAACAATTTCCAGACTTAACAGGTTGATTCTACTGTAAGCCGAGTGAAAGTTAAGAGGTGAGGTGTTGAGAAGAAACTTTAAGATTCAGATGGCCAAGAGCCATCTTCTTTCCAAATAAATGTACCTTCCTAGATAAGAAGTAGCTCTGCATCCTGGTTCTATGAAAGTGAGGTGAGTGACAGCAAAGATAAAATGGGTTCTTTGGTGGCTGAAATAGAAAAGCACTGTAAACCAAGGCATGTTGTCAGTGTTTCTTGATAGTAGCCGAGAAAAAGAAAAGAACAAGAGATATTCACATCCTCGGCCATCTAAGCTTACCCAGGTTGGAGAAGATACATACCTTAAACAATAAGGTAGCATACGCAAAGGTATAAAGAAACAATTTTTGTAGCATATGTTTCACATGTAATAACACAATCAAATTTCCTCACGTGAAAACGGCATGTTTTTTTACAGCACGCGTTTCACATGTAATTACATGACTGAATTTAATTTTATCTTCCACATTAAACATATGAGCTTCACATTTAACACTATAATGTCATTTCCACATGTGAAACTTCATGTATCTTTCTACACGTCATGATACCACATTATACAAATGATCACATGCAAAACACTTGGAATTAAACATGTGTAATAACATATTAAACATATTTATGAACAAGAAGATTGTTACATAATTCAGCCGAATGTATACTGTTTTCTCATAAACTGTCCATGGAACCACATTAGAGAGATTACATGTTATTCTTAAGGGTTTCACATGAATATCACATTGTGTTGTTGGGGTTTCACATGGCTATGATTTCATATGGTATTGTAGGGGAGTTTCACATGCGCATCACATGTGAAACTATTGGTTTCATACGGTGACTTAACTTATAATCATTTTCCCAGAAAGGCTTCAAAGGGACATCATATGAAATCATTACATTTTATAGGTCATTCAAACATTATGTGTTGTGCCTTACAGTTGTTTGTGTTAAATTGCAAAAGGGAGCCTTGTGGACCTTTTAAAAACAATTAACATGGTTTTGTTTTCAAGTGTTGTACATGTGCAAAATATGTGCTCTATATTTGTTCACATATCACATGAAATTTCACGTTGTGGTGAATCACATTCGCATACGATCAGATGTTTTTGGATTATATGATTTTTATTGGTTTATAGTCATCAACAGTCTAGGGGCCTGGTAGCAGAGGCCAATCTATTTCAACTCTGTGAAATCATTTCAGCACATTCCCAATCTGTACTTTCAATTGGATAAATTAGAGCTATTGTGTGATTAAACAAACCCATGGCGCTAAAGCAAATGACTCTCAAAATTGCCCACTACGTGAAAATGAAGGTTTGCTCAAATGGGCTTTCTGGATGAACAAACACAGAGCGAGTATTGGATCATGGGAGTCAGAGAGGAGTTCTTCGTAACCTTATATTTAGTGACAAAATCTCAAATACCCTCTTTATTCCTTAGTCTATCTCTGTCTTCACGCACAGGCACACACACACGTATACTCAGTCATCAAAACCATGCTGTCAGCATCATCCCCTGACAGTCTATCACCGCTGTGAAAACAGCTCGAGTGTTATGTATGAGAAAAATACCAGCAAAAACAAGCATGAGAATCTGGACGTTACTCACACAGAGCGCCATCACACAACTCTCGCCGTTTTTATCCCAGCAGGGCTCCCATTGTTGAGCACTTGGCTGCAGCTGAATCTCCTTCCATGAAAATGCCAATACACCAACAATGGATTATGTGGGACAAAAGTTAATTCAAGACAATTAGCCAGGTCTTAGTTTTTTCCAAATTAGGGAGCAGCCTTTGTCTCTTTGTTGGCTTTTGTTGTCGGTCTTTGGTGGCACTGCACAAAGAAATGGGAACATGAGGTGACAGGTGGTGAGTTTAAATCTTCCAGTCTACTGTCCAGAAATTCAGCTGTCCAGAAATCTTACAGAGTAAAAGATACCAATCTAAAATTTTAACAAAATAATTTAATTGCATTTGAAGACAGAAAAGCAGCTATTTCTATTCCTGTTAAAATATTATAACAAAGTTCCCAGACCTGTGTATATATTGGAACTTTGTACTATTTATTTTTTACTTTGATTTTGACACAAAGTTTTAAACAGAAGTATGGATTAAAAAACTTGTAAATCTGTGCATGGTTTGGGCTTTGTTATTTTGTTTTGAAATAAAATGATAAAACTTTTTTTTAAATGAAATTAGCAAATCATTTTTTTTATTATCTTGCTTTAATGCTTGACACAAAAATAAGCTTTATATTTTGCTAATGTACTGTTGCTAATGCACAGACCTTCTGATGAAACTTGTCATGGCCCAGAACTCAATATGCATATGTGCATTTAAAGGGAGTCAACGCTTTTCACTGAGAGCTGATCATCTTATGGTAAAAGATTTTTCAGCAAATTATGGTATTCTAAGCTACATCAACCATATATTTTATTTTGGATTTAGGTAGCTGAGGCAAAAATCAAAACTAAACATGCAAAAAAAAAAAAAAAATTGGGTTAGTTTCCTTTAAAAATTTTAAGCAGTCTCACCTTGATACAGGTGATGGGAGGAACACCAATTTACACGCCATGGCTGTTCAACTTCAAGTATGTCTAAACATCAGAATTTTTATTTTTTATACCTGACGGAAAATTGTAGCAGCAATTAATCAGCCAGCTGGCTGGCAGTCCACAGTAGCATGCTGAACTTCACATTCAACTCAATAACATAACCGGTTCACTCAGCATTTGATGGTGTCATTTGAAATACTTTAAACGTTTGTAATATTTGAACTGTTACTTAGCCAGACTTGATCATATCCCAGTGCCTTTTAGAAAGTTTGCAAATTATGTAAAATTTTTAACCTGGTTTAATAACAAAGAATTGTTAGATCAATAGTTTTTTTGTTTTTTTTCTCAATTTCACATGATCATCTGCAGACTGCTGGAAGAGCTGTAGAAAAACAATTGTACAGAAAGTACACTCATAGGACACACTAGTATTGCCAGATTAGGAGGGTTTTTGCCAATTTGGGTGTCTTTTTAACACATTTGCGCTGGGAAAAAAAGCTGGTTTTTAGAAAGTAAAGGAAATTCTATCAAAATAGTTGTCATTGTGTGGTAGAGAAGTAAAAACCTTGTACATTTTAAGAAAATGCAGTGTACTTGGACTCATTTTATTTGTTGATTTATTTTGAAATGTCTTCTGTCAAACGTGACACAACAATTAATAGTCATTAGTAGTGGTTAATCAAGTGTAAATATGAAATTATATTGATCAATGTAGATGGTATAATTTTAACATGAGCTTTGACAAAGGTTCAGATTTGCTCTAAGATTTTTCTTTAGTCGATACGTTAATATTTGTTTCAGCTGGAAACTGTCAGTCAGACCTGGCAACCCTGCTGGATATATGCAGATAAACGTTTCTAATTTGTGTGTAGCTGGCATATAACTGATGACACTGTTGGATACTCTATGTACATCGTGCAACTATTCTACATTGCAAGATTTTAGATGCAGAACTCAGAATTTGCCTAAACTAACTTCATAGTAGTTTTTAATGAACACTAACAATTATTCCATAAACAACAAATAAGATCAGACATTATTTACGCAGATTTTGTTATCATGGCCACATGTTCACATCATCAGTTTCTATGGTGACCACCATCAAGTGATAAAAAAAAAATCAAGAAGCAGGCAGTGACCCGTTTTTCACAGTTTGACTTCTCAAGGATGCAAATAAGTACCCTCCCCCGACACACACACACACGCACGCATACACACACACGCATACACACACTTTCAGTTTTGTCTTACTGCGAGGCTGGATTCCAGTTGTTTGCTGCTCTGCGATTTTATTTCCTCCCATACAGCATAAGCTGAGCAGTTAGAACAAGAAAGAGGATGATGGAGGTGGGGGGGGCACGGGGAAGAGTGCTGCCGTGGGGGAGGGGAGAGCCTTGGTGCTGAGGCAAATGCTTGAGTGTGGAGGCTGTTGGAAAGAGAAGGAAAGGGAAAAGGAGCAGGGCTGCCAACCATCTCCACACAAGGTGGGGAGTCAGGCAGGCAAAAGGAGCATATGGCTGCGGGCCATTAACACAGCCGGGAGAGGACATATTAGCAAGTGAAGGCAGAGCTGAATGCTGCCATAAAGGGAAGCACTTGAGCAAAAAAATGTCAATCAATGGATTTCCTTTAGGCTAAACAGCCAGTATTGGTCCAATAGGGGGAGAAGCACAGACTCTGTCAACCTGGACTGGGAAAGATTTTTTCTTTATTATATACCGATACCAGATAAGATTTTTTTCTTCTTCTTCTGTAAAACTTAGTGAATTAATAATAGCTATAATCTCATATTGATCTCAGTTATTACATCTTCTTACGGTAAGTCACGAAGAGGAGTTACAGCTGGAAGCAGGCAGACAAAGGAAGGGATTTTTACGCCTTCAGTGGTCTCACACTTGGATGGTACTTTAGGAGAGAGGAACTCAGTGTTGAGGAAGAATCCCTATTATGTTTTCTTAATTTTTTTTGTCACTTCAACCAGACAGCATATTATTCCAGTAAACTGAAGCCTGACAGAGACAAGAATAGAATGGAGAAATCCCAGAGGAGTCAGTCTTTAGAACATGTTCACGTGATCCTGTGTTTGGGCCCCAGGATTGATTCACCTGCACTTCGTGGGACCGTAACAATCGATGCTTGTCATAGAGTAACACTGCAAATGCAATACGTGATAACCTCTCCAACAAGCAGAGCACAATGATATCTCAGTTTGTGTCATGTAACTCTAATCTCTAACTGGAGTTCTGTAAGGCAATGATCAAACCACACACTTCAATGAATTTTACTGGGATTCTATTTGAAGGATCAATTAAAAGTAGAGCAAAAATAAATAAAAAATTTCCACAAGAAATAATCTATAATAGTGTAGTGTGCAGGTTCATTTAGCCAACTTTACTCTTTTACCCCTAAATAAAATCTATTTTCCGTCAGAAGCCATCTAATTAGTAAATAGTGTCATTTCATTTTGGAATAAATCCAACCATTCCGTGGAGGCGTCAAAAGTTTGTTTGAGAACATAACTAAACAAAAAGAACAGTGAAGACCAAGAAATGCAGGGATAATAAAGTTCATCCTACAGACATGTTGAAAGCATGAAAAATTAAACGGGTGCAACTGCCGACCTGACAAGACATAACTGCCCACCTAAACTTACAAGCCAGGCAAAGAAAGGGCTTATCAGAAAGCTGCCAAGACATCCATAGTCTTGCAGCAGCAGACATCCATAGCTGAATATCATAGTCACGTGTTACACGAATCTGGTTAGCAAAGAGTGGCAAAAACAAAACCATGTTAATTGTTTTTAAAAGGTCCACAAGGCTCCCTTTTGCAATTTAACACAAACAGCTGTAAGCCACAACCCAAGCCTGTGGAAGAATACAAATTCATGCCACACTAGTCAGATACTGGTTTGTCAAAAACAGAACAATAAGTTAAAAATGAGGATTGATAATTGTGCAAATGTTCAAATATTTAAATACTTATTGAGGTCTCAGCTCTGAGTAAATAATTACCAAAGAGGCATCCCTCTCAGGCTGGGGAAGAGAGCTGAGGGACAGGCAGTTGGTTCCAACTGAGACGTGTTGCAAAACTGAGAGATCTTGCAGCTTTGGTCACACAAGTTCATCCCCATGTATTCCACCACGCCTCCTCTGCCAGTGATTTGTTTCCATCCAACAGGGACCTGACAAATCCCTAAAGACACAATTACTGTGCACCCCCTTTGGGAAGACGGCACAGTTCATCTAAAAAGGATAATGAATCCAGGATGTCATAGCGGCTGCGCTGCAATGCCCATTATCTTCATCCTGAGCACAATTATTGGATGTACACTCGGTAGATTACGTTGTTTGTTTTTTCTAAAATTAGTAATGTTAAGTTCGCTGTTTCTTATTACAATGTGCGAGCAAAAGCAGGCTGTCACAGTGATAAGTACACACAAAATTAGCCTCACAACAAATCTTATAAAGCTTATGAAAAGTCATGTTTAAAGAGCGAGAGGTGCTGACTTGTCTTCCTGGTGATTTTGTGGCAGGGATTTTTGCTCATTAGTAATGGGCAGAATTAAATTGCAAATGTAGCACATTATACACAACACAGTGCAACGCAACACAGGGTATTCAAAACACAAGATGGACCAATTATCACCTCTATGACACTGTGTAAAACAAGATGATGTGTTTAGCTATTATTTACTGCATAAGTGGCGTGACAGAGTGCACAAAATTTTAAACAATTCCCTGGTACTGTGTCTGTAAATTGCAAATGAGCTGCATGTATCACACAGCATCGGCAAGCTTCATAAAATTAAAATCCACTAATATGGGTTTTGCAATTTGAAATCAAGCAAATTATCATGCAAACATGCAAAACTGAAAACAAACAAATTGTAGGGAATTTATCAGATTAGTCACTTAGGTAAAAAAAAAAAAACAAAAAAAAACGATTAGAATGTATTCAGAAAACATGAGTATTTTTTCAAAGTGGCAAATTTACTCAATATGGATTTATCTTAAACAAATTTGTTATATAAAGTGACTATATTTACAGCCATTTACTAAAATATCACATTGTTTACAACTGCAATCCATAAAACATACAGAATATAAGGTGGATATATGTAGTGAGGGTTGTTTATGAGAAAAGCACTTCTTATTACTCTGCTGTGATGTCAAATATTTTAAATGCAGAACATCATTGAGTGTCATAAATCTTAGGCAGCAGCATAAAAGGCAGCTCATGTTCATGTTAGTGCCGGAAAAAAGTCACTAGCATAATCACTGCAGTAGTCTGAGCTAGTTTGCTGCATATGCTATTAGGAAATGTCTGAATGAGTAATATAGACTCTCTTCAAAGGTTGGGGTTATCTGTGTAAATACAACCATCATAAATCCAAATTTAATGTGGAAAAGAGAGCAGTAAAGGAGTTAGGTGTCTCACAGCACTCTCCAAAATTAGATTTTGAAACTAGTATCAACAGAAACAAGCTGTAGAATGACGTGCTATTGCAATTATGTTGTATTTTGACCAATGCATGCTGGAAGAACTCATAAACTGTCCTCAGTTTTGATATAAAAGAACCTAAAAAGTACATTCCACAGGACAAAAATATATCATGTTTATACAAATGTTTAGAAATGTAAAAAAACAGAGAACTTAAAGAAAAATGCAAGTGGTGCCTTTAACCACAACAATACCAAACATTTCTATATGTGGATCTACATTCTATGTAAGGTCCATTCTGTTTCTGACTCTAAAAACATCATCCATATTTCTCATCCTAATGTGTAAACGAGTTGTTAAATGCATTGCTTTAAGTGGCAAAGGAAGCAACGGAATGAAACACTCTGGAATATGAGTACCGTAAGGCTCATATGATGTTAAGCCTCTGCAGAACAGGCAAAGCTCAGTAGGGACAGAGATTTATCTCATGAGCTTTCACCTTGAGCACATTAGATTTAATTGGAAACTCCTGTTCTCACCTCCGTTCCAGCTTTTAACTTCCCCACTGAACCCAGTTTAACCCTATGACCCACAGGGCCGAGGCGAGGAAACGCGACACTGAAGCAGAGAGGACACGCTTTCGCAGTAATGACTCTGAATGAATTATGGTCAGTTTCTCAGGTCTTTCACAACTGCCTGAGCTGCAGGGTTCGGTCTCACTACTGTTTACTGCAGCTCTGCGACGACCTCAGGCCACCGGAGCCACAGCCTCATACTTATATGAATAAGTCAGGCCTGTGGCGCAACAGAAAGCTCTCGGTTTTCATTTCAATTACTCCTGCTAGTGATAAAACATAGATTGAGCCATGACATTGGCTGCTTTGCTAATCAGTGGCAATAAATGTGTCCAATTAATTATGCAGACTGGCTTTACTCCGAGACAGAGTCTACATTAAAGTAATTATTATTCTCAATTTTATTTTTCCCGTGTATGCGTTGCAAAACAACTTAATTGAAATTATGATGATAGTACTGAATGACTAAATTAGTTCTTCCACTGCACAACACAGATGGATGATTTTATTTAACTAAGCTAAAAACTATGATTAATTAATGTTATAAAAACACAAAGACAAGAACCTAAGAAAATTGAGTATTGAATTTTTATCACATTACCACCTCAAACAGTTTATTTTATTAGGAAAATATGTGATAGAATAAAAAATGCTGAAAATGCTGAAAGTAAAGCCACCTTTACTTTCAGCAAGTAGAACTGCAAATATTTATCTTTACTTCTTAACACCTGTTCATGTCTAGACATGAACAATTTTGCCCATTCTTCCTAGAGCAAAACAAAAATTCCTTAAGATTAGTTAGATAAGATGGAGACTGTCTGTACTTTAAGTAGACCATTCTAAAAAAGTAAATAAGCTTTGATTTTACTATTCCATAGTAAATGGTTGATCAGTTTTGGACCACACTTTTGCTGTAGGCAGTACATGATTTGAGATAAACCTCAATTAATATGTCTTTGATAGCAAATGCTTTCTTCCTTCCTCTCTACTATAAGGAACATATTTAGTTGTTGACTAAGAGTTGTTTTGTTGACAAATTCTCCACCTGAGCTGTACATCTCTGTGGCTCCCCCAGAGTTAAAAAGGGCCTTTTGGTTGCTTCTGTCATTGATGTTTTCCTTGCATTAGTCAAAGATCAATCAGTTAGGATGGACAGCTATGTCTATGTCTTAGCAGGGTCGGAGTTGTACCACGATCTTTCCATTTTCGGAAGGTGGAATGAACATAAACTGCAAAGCTTAGAATATTGTTTTAAAATGTAAATATTTTAAAAAATTTTCCAGATTTATCTCATGTGTTCCTAAGACTTGATGACATTGTTCACTAATGTATTATAATAGCCTCTCCACACTATGAAGTATCTTACTTTAATTTCAGTGGCCAGCATAGACACAACAGCCTCAGGCCACTGTGCTTTTTATACTGTAATATACACAGTTTCACCATCAGATTAGGCGAACTGTCACAAATTTTTATAACCTCGAAAAATTCTGCGGTATCAGCAAGAAAGTTTTCATTTATTGTGCATGCCTCACGTGTCCCACTGCTTGAGTCAACTCAACTGCAACACAGATTTCACAGCAACGACTTCAGCTTTTCTTTGTCTCACTTTGCGGACGCTTCCCTCACCTTCACATGCTACATTCTTGAAATTGAACGTGATTGCATGACATAGTTTTTGAATATTTTAGCTGACATTTATTTGACCACTTGGGGCACTCAGAGTATTAATATGTCCTTAGTTGATCTTTAAGTATGAAAAAGAAAAGAATGATGCTGATGAAAGTGAAATACGATGTAATAATGCATCAGAATTCAGTGATTTCCAAAACCACAATTTATATTCACTAAAGTAATGCACATAATTGGAGACTCATATTTATCAGAGCCTAATATTCCACCAAATTCACATAATTTCCTTTTCTATGGACCCAAGTAACATGTGCTTCAACATTCCAGCATACACAGGAAACAGCATAATATCAACACCACAATCTTTTGAATCTACACAAAGATGTTAAGATATAATTTAAAAAATGTGTATTTTATACTAATTAAGGGGTTCTGTTTGTCTCCCCTAATTTTTTGGGGGTGTCATAGAAAAAGAAAGTTGAACCCAAATGCCTGCTGGACCTTTCTTATTTTTGTCCATATATAGCTGAAAACCATGCATTATTTTGCTTTCATTTCATAATTTCCATTTTGGTTCTTAACTATAAGTTAATAAGTAAATAAGATGAAGACACATGGATGCTTCTGTGAGGGACTGTACTCTACAGTTGCAGTTTACAATAATCTACACATACACATATTTATATAGATGTACACATGTATAGTAAATAAACATATATACATTACTTGCAAACTGAGTATGCATGTATCCAGCTCTGCTATCCCAAACAAAAAGAATTTGATGATATGAATGTACCTGGGATATTCTTTCTATATGTTGGGCTACAGAGCCGTACATAAAACAGAAAACAGTTGCAAACAATTTAAATCAATTTGCAACCTAAGCAAAAAAAAATATATATATATAGAAAAGTGTGGATTGAGTTTACTCATAATTTTCCTCATGAAACACGATGTAGTGTTTCATGTCCAACACACTCCAGGTTAGGAAATTCCTCCTCAACATCCAGATTTTTAGTGAGCTCAGTAAGTGGAACGTGTTTGCCTGTTTTACAGCCATGCTGTGTCAGCAAATGGGTCACATAAAAAGAGGCAGAAAAACTCACAGGAAACACAAACGCAAGTAACTTAATGAATATTAAGAGAACTGAATCGCTGCCAAGCAAACGACAGCCTAATAAACCCTAAAAGAAATGCTCAGCAATTATAGCATGGGCTGGAAAACATTTCAAATCTGGAATTATTTATTGCATTTCAGGAATTTAACTGCAACAGTAATGATTATACACAACACAGTTTGCATGAAAACCCAAATCTCTCAAAAAGATAAAAGGTTTATGCTGATGATACACTTCATGCTCACTGGTTTTCATTGCCGATGAGTGAATTTAAAAACACTTCAGAGCTTCAGAGAGTTTTTTTAGACTGAAATGCCAAAATGAAAAAACAACAACAACAAAAATTTCAGGGACAAACCGATGTGCAATGAAACATCTTTTTGTTCTTTATTGAAAATGAGTCCTTTGGGAAATAACTGATCAGCTTTTTTATCTCTGCTGGCTGAAAAGTCACTAATCTGACAGGTGCAGGGTCTTAAATTACTCACGCTGATGCTTAATACTACTATGTGGCATTTGTACAGGAATGCTTCTGGAAAATGGATTTAGTTGCTGATTAGTTTCTTAGCTGCAGAAACCTAAACGTCTGTTACTGGCAGCTACTGTTTATTTTGGGATCTTAAGAATCAGCATCTCTAATCAACAGATTGCTTCTGGCTTGGTGTTTAAGCTCTCATAAAGTTGGACTGTATTACTGGTTTAACTGGGACAGTTACCTAAATTTCCAATACCTAAGTATTATTAAAAGTTTTTTAGATTTTTATTTATTTAATTTGCTAACTTTCCTGCTGTATTTTTCGGTTTGTTACTGTTTATTTCCTAACAAACCACTGAGACCTTCAGAAAACAGTTGGATTTGTAGTGAGATAAAAGTACACACAATTCGGTGATTTTAAAGGCAATCAATTACTGTAGATTTTATTTATGGGCATGAGATTAAAAGGGAATCGAATGTATACGTACACGACACACTTTTCAGCTTTGTACAAAAACATTACAATTATTTTCCTTCTACTTCACATTTAAGACCTGCTTGGCCTGTCACAAACTCAGTAAAATAAATTGAGCTTTGGTTATAATTTGAAAATGTCCCAAGAAATCTGAATATATTTGCAAGGCACTTTCTATCATTACCTCATCAATGATCGCCTGTTTGCAGAGCTGCACAGCAGCAGAAATTTCATATACAGACGAGCGCGGGTGTGCTACTGGCTGCCAGCCTGGCCTTGTTCAAGCACCTGCTCCTGTACACACTGACACTCACTCAGAGCCCACAGAGACGCCGACCGGCTCCCTTCCCCTGACGTGAAATTCTGCCTTTGACATCTCTGATATAGGTGTCCTTTGAGCCCTGAAGCAGTTTGCGGCAGCAACATGAGATGCTGACAGCAAACTCCAGAAATGTCATTCTGGAGTTTTTACGTATGAATCGCTGCACAATGAAGCCTGAATTGAAAAACAGTTTGGGAGAGTTAGTTTTCACTTGTTTTTTTTTTTTTTTTTTTTTACCTTTTGACTTGGCTTTTACTCTAAATTCTGCTTGGTATTCAGCTAGGTTTCAAATTGTTGTTTTACCACCTGAACTTTAAAAACGTCAAGTTTTACAAAGAAGGTTTTAATTTTCTCTGGTTTTCCACACTTGGTTGAAATTATATATACACGTTATAGATGTAATTTTATAGCCATTATATAGCCATTATAGCCATTATAATTTTATAATGGCTGGTTAAAAGTTGAAATGTACAGAGATATCACATACTTCTTGTACTTATTGAAAAGATTCTAACTTATGCCTGACTGGACATTTCCCCTTCTGCTCTTATGGGGATTGCTAGAAGCATGATGCGACCATCAAGAAAATTGGTGGTCGTAACAAATAATATTAAACTTGTTTGTTGTGATCATTTTTTGGTGTGATGATGTTGATTTTGGAACCGGGGTTTCTTAGAAAGACAGCCTTCTCAGTCTACATTTATATGACTCTGAACCCATACAATCACTGAATAGATGCTTAGAACAGATAAATGTCTGGATGTGCCAAAACTTTCTCCAGCTGAACAGAAACAAAACGGAAGTTATTATCATTGGACCTAAAGAGGAGCGAACGAGAATCAATGCACAGCTTCAGTTATTACAACTAAAAACCAGCGATCAGGCCCGAAACCTGGGAGTAGTGATGGACTCTGACCTGAACCTTCAGAGCCACATTAAGACAGTCACAAAGTCGGCCTTCTATCATCTGAAGAACATCTTCAGGATTAGAGGATTTATGTCTCAGCACGATCTAGAGAAACTCATCCATGCGTTTATCTTTAGCCGCATTGATTACTGCAACAGCGTCTTCACAGATCTGACTAATAAATCAATCAAACAGCTGCAGCTGATCCAGAACGCTGCCGCTCGTGTTCTCACTAAAACCAGGAAGATAGAGCACATAACACCGGTTTTAAAGTCCCTACACTGGCTCCCTGTAGCTCAAAGAATAGACTTTAAAATACTGTTGTTAGTTTAAAAATCACTGAACGGTTTAGCACCACAATACCTTAAAGATCTGTTATTGCTGTACCAACCGTCTAGACCCCTCAGATCTTCTGGTTCTGGTCTGCTCTGCATCCCCAGAACCAGAACCAAACGAGGAGAAGCAGCATTCAGTTTCTACGCACCACAGATTTGGAACAAACTTCCAGAAAACTGTAAAACAGCTGAAACACTGGGTGCCTTTAAATCTTAAATTAAAACCCACCTGTTTAGAGTTGCTTATGGCTAAGTTTTAATGCCTTAGGTTTGAAAATCCTTGTAAGGTTTGAGAATCCTTGTATGATGTCGCAATTTTGATGTCTTTAATGTTTTTACCTTTTCAATCTTTTTCTTTAGAGGTTTGAGAATCCTTGTTAAACAGCGTTTAACTAAAACTCTTTTTAAAATCTCCAATGTGTTTCTCTTTATTTATTTTTTTTAAATTATCTTATTCACTGTTTCTTTTTTAAAATCTCTTTCTCTTCCTCACTGTTTATTCAATGTCACATGCTGTTTTTATTTTAATTATGTAAAGCACTTTGAAATGCCTTGCTGCTGAAATGTGCTATACAAATAAAATTTGATTGATTGATTGATTGATTGATTGATTGATTGATTGATTGATTGATTGATTGATTGATTGATTGATTGATTGATTGATTGATTGATTGATTGATTGATTGATTGATTGATTGATTGATTGATGAAATTACTGGTGTTCCAGCATCTTTCAGTTTATGGAAGGCTTGAGTTTGTTGGTTATACTCACAAAGTTTGTTTTTTTTTTCATTGGAGGGTGACACTCTGGATTAGATGATAAAAGCATCAATCCAAAAAGTTATGCAAGAGTGGTCAAATATCCACCAAAAAAAATTAACAAGTGTGATTTTTCTGCAGCTTGCTAAGAGAAAATATTTATAGGTTTATGAGACTGTATGCATAAACTTGAATGCCTATTTTGGAACTTGTGTTTTAAAAGAAAAAAAAAGCTGATCACTCAATTCTTTATTTGAAAAAAAATATACAGTGTATTGTCATCCTACACTAAATAAGAAATGTTCAAACAAATAATTAAAAGTCCAAGATTATAATTATTATTTCTGTTTTTATTTTAATTATGTAAAGCACTTTGAAATGCCTTGCTGCTGAAATGTGCTATACAAATAAAATTTGATTGATTGATTGATTGATAATGTCAGTTATGATGTTGATAAGGATATACAAAACTCTAAAAGGAGCTTTGTCAAATTGTGAAACAAAACCTGAGTTAAGTCAGTGAAAGATATTATTTAACAATAAAATCCATCACCAAGAGCATTGAAAACTGAAGCTAAAGCCATTTCCTCTGCATCAATTTATGAGACAAAAGTCTGCTGACAATAACAACAGCATGTGAAATATTCAACGAGATTCAATATTCAGTGGAAACAAAATGGGACAGAGGCACGATTAATCGCATCGCTTCCTTTAGAGTACTTCTGTGCATTGAGTCAAAATGTTTGCATGAGTGACCACGTCCTAAATTGTTCCAACTAATCTGATCTCTTAATTGGTGATAAAATATTGCACCGATAACTCATAGAATCGGAGTTACATAAAAGTGGGGCAAATAAGTTGTGGGACTTCAGCACAGATATTTTAGTACTTTGTCCTTGAAATGATTAGCTTTAACGATAGGAAATGGTAAAAAGTTTTCAGCCTCACCTATAGTAATGTTTTAAAAGTAATTTTTTTCTTGACCAAAAGTGAGACCCCCAAACAAGCAGAAGTCCAGGCTATGAAATGTTACTTATCAACACACACATAGAGCTAATCAGAGTAAAGAACCTGCATACCTAAAGACTACCTGTGCATTATCGTAAGCAGAGAACACAGATTTCCACTCCCAGCAGTAATTTCTTTAAAAAGAAAGATTTTACAACATGTAAGTTAAACATTCATTCTCTTATCAATGTACGTAAATCTGTTAAAGACTCCTGTTCATTTACAAATACATCAACATAATCAGTGAGTGCCTTTAATGATAATACTTTTAGCGAGATGTGGCAACGGACAACATATTGCTGAACAACTGAGCAGATTATTGAATATGAGCTTCATTAATCCAAACCATGTCTAAATGAAAACAGTGGTGGTGTTGGCATTGGTGGTGGCTGATGACATTTGGCTTAAGTTTGAGATGACTTTCCAAGTAAGCAGGACAAATATGACCTCCACTAGGTATTTAAAACTCAAGGATGATTTGAGGTGAAATGGGAGAGAATGGGTTTGAGGATTTCATGTGTAGAAACTGAGAAGTTAAGAGCTGTTATACTGAGGCGTGAGTTATCAATGGAAACAGTTCATAGTCTCAGCTGATTTTAAAAAAAAGTATGTAAATAAAATGTTTTAATTTGCTAACTTTGATATAAAAATGAGTTATTTTAATTCTTGGAATGTATTTATTGCTGAAGATACAAATGCAAAGAACATCCACAAGAACTATCTAATTAACCTTGGAGCTGGAAATTATTATTTTAATCTTTCAATCGTGAGTGACTCAGCAAAAATGCAAGAAAGGGAAATTATTTTGAATAATACTATTAAAAATGGTTGTTTCCAGTCTCATGTTTCCAGTAAAATCCATTTATCAGAATAAAGGGTACAACATTTTGCAGTGAGTTACAGTCAAGTAATACATTAGATATGTATTACAATTAGTTTTAAATTCTTATCTCCTGAAAATGTGGACTTGGGGTTTTTATGAGCTTAAACCATAATATCTATTATTTTTTTATCTTTCTTTTTTATAGATACGTGCTCTTTTTCTCCCTAAATCACTAAAATCTAAAACAGAAATCAAATCAGAAGGATATGTGAGCGTGTCCTAGGATTAGTGAAACATTTTGAAGAATGAAAGAAATGAATTATTAAAAAATAAAGTTATATTAACTATTAAATAGATTAATTTTAAATGAATTTCTCAGGTATGTGAGTGGTTTTCTTTGAGTAGTCAGGTTTTCTCCTACGTTACATAGACATGCAGGTACGTTTGACTTAAGTGAGGGAAAGGATCATTTTGTGTCCCTGTGTTGCCCCATAATGAATTGGATGCATGTCTAACTTTTAGGGACGGATGATAAACTCTATTACTTGATCTATGCAAACATGGACAATTTTAAACTGATTAACAAATGTAATAATTCATTATTAGCTCAATGTCAGTTTAATACCCTGGATCAAATAATGGGACACCCAAAAAGTTTATCCTGACCGCATGACAAGGCCATGAGCACCGAAAGTTAAATAAATTGCATAAGAGCACAGGCCATATATAAGCTGTGTACCACTAAAATAAAAATATTAAGAAACACAACAAACATAAGGAAGGGTATGATGCACTTTCGCCCAAAGATAGATGTTCTGTCTCCTGTCGTTAGCCAGAAGAACAACATAACATGAAGTTCCTCTACGACTTGGAAATATTGAAACAAATAGCAAAGTTAGTTGCAGCTTCTACTGCAAAGGATCTGGATAGAGTAGTCAAGAATCATGAATTTTGTGCTGACATCCAACCTCTAACAGGAAAATCCCCCAAAACCAGGTGCCAGGGTGACTAAAAGATGGTAGGACAGTTCCAACATCTGATGCGTGGACAGTTTTTGCCCACAGAGTCGTATGTTACTATGACCAAGTTTTTTCTGATGCATGGCTGCTAGTTTGTTGCATGCATCAAATAAGAATGGTTAATCAGGATGTTCAAGCTCATCCCCGCATGGATGAGCTTGAACAGAATATAGCAGGAACTGCAGATCACCAAGAAGGATTGTTTAAATTACAGATGAAAAGAGAAGTTGGGGTCATTATTTTGTTAATTTGTTCAGAATGTGGAGACTATCGCGAATTGACTCATGATTGAATCGAACTTTGAAATGCCTAAAGATTCAAAACCCTCCAAAGTTGAACTTTTCCTCTTACCGGCTGACTTCAGCTTTCTGACACCCTTAGCAAGATTAAACAGCTACAGAAAAGTGATGGATTTGATGCAGTCCTGATTGTTTAATGAGCGACAAATTTGTTCCATAATTTATGTATGACATCTATAGTTATTCTAAGAAGCAGATTATTGGAGAAGACAAAGAACTGTACAGATTCATCACTTTGTTCAGTTCATTACTGTGAAGACATTAATGCCCTGAAGGGTCTTCCTAATATTGTCCAAAACTAAATCTAATAAAACAAACACTATTTTTCACAACTTCAGGAATGTAATCGCTGATATTAACTTGTAACAGTTAAAATGCACATAGATGGTGGCCATTGCTCCACCAGGGATATTTATTATTTCCAAAACCTCTTCAGCTCTAAGATGCAATGGTTAGAAAAAAAAAAGAGAGAGAATATGAGTGGTAAAGCCCGAGCTCCAATTTAAATTCTGTGGTTGGATCTAAAACGAGCTGTGAATAAACAAATCAAACCTCATGAAACTGAAATGTTGCTTAGATTGGGCCGTAACTCTCCACTAGGAAGTAAGAGATTGATGAGGTAATACAGCGGAGGATTACTTCAGGTGACAGCCGCAAAAAGTGCTTCTTCAAATTGATTACGTTTGGTGCGTACTGTGTCACAGAGTACTCTTGTGTTCTGGCACATTTTTGTCAAATTAATAATGACAATCTCTAATACCTCATGACTTTTTGTTCATTCTCAACTGTACAACACAAAACTGAGAAGTAATCCCACTTCCTTCGGCAAGTGAATGCATCAAAAACCAGCACGTTCTTTTAATGGAGTTGATGGACTAAAGAAAACTGGAAATCAGCATCAGTCAGTAAAAGCCTGGTCACTGCATCTCTTTTACATAGTGCAAACCTCTTTACTACAGCACTTAAGCCCTGTATTATTATTCTGAGAATCACATCATCAAAGCAATGTGATGAACTGCACATATAAAATCTGACATGCCTATGATTAATAAACCCAGGAGCTCTTAAACATTCTGTCGAGAGTTATGCGATGTTTTGCTGCCACTGCCATTATTTACATTAATGGTATCAGTCATTAACCCTGGGCTTGGTGGAAACATGGAAATACTACATAAGAGGGTCTTGTAATATCAATGGTATTCTTTTAAAAACTCAGCCAAGAGCAACAGGTTGAAAGCTTATAAAAGATGTTGAAGTAGTCCAGTTTGCACACAAAAAATATATACTACTAGATCATGAAGCACACTGCATTTCTACTGTGTGGCTCAAGCATAGAAAGTCCTCTATGTTAACATCAGAACTCATGCACTTAACCACCAATATGAGAGTATATTCAGCCATTAGTCATTAATTTCATATCATAATACCAGAAGGTCTGAAGGCTTTTCAAGCAATAGGTTAAATGCATCAAAACAAGAACATGCCACAGCTATCGTTCCCCCTAACAACCTTTCATAAATGTGCAATGGAAATCTGGAGGACAAGCAAGTAAAATTCAACAAGAAAACAGCTCAAGTTGGAGCCTGAAGAAAAGCTACTAAAGCAAAAAAAAAAAAAGGAACAAGGCCAAACAACTGCAGCTAAGTCAGTGATTCACACTCTGGAAGAACAGTCAGAAGCAAAGCTGTCTGGATACTGCTGAGACTCTGATGCCATCCATGGAGATGATGGAAAGAACACCAGCACCAGCTACTATCCAAACAAAAGCTAATAAACATTAGGTAGTCTCTTATGATTAAAAAGTAAACTTTGCAGCAAGCAGAAGAGGAGCAGACTGAATACAGATAAGACTCCATGAGAACGTAATCCATAACACATGACAAAAAAACACCACCATGAGCTACGACTTTAGTCCAAAACTATTCATGTATTCATATACTTCTTTTCTTTTCTTTTTTTTTTTACATTAACATTGTATTATTCTCTTTTTGGAGATGCCTCTTCCATATCCTATTAGAATAAATCTAGATGCACAAGGAATTTGTCGAATTTTGGCTTGAACTGTTAAAATTAATGAAAAATAATGACAAAAATTCTAAATATGCAAACTTTGCTTGCTCCTATTTTTTATTTTTTTTACAGGGATGGTAACTATAAAAAAGAAAAACAGATTGCCAACAAAAAAGATTTTTTGTAACAGATGTCATATGTCTTTCTAAAAAGCCCCAAAAAAGCAAGATGCTGCATCTACATTTTTATTGTCCCAATAACCATGTGTAACTTTAAAGGTAATTCAGTTTACAAATTCGTAACACTTAACTGTAAAGATTGAAATTGTTGGATCCTACTAATATAATTTACTCTCCAACATCTTTTTGAGTTAACATTGACTCAGGGCCTGCCTTTTATGTTCCTGTTATAACATTTGCACGTCTGTCACAAAGCTGCAGGTGCTGTTATTTTAGGTGAAGATATGATCTGTCAGGTCTCATTTGGAAAATGTAGCACACACTGGTGATCATGGAGGTGAGGTGAGATTATGTTCTCCTCTGACTTTTATTCATAGCGTGACAACTCAAGAGTTCTTTCATTCTCCTATGTTTTGTTGTGTGCAAAGAGAAAGAAAGAGTCATAATTATTACTCTTTGCAGTCTCCAGGAGAAAAGGTTCCCATGTCACAATGTAAATATTTTCTCATTTGGCATCCAGTAGAAAGCGATGGTGAAACTCTGCTACATAAAAGTATTTTAGCTCATTTTTTTCAACAAGTGACACTGTTAGTTGCACAGCTTTTCTTTTTTTTTTCTTCTTGTAGACAGAAAGCAGGGTTCATAAATGCTTTATCTCATTCTTTCTCTGCTGTATCACCTGTTTTGGTGAGCTTTTAATGGCCCAGCACTGCCTCTGAGTGCTTTTCATAATTCAGACAGGATCATCACAAATAACAGGCGACATTGTTGAGGCAGCGAACTTATTTCATATTCAGCATCGCACATTTGCCTTATTCATTACTGAAACTGTGTAATGATTCCTATACCATAGAAACAAAAAAAAATATCTAAGTTTAGTGCATCGCTGCAATCCTGAATACTCAAGGAGAGGTTGCCATGGAAACAGAGTTACATTGGCCAGAAATGAGAGCGACGAAGGATTCAGACTTTCACTGTACATCAATTTTTAACTATAGATTGTTTCTACATCAGCATTTCCACCAACTTTCACACGACTGCAGCTGCTCTGAAGTTCAGATGTTTTGTTTTTTTTTTGGGAGAAAAGACATGAGAGCACATACATCTATGACAATAAAGACCTATTATTTAAAAATATGTGCTAATTACACTATTCACATTCCTGGAGATTTTCTCCAAGGGTCATTCAAAACAGGTTGAAACCCTTGTCTCTTACTTTTTTCAGGCCCATGAATCATTAAATCTGAATTAAATCACCAATTCCACAATTACAGATTTCATGATATTCTAAACCAAAGGTGTATTTAAATATCACTTTAATCATTGATATTAAATTAAGTTTTACTATAAATATATTTCTCAAATGGAACCTCATTTTCTTTTTTTTTTTACACTAGGAATACATACAACATTACAATATTATAATAAACATTACACATGCCATAAAAAGTACTTTAATAAATCAATCACTTTTACACTTCAGAAGCACTTATGATTATACACAACTTTATGATTATACAAAACTCCAACTTTTTAGCTCTGTCATCAGTAGTGATGCCCTTTGCAGTCGTGAAAAAAGCTGTATGAAAGAACCTCAATTTATTGTGGAAACT
The DNA here is from genome assembly GCF_904066995.2 of Poecilia reticulata. Taxonomy (NCBI): domain Eukaryota; kingdom Metazoa; phylum Chordata; class Actinopteri; order Cyprinodontiformes; family Poeciliidae; genus Poecilia; species Poecilia reticulata. Next base: position 32,955,702 of record NC_088831.1, read on the forward strand.
AATTGCCCTGCTTAACTAAATTATCAATTGTGAGTGATAAACTATATTTTTGTCTAATTGTCACAAGCCACACCCGGGCCAGCTGTAAAATCAAGAAAATAAATGAAACCTGTCAGACAATATCAAGTAGACTGAAAGATCTCAAAGAAGAACACATCACTTCCTGATCTAAAGAAATTCAAAAATAGATCAGAACCAAAGACAGTCTGGAGATGGTCTGAGTTCTGTCTAACGTTTTGGGGCTCCACAGTGGTGAGAACGTAGAGCAGTTATCAACCTTTCCTGGAGCTGCTCGGTGGTAGTTGTTGTCACAAAGATTGAGCCATAAACATCGCAGTGTAGGGGTCAATAACTTTTTCACAAAGGATTGTTTTGAATAATTATAATCACAAAAATGGTTTATTTGGGTATTCTTCTTGTTTCGCCTCAGCTGAAACACTGAGTTCCTTTAAATCGAGTCTTAAAAACCACCTCTTTACCTTTGATCACTAGCAAGTGAAACATTAGACAACATGCTTGATATGTAACTGCTTGATGATTTTGATGATGACATTTGGCAAAAAGTAATTGCTTGTTTTATAAATGATGCCTGTATGATGCCACACTAATGTAAAACAGTTTGAATTACATTAATCTGGAATGTGAAATATAGAAATAAACTTGACTAGAATAGAAAAAAGTGAGACTGAAGAATGAAGAAAATGAGAGTGGTGAATAATATAAAAATAATAATAACCAAAATGTTATGATTATATCACTGAAAAGGTTTTTAGACAACAGTTGTAAATTACCCTAAATTTATGACACAAAAAAACACTAATTTATGGCAGTAATATCCGATAAAGAAGTAAACATTTGTGGCTCATTAAGAGGTCAGTGGTTAAGTTTTTGAATAATATTTGATAAAACTTTGTTTAAATCCACAAATGAACCCCTGACATGATGCGTAGTGGTAACAATAATATGCTCATGGGAAAAAAAATGTTTTAATATCTTTTCAAGCCATATTTATTTTTTTAATTCTTTATTCTATCTGAATTAATACTGACCTAAACGCATTTTGATAAATCAAAAACTCCACTCTGAACGTACGACACTGTGCAGTATAATTTAATAACATACACCTAGTTTCTCTAATATGTCTGGTCCCAGCAGAATGATACAGCATAAATACTGCATGGCCTGAGCTGCAGGGCCACGCTATGTGTCAGATCATACTCAGCCAGGATAAAACTTTAATAAAACTGCAATACATCCCCATCATGCATCTCTAGGACGCGCCTGCTTCGCTAATTACCATCCTCTCACATCTCCATATGCTGCATTTCCTCTGAAGTGGTCCGTTACAACTGTTATAACACTAAAGGAGCTCCGTGTGCGCCACTTTATTATCAACTGTGTCAAATAAACGATTGAATTTTAAAATGAGCGTATAGAGGAGTTTTACTCGCGCCATCACTAGTCTCGTGGAAATGAAATTCTGTAACTCCAAAGGGACCCTGAAAAGCAAATGATTGTGCCCTCCGAGAACAGCAGCCAGTGGTGTTCAGGCACAAACACAAGGAATGGATTTTTTATTTATTTTTTTTTTTCTGATGAGAAAAAGAAATTGTACACAGCCAAGCACAGAACCCTGAAAAATCACATTTAAAATAAAAGGGAAAAAAATGGTTAGAATCGCACTGTGGGGTTCAAAAGTAAATTTTTTCCATTAAAATCTGAAACACTAATTTGTCCCTCTTTATTAATAGATGAAAATCACTCTCATTATTAGCTGCTTATTGTTATGTTTGCCTCAAAAATGAAAATCAATCAAATACGATAGTTTGCCCAGCTGAATTTGAGCAGTTAACACTCATGAAATGGCTCAATATTACCAATCAGATTTGTTGCAAAAGCACATAAAAAAATTTACAAAACACAACCTTCCTCTGTGTGCAGCAACATTTAGCGAAACAATCTCTGTCTCTGTTTGTCAGCAGTGCTGACCGTAGAACATGCTGTCGCCTACCTGTGGTCTCCACGATGCCTTCAAGTATCACCACGATTTCAAACTGCTCCGTTTGCATGGACCTTTGTGAGAGGTCGTAGAAGGGGCTTTTGGTGTCGATCACGTGGCAGATCGTGAGTGGCGAGACGAGGAAGAGCTGGTCAGCCCCAGTGCTGAAACCTACGTCCAGCTCCAGCTGATCCAGTGGAAGAAACTCGCCCTCAGGAGTCTGACGAGACTGAAGGAGAACGTAAACACCAGATGTTCAACATGAAGAAAGACAAGGAAAGATTTGTCTCACATAAATTGCAATAAAAGGAAATAAAATAGGTCAACATCTCAAGTGCAGATCCTAACTCGCTTAGTGTCTTGATTTAGTAAAAAATCCAAATAAGTTGGTTCTGAAAGCTAAAGCTCACGACAAGTCGGAGATGGGCCAAGACTGGAGTGGACTTCTAGCATATATAAAAAAACCTCCAATCTCAAAAATAGTCAACCACTTTATGCAAAAGCTATTTTATTAATCTTTGAATGAAAGTCATGTTTGCATTCAACAATTAATCATAGAGAAGTTGATAGTCACTACACAGAAAATAGAGGTGTGAACTGGTGCAATACCAAAGATCCTCCTCTGTGAAACGCATTAAAAATTGACAATTTTTACACCCAACTTTTCAGATACAAAATGAAGCTTGTTGCATAACATTTTGCACTGACAATCCATCACTTTGTACCCCGCTTGGGATGTTTTGTACCTATGTAATAACCAACACGGTCCAGAAATGTTGTGTTATGACTGAAAAGAAAAATGTTTAAACATAGTTATTTTGGTTTGATCAATCTGTCTGGACAAAATCTTTACCATCTTAAAATGACTATAACCTCAAAAATTTTTTACCTTCTTATGCTAACACAAATGTATTCTTTTTTAGCCCTTACGATGTTTGTATTGGAGTGCAATTTACAGAGAAGTCGATAAATATTTAAACAGGAAATTGATATAGGAGGCTATGATAATCAAACTGAAGGCACTTTAAGCCACCAGTCCTCAACTGCTTTAAGGACCATATTGCTGGTTTGTAGGAAAAGTGACAAGTTGGAGGAAGGGATTCACCTTTGGTAACCTTTTAAGAATGGTCAGACATAGTGGTGATGTTCCCAACAATAACAAAAATGTGAAGGGCCTGATGATAATCTCCTGTTTCCCTGCCAATGGCATATGTCAAGTGTCCCATCAGAAATAGACAAGTGGATCTGGTAAGTAAGGATAAAAATGAATAAAACAGCTTTTAGATCTTGGTCCCTCTAAATCTACTTGTTAGCCTCATAATTTTATATTCTGATCTCAATTTATACTAAATACAGAAGCTTTGTAATGTGAAGATTATACACTCACAGCATCAATTTGAGCTTGAATTTGATATCCAGTGAAAAAACTACATTCAGTCATTTACGCATTAGGTAATACTGTCTGAAACTCACTTTCTGTGCTAAACAAACACAAGTATAAATACATAAGGTTTTAAACTGCCTAAACATACTCCAAGTTAGAGTATTCTAAATTCCTCTAGAAATGTTCTAAGTGTACAATATTTTTCAACTATTATTGAAACTGTAACAAATATTAGTCATTGAAGATAAAGTTACAGAATTGTTTAGGATAATCCACACATGGGGATCATCTAATAAGAGAAACCATCACTAACAGCACATTGCAACTAATAATTCCTTTACACATTTTATAATCAGTGACGAATAAATGAGTCCAAGTTTAGCCTGTCTTTAAATCTCAGTTTACACGTGCCTCAATCTCAATTAAAAAATGCATTAACCTCTTTTGTTTTCAAAAACTGATTAATCTTTGATAAAGTTTTTTTTTTGTGTGTTTTGAGGAATGTCTGTATTTTAGATTCTGAGGTGACAAGGATTTTGCAGCAGATCAGAAACTGCAAGTCAGATGCCGCCTTGATTCTCATTAGAAACATGCGGCGAATGGAAAAATGTTCTTTGACTGTTGATACACTAAGCTCACAGCGTGAGTCTCTATTGAATTGACATCCAACAAAGCAATAGACATCTGGAGTTAAACTGTCAGGTGACTCTTTACTTCAGTTGCTCATTTACTTTCCCTTAAAGTTTTAAATGGTGTGGTACCCCTTCATTTAACGAAGGTCCTCCAGCCACATATTCCCAGAAGAGCTCTGAGATAATCTAGCAAGATGCTGAAAGTGCAGACTCGGTCAAAACTTTAAAACAAAAAAAGGGGGAGATTGGGCTTTTACAGTGACTAGATTCTTGAAAAAACCTGCAACATAATATTCGTACTGCAGGACTTTTTTTATGTTGGCTTTAATTCACGCTTACTATGGTCAATAAAACAGTTATTGGCTATAATAGCAGTGTAGCCAGGTGCCAAGTCAGCATCTCTATAAAGTTTACCAGCAGACAAAAGAGTAAATTGATTCACTTGCTGTGGCAACTTCTTTCTGGATTCCAGGAAATATGTATTTAGTGCCTCTACACTCTAACTCCAGACCCTAACTCCACTATTGTCCAAAAAGGCCTTTGAGCCACTAATTATATCATATATCAATTATATCATATCTGGTATTATTCACCCTTGATCAGCTAAATGCATCTTTTGTTGCTTCTGGTTCAAGAGCACCTTAATATAAAGAATGTATAAGTTTATGCTCTATGATTCTCGAACCTCTCCCTAAGACATTTGACTGGGCTTTGCTTTGTTTAAAAACAAAAAACCCTTAAGGCTGTGGTTAATTCTATGACTTGGACGCATTTATTCCATACTTTTTCCATCCACTAAGCATTCCGTTATGAAGCCAGCTTCTTTAGAAATGAGCTCAAGTATCGACTTTGGATTTTCCTTACCTATGAGTCATTATAATCAAACTCTCACTTTAAATACATCGCTATGCATGTAGTGGACCTATCGCTACGCTATACAAGCTTCACTTGTTGAAATCGTTTTTCTGATTTTTAATTTGTAATAAATCATTTTTTTTAAAGTTAATTCAGTTAAAAAAATAAAGTTAATATCTAAAAGATTTATAAAATACTTGATACATTTAAAGCACTTGTATATTCATTTTGATTGTTATAACTTGAAAAAAAAAGAAAAACAACTTCTAACTTGACAGCTGCAGCAGCTACTGAAACCTTCCATGAAAAGGGTGAAACACAAAAAGGTTATTGCTGAAGAAGCTGGCTGTTCACAAAGTGTTGATTGCTAGTATCCTAATGGGAAGTTTAGTGGAAGGCAAAAGTGTAGCAGGAAAAGATCAACAGGCCCTAGTGGAACATTGGAGGATTTTGAAGCCAGGCCCATTAATGTACAGTATACTTTTCATTGGTTCTATAATATTGTAATATATTTTCATTAAATGTAATCCATAGTCATCAAAATGAACAAAAATAACATTTATGTGTAAAGAATCTATAGATTTCTTTGTTTTTTTGTTTGTTTGTTTGTTCTTTTAATTGTTGAACTGTTAACTTTTCAATGCTAGTGATGATTGTCATTTGAAAGATGTACATCCAAATTTATGACCTAAAAACTTTCCCTGAATGGATCTTTAGGCCATTCTATATCGATTTCTTCCTTTTTATTTCCTCCCCCTCTGGTTCTTTCATTCTTTCGTTTCTCTTAATTGTGAAATCATGAACGTTTGACGTGAGATTGCAGCAAACTATGAAATGTCGCTCCTTATAAAAGTACCACCACTTACTTTGAGCAATTTGCAGCGGATCTGTGCAGAGACCATATGGCTGTTACGCAAGTTTCCCACCCTGAACATAAGAGTGAGTTTCCCATCACGCATGGAGATCGCCGCATGCTCGCTGAACATCAGCGTCTCTGCCCTCTTCTTGGGCTGAGACATCTTGATGAACATGCAGCCGATCAGGAACGCGTCGACGATCGATCCGAGGATGGACTGGAACAGAAACAGAATGATCCCCTCGGGGCATTTGTCTGTAATGTATCTGTAGCCGTAGCCTATGGTGGCCTCGGTCTCTATGAAGAACAGGAAGGCAGAGGGAAAGTTGTACACGTTGGCCACACACGGAGTGTACTTGTCGTTGTGCGCTTTGTTGAGGTCTCCTCTGATGTAGGCGATGAGCCACCACATGGAGGCCATGAAGAGCCAAGCCACCGTGTAGGTGAGGATGAAGATGAACAAATTCCAGCGCCATTTCAAGTCTACCAGCGTGGTGAACAAGTCCGAGAGGTACCTGCTGGTCTCACCGCCCAGGTTCCCATGCTGGACGTTGCAACGTCCGTTCTTGTCCACAAAGCGTTGCCTCTTCTTCTTTTTCTCTGGGGGAGGCTGATTGAATCCGGACCCGCTGGAGGAGGTGGTCACTACCTGATAATCGTCCCCAAATTTCTTTCGAAGTGCAGACATACTACGATGACAGAAAGAAATACCAAAGGATTCAGTGTTCTTCAAAAAAAAAAAAAAAAAAAAAGTCTGGTAGTTGCTGCAGCCGTGCGCAATGTCTCCTGTTTGGAAAAGTATGATGTCTTTACCCCTCCTGTTAGACTTCTACTGTCCTCTTTCTCCACACAGCACTGTTGCTACTCTCTATAGCCATGAAATCTTAATAATGCATGACTTGATAAGAAGCCATCAGAAATAAATAAATAAAAATTAAATAAATAGAGACTCTCAAGGATGAGGTATCCAAACGCGCCAGTCGCAGTCCAGGTTTTACAGCTTTATCAGTTACTGCGTCGTGAATCACTCATCTCTCTCCCCCTTGAAAGCTGAGGCTTTAACCGACTTGCTCAGGAGCCGCACTCGCAGTAAGTTTTCATTGGAAACTTAAATCCCCCCTCTCTCCCTGCGCTCTGTAAAACACAAATAATATAAACGTCTCTGCGTAATTATTCGATTCAATTAAACGAAACCTCCCTGCGCGCACTGGCGACTGCGTTGGAGATCATTCGGTTTCCCAGTCCTTTCCTTTGTGCTCTGCGCGCACATGAGATAAACTCCAGGCATAGGGTAAAAAAAAATATAGAGAGAGCTTGATGAGAAGAAGAAAAAGAGGAAGAAGAATAATATCACCGTCCCGCTGTCGTCATTTTTGGATGCTCGATCGCCAGGGCTCTTTTCCTGCAGCTTTTCCTTTCCTTCTTATGGGAACATCGACGGGTTTCTCATTGTTCCACTGATACAAAGATCCAACAGATGCTCCTTTTGGCTGCTTTCGTCCCTTTCTTTTGCTTCGATTTCTTTGCTCGGCTCCTGCGCACTTTTGCATATCCAGTGATGCGCCCACGGTTGCCTAGTGGTACCACATAGAGACACAGTTTGGAGGAAGGGAGAGAGAGGGATTGCCTCATTTAACAGTTTTATATATATATATATATATATATATATATAGCAAACATGTAAAATCCCACTGAAGCAGAATTGCTGAATGAACAGATCTCTGGCAGTTTGATATGTAATTATTTTTATTTTATTTTTTTACTTAAATAATCTTTTACATTATCTTGAAGGATAATCTTTTACACGTTAATTTCCAATGCCCTGCAAAAGTATGCACATCCCTTTAGCTTTTCCACAATTTGTTACTTCATTTAACCCTAACGTCACTGTGTTTTATTAGGATTAAATTTTTTAGACCACCATAAAAAAAAGCAGCAAATGTGGAAGGGAAGGGATAAAAAACAAAATAGTTTTTGAAAAGCAAATATGAAAAGTGTGGAGTCCATAAAACATGTTGAAAAATACGATTTAGTCTAATTGAACTGCTTAGTCTACATACAAAATGCTTATTATATTGAAAAACTAACACTGTACATCACACTGAAGGCACTATTAATACAATAAAACCATGGTGGTAGAAGCATCATGCTGGGGGGTATGCTTTTCTTGAATGGGGTGGGATGGCTGGCCAGAGCTAATCACAGGGCAACAATGAAGAAAATCGATTTAAAATGTGCAACAGATGGGAGATCTTCGTCAGCTGGATAACCACTCAGCAGAAACTACAGTGGGATGATTTAGATTAAAGCATGTGCATTATGTTTTATCTTTGCTGATTACTGTTTTTGCTCCTCCTTTAAGTCTTCCCCTCTCTGCCCAAAATATACTGAGGTGTAGTTCTAACTTGGAGTATGAATTCCTTTAAAAAAGTCACTGTAGCTCCTTATTTTCCTAATAAATACCTCCACAGTGAGCCAGTGCGAGTTATCGATCTTCCATTATTCAACAGGTTTCTCCACAAGTCACTGAAACCTGTTTACAGGTTATTCTTCTGGGTCACCTGTGTTAACATTCTCCAGTGACCCTGCTACTCTCCCAGAGGGGACTTCACTTTATTTTCCTGATATATCTACACATGTTCTGCAGGGAGGGTTTCTCACACTTAACACACACACACACACACTAAATAATGGCACTATTAGCTCCCAGGTGCACAAAAAAACCTGCAACTAGAATTACTCATCATATTACCAAGATTGTAACCACGGAGGAATACACCCACACTGCCCAGGCTCACACACTGTGTCAAACACAGAAGGACAGGAGGAACAAAACAGCACCTCCTCTACAATAAATAGCTGATCTATCTCTTCTTCCTCTTTGTTTTTGCTCTCTATTTATTTTTTGCTGCATTGTGCAGAGGTTGAAAACAGCACAATTAACACTTTGTCGAGAACCCCCTGATGGGTGCAGTAGGAAATTTGCATTAAAATCTAGTATTTATATCAGTTAAGTCATAAAGTGGATTTATTTAGTTCTTATTTGCATATTCAAAGTACAATTGGAAGAAAACAAAGCACATTTTGTTACAATTTTCTACATCTAAGTGTATCACCACCCGACAGAAAGGAAATTAAATGTTTACATATTTTATTCAAATAATTAAAGGAAGATTAAATGTTTAGATTATGTATTGATTTCCTTTAAGCAATTTCCTTTAAGCAATAATTTATTCATCTACTAATTGAATTATTATCATGAATTGTTTTATGGTAGACTCAAAATGCAGACAGGACAGCATGATAAAACTCTTTCAAAATTGTTGTGGCTTTTGATTTTGGTGTGCCAAAATCATAAGATTTTGGCACACCAAAGAGGCCATCCAGCTGCCTCTTTAAAAACTTTTTTTTTCTTTTTTCCTTTTTTCTTGTTTGTCATGATGTCCACCTCATCATTGTTATCTTTCATTTAAACAATTTATGTCCACTGCAGCTTGTTTATTTTCCAACCATTGCTGGATCCACTGTCTGAGCTCACCAGGATCAATATGCTGCTAAGTCAGGCTGGTTCCAGGCAAAAAAAAAAAAAAAAAGAAAAGAAAAGAAAAAACTACCTCCCTATTCACTTGCAGCTCCCCGCAGTTTATCACATCACATTTCTTGTCTAGTCTGAACCCAGCAAGCCTCACTGTATGAACGGTAGCTTCTAAAAACAGCGCTTTGGCCTGACATAACTGTTTCCAAATGAATGACTGCATGGCAGGACGGTGAGAAGTTGAGATGCCTCAGAGCGCTGTCTGTGCGGCTCTGTGATGCAGCCCTCTTGAGGGGAACAGACAGGAAATGATTTCCCTATCAGTCACTGGGCCATCATAATTGCCAGGTGAGCATTAGCTATCCCGCCTCTGCAAGACTCTGTGCTTTTATAATGAGCGCAGAGGGACACGGGTCATCTAATCTCTGCATGCTGGCCCTCATTAAGAGAAAGAGCCCATTTTTTATGTTTGCAGAGTGAAAACAAGGCTATTAGTTCAAACTGTCCAACAACCAGCCAACCAGCACTATGAGCAACACATTTTTAATTGCTGTATTTTCTAAATGTAGTCATAGAGACAAAAGGCTTTTTTAAAAAATGTTTTGTCAAAATTTCTTTTCTGCATAAATTTTTGACAAAAAAAAAAGTAAAGCAATAAACTTCATGAAACAGATGATTTAATGCATTGACTTGGCTTCAGTAAGTATTTCCTTATTGGGTCATTCGAAGCAAACGCTTCGGAAAAACAATGTTGAACTTGTTACATTTATTTGCTTTTTTTGAAAAATTAAAAACAACAAAAAACATCTAAATATGTTTACAGGCCATGTATTTATTGTGATTTACCAACCAGAATATGAAACTAAATCATTTTCATTGTTCACTTAGTTTCCTAACTCTTCAAATGAAGTTATCTGTGTGACAGCTATTTATTTTGAACTAAAGATTATTGAAAATGAAATGGCAACATTCTTTAAAATGTGAAAATAATAATGTACTTGCAGTTTAGATATTATTCCTACTTCGTTCCTACTTGTATCAGATTATAGAAAAAAAATATCTTTTCTGTCATTTAGAGTTCTTTCAACCCTTTGTAAAATTAATTTTTATAATTGACATATCTTTCTGTTTATTGAGTACTTTTAACAATAATGTTGAACTTTAAGTATTATCCAGGTTTAGCATGTTTTGCATCACACTTGATTCTTCAAGTGTTTATAATAATTTGTCATATATTTCCAAAAGAATAGAGATTGTATTCCTTGTGTGCGTGTGTGCGTGCGTGCGTGCGTGCGTGCGTGCGTGCGTACGTGCGTGCGTGTTTGCAGAAAGAGACTTCATTGATTAATACTTCAAGAATCAACTATTAACTTATTTTTTTGGACTGTAGGCACCGTAGACTAACAGCACTGTCCACCTATTGCTGCACACTGCTAGTCAGCTGTCTAACAAAGGGCAATTACACTTCTTTCTTGCTTCATTCAGTTACTCCAAAGAGCAGAAAGGCAAAAAGTATAATATTCTGAAAAACAAATGGAAACTAATCCTAAACTTTGCAGATGTTTATTTCACATTTCTGTTTCACTAAATTTATTAAAATAAAAATGTCAAATGCACTAAGGCTACTAAATAAACCATTTATTTTTGGGCATAAACAAAGCCCAATTATATGTTATTTATTTGTTTGAAAACTTTAAGTGGTAGTTGGTATTTTATTTTCACCATGGTAAAACATTTGCTGTTCAACACTCTGAGGAGCTGTCATTGCATTGTTGTTATAATGTGCTTGATGCATGAGAGGAGGCAGAGCTGCACTGACGGCAAGCCAGTCAGGCACAAACACTCTCAGGACGGATTCACCAAAGCTTCTGCTTCCACCCGCCATTACCAGAGCAGAGTCTCTGTATCATTTACAGAGCTCTTACGAAGGAAGATTTGAACCTCACATGATGCTGCAAGTCAAATACACCTTTTGTAATGACACAGCTTGCCAAATATTACATAAGTCTATGTGCCTGTATTTAGAGAAAAGACTAACCACATTCATGTAAATTTGCATAGAGAACACCTGTGGCAAAAAAGTGTAGGATTTTCAGAGGCCGGTGCTGTCTGCAATGTGTAGTTAGTGATAAATATTTACTTTGTCCTAGAAGGTATAAATAAATTTATTAAAATTAGGCAAGCTGGTGCACTGCTGATGTCACACAAACAGGGCAGGTCATCAGCCCTCTCTGTCCTGGTCCTTCTAAGTGGTCTCCCAGTTTTTCTGCTGGGGACTCGGTTCTGGGTCTGACCTGCAGTGTGGGAGATAATGAATAGGCTGGGTCAGGGTCTCATCGGTGCTCTACATCTCACCCTATGCTTCTTTAGCCTGGGATCTGCTGCTCCCATGCTTTGACATGGGAGCAGCAGAATTGTTTTATTGGGAGTTTTTTTTTTAATGCACAACATCTAATTTTTCTGTATGCATGTGTGTATGTGTGTGTGTGTGTGTGTGTGTGGGGGGGTGTGGGTGTGTGTTTGTGCATGTGTGTGCGTGTGTGGGTGTGTGTGGGGGGGGGGGGGGTGCGTGTGTGTGTGCGTGTATACAGAAGCTTCATTTGAATAAGTATAAAAGGTACTTAAGTTCATCTAGTATAACTTTGTATTTTTCTTATAAAATTACAAAGTTCATTATGGTTTACTGTCAAAAACAAACAATTGCAAGCAAAAAGTGTAATTTCGTTAGCAAGTTCTGAGTAAATCTAACATAATGAAGTTGCTTGTCACCAGTAGCTCAGATTTGAACCTAACACATGGACTATGAGAATGCAGACCCTCACAATTATGTTTAAACAGGCAGACACGATTACAGAGAATCGACTAATATTGTACCCATTAGATTACATATTAGACCAACCATGTTCAGCTTAGTATCACCCATAGCCACAGAGATGTCAGCAAAAATACAAGGCATTGTGCACAAACCAAGATATGACCACCAACAAAGAGTCCGTCGAAAGCTTTGTTTGAATCACTATCCAACAGCAGCACTCCTTTAATCCCGCAGGGCGCACAGGCTTTGTCAGTGACAGCCCCGAACAAGAGAGAGGTTAAGGTCCAGGCTTGTTCTTGTCACACACGAGAAGGTAGCTGATGTACAACACTGTGCACCAAATTGGAAAATATGCAGATTAGTTCTCATCTATAATTGGGAGGGTTTTTTTGTGGGTTTTTTTTAGTGCAGAACATTTTGCAGAACAGACAATTTCAGAAAGTGGAACTTCCTATTTTATAACACATCTTCGGACATAGCTAACATACCGTTTCCTGCATCATTTTAAAAAGCTTTGATGATCCTCTGCAACCCGTTTCTTAAAAGGATCAAATCTGATGCGCACTCAGTCGTAGAATGTGTGCAAACACTGTTCTTATAGTCTTACAAAGTTTTCAGTTGGATTTAGGTCTACTCTAGACTTTGACTGGACTATTCTAACACAAGGACATGCTTTTCATCAAAACCCTTCAATTGTAGCACTGGTTGTATGATTAGGATGAATGTCAGCTGGAAGTTGAGCATAATCGTTTTCTTTCATGCTGTGGTTATAAAGGTATGACCACAGCATGATGCCCCCACCTCTCTGCTTCAACATGAGGATGGAGATCAGAAACATGAGGATGGAGATCAGGGTTATGCACAGATAACAATACAAGGCCACGTCAAAAAAAATTATTGTTTTCTTTTCTTGGTGTTCTACCTCTGATGAAATGCGCACAGAAGCCCCTTTCTGCATCACTAAATAAAATGTGTGTCAACTGATCAGAGGCCTTTTGATGATCTTCTGTAACCCAGTTCTTAAAAATAGCCTAGTTAAAACTCGAAGGGCGGGAGGAGATGGGATTGATTTATTAATCCAATCAGACCGATGTGGGACACTAGATGCTTTTGACCCCTTCTCCAAATCAACTAAAACAGCACTTGAGGTATTTCTCCACGAAGATCAGACAATCTGATCTAATTTCTCATCTTCCCCAATAATCTTGGCAATCAGAGATGGAGCAGGAAGAACAAAAAAAAAAAAACAGCCTCAGCTTTGATCTCGACTTCGATTGATTTGCTCCTCTACGGCCTCCCTGCAAATGTGTGGCTTCCTCGCTAAAAATTCTCTGTATTCTCATTTTACAGCTGGTATATCGATTTTTGTATTTTTTCAAACAATTCTGTTCACATTAAAAACACATGGTGTGAGTTTCCCTTTTTCCCCTAAACAAGATCTGAGAAATGATCAGCAGACCCAAAGGGCTCTCCTTTGTGATGTGAAAAGGAAAAAAAGCATGTGGATGATAGGGCAGATCAGATTTAAACTGGGTCGAAATATGCAGCTTTCAAGTGATGAATGTAATTGTCAACATCTTGTGGTAATCAACTCAAATTACAGCTAATTAGGACGGAAAATGACAATGGTGTGTCTTAGAAACGTATAGCTATCAGCTATACTTCCCTATCATTCAGAACAATAAACTCAGTCGTTAATTTGGAGCATTATGTTGTGATATCATATTTCTTTTTTTTTTCTTTTTTTTTCCAGTTCAAGAAAGATCCTATTAGAGGCTCTACAAGTCAAAAATAGCAGCTGACCTGGAGTGTTTTGTAGAGCAGCTTCTGAAGATTGATGATTGATTAGTGCACAATTACTGCTGAAAGCAGCAGGACTTCTCCTTCTAATCGCTGCTTTTGTCACAAAAAGAAGATTATCACACAGGAGATGCTACTTAGAGCCACTTCCTCCCTGAAAATCAATAACAAGAAAAAATACCCAAGAGACCATGAACATACATCTGATATATCTCAGTTAAATCTCCGGGCTGGCTTTGCACGTAAACAGACAGGTGCTGTGCATTTTTGTCCGTGTGTGGGGGTGTTTGTGTGCCTCCTGTGGCTGTGGACCTGACCGCATTGGAGATACTGTCCTGATACCATGTCTAATTAAAGCTGCTTTTCAATGCTGGCGCTTTGGAACCTCAGGTCCCCTCAACAATTAAAGTGCAGGATTTCTCTTATGGTCTTGAGTAGAAGAGAAGAAACACGTTAAAAGGTTTGATTATCTCCCGACTTTCTCCTCGGCTCTAACCAAAAAAAAAAAAAAAAAAGAAAGAAAATATATGTATGTATATATATATATATATATACATACATATATTTTCTTTTTTTTTTTTTTTTTTCCAATTCCAATTCAGTCCAGACGTGTAGTTCTATTCAGATCAAGATGTACGCAGTCCACTTCATTATAAACGGAGTAAAAAACACAATCAAAATTTGACAACGGGGTCAGAACAACTTCTTAACTGTAGCTCTTGGGGAGGGTTCCCAGTCTGCAACTGTCAGTACCTTCAAGAAAGGGAAAGTGTTAAATTGACAACTAGGTCATGGGGAGTCAAGGCCCACTGATGCAGAAAAGGCATGATCACAGAAATATAAAGAGCAATTTAAAAAGCAAGAAAATTCTGGCTTCATCATGCTGCGAGTGAGACTTTCAGCAGATAACAGAAACATTTTTTACCCTCTTGTACTTTCAAATCATGTCTGTCATGGAGATTTAGAGATGGTGGCAGACCTTTGGAAATCTTAGAGTTAATGATAACGATCTACATTAGCAAATGGACTAGCAAACAGCACTGTGACTGCTGTTTTAGGGTTATGGTTAGTGACCTGTCAGCGTTTTTCACGAGTTTCAAATGTAAATCTTTAAATTAATTTGCCTCTGTTTTAAAATAACACTGTTTTTTCAGAATTTACTTTTCCATCTCAGACTGGTGCCATTCTGCCTCTGCTTTTAATATAAAGTCCAATGATGGATGCCACAGACAGTTAAAAAATACAACTCCTGCAGCATTGTCTTGTCGCTGCCGCATAGCCACGTGCTGAATGTATCTTGTCAAGTTTAACCTCTGACCCATTCAGTCACTCCTGAAGCCTGCTTTGTAACAGAAATAGTTCTCCTGACAAAAAAATTTTAAAATCCTTGACATCTTGTTCTTCACAGCCACAATTATGCTCCACAGTTTTACGTAACATGTTTGACAAACTGGAACTTTCAGTATCCTGTTATTGTGTCCTGATATAACTTTTTTTTTTGGTGTGCTACGTGTGTAGATTTGCTATTTTAGTAGCATGAAAAATGACAAACAGGGAAGGAGAATGATTCTGCATTTTGTAGAACTTAGACATAGTCCTATAGTTTCTCAGCTGACAATAAGCTTGGAGAGAAAGGACTAGAGATAACAGTGTCTCACCTGTGCAAAATGAGAGATTTTGGGGGGGGGGGAAGCAAAACACAATGGTCTCTATACACATTCATGCTTTTATATTTCCTGAACTTCAATGACTCCATGCTTTCAATAACTGGGAATTATGCGGCCTTGAGCACGCTCTGCCTTCAAGAGCCAAAGTGTCCCTCAGCCAGCCACTGATAAGGCTTCCATTAGGACTGGTATTCAAAGCCATCGCACCCCTTAATGCACTCCTTTGGCCTGGCCACAATACCACAGTATCTTATCCTCACAGGACCGGTTAACGAGCCTGTGTTTGGTCTCCAACAGGTGTGAGAGTGTCTGAAACCTCAGTCGGACCCCAAAGGGTCCCTGCTGAGAAAGTGGTGGATCACTGGTGTGTTGTCAACTCTTCAGGAGCCGTTAATGGCTTTACTGAGATCACCTTGGAGAGGTTCACTGAATATCATTGAACATGCAAAAAAGGGGAATGATTAAAGATGTAAATGGCATAGAAAAAATCTATCTCCCTTTTATATTCAAACAGTTTCTTTCTGAACAGAAACTTTAGTGTGCATTGGTATTGTCCAATTTTACTCTGAAGCTCTGAATAAAATCCAGAGCAAGCAGCTGACTGCAGAAATCCCCCCTGCGGGTCTGAGGGGAGATTTCTGGTGTTAAAGCCACCTGGTGTGATGCATGGGTCAATGCTGCACTGTTGGTGTTATAAAGATGAATGTTAAGGTCACATCCTCAGTTACATCATGATTTTATCTTGTCTGTTGCTCTTTTTTTCCTTTCCTTTCAGAAACTCCTGTAGACAGAAATGAACATCTTTTTGGCAAGGTGGAAGATTTTGTTACAATCTCTTGCAAAGAAGGGCCTGCATAGATTTGGCCTGATACTTAAAGTTGTTCATGACTTCATCATCTGTCAGGAAAAGTCAAGTACCCTCCTCCTGATGGGCAGCTTTGTTCAGATCATGGGAAGTGAAGAATTACTGGCAACCTTTATTTAAAATTTCTTACAAACCAATGAGTAGCTTTGGTTAAAGCATGTAAATAATCAAATGTTATAAAAATCCGCTTTCCCTCGAATTAAAAGGAGGTGTAAACTCAGAATTATGTTTCATCAATGTTACAAGGACAACGTTTTCAGATGATTCATCTACGTCTCATTTTTTATAGATCACAAAACCCTGACGTTTTAAGAGATTTTTACACTTTTGAGAACCACCACAACTTGTGACCAAAACCTGACATTGTTCACTTGAAGTAAACAAGCTACTAGGCATATGTTCAACACATCTGTCTCCTATTGGCAGAGTTATGTCGAGCAAGAAGCAACTGACTACAGATTACGCATTTGGGGGTGGGGGGGGGACCTTCAATATTATTGTTACCAAACAGTCCAAATGTCTTTTTTGTTTTGTGAACTTCTGTAACGTAAATGTGCTGACCTAATACAAGCACAAACGGCTTTACGGCACGATGAGTGTAAAGGTGGAACAAAAGAATAATACAGGCTCTTTAAAATAATGATGAGCTCTGCAATATTCAAACCGCTCAGTGCCCACTCTGCCTCTTTTCTCAGCCCTGTTCAGGGAGAGTAATTTCCCCCCCCTTTCAGAGTTTAACAAAGCAAGAGTCCTCTGAAAGGTCAAGCCTTTTTAGCTAAAACGTGCACAGAAGAATGAGTCATGTCAGGAGTTCTTTCGTTAGCTGACAACCACAAGCTCCTTATACACACTGGACAAAAGGAGAATGTAACATCCATCGCAAACTACTCCTTTCTTTTATTGTAAAATACGGTCCAAAATTTACCAAAGACACCACATGAAGCCTGGCGATGAGATGTGCAGGGGTCTCCAAAGCCCACTGTAAATTCAGAGAACTTAAGGAAAATGTTGTATTCACATTTTTAATTTTAACAAAAACAAAGGCAAAACATACAGTTATCACTTTGCAGTCTGCATAATGAAACAAACATTACATTTCTGTGTTACTCTGTGCACTTTATCGGAAAGACAGTCGATTAACATGTAATACAAAAGAGGTGATCAAAACGTACTCTGAATGCCAAGTAAGGATTCTGTGAAGATTTCAAGTAGCTACAACAGTTACTTCCTCCTGTGTTCTTACCTGAGGTCCTTAAAGTAATTTAAGATTTATCTTTGGGGTAGTTATAGTGTCTTGCAAAAGTATTAACATTAACTTTTTTTTCCAAGCTTCACATGGCGCATCGATCCATCTATCGTCTCTAACTTCATATCTTAAAGCTGCAAGTCTTTTTGTTTACATCTACACCTAATATGCACATATAAATTCTAATTCTGTTTTTTTTTTTTTTTTGCAAATTTGCTCAAATACAGTCAAAGTTGATCAATATAATCTGTGAACATTAATTTTCTCAGTACAGGCCCTCAACCAAATTTAGGATTAGGCAATCCAACACATAAATGTGCTTTGATCTTTTGCAAGACACTGTATCAAAACACAGCCTAATTATGAAACCGATATTCCAAAACCAGTATTTCAGTACCTGTTTTTTTTTTCTTTTTCAAAATCTTTCAATCACCTTTTAAACAGATGGGTGTTCAAACTTACAAGATCATAGAAAAATAACCGGTTCTTTATTTACAACATCAACAGTGATACAAACAAGTTCACAGCCTTATGTACAACATCCGTTTTCGTAATCCAGCACAGCGGTGCAATCAAAAGTCCCTCTCACATTTCTATGGGCATCAGATGAATATGACACTGTAGCAGATGCCTGCTGAAGTGAAAGAAATGAATGCGTCCGTGAACCTGTTCGAGATATGGCTGGGTTTTTTTTTCATATATGAATGCGCTTCTGATTTTATCTGTGACAACATGGCAACAGAAAGACGTTTGAACAACAAGCTATGTGTCTGAAGGCACATATTATACAACCCTGCTCCAGGACAGTTTGGTTTCTTCATCTCCCTTCTGACAATGAGAGAAATCCTTTAAAAACATTCCAGTCAACATTCCTGGTTTTAGGAAAGAACTATGATCCCATTTCACTTTCTCCTATTAATTAAAAAAATGCTTCAAAACAATTCTTTCAATTCCTACAACAATAATACATATATAAAAAAAAAATACGGGCATTTTTTTCATACAAAGCTTGACATCCTTCATAATCAACACAAAAGCAAGAGAAAATATTTGAGGTATTTTAAAGAACAAAAATTGTACCTTCTTTTTACACGACAAAAGACCCAATTAAATCAGTTTTGAGCTACAACAGTATGGCATTGCAAGCGTGTCAACGGAAACGAAAATGAATTTTTGTTCCTTGAAACAGACTTTTTTTACTAGAGCGCTGCTGATCGTGGTGCTTGATTGGTACCCAATTTAGGCCATAAATGACCTTAGTTAGAGTTATGGTCAAATTTACAGGGTCTGCTTTGGAGTGAGAATCTTAAAAGGCAAATACATTTTAGAGCCAGAAAACCATAAATTGTTGTAAGTATAAAGCATAACTAAATCTCAATTGGCATCTTATTGTTTTTCAAAGCAGATAAGTACCATTACATTAAACCTACAAATGGCATGAAGTTTTGTTTTAAACTTTATTTTATAAGCATATGCTTGTGGTCTGTAAAGCGTTTTCTATTGGTCTGACAGGCATCTGCAATAAGAAAATTGAACCCCAAAAATCTGGTCATTCACATTTATTTAATGATTTAACAAGGGGCACAATTGTGCCTTCACTCGCTGTTTTTTATGATGCATAATGTATTTCATGGCTACAAATTCAGGTGTCAACATGTGATCATGGGTCTCCAGTTTCTGACACGAAGCTTGTTAGCTCTGCATGATGCCCCTTCTGAAATGAGCACAAAGTTTACAGCAGTGTCCTGTCAAACAAGAGGGGAGCAAAAAAAATGAAAAAATAAATTGCATCAGTGTCAGAGAGGGTATGTTGTACAGCAGTTTGACAGCATGCCTCCCACAGAGTTGATGCTGACCCTCTGATGGCAGCAGCTGCTGTGATGGGAAACACCCACAGCTCCCAAAATATATGCCTCTTTGTTTTTGAGAAAAGTGATAAATGCAACCACTAGCTCCTGTTTTATTATAAAGCCAAGGTGAGCAGAAATAAAATGTTACCTCATGCTTTGTGACCACACTTTCTAACTGAATTCATCTTAGAAATCCTAGGGTAAACCTATTTATTTTTTTATCTGAGCAAAGCAGATAGCGATGATAAATATAGATGAGCAGCGAACCAGCTGTGCTGATAAATCTGATGAACTCGCTAACATTGCCGAGCATGTTTGGAGATTTCAATATTTTACCAACTCTTCTGTTTACGCGTTTGACCTCCAGCAGAGAAGTTTTTTTTTTTTTTACAAGCAAATGCGTGTTCTTCATGCTCAGACCCCATGCATGGTCCTCCCAGCCTGGACGCAGCCTAGAGCTACGCCTCATTGTGTGGTCGGAAAGGCAGGTGCTGCCGTGCATAAACCTGAGGCCCCGCCTCAACAGGATACGAATCCATAGAGGAAGCTAATCCTCTGCTGCGTCTCTGCGACTGGTGGCCAGGCAGCTACAGGAGGAAGCATATGTTGTGTGTTAACAGCCACCTGGTGAGGGTGTGAATGGCACCCTCACCAGTCGGGTAAGGAAAAGGAGGAGGAGGAGGAGGGAATGCCGAGGTGAAGGATCAGATGCTCAGGGTCATGTTACGGAGCAGCCACTGCTGGGAGCGGCTGCCGCTGCAGTCTCTCAGGGTGGGGACCATCTTGTCCTCCTCGGACGGCATGTCCAAGCACTGGTTGCTATTCACGTGGAGCAGCGTCAGTTGCTGAGAAGAGAGCAAACACAGGTGATTACCGCTGTGGCTGGACAAATTCCTTCCAACTGTAATTTTTTTTTAACTGTAAACACAAACCCATTTAGGCGGAAAAAGGTGAGAGGAATGCTTTTGAAAGTCAGAACGCGCATTTCGGTCATAGAAACCGAGGCTCCTGTAGGAGGAATCGATGGTTGTTTCCATTTAGCGTGAAAGGCAGAAAACCCAAAATACACCCGGTGAAGTTTCTTTTCGTATGGAGCTTCAAAAATAATTTGTCACATTACAAAACACAAAAGCTGAAGTATTTTATAGAGACTGAAAACTGCATTTCTTTTCAGGCACCCTGGATTGTTGGTAGAACCAGGAATCAGTGCAATTTTAGATGCAAATCCTTTGCTACCAGCTTTGCTCATCCAGAGACTAAATCTTCTTAATATTCTTTGTTGCAAAAACAGCTCAAACTCAGTCAGATTGGATGGAGTGTGTTTGTGAATATCAATTTTGAGATCTTGCCACAGATTCTCAATTAGATGGTACATTTGCATTTGCACAATGCTCTTTTCATCTGTAGAAATGGAATAGTCCACTGGATTTTATTTGAGAGCATCCAAGAAAAATTAATTGAAAAAAAACCCCACACTTTTAAGATTTTTAGTATTTTTAAAATACACATAATTTTCCTTCCACTGTATAATTCTATACTACACTGTAGGCATCTATCACATAAAATTCCCATGTAAATAATAGAAACACACTGAATATTATAGATGCAACATGATAAACATGTGAATAGGTTCAAGGGTGTATTGCCTTTACAATATCTAGTATTTAAAATCATTGGATTGGGGTTAATATATTTTTAGTATATTTATTTAACAATAGCACAGCCAAATACAAACGTATAAAAGCAAGACCTCGTTCCAAAAAGTACAAACAAATAGGCTATGCCTGTGTATTTTGATAACATTGACCTCAAAACAAAAAGGAGAATTCAGAGGCCACGTCATACATCACAGCCCAGCCGTGGCATTGTCTACAAAATAAATTGGCCTTGACACAAGTTGTTTCAGGATCTGTCAGATTGAGATCAGTTGACAATGACTGATTAACAGGTCTGCTTCATGAAAGACGTCTCTGGAAAATTAATGACGTCTGAATTCCATTAAGTAGCTTCTGGATTCGTGCGCGCCGGCTCGCTGTCACAGCTGTGATTTTACTGAGGCGCCAGAATAGAACAGGGCCTTCCTTCATCAGTGTAATTATTGTGTTTCTCTCCTGCCGTTTGTCCCCCTCTCACCTGTCAGCCCCTGTCTCTCCGCTGCTCTGTCAAGTTAGCTAGAGAAGCCAGGCGACAGAACGATAGAAAAAAAAAAAAGAAGGCCCCACCTGTTGTGAAGAGACGAACCCAACCACCGCATCGAAGCGTACCACAGGAGAAAGGCTATCTACCGTGACGGCAGCAGACGCAACTCCCCCAACACCCTAGAACAGCAGGAGAGCTCTCAGTGGTTCTAAATTAACCATTCATGTGCTCATGTGGATGATGTGTTCACAACCTTACTTCTTTATAGGGTTGCCTTTCTTGTCCTATAATTACACACGCAGGATAAAATGGACTGCATTTGTTTTTAAAAACACTTTTTTAGAGTAAAATTTCTTACAAACCAATGAGTAGCTTTGTCCTGTCGTTGGAAAGTCAACTCCAGTTTCTCTTTAAGAACTATAATAATAAGCTACAGGAATTACATTTAAAAGAATTTCAAGCCAGTTCCTGCTTTGAAACAGAGGTGTGAGACAGTAGTTTCAGGGTCTTACTATTACTTTAGAACAAATTTATAGTATCACATTAGAAATCAGAGGTCTCAAATGGTAATTTCTGAAGAATGTAAATCTCTCCTTAACTTTGGGTTTTTCAAAAGGCTGCCCACAGCTGGTCCAAAACCGAGGGAGGCAGAAAAGGATAAAACAGACTAACTTTGCTGTAATCTGTTCACCCATCCTGTTATCTAATGAAAGTCTTACTCTCTCCCTGACACATCTTGCTATGTTGTAGAAAGTTTTATTTAAATGCGTTTCCTTGACTTTATTTTTTAAACACCACTTTGAAACTAAGCAGCTTTACATCTTCTTCACGTCTATTAAAGTCTAGACCAAAGAGTGCCGTTTTCCAGGTGACCCGGTAGATCTCGGAGTGGATTCACTGGTGTATAAAAAATTGGACCTTTGAGTTTCCAGCCAGTCGGTCAGGTGTCAGAGCTCATTAAGCTGAAAATATTTGGTCACCTGCAGATTTCTCGGCACATCACTTTCAGTGACTCAAATCGAGCAATTTCGTACCACAAGGTGCTGCTGCAGAATGAGTTCAGAGGAAGATCACAATTTATACAGTGAGAGTTTGTTTTAGATTTCAACCAACAAGCATCGTTTAGAAATTAAAACCCACATTCACTGGGAAATCTCCAGTGAATGTGGGGTTTTGCTTATCATTGCGGAAATACACAAAAAAGGTTCCATTATGCTGCCAAGGATCTTTCTCCCCTTATTCTTCAGTCTCCACTGGGCTTCTCATGTTGTTTCAACCAATAACTATTCTAACAAAAATATTTTCTTAGCAATAACACCATAAAGGTAATTGATAGCGTTTTTATTTTACACCTTATTTGATGTCACTCCAATATCTGTACTGAATTTTAAATGGATCACAGTTGAAGATTTCTGGGATTACAATCTGGTGTTCTAATACCATAACTTCTAGTTTTTTTGTTTTTTTTTACGCATAAATGTCAAACACAGTCACTAATTCCTGAAATGTAAAAGTTAAAAATGTAATTTCATGTTATATGTTACTTATATATTTTGAAAGGTAAAAAAAAAATTAAAAAATCTCTAAATGTTTAGGATCATATTAAAAAATATAACTTATTTTTAATTGCATCTTAATTCTACTAGAAAAAATTTCATTTTCAGAATCGGACGATTTTTATGTTGCTTTTTAAAGAAAAAGTTTGTGATTGGTGCATCTCCAGTTAATTGTAAAATATGTATCTCCACTTTACCTCCAGTTAATTGCTGGAGATGCACCAGCATCTAATTGGTTTGTAATGAAGGTTTGCAAAATCTATATTACAAAGGCAAACAGTTCTGTATTGTAATATAATTTATGGGTATCTTTCAAAGTAAGACTGCAATAGCAAAGCGGATATAACCCCCGGTTTTACAGTAAGCGCAGCCTTATCTTGGGAGTCATTCTTTACCAATATGAGGTAAAATACATATGAAGAACTATAATATTCAGTCTGTGATTGCCACAGCGTTTTTTTATCCTACATTGGAGGCACACTGTAATTGTTCATTAAAACAAGATTGTGCTTTGGCCGTTGACGGAGGATCTCCAGACTAATGAGCTCGCAGAGACGCTCGGGCCATGTTTGATCTTAAGCTATAAAAACACAAGGACCAGTATTTCTCTGCCCAGATATGAGGATGTGCACACACACACGTATTCTTCCTGAAGTGCACGTTGCAGACTGTCCAACAAGGCTCATTTGTTCAAACAGAGTGAGAACAAAGAGCAGGTGGCACACGATCCTTCGCACCTGCCAAAAAGACTGGAGAAAAGAACAAAGAGGTTGCTTTATTTAGAAAAAGGGAAAAAAAATGATAAAAAAGAAGAATGATATAATCCTGACATAAAAAGAAAAACTGTTTGTATCATTTGAAAATGATGAGCAGTAGTATCAATAAAAAGACTTTACGCTATCAAAACGCCACAATATTTCAGCTGAAGTCTGGCTCATGAAGCACCATCCGGTTGCCGTCACGCATGTAGCCTCGCCAGGCAAAATGCATCCATGCTATTATTATTCGATCTGGATATAACAGCGAGTTCTTTAAAAAGAAAAGTAGATTCTCAATATAAAGGGTGTCAAACTTAAAGTTTAAAGGAACATATTTCTTTAGCTACCCACTTGTGACGACAGAGTAGGCTAATAAAGACATCATCTGGATGCAAAAATTGTTCAGTCTGTATATTAATTTTAAAGTTACAGTTTGGTTTCAACGTCCCGTGCTTTAATTTAGACACAAATAGAAGATAGATTGATTACACAACAACAAACCCCCATGAAAAAGCTCAGTGTTTTAACAAGACCGTGTGTGTGTGTGTGTGCGTGTGTGCGTGTGTGTGTGTGTGTGTGTGTGTGTGTGTGACACCTCAGTATATTTTCATACACAAAACAACTTATTATCATTTGGCTGTTTGGCTGATACCTCTACTATCTAAGAGTTTTACATTTGCTCTGCATACTTTATTGGCTATTTAACCCTGTAGTCAGTCTAGGAACCTTCAAGAAGTCACAGAATAGCATACATGTTTTACTTTTTTTTTTGCGCAATCCACAATAACACAAAGCTGTCTAAATAGAACAAAAAGTGCTGATTCATGATTCATTAGCAGTCTGGCCATGGAGTGAACCCCTGCAGCTGGTAGGGCTTGCTGCAACTGAACTCCAATAACATAAGGAAATGTTGCAAAATGTCTTGCAAGTATTTTGTTGTAAAATAATTGAAACCTCACTACGCTCTGGAATCTCATTATAAGCTTGACTATAATGTCTAGAAGTTGATAATATTTTAATGCTGGACCAAAACTTATTCGTTATATCACAATTATTAATGATCTTTGCTGGAGGAAGACGCATCAGGTTGACTCAGTTGTTATTGAGAGACATATTTTTCTTTTCATTTAAAAATTCCAAGTTATAATAGCAGGAGACATTAAGAGAGGAGTATGACAATGGAGGGCAGGGAAAATGCACCTTAAATGAAATTAGCAGAACTGTGGAAGTCCAGTTCTTTGCTCATAATTATTTCATGCCAGCTTTAGGGCAGAGAAAACTCCCATCCTAACCTCTTAGCAAATGAAGCAGGGCCTCTGGAGCAAGTTACAGACCGTTTGCACAGCTGAGACCAGCTAATTAAATGAAGACTGCTTCGAACCGTCCTTCCTGTCACCAGGCAGCACACTACACTTGCATCGAGGCATAAGAGTCACCATTTTGACTGTGGAGATCTACGAGGCTGACTTATTTTCCTTTTTTTCCTTTTCTTTCTTTTCAGGCGCTTTCCTTTTATTTCAAGGCAGAGTGAAGCAATAGTTTCGTTTGCTTTAATGATGACTGGGTCTTGCATCCGTGCTTCCTTCTTCTTAGGGCAATGTCAGGAGGAACTCAGAGCGCGACCAGCAAATCAGGCCATCTAACAGCACGTCACTTTGCTGCCATGACTCCGACACACACCACAAGTTCTGGGAGCTCCTCGCTCAATTTACGGAGCCGGGACACAAAAACCGTGGCGTTCTACATGCTCTTTAGCCGTTTGAGAGTCACCGAGATTCAGGACTCTGAAGTGCAAACTTGAGATAAGTCTGCAGAGCAGAATAGGCTATAGAGAAAATGACAGGCGCAAAGGCGGGAAAATAACAACTCTGAAATGAAAAAAAAAACTGGAGCAAAAGAACATCTCTTACAGAGCTATGTAAATAAGTAGGCAGAGTGGTGAAAAGCCCAGATGATTGGGATTCATTGCTTTAACAATCTGAACATGGCACACAGTGTGCACAGCTGCTTCAGGCCAATAAGAGAGCCATCTGAGTGTCCAGAGCCATGAAAAGGTAGCGCCACAATGAAGGATCACTTCAAAGAACTTGTAAACAATAGCTGACCCATTTCAATCATGTGTGCTGGTAGATAATCAGCTAAAAATAAACACGTCCTCCTCCGTTTCAAACATCACTCACCAGGCGTGGGCAGACCAGGACACAGCCAGTGAATATTCACATCAAAATAAAACATTCATGTTGGAAAATAAATGTCAAATGAGATCTAATTTAGCATGAAGTCTAGCTAAAGGTCCTGCAGATAAGATCTTATACACTGAAGCATCTTGAAGGGACATCTGTCACTGCTTAATGTGCTTCTGCCCTGTCTTCATGGATTCCCTCTAAAAGGTCACCAGTAAAAGCTTTTTAATGCTCCGTAGAACAATCTGCATCCACATTCTAAGACCTGAAAGAAGCACAACATGCTCCGAATCCATCTGCTCTTCCTACAAAAGGAAAATAAAATATCTAAAGTGACAATCTGCTCTGGAGGCAACTACCGACTAAACAATCTAACCGATCTAAACTACATTGCTAAACTAGATCGCGACAGCTAACATGTGCTCACCTCATGCCCCCCAAAACGCTGCCCCAAAGAGCAGATGTTAGTTTAGAGAATATAATCGGTGGGACTGAAGTAAAGGTGCCTAGCGACCTCCAGGCGGGTGTAGTTGTGGAGGATCCACGCCTGCAAAGGGCTGTTGTTACAGTACTCCACAGTGGGGCCGTAGGTGCCGTCCTCCAGACGGCTGATGGTCAGGCATGACTGGGTGATGATGTGGAGGAAGGTGTGTTTCTGCACGGATCCAGGAAGGAAGAGGAACACATGGTTGTGAAGGCAAGTAAGATAATTATTTATATTCTCTAACTGGGGTGTCAGGTTTTTTTTTTTTTGCAGCAAAAACAAACAAAGCTAAAGAGAATCATAACTGGAACAAATTGTTTCAACCAAACTTTGACACTACGTACAATTTTAATAGTCCCAGTTGAGGAAAAACTGTTTACTACAGTCTCAGGCTTCAGGTGTATTTAAAGGCATTAGTATGAATGCCTTTAAATACATTTTTAAAAATTATGCCAATTTTTAAAAAATGTTTATAAGCGGATGTGGCCACCCTAATCTTTAGCTTTCTCTACTTTAAGTCAGAACTTTGTCTTGGCTGCTCCAATGAGTTAATATTACTTTCACTTAAAAGAAATACAGTGGTAAATTGAGAAGATAACTTTCAACTTAAATCTGCTAGAAATAATTTGGATTAATTTGGAAGGTACACATGTTTACCTATTGTGAACTTTTATTTTAGTATAAAACTTTGTGAAACCATGACAATATTGTGAAATTTTGGTATTTTTGTAAAAACTGATCATACCGTTATAAATCTCATTTCGGTTTATGTCTAAAAAGCAGACAGTCTCAGATGATTATATTTTAGATAGACTGCTTATATTTAAATATTGAATATGATGTGTATTTAAGATAATTCAGTTTGCATTTCTCAGTCACAAATTTTCACACAAGCATAATGTAAATGTCATTCATGAAATGTTAGAATTTTGAAATGTTAGCGGCACATCTTAAAAAAAAATTAGGACAACAGCTTACTTTTTTTGACAACGCATAACAGCATTTAAAATTAAAAGAGGCTGCAATTAACATTACAACAGGAATATGAAAACTTAAATGTGTTAAAGCGAAACTGATGACCAGATGGAGTTTTCCACGGTTCTCTAGTGACCCAGGATTCAGACTCTGTCAGTCACACCTGTGCTAAAAATAACATTGACCGCAATAGTCGTGAAAACCCAACGCTGTTTACCGGTCTGGTCTGCTTCATTCATTCATTATTTATTCACAATTTTTTTTTTCAACTTTACGAAAGCGCCCTGAGAACAAAGCGTAATTAAAGAATTTCCCCTGGGGTTTTGCTCGGTGCTTGATGGGAACAGCCTGTAGGCTTCTTCGCCTCGCTATATCGAAACATCAGCAATGTGACAACTCAATCACTCACAGATTACACTGCTGGACTTTTCAAGCATCTCTCCGGAGATTTGAAAATTCATAAATAGTTAAAACACAAATGCTTTTCCAGTTCCATAAGCCCTAATGTGTTTTGACCAGTCAGGCAATGAAGTCTTAAGACGGCTTAGGGAAGAATATTTGTACTTCTCCCAGGAGCATAAAATGTCGTGCTGTGTCTTGTACACAACATCTGCTTCTTCATTTGGATGAATATTAAAGTTTCAATTTGCACAAACAGGAGTGTAAGGTAAAATGAAACCTTGGTGTTTAATATTCAGAATAAACCAATGCCATTAATCTTACTTTGATTTCCTCTTTTGCTCTATGGAGCAGCAGATCAATAAATTATGACATATGTGTGGATTTGTTTTGTATAAATTATATGTTTTGTATACATTTAGCAAATGTGTCTTTTGACAAAACAAAAATGCAAACAGGAGTAAGTGCTTACAAAGCATTATATGTATATTAATTATAATTTTTGATTACCAAGAGGTTCTCTTGGCTTCTTTGAAAGGATATTTGCTACAAAATTTATTTGTATAAATGTGTCTTATTTTATCTGTAATCACTGAAATTATAAAAAATATCACATTAAAAGGAAATGAATAAAGCTGTAACATTCAGTGACATTTTCCACCACCTTTTTTTCAAGCTAAGAAAGAAAGCTTTAGATTTACATATTCTAACCTAAGAACCACAGATTCTTCAAACTCGCTAGAGGATACCACTGCACTCAGAGCACAGGACATAAGCTACAGGGAGATTAAGGCAGGAGAACTTTGACAGCTTACCTCAAAATCATACTCCCACTTGCCAACATACTATATGAAATGAGAGAAGATGAGAGGAGACACAGCTGCTGGATGGAAATAGCACCTCGACACTGAGCTGCTTAAAAAAAATAAAAACCTACAAAAAACACACAACACCATCTAGTGGCAGAGAAGAGGCATCACATTTTCCAATTTTCTGCCATGTAAATCCTATTTTAGTAAACCGCTGCTTTCGATTTGACGACATAATCCTCAGAGGGAAAAACCCACTGTCCCACTGCCTCCACTTGGACTCTGGTTCTTGCAGGAAACTCAGATCCTACCTCGGAGTCGTACTCAAACATCTGGTTGCCCTTCATGTGGTGACACTTGAGCATCTTGACGGGCCCGTTGAGCCTGGAGACATCCAAACAGAGGTCATCCGTCCGGATTTCTTTATCCGCTGTGTAGGAAAAGACCTGGGGAATGCAACACAAAGATGAATGAAAACACAATGAATCCATTCCAAAGGTGCATAATACTTTTTTTCTCTGTACTTTACACAAAAGTACAGAGAGAATTTTCACTCTTTTAAGCTGCATGTTTGAGTATAAACATCCAATAAAGATTACAATTAAAGATCTTTACGGATAAACTAAATACTGGACCCAAAAGGGACTAGTGTACTTCTTATCACAGATCAAATCATACAGAAAAAAACCCAAAAAAGTAAAAGGTTCAAACGGTTATTCTCATTGGACAAGATCCCAAATGTAATGGCTGATTAGTTACCAATTAGAGACAATTAAGTCGATGTTTTTGAGTTTTCATCTCAAAGACTTGGAGGGACAAAAAAAAATTCAAGGCAGAACTGCAAGTTGGCCTGCAAACCTGGCTCGGCAGGATTGGGACAACATTTTAGCAAACTATCATGAAAAAGCTGTGTAAAAATACTTAATTGTTTAAAAAGGCAGTTCTCCTAACTACAAAACGTATCTAACCTTCTGGCTTTATTTAAAGTTCAAATAAATAACATTGATTGCAGATATAATAATTAGATGCAAGAGCCTCCTGTGAGAAACTTAATTTCTTTTCTCAATATTCTGCACATTAGTTTTTCCAAACATATATTTACTAATTACAGTTAAGTGGCTTTATTTTAACTCCAATGGTGGCTTCTTTCTAACATACAGCTGACTTGTCAGAGCAGACGTTTAAAAACTTTTTCAATTTTGTTTGTATTTGTATAGGTGTGGCCGAAAAGCTAAATATGCTCTCCTATTCCAGGTTTTTCAATCATTTTCCAGCAGACAACAGTTATTAATCACCTTATGCACTGAGAAAACACCAATAGTTTTGCAATAGCTCATTCTTTTTTAGCACTTTGCTGCTTTGTGAACAATTGGGGATCCGGTAGGCGATCAAAGGCATGTTTGCTGCCCATTCAAAAAAAACACTTACAATTTAAACATGAAGAGCTGATAAAAATATGAAACTTTATACAAGTTAACAAGGTGTCAAATACTAAAAGGTGTCCTTTTTTCTGTATAATCTATACATTTTAGGAAGATATGCTTAAAAGAGAGAAAATAGTTTGTTCCCTCACCTGGTTTCCACCCATGCCATGACAGTTGAAAAAGCCAACTTTCTCATTCTCCTTTCTTCCCATGTTGTCCACACACTGGTTGGTCTCCACATTCCTGATCTGCAGGCAGGTACAGACCAAGAATTTTACTATTCAAAGCATGTACTTTTCAAAACGGTCAAACAATCCATATCGTCTTGTAAATGGTCAGTTGTGTATTTCTAAGCTGCTAAAGTCAGATCACATAAACGTCACAGGTCTGAATATATTTTCCAGTTAGAAAACCCAAGATGGATTGATGATGGCAACAGTGACGGAAACCACTGCAGCTAATTTTAACTGGCATCTATCAATGGCTTTTATCAAACAGGGCAGTTATCCAGCTTGCTGTTTTTAATGTTTTTACCAAACCATCCCAACGATATGACAAAATATGAAGTTTTTTTTTTTTTACAGAAATACAATAATTATGAGTTTATCACCATGCCCTTGTGTTGAAACACATCTGTAAAAGAATTATAAATGGTACACTGACACATTTAGCCAAACTCAAAAATGTGGCTCTAAAGGTGAATTTGCCTCCTTGCCAGTTCACATCCTTACTTCATATCTATTCACTGTAATTTTCCCCTCCCTACTTTCCACTGATAAGGCCCAACTGACTCAAAATTATTAATACTCCTGGCAGAAACCTGTAGTTTTTTCATGACACGTTACATCC
The DNA here is from genome assembly GCF_904066995.2 of Poecilia reticulata. Lineage (NCBI taxonomy): Eukaryota > Metazoa > Chordata > Actinopteri > Cyprinodontiformes > Poeciliidae > Poecilia > Poecilia reticulata. Next base: position 32,986,782 of record NC_088831.1, read on the forward strand.
TTCTTTTGTTTTCAGTCAGTGCAAGTAAATGGCAAAATATTTAAATGTGTAAATTATCTGATTTTTACCAGGTTTTAAAATTATTTAAATCTGACCTCAACTGTAAGAAAGCCAGTCCACACCTTTCACTATGTACACATGTAACATGTACACAAAATTTGAAAAAGTTATGACGGGTCTTTCTTCTAAACACGAGCTTGAGTCCAACTTCAACCCATAAGAACTAACTATAACAACTCACATATTGACCCATATTGTGTCAAGTGGCAGATGTTATCAAGGCTTGTCGCAGCTTCCATTTACCACAAGATTTTCTTAAAATCATTGTGATGAAGATGAAATATAGACTGTATTCTAAGCTTAACATGCACAACTAAAACATCACAATTAAGAAACATAAAACCCAACAATCTACAGAAAGGCTGACAGTGTGTTATGGTAATTGGGACTCAGTCAGAAGAAGTCTGGCTCAGAGGGAAAGGAACGGGGAGCGGTGACAGAAAAAGATTCAGCTCTTTTACAACAGGATGACAGAGCAGCAATGATGAAAATCCTCCCATTCCCAGCTGTTTGATGATTTCAAGTTCTTTTCACCATAAGTTTTTTATACTGACACTACTTTTTAAATAGCCATTTACCCCGAGGGAGACATGGCTCATGTCAGTTCTGCCTCTAACCAAAGCTGCGCTGGAGCAGACATGCATAAAAAGGCAAATCCGGTTAGTTAAAGAAAATACTTTCATCTCGAGTTAGCAGGAGCTCGAACTTGTATTATCTTGCTAATGCGATGGTCACATTCTTGCTGCAGATCAAACCCTTACTCCTGCAGCCTGCTTTCGTTGCAAAAACTAAAAAATAAACGTAATAACGTATATTGTTTATTTAGATATGTAGGAACTTGGAAATTTTGTGAAATACATTTTTACTCACCAAGTGGAGATCAGATAAATTGATACATAAGCCTTTCCCCACTCCCTCTGTACACAGAATAACTCTGTAAATGTCTCAGATCAATATCGGCTGAGTGAGCATCCAAGCGGGACTTTGTTATAAGTATTCAATACAACAGACTGAGTATGGCTGCTTCTATCTCATTTTCTCCAGCCTTTCTCGGGTCCATAGAGCTTTGCATTTATCTCTCTGTAATATTGTTTTTCTGAAAGCACAGATATGCATGGCATGGTCCCAATCAATCATAAAACAACCTAACTTTCAATTCAAAATGTGATATATACAGTTTTATTTTTTTTTTTTATTACACAATTGTACATCATACAATTCGAGAGAATTGTATGATGTAAAACCACTAAAAAATGATTTATAAGGAAAGCAGAGATCTTATTTTATGACCTGCAGAGGACCGCCGACTTGAAATTTGTCCTGCAGATAGTCAACTGACACCCTGCGAAGAAAGGCAAGCCACCAAAGGTCACTGCTAAAGAAGATGGCTGAGTAATGTAACTTCGTATACTAATGGAAAGCATAGAGGAAGGGAAAAAATGTGATAGGACAAAGTGCTCAAGCAACAGATAAGTCTTGAGAGGAGTGTAAAGAAAAGCCTGATCAAAAAGTTTATTTATGTCAGCAATTAAAATGTGAAACTGATTTCTGTTTTGATGATTATGACTTACAGCTAACAAAATACTAAAATATATATATATTTTTTAGAAAATTACACTTTTAGAAGATATTCTTATGTCTTGAGAATCACCTGTACCGGGCAAATGGTAGGACAAAAAGAAAAAAAAAAAGATAAAAATTAATGCACAAGAGCGCTCATACTTCACCAAGTGAGAAGTATCTTCTTGGGATCTGGGAGTCAGGGTAGATGTTCTCTAGATACCAGGAAAATGGTTTACACTTCAAGGCCTCTCGGAGAGCTTTGCGGGAGGAGACATCTCCGTAGTCCACCCGCATCACACCTGCAGGAGTCAACGGAGGAGTTAATCACATTTATCGGAGAGTGTCATCAGGCCGATTTCAGATTCTCCCGTTCTGAAACAACTGCTCTGCTTTCTTGCATCACCATGAAGAAACACCAGAGGGCCTTTTCCCTCACCAACACGCCACAGCTCTGCATAAAAAAATTGTGCCACGATGTTAATCAGGGAGGGATTTTCTCTTAAGTTATACATAATTACCCTGGTCTCTTGAGTCCATTTTGCACATACCAAACAGCAGCACTGTTTAGGTTAATGCTGCTCTTAGAAACGAGCATCATGCTGCCAAATAAAAACAGCCTGATGCATCAGCACTGTTGAAACCGAAAAGAAGGGACGGATTAGACAGCAACTGGGCACAGACACAAGCTCATCAAGCAGATGGTTTGTCTTGGAGTGCCTCTCGAGGAGTCATAGCTCGCGTGCAGATAGATGCAGGGTGGTAATTTATTATGAAAGAGCTTGATTGCAATGAGGAGAAAATAGCACAATTTACAAAAGCCAGCCAAAATGTGTGACCAACAGCAGTGCGCGGCAAAAACTAGTCGAACAGCAACTGAACAACAGGACATGCACCTTCAAATACCAACACACGCTTACCATTTAACACAGAAGAAATATTTACAGTGTTTAACAAAAGCATTCAGACCCCTAGAAGTTGTGTCACATTACAACCACAAGCCAAAATATTTTATTCATAAGGCATGGAAGCTGCGAAGAGGCCCACGGAACCTCTGGAGGGGCCGCAGATATCCACAGCTCAGGTGAGAGAATCTGTTGACAGGATAGCTGTTATGCTGCACACATTTGGCCTTGGGAGAAGAGTGGCAAGAAGTAAAGCAATTGGGAGAAGAGTGGCAAGAAGTAAAGCAACAGTTGAAAAGAAGTCCTACAAAGTTAACTTAAAATTTGCAAAAGGACAAATAGGGGACAATACAAGCATGCGAATGTAGGTCAGATGAGTGGAATGGTTTAGACCAAAGCACATTTTTTGTGTTAGAACGGCCCAGTCAAAACCCAGACCTGAATCTAGTTCAAAATCTGAGGCAAGACTTGAAATTTTGAGCACTACTCTAATTTCACTAGTTTCATTTATTGATGTCAGAATAAAGGGAGTCAAATGGCAATGGACACCAGATTTCCATTTTTTGAAAATTTTTAAAAACATGTCTCTTTTTCCTTCTACTTAGTCACGCAGTATATGAGTTGGTTTATCACATAAAATCCAATTCCAAGTGTGTGCAACACAGCGGTTGTGACTACTTTCGCAAAGGACTGTAGAAGGCAGATAATATCTTGGAGAACCAGAAGCTTCTTTGATCCTAAAACACTCTGCTAAGAAGGAAAAAAGGAGGCAATTACACTTTTATTAGGAAGGCTATAGGGCTCTCCAAAAATGAGGCAACACGGCGTGCTCCTCTGTGCCAATAAGTGAGCGCTGGCAGCAGCAGAACAGCTCAGATCATCCTCAATAATGTCCAGGAGGAACAGAGAGGCATTGCTGGGCCACAGCGCACAGCAAAAGCCATCCATCACAATGCTGGCTCTGTCTGCACACCTGCCCGTGGAGAGTCCTGCCTGACCGAGCCGCGGAGAAGGTCACAATTTGTGGAGGGAGATACACAGATTAAGGATGATCCCTTATAGGTTGGCGAGCCATCTAGAACACTTAGCCAGAGATTTCCGGAAAAGTGATTTCTGCTAAAGGGTAATCACATTACTGAGACAACAGATGGAGGGGTACTCATCTCTCAAGCTGCACAGCCCTGTTGCTCTAGTTTTTCCATATGCGCCGCAGCCCCATTGGAGGAAGGACCGGTTTTGACAAATTTCTGAACTTGAGTTCACGAGAGCGCTTAAAGCGCGTCTGAAGGCAAAACTGAATTAGCCTCCTTTGAAGATGACACAGCAGCCTCACATTCCAGCATATGAGCAGAGAGAGAAATGTGAATTATTAAATGGATGAAAAGAAAAGGACTCTGTAAGAGAATAAAATAATAAAATAGACCAGACACCATCCTTTCAGAGCAATTTGCTAAATGTAATATCAGCAAGCCCAGAATGGACGGGTAATGAGGACTGTCCGTATCTGCTTTTAAAGAGGAATGTACGCTGAATAAAATATAAAGCAAATCCCTGACTCATCTATAAATTCCTAAAACCTTAACACATCATTTTTAAACGGTCTGAGACGTGCTCTTCTATTATAAAAGTGGGGGAAAAAAAACAAAAAAAAACATGTAGCTGCAAAGCAACAATTGCTTTGCTCTGTACCTGGTGAAATGATATAAAAGAAGTCTTTGAATTCGTCCATCCAGACTTCAGCCAGCCGTCGGTTGTTCTTGTTGATAACTTGGCCTGTTCCTCCAGGAAAGCTGTACGGAGTGGCCTTGCGGAAAACGTGCCCCACATGTGAGCATGTTATAATTTCCAAGGATCCGCCACACTGCCAGATCTGGGAAGACAGGGATTTATATAAATGAAAAAAATGAGTTTGTAGAAACAGTACTCTCTGCACTGAGGTGAAGATTTATGAAATAAGCAAAAATTAAATGCATCGATTATGGCAGTAGCAAGACTTCACAATTTTATTTTTTTTTTTTTAAATATCCAACTTTTGCCTAGAGTACATTTATTAAATGGTGAAAAATGAAAAGATAAAAATGATTATTGTTCTCGCTACATCACTGGTGTCCCAACAATTCCTGGAAAAGAAATGGAACGGGAGGGGAGTCACGTTTATTTGCAGATCACCCTTCTCAAAGTAATTCAAAGTGGCCCGCAAGAAAATAAAGACAATTCAGTAAAAAAAAAAAAAAAAAAAACAGGAAATATTGTGTAAATTTAGCATCACATTCAAAGAAAGAAACACTAAAATCTAAAATTTAAGCAAGTAAGTAGCCAAGACAAGATGACATTTTTGGCGTCTATGGGAAAAATACAGAAACAATGTTTTCACTTCTGACTTAAACTGATGATTTTAGAACGTGGTTATTAATCTGGGTTCGATCGAACCCCAGGGTTTCGATGAGTCGGTCTCAGGGGTTCAGCGGAGACACACTTGTGTAAAGTCGTAATGACGCGCCCCGCTTTGCCATCACTTGCTGCAGATCACGTTATATTGCTTAGCCAATCAGTGCTGCAGAGGAGCCCTGATTGAAGGAGCTCCACTCTCAGCATGGATTTGAACTTGTGTCTTTAATTACTTCAGCAAAGCTCACAGTTTTTACCAAATTCTGCAACTTTCGGTGTACTTCTAAATCTGCTCCTTAGTTGCATCTTTTCAGGGTTGCTACTGCCTCTAGTGCCGAGGGGGTGGTAACACAACTAACATAATTACATCACTAAATCAGAATACCGCAAACTCTTTATTATTTATTATTAATTTTTCATTATCTTAAGAATGTAGAGCTAATTAAATAATCTAAACAAGATCTTAAAGTGGTTCCAGTTTCTCTAAATGGCCAACCTGTTGAAACTGTGGCAAATTTTAAATACATTGGGTCGTTCCTGGACAGTCAGCTCAACTTTGCTGAAAACACCGACTACATTTTGAAGAACTGTTCTCAGAGACTATACCTTTTAAGAAGACTTAGTGATCTTCTTAAAATTCATGTCTTGAATTTGGAAAATAAATAATTTTATTTATCACGAAAGAAGGGTTCAGGGAATGCGCATATGAATCTGGTGGGTTCGGTACCTCAAAAAAGGTTAAGAACCACTGTTTTAGAATTTTATGGGAATTACTCCAATGCTGAAGATGATATAAACTACATGTGGAGGGATAAATGTGATAACATTAGGGTAAAACTTAACTTGACATTCTTCAAAATAGGTAAGACAAGAGACCATAGCATTGTAGCCAAAAGCCCAATTAGGGACAGACATTGCAAATTAGCTTACACTACAATTGATCAGTATTTCTTAATACCAAACCCTAAATTTGTTACAGACCTAAACTTGACAACCTAAAAGTTCAGTTTGATGTTACCACATAAAATTATAGCTGGAAAATGTTTATTTTACCAAAGAATTAAGGTTACACTGGTTTGCATTGAGGCTATGAACGGGAGTTGCAGCTTCACAATATGACCTATTTTTATATCCCTGGTTCAATATTTCCAAGTAGCAGGAAGGAAGTCGGAGGGGAAAAGTAGAGCAACAAACAGCTGCCTATAGGCAGATTATGCTGCAACAGCTCAGATGATTGCAGAGGAAAAACTTAAGCAGCCTTCATTACTTTTTAATGCCCCATTTTTAATGCATCAGCTACAAAACAAACTTTACATTAAACACTGGAATTTGTCTGCGAAAGAAAGGCAGTGGCCGTTAGAAGTGAAACGGTTTCTGTTTGGAGGTTTAAAAAGAATATGTCCAGAGTAGACATAGAGATATGGAAGCTTTGTGTAAAGAATAACTAAATAATCAATAATTGCTTTGATTTTGTCCTTATTTCTCAAGATGTTCTGGGGGTTGTTCAGGAAAAGCACATCGTAATGATTTTTTTTCAAAAACTTTCTGGCATTATTTATGCTTTAATGTCTTAAACTCTCATGACATAAAATTTCTTTAAGAAAATTCAACTGCAATACTCACTGAAGTTAGATTTCTTCCTCAGAAAAGTCAAACGAAACCTTATAGTCAAAGTCCAGCACAGTTTGATAGGATCTGATTTTAGGGAACAAAATCGGATGTTTACATATCTGAGCTGGCCACCAGTGATCAAAGTCGGTTAAGAAAAATGTGGCCAATTTCAGCCACAGGTTGAGTGATTCTTGTATCTCTAATAAGTGGGGAGGGGAAAAAATCCCACCTGAAGAAATAAGTGTTTTTAGGGAAATCATTGATGCCACAATTATTCTCACCCCTAACTACTCTTTAAAATATATCTACCTAAAGTTGTTTTGAATGTATAATGTAAGAAGTTTGAATTAGTATTAATGACTGTTTACAAGCATGGTGATACACTTCTCTTAGTTACTCCTCAAAATGGGAAGGGCAATAAGGCATAACATGAGAAAACCAGATGTCTTAGCAATGACTACAAGAAAATGGCTACTCACCTAAAGCTGTCCATACAATTAAAGCAACACCATAAACATTTAAAACAACTGGAAGTATGTTCATCTTGCCTTACAGTGAGGAGCAAGGTGTGTGAGGTAACTATGTTTCCATGACAACAACTTCTCTCCTATTTTGTACATATCTGTACCAGTGGAGCCAATAAATGACGAGAGCATGATACGTCTCCTGTAGTATGAGGGATGTATGATATAATCTAGTGGCGACAGTGTTTGTGTAACCTTTCTGACTATGAGAGTGAAAGATGAAGGTTCTGCTCACATCTCCCATGCATTTTAAATCAAATATGCATGCAGGTAGGAGAACTTGCATGTATCCCCTGCCGTCAAGCAAGTCTGGTAGGAAGATAACATTATGTTCTCTGACGCTCACCCTAAAAGACATTTCCAGGTTTTCTCCACCCCATATATCCATCCCTGGATCGTAGCTTCCAATTTCTTCAAAATATGTTTTGTCTATGGAGAATAGCCCTCCTGCCATCGTGGGAGTCCTGCACAAGGCACACAAAAATATTACTGCCAAAAAAACAAACAAGGTCTTTGCTGAAGTCTAGCTGGATTATTTAGCAAATAAAAATAAGAGCAATGCAGGTCATGTAAAGACAGATTATTTATCCTTAGGTTAAATTAGAATTTTTTTCTCTCTTTGATAAAAATTAGTATTCAATCCAAATCAGAGCATGTGGATGGAAAGAAGCTATATAGAGGTATTTATTTATTGAAGAGGCACTGCTGCACCATGGGTTGAAAGAAATAATTTCTGATAAATGTACTAATGTTTTATATCAAAAAAAAAAAAAAAAGATGCATCGAACTTGGCATGGAGTTTTGCATTCATGTAATTCAAAGTATCCTGTTGTAGCACTGTCAGGCACTGAAGAAACAATACAGACTCATTTGTTTTGAAAAATTAAAACAAAGACTTAAAAGAGTAACCATGTCTATCCTTTAACTCCAAATAATAATTTGTTGGTGGGAATAAAGTGAATACAGATGAGAAGTTGTGTTCTCTTTTCTGTCAAAATGGGATATATGACTGAGTTTAATTTGTTCTTGTTTAAGCTGCGAAAATAATTCATTGAATATGTTCTTGACTCCAACTGTGGACGTGGAGGATGCATCTTCTTCTGTACCTGACTGGAAGCGTTCGGTCTCCTTTACGTCGATCCATCTCCCGCTGAGGAACTGGGTACCATCGGAAGTTCAGCTTCCAGTTGAAGCCTCCATAAGTCATATCCGAACCCGCCATGTACTCAAACGTCTCATCGCTGATGACATCTATGATAGGGCACACCACTGCTCTTCTGAAAGACACAATTTGTTAATTAACTGCAACAAAATGAAAACAAACAATGAATAAATAAACATTTTATTTTAAAGTTATGACTTTAGTCTAATTGAGTTTTCTTGGACTGTCTTTCCTCACAAATGTACAAATTCATAAATTCAGAGGTCAACGTTGTCAATGAAGTAAATTTGCACTTATTGTGAATTTTTAGCAGCACAGTTTCATTTATGCGGTGTTTTAATAATACAGTAGTTGGAGTCATATAATGGCATTTTCAAAAAACCTCGGACAATATCAGAAAATGTATTATAGACACATCTATAAGATTAATTCATACTAAATATACATTTCAAAACGATGCATCTCTAGGCAGGTAAAGAGGGAAAAACACCTGATGCATTGTACAGTTTGTAACTTCTGGTTTGTAGTTTTTCCCATAAATAAAAGACGTTCTGTGAGTACTAAAATATACCTGTCTGCACTTTACCTGATCTTAATAAATGTTTTAAATAATTTATTTTCAGCATTATCTTAAGTGGTCAGAATTGTTGCAATTGTTTGCCTTTTTTATGTTTTTTTTTCTATTTGGCTCTTGTTATTCTGGCTCTTATGTTTCTTGTTCTTCCTCATTCTTGTTAGAGGCCAATGCATTAATCCACCATACATCAAACAGAGATTTATATTTATTTTCCGTTTTCCTTTGAGGATGAGCCTTGTTGAAGACGACATAAACTCCCAGATTCAGGTAGATTTCATTAATGTGGGATATTTTAGAGATTTTCTGTTACATAGAACCAGTTGCTAGCTTTAGCCTCCAGGACTAAATCGTTTTACAAAACAAAGACACCAAAAGAGTTATCTACTGCAGGTAAGACGTTTTCTGCTTACAAGTTCCCTTCAAAAATCTTCAACTTGTAGCTGGCTTAGCAGGGTTATAGAATGACAGTGAGATAAACTCTCCATTGAGGCAACAAACCAATTATCGTCAAGTGTCCGGCTGACAGCTTGCTGTTCCAGTAATGTTCAAATCAAGCTGTGGTTCAAGCACCTATTCATCTAACTGGTGAGTTAACAGCAGTATTAACAAAAAGTGTTTCTGGCGTCAATATGAAGGTTAAATTGGCTAACAGTCTCTGCTGCATAGTAACATCCCAACCTTATAAAGTATTTTTTAATCTCTCTCTCTGTCAGAAATCCTGATTTTGGCTCCTACCCGTCCTCTCTGATGCGAGCCAGCAGGGGCTCCAGCCAGCCCAACGTGCACTCGCAGTGAGCATCAAGGAAGGTGATGACTTGGCCTGTGGTTACGGCCGCCCCCCTGAGCCGGGCTCTGATCAGACCCGACCGCTGCTCCATCCTCAGAATCTTCACAGGCACCTCTAATGTCCGCACATAATCCTCCAGCTTTGTCCTTAAGAAGTCTGAAACAAAAACGGAGGAAATCAGCTGAACAGCAATTCAACCAGAGCTGAAGTAAAGTAATTACTTTAGAAGATTAGTCAGCAGCCAGCTGATAATCAGAAAATAATAGAAAACACGGAAGAGGATTAAAAGCTTTTATTTCTAAACCAACACATTTAAAATATAAATTGTATTTTGCAACAAATAATATAATTATATAAGGATTTCTCATTAAAGGGAACTCACAAAAAGTTCAATTAAAATATTTTCCTAATAGCTCACCTCCCCCTTTGTGTTACTGCTGAATCACGCATTTGGCACAAACTATTTATATTTAAACAACTATAACTGCTTGAATTTCAAAATTAAATCTGTTTAACTCAGTAGAAATGCCACATAAGAGCACCACATTCAAATAGGCACATGATGGATAACATAAAGAAAATCCTACAAATATTGCAATGATAATGATTTATTTTTAAGATATGACATTTTGCCACATGAGAATTTATGGATAAGAGAGAAAAGAAAAAAAACTTTCCATCTGGAAATCAGATTTCAGATCCAATGATAGAAAAATCCTGTTAAGAGGATGACATTTGAATGACATTTCACTATATTAAGTAGAAGTCTGCGCTTGAGATAAGCGATAATAGAAGAGACTAAAAAAGAGCTGAACACACTCAGAAAGCTCAGAGCCTGTTATCCTATTTGATATTAAACACATTAGTCATAAATCAGTAGGGGAATCGTACAATCCAATCATCAATATTAATAAGTTTGGTAGAGAGGAATGTTGATGGAAAATTAGCACAAGTGTTCTGACATTTCTTATGCATCATAATATACACTGCTCAAAAAAATAAAGGGAACACTTTAACATTTAAGTGAACACTGAAGTGTTCCCTTTATTTTTTTGAGCAGTATATTATTCCGGGATACAGAGCAGTTCATTTGGTACCGTTGTCATTTTCTATCCCGCCTCAGTATTTCAGCTCTTGTTTTTGTCTCGTCTTGATTTCATTGCAGGAAACCCTGAAAAGATCTCACAGCTAAAAATGAGTTGTGGAGCATCCCTTACCCAGAGCGAAGTCAGAGACTGGCAGATGGCTCACTGAAGTTAGTACAGATAGCTGTACTAACTTAACAAGGGATAGGGGGAATCAAACAGCCATTAAAGCTAAGGGTGTCCTAACTTTTACCTTACCAAAAAATAAATAAATAAATAAACTCAAAATTTTTACAGATATATCCAGGGTATGAATAAAATTCTATATAGCTTAATGTAAACAACACGTCTACTAGACATTAAATACTTTATATTCTGAGGGAGGCTTTTGAGTCAATACAAACTACTGACCTCGCTCACTGGCATCATCTACCAGGACAATCTCCACCAGCAGGTGTCTCGGAGAGCGGTTGATGACACTGTGGACGGTCCGCAGCAGGGTGCTCCACGCCTCGTTATGAAACACGATGACGATGCTGGTGTTGGGCAGGTCGTCTGGGTACACCTTGGTTTTACAGCTGGCACAGCAACATAGACAAGAGAAATCAGAGGATTGAAGTTTAGACAACTTCAATCCACTTATATTGCAGTTGAGTTTTACAAAAATATAAACTATCAGAACCTTTCAAACGTGTTTATGCACATGTCTTTTCAATTTGCAACTACAAATATTAATGTTTTCTTAGGACCAACGTAATGTGGTGTCATAACATGAAGTGGGATAAAACAAGTCTCCTCCCCCCCCTCACAATTTAAAATCTGAAAAGTGCGGCATGCAACAGATTTGATCAAGTTAGATCAACAAGTCATTTGGATCCTTTGCGATTTCAAATGATCCATTGCCAATAGTGTTACACATCCAAAGACATCACAGAAAATCTCTTTTCTTTTGTGTGTTGGGCAGGTAGTAAAATGACAATGAGAATAAATACAAGTTATTAGCAGCTAAACTATATTCAATATAACAGACAGCCACCAGCTAAATGTAAACGTATCATTTTGCTGGCACCGGCATCAATAAAATCTTAAACTGCTTGTTCAATACTTTCCTGTTAGTTCCACAAAGTAGTTTATTAAAGAGCCTGAAAACAAAGTTTTGGTTTCCTGCTGCTCCTCAACACTGCCGCCCGCCGGTGCAGAAACATTCTCACTGGGGGAGTAAGAAGAAGCAGAACCACTGTTGACAGCAGTGTCATCGTGTCCTTTGCTCCATGTGATGTTAGCAAAAGAATATTGGTGAGGCAGTGATAAACTTGTGGATGTTATTGAATAAAATATTCACTACATTACGGCAGAGGAGCTGGACAGTGGAAGTGCAGTGGATGGGAGTAGGACGAATGGGGAGAAGTGACAGAGGGTGAAAAAAGCCACCGATGCAGACAGCATTGCTCGTTCAGTCCCGTCTATTCAACATGACAGCGCAGACTGACAGAACTGGGCCAGGAGGTTGCCTTAAAGAAAAAGTGTTATTGCCCTTCACAGATAACTCTGTCCCTATCTGGATTATTCTCACTGCGTAGCTGCAGAAACCTTTCAAAACTGAGCTGCGTACTGCAATAAATCTGTTGTAGTGTTTATATGGAAGAACAAAGTGTACTATGATAGATAGAAAAAGGTTGGCAGTGAAATCCACTAAACATTCACCTTTTCTCTGTAAAATAGGTTTACCATTGCAAAGTGCTTCAGAACAAGACTTAATCTACTTATTTTCCATTCTAGCATAAAGCAGTAAAATCACTCTGATTGAGAGTGGTCATCACATGAATCCAAAATCCTGCGTGTCTGTATTTTGTTCTGTGGCAGCTCAGTATTAATTCAGGTGTTATTATAACCTAAATAACCACCCATCAGCAACCTCTCTAGGTTGGTGTCCACAAGGCATGCTTAGCAAATATTCAAACCCAGGCGTCTTTAAAAAAAGAACTAAAGGTAGTTAAAAATGAGTCCTGAGGAAGATGTTGAGCAATTTCATTCTTTTGCTCACAGGTTACGGCTCCTGACAACCGCTGACAGCAGACGGCGATGGCTTTGCATTTTTCTATATTCACAACAACAGACCAATGAGGCATCTGCAGCAATGCGGATGCTGCTGCAATATGACTATTAATTTTTCACTTCATTGTACACTCAGTCATACTTGAACTTCTTCACCTGGGGCAGAAGCTCATTTCCCTCAAGGATACTGCATTGCACTTTCCACTATTAAAAAAAAAGTGTCTTCTAACACTTCAAACAGAGCACATTATCTGCAGACCTCTTTCCTGATGGAAACAGGAAAACATGTGCCTGGGTAAATATTTCCGTATAGATTTGTTGCAGTCGCCGTCTTATCACCAGCGCCGCAATCTGGTTCACAGCAATGATGTGGAAGCAGAAGAATACGTACCCGTCCAATCTCACATCTGGTAGACTCCTGTTGAACGCAATCATGTCACTGGCCATCAGGTTAAACTGGTTAATCTTAAAGAGCTCCTTCATTTTCCCCTGGTCGTCTTTAGGGATGTTTACCGCCTTGCCCATCTCGCCCGGACCCTCGTGACTCCGAGATATCACAGCTGCGAGAAAAGACATGTTTCTCTCAGGAATGATGAGCATGAATAGCAGCAATTTAGACTAATTAAAAGCCAACATAAAATATATATATCTTACATCCCTGAACATAATAAGTAAGGCCTAGCAAGATGAACCCAGATTGTACACATCCAGCAAGTGCCACACAAAAAAATGTCTTCACAGATTTCTCCTGTTTTTGCCTTTTCTCACACATTTCATATCATTGAACACATTTCAATATGAGACAGAGAAGACCCGTGTAAATACAAAATACAGCTCACAAATTATGATTTATTTAAGGGAAAAAATTTATTCAAACAAACCTGCCCCTATGTTAAATTATAATTCTCCCCCTATCTAAATTTGTATTTTGCTAGGCACAACCAAGTACTATAACTGCTAGACTGGATGAATTTTAAAAAAATCACTTAAATAGAACCTGAACGAAGAAAGCTAAAGCATCTCAAAAAGTCACACATCATGCACTTTCAAGAATGTATGAGGAATGAAGTCAGTGACCTCATCAGTCTGGCAAGGGGTACAAAGCTATTTCTAAGGCTTTGGGAGAGCCAATGTCCACAAATTAAGAAAACATAGCAGTACATAAAACAACTTTATTTTGATTGCTGTTTGTGATTATCAGAGAGAATTCAGACTCAACTAAAATGTGTATTTGTTTGTCAAAGTTTTTCAGAAAACAAAAATTTAAAAACTATGAGTCTCTGATTGTTTGATTTCTATACTTATGAAACTGTATTGATTCTAATACAGAAAATGTGACAGATATCTCACTTATTTCTAGCAGGCAAAAGTGGCATTTGTAAGAAAAATCTGTTTCTAAAACATCAGTGACAATGAACAGACAACCAGTGACTGTACTAATGCCTACCATTAGTACAGTCAGGGCAGACACCCTAGATAAACTCTCCTCTTTGCTCTGGCATTAAGCACCATGCAGCCTGGCAGCTATATTTAAATTCACAGATGATCTACTGGAAATATTTTTATAGAGATTTAGGAGAAAGTAGGAGTTCCAGGACTTTGCCAATTCTAGCTTCGAAGCAAAAACGGTTCACATAGTTGGTTATAGCCCTCGTGGGAACATTATCCTACAGTTGTGCCTGCAGAACATCAGCAGATTAGCATTGCTGCTACAGCACAGTGTCAGCTCTTTTCAACAAAGGTAAATAACATCACATGGATTTATGACGCCGCTCTCCCCCACTCTCCCTCAAATAATCCCTCAAAACAGAGGCAGCGATTTCCATGAAAGAGGGCAACGTGGGACACAGGCTGCACAGCAAACAGCTAAGAGGATTCCGCAGAAAAACGCTTTGTTGAAATGGACTGATGTTGGCCATATTGTCAATCTCAGCTGACCCTGCTCTTTTCTTGATGTCGCTGTTGACAGCCCCAGTATGTCAATGAGCTCTCATTTGATGGACACAGCTACAGTGTTGAGTTGGATGCCTGAGCAAAATCAACTTCCTGACCCACTCCAAGCCATCACTAAGTATGTATGAACACATATTTCAAAAAATGCCTCACGTGATGAAAACATACAGCAGTCAATAGGAGTCATTTTCCTGATCAACTTGTATCATGGACGGATGGGCAGGCGGACAAATGGATGGCAACTTCACAATACATGTTCCCAGGAGCTGAAAGATGATTTTCTCAGTTTTTTATATATTGTTACCACAGTCATATCTATATCTGACTGTGGCAACTACACAATACATGTTCCCAGGAGCTGAAAGATGCTTTTCTCAGAGTTTTTTATATATTGTTACCACAGTCATATCTATATCTATACGTCTTCTGAGAGGTCCATTATTGCCTCAGCTGGACTGTCAGAATGCCTACCAATCTGCATGCAGATTTTCTGCTGAGTCCTTCATAACACGGCTTCCAACATCCTGCAGCTATGTTCAGTCTCATTTACTTTACAGAAAAGGGTCTGTGTAGCCGAGCACAGTTGGAGGCTTTTTTTGCAGGCTCAATCCATTACCTTCTCCTCCTTTAACCGCTATGCTCTCCCTCCTGCCTGCAAGTCTGACACCGCTGGCATTATATTATAAATAACAGAAACTCCACTACTATGCAGAACGAGCAAAGTTCATCTTATAAATTACTGCTCGGGAGAAAGGAAACATACAGTGTTTGCTCTGCTGGAGAAACTCCATCAACATTCAATCATTGTGTTTTATGTGCCGATTCTAATAGTAGGATTGATTTTCTTCGTTCCAATTAGAATTTATTTATTTTTTTTACAGGTTGTGAAAGTTTTTCAAGCTTTGAACTACAACCAGAGTGAACACAATATTTACTTTAGGAGAAAAAGTTAGTCTCGTAAATAACTTTTTCTTTTTAAAAAAAAAACAGTGGCTACAATTAAAAAAATGGCTTGTGCTACAGATGGTGAGTTACAAGAGAAATAAATCTCAGATTAAAACAAAAAACTGAGTAGAAACTTAAATATTCAATTAGTGTACTTATTCCAGCATATGCTTTTCTCACTTTAATGCATCGCTCTCAAAAGACCACTTGCTCAGGTGTGATTTAGTTGTGTGAAAGAGAAGCAGAACAATTAACAGATTTTGACTGCATAATCCATTAAAAGTCCATTTCTGCGCATATTATTAGAATCTGTCCAAACAACTGTACCCTGGAATGTCAGAAGAGCATTAATTCTTACTCAGGCAGAGTAATGAGGAGTAAATGGCCATAAAGTTCATTGTAGTGACAGCTAAATGCAGTGTTGTCGCAGTTTGCCTGCTCTAATCAAGAATATCAGATGGAGACTATTAAAGACATCATTATCCGCCTGGTAACAGTAGCAAGAGGTTAATGGTCTGTTGTTCACTACGGTTTAGAAAGGGGAAACCTTAGTAAATAAGTTCAGGTCACATTGCAGGAAAGAGAACACATTCCTCTCACAAAACCTTGTAGTCTCCATGTTAGTTACCAGTAAGCAACTATGCAAATTTTGGTGGCTTAAACTGTTTGGGGGCATATTCATTTAGCATTTAATGAAATCCATGGATGCAATTTTTCAACATGTATTCACTCAGGTTTCTAAATGATACCAAAATCAGATGAGAGCAAGTAAAGATGAAACTGTAACAATCTTCAAGCTGGTTATGCATTCTGCACACATTAAACTGGTACAAACAAAAGTTGTTTTTAGAAATATTTTTCTAAAAATACTACCAAACAGATGCAATCTATTTGCATAACACAATCTTGAACTAAATCATCATTCAATTACTTTGGGGAAAAAGGTTTGCAATTTTGTATATTTATGTCAACTATAGCCAAGCCAAAAAAAGCATCTGATTCTCAATGATTGTTGCTGTTTGCAGAACAGAAAGGACTATTTAATGTCACCTGAAAGCTGTTGGTAACTGTGATGCAGGAGAAGAAGCAAAAGATAAAGAACCCAGCTGCACAAAAACAGGGAGCTGAAGGTGTAATTTAGCTTTTCCTACAGAGATGGGTTTTTGATTTCCTTAAATGATCTCTCTAACCTGCAAATATATTTTATATTTAATGCCGTTTGTAAAATCCTGCACTTGCTTTTTTTTTAGAATACAACTCGCACACATACACAGGTTACTGCACTCAACAGAAAGAACTATAATGTCCTCATCAAGCAGCATGACTCAATGCACCATGGACAGTCTAAACCAGAAAACAGAGTGCGGGGAGACTTGGAGAGAAACCAACTGGAAACCAATGAGGGATTTTTTTTTCACATTTGCAATAGGATCTAACAAAAGGAACAAAAGGCATCAATCATTATTTTACAGATTTGCATTGAGTGTATGCAATATTTTATTAACTGGACCAATTTTTATTTCAAACCAGGACTTTTTGTTTTTAGGAAAATCAAATAAATGGTTCGAATCCCTGAATTTTACTACCTATTTAGTAGATAGTATATTTTACTATCTTGCTAGAAAAGCAAGAATTTAAGAATTACCACCTAAAAGTCAGATTTTTCCCTTGCAGTTATGGTAATACTGTAAGGAGCAATTTTCTCTCTTTCATTCATTTTTGTGAATTATTTTTTGTAGTGGAAAGTCATATTTATACTTTGCAAAGAGAATGTAAATTGGTCATAAATGGAGGACTAATGCAGTCCTATATGCAGATAATGTTCCCACGAGGGCTATAAGCAACTATGGAGGACTGCAACTATGGAGGACTGCATAGTCCTCCATAGTTGCTTATAGCCCTCGTGGGAACATTATCCCACGAGGATAAAGTCCTCCATTTATGACCAAAATGGAGGTCTATGCAGTCCATTTATTTGCTTTGTGAGCCAGATGCACAAATGGATGCAAATGCTAGACAGAAAATTTTAAATTATAAAGCATATATGGAATGCCTTATGAATCATCAGACTTGATCCATCTTACATGCAAACTGACTACAGTGTAGCATTTGACTTTTTTTAAATGGTATCAGTCAGAGAAGCTGGCAGCTCTACCTCGTTCCAACCTAAAAGCAGATTAGTAAGCCTCTTATAAAACGTGACAACCTGCTTTCTTGAGGGCATGTGAGGAATCAGGCTTTGCTAAAGATGAACTCTGCATATCTGATCGCAAAAGTGTAATCTTCGAAAAAAAAGAAAACACAAGCCACATGTATGCCAGAGATTTTCAGGGCATGTCTGTACGCTTTGCTCTGGACGTTTTCCAGAGTTTCTGTTGTTGTTCACGCATGTTTCTCACAGCAGGAGGTTCTCTGTTGGAGATGCGCTCCAACAGCTTGACACATGAAGAAGGGTTGCAATAGTGGCTGTCTGTTATACACAGAAGCCAGAACAAGACAAAGAAGATTGGGTTTGGAAATAAATATGTTTTCTCGTCTTCAAAAAACAGATTGTAGAATCAAGAAAGAAAAAAAAAACAAGCATATGATTGTTACCTTTTTTTTTTTTAATTAGTGCCATATAAGTGCAAATGTGTTTTACATAAATTGGAGTGGAAGACAACACACAAAAGTGAGCTCTGCATAAACAACAAACTGATATAACATTGCCTGAGATTCACACACATTAATGCAGGAGTGAACTTGTGAACATTGGGAAAACTGAAGGAACCTCAGCTACTCCTAATGTTTAAACCAAACATTGTTTGAAAAAAACAAAAAGTTCTGGTATTATAAAATACTGCAGCCAGAGCTCAGTATTACCATTAATTTTCCTTCAGTTGCACTTTGCTGTCATAAAATGATTTCAGATATGTTTACACTAAATGTTAGTTCTGCATTAATATCACTTAGGTTTAGTCATACTCTGTCCTCTCACATAATGTCATGTCTTTACAAATAGCCTATGTTTGTATATTTGCAGTGAGACTAATCAAGTCTGAATATAGAAGCAAACACAAGGCAGAAATCACTGATTTTATGCCAAAGAATCCTAAAAACATTTAACATCAATGACTGCTGATTTTAAATATACTTATGTGTGAAATGGTCCCTTAAACTGAGCGCTGTAAGCTTAAGATATTGAAATATCAGTCTGCCCACAGGTCGTCTCCAAAAGAGAACTCCACTATAGATTCCTTCTGTTTTTCCTTGTTTGTCTCACTTTAAAGTTTAATGTTTGAAATTGTCACACAGATTTGAACAATTTCATGACAGAAATTACTTGAGTAAATATAAAATCTATATCTCCAATGAGGAATGTACTTACTATAGAACACATAAAATGTGACACTTTATGAAATTAAAAACATAGCTACAGGTTTTGGGGGGTTTTTTTCAATCTATTTTTGGGCTACATGATGTACAAAGGTTAAATCTTGCACAGATTTAACTGTTCCTGAAAAATATGGAAACATACCGAAATATTGCATTAGGGGGTTGATAGTCCTGATCATGATGTAAAAAAATAAATCAACACATAATCACACAGAGCTTTACATCATGTTATAATGTTATCCCTTCATCAAACACATATCTGGAGTGTTGAACTGTGCATCTGCTGAGCTCATTACACAAGCTACGTCTCACTGCAACACTGGTGAAAACACTGGTAAAGGATTAATAGAGAAATGTTTTGACAACTTTCTGAAGGTAGAGTTTGAGACAGAGCAGAAGGTTTTAAAGAGACGGAGGCCCAATTTTAAGGGGTTAAATTACAAAGTCAAATTTCTTTTAACTTGATAATTAGCATTTTTATAACAACTGGAGGTGACATAATTATTTGACTGTGCTGTAAAATGGCACTATGTGCCAGGAAAACACAGCACTGACCCTGTAATAAATTGATGAAAAAGTACTCCAAATCAATTTGCACTGCAAATAGCTTTACTTCTGTTATTAATGGAAATGATAAAGGAAATGGCTTTTATCCAGAATGTACAGAAATATAAAGTGGTTTGCAATCTATGAGCAAAGTTATTCATTCCACCTACAGATTCAGGTATGAAATTACTTTCAGCCAACAGTATTGTTTTTTCATAGGAAATGATGCATATCTTAATAAAACAGTCAGAAAAGGAAAATCAATTTTCAACGAATATTTTCATTTGATGTTAATTTGCATTTAATTAAAAAAGAAAAGGTCAGGTCGAGCATTGTTTATACTTTCTCAATCTGGCAGTACAGCAGTCAAACCCTGCTTGTATTTGCAGACCAGCTTTTTGAAAATGTTTCCACTGGTGTTTGATTAATCTTTGGTGATGAGCTCCAGGTTGAAAAGCATCCTTGTCATCACCTTTATCATCATCTTTAGCTCCTACTACAGATTCCCTATTAGGGTCTAACTGGGCCCCATCAAAACATTCATATTACTTCCAGTCTGAAAAAAAAAATTGTTGGTCAAATTAAACTATTACTTTAAACCTGAATCTGCAAGGGTGTGAATTATTTTGTGTTCAACATCTTGCATTGATTTTCAATACATTATTATTATTAGTTTTTTATTTAATTTTCTCAGGAGCGTCAAACTGAGAAGTAGGTCACATGGTAAGCTCAGCAGACACACATTTCCACCAGGTGTTTGTTAATTAATGCTGAGTGGGGGAGTCCTGATGGAGGGGTATACTATGAGGCATAAACTATGCTGGAGATTGCAGCTCCAAGGAGGAAATTTAGGTAAATAGGTGGTGCTTTGTATGAGTTATGAGGCAACCTAGAATGGTTGCCACAGGAGATTGAAGAATTTCTTAAACATGCATGAAAGAATCAAGGGAACACTCTAGGTATGATTCTGATCATACCTGGAACACTTTTTTTTTTAAGTGCTACATGATGTAACACTTAAAAAAGTCGATTTTATGTCATGCCTCCAACCCCCTTTAAAACGCCAGTTAACACTGAAGAAAAGGGTGACAGGCAAGCCAGACTTGATTGAATTACTCCTGGACTTAGTTTGAAGCTTCAGTTGTGTCAGTTGTGTCAGTTGTGTCCGAAACTGAAAGGTGTGAACAAGGTTGTGAACTCACCTCGGAGCGCGGGGAGCAGAGAGCGATCTTTCCTCTCATCGCATTTGTTACATTCGCTGAAGTACAGCAGCAAGAACACGTCGACCAGCACCCACACCAAGGAGGTGGTCAACACCACCTTGCAGTAAACAAACCGCCGCATCACCTCTGGGAAGTCTGTCTGTCAGGCAGGCAAACAAGACGGATGGAGGTGAGGACCTCGGATGTCTCAGACAGCTGGAGAGGTGTTTGATCTTCGGAGGTGGGGGTGAGGATGAAGGGGTGAGACGGAGAAGGTACAGCCAGGAGGCATTCTCCTACAGAAACAAGCAAACACAAACGATATCTCACCATCTTTTTATCTTAAAAAAAGGGTTCAAATAAACACACTACAGCTGATATATAATCTGGGATCTACCATTTGGCACGCATTTTAGTTTTGACATAAATAAAAACAATTTTAAAAAGTTGGGCATGCACTTGTGTGCAGTCCCCCGCCTGCTAAGTCTAGTTCACAATTGTGTGCTACTTTGTGTTGCTGTGTCACATTGAGGTTGTAACATGTAAAAAAAAAAAAGATCGAAGAGCATGAATACTAACCCTAACATGATGGATTCATTTGTTCCTCTTTCCATCAAACTGTTAAAACACACATCATGAGGAATGAGCACTACCTCAAGTAATGAAGTAGCAGGTAAATGCAATTCATGTAAAGTGCAATATTCATTTATACAGTGATATGCGAGTGCTTGGGGTGGAGGGAACCATTATTGTTTTCTGCTGTGGTGCAGAAGCAGAGAGGAGTGCAGCTTGGAGTCAACAGCTAATTTTCCTACAGGGACAATGACGTCTATTGTACACTAATGAACTAGTTCATGCAAAATAAGCTACTCACCCAGTGTAACTTCAAAATGACAATTATCAATAAGCATTTTGATATTTTGATTTCCTACCATTTTTCTGTATATCATTTTTAAAATAGCATTTTATATATATATTTTTTTTATTTTTATTTTTCTTGCACATAGGGTGTAGAGTCAAATACATTTATACTTCTGCCTCTTTTTATGCAAATGATTATGTAGATGTGCTATGGTATTTGAATGCGAATGCTTGAAATAAACAAATAAACTAAACTAGATCTCCAGGACTATCATCCATCGGAGGTCAAACCCAGTTCCCCGTGGGCTTTTGTGCAATGCCAATGTTACCATTAGGAGAGCACAACACTCTGCTAATCACCATTTGTTTGGCAGAGTCGAGCTCCTATAATCAGAGACAACAAGGCAGTTAACTGTACCAATTGCCAAAACAGGTGGATGGAACATGTTCAGTCGCATGAGGAGATCACAGCCATTTGCCAAAAGCAGAACAATGATGCACACCAGAGCGGAAAACAATGGGAGAACGGCTGTCCATCTCAGTTCCAGAGGCAGAGGTGTCTCTGAAACTTCCAAGTTTTTAAAAATGCAAAAAAAAAACTTCAATTCATTAAAATAGCTACACGCAATATTCCCCTTTAGATGAGCCTGGGAGTTGACAATCATATGAATAAGCCATTTCCTTTGAAGTGTCTAGCTATTATTCACCAATAGCAATGATGACAAATGGATTAATATAGTTTCTAAACCCAGTCTGGCAATAACATATAAGATGTAGTGGAGATTTGGAACCATTATATCCAGTGAAACCAATAACACCATTTTATTTAAAAAAAATTAGAGCAGAAATACAAATGAAATGCATTTTCTCTTAAACCTCAGAGTCTCTTCAAATGGGCTGACCACTGGCTTATTTCTCTTGCATCTGAAAGGATGAGATGGTGTCCTTTTCTTCCTAACAGACTTCCCCTACTTCATCAGGAGTGCTGCAACAACCATCTGGGAAGCTTTCAAATCAAAGGCAGTTTGTGAAGGTTAAATATTCTCTGGCAAAGAATGCAGGCTCCACAATATTTTGTGATGAAGAATAACAATTTTCTGTCAAACTGGATTTCCCACTTGGCTGAAATTACAGGGTTTTGTTGACTGAAAGCCACATGAACACATAATTGGCATGGAAATAGAATGATGGGGGAAAAAAATGCTTTCAGCCATCAAATATCGTACACACACAAAAAGAAAAGAAAAAATATCAGGCAGCTTTCACACTCATGCCAAACATATGCAGTCAATCTCCAAAGCGTACTAAAGCGTGTAAAAATGTCAGGTGTTGGTGATGAAAAGTACGACCAGAATTGCAATTCAACTTAAATATTTAAGTGAGTGGGGGAAGGGAAAGATTTATACATCTCTAAAATATTACCAAATTATTATCCCTTTTTTTTTTTTTTTTTTTAAATCGTCAGCATTTCACATCTCCACTTGGTAATATTTGGCAACATTAGTTTGCAAAAATTCTCCAAAACGATCAGATTGTGATTATATCTCTCCTGCACAGCCATCTGCAGGGAACCACACAGATGCTGAAAAATAAAACCCATTATTATCTTCAGCTTTAATGCAGACATCTGTATATTTTAGGTCAAAGCTGACTGGGATATGAAACTGTTTAGAATGTTATGAATGTGGAGGGGGAAAAAATCTGAAGAAAAAAATAATAAGTCCACAGTATGATGCTGTCAATCCTATGTCACTAAGGTGTACTGCACTGTTGTTTTGATGCTAACTTGAAATTCAAGCTAAAATGGTTATTTTATTCTTTCTTGTCTTTTGTATTCTGTCTTGTCCTATGCCATCTGTGTTTTTATGAATTACAAAGAAACATCCAGTGTTTCCAATATTGCCGTTTTCAGATGTTTTTCTAAAATTGTTGAAGACAGCCTTCACTGTGTCATGATGAATATTGTCATATAGGTATTTTTTCTACTCTTCTTCTTACTAATACATTTGTACAAGGAGATCAATTGGATTACCGGTATTTGTAATTTCAGCAGTGGGCAAGGCTTTTGCTTTTTCATTTTTCAAAAGTTTCCCTCCAACAGATTTATTCATTTTCAACTCAAGTGCAAAAAGCTTTCAAATTGCTTGTATGTCTTTTTAATACCACAAAAAGAAGTAGCCTTCACACTTTTTAGATCCATTATAGGTTTTTCAAAACAGGGCTGTAAAATACAGAACAGTGTCATGCTACACACTGCTACAATTGTCATTAATGCTGCTGAAAAATTCCATAAGATCATAAAATGCCTTTTTTGTTAATCCATTTGTGTGTAAGTACAAAACAAGCAAAACACAAACAAAACAACTGGATAGTTTAAGGTAAACATATGCAATTTGGTGTTGTATCTTAATATCAACATTTATCCTCTGTTATCCCTTTTTACACTGATAAAAAAACAAGGAATACATGGTTTTGGTCTGGTCAAAGGACAGAGCCGTTTTCCTGCTGCCCCATATATGGAACAGCTCACAGTTGGAGCCCTCAACAGCGGTTGTTCAAGGTCTTCATACGGAAAAAGCAGCAGTGTTTCAGGAGGGATGGTCCTACACAAGTTTAGTGAAGCAGAATAAAAGGGTAATTGGTGTCTATGCACAGCTTCCTGACTATAATGTGGCACCAATGTCACAATTTGGGTTGGTTTAACTGCTGATGAAGATGGAAATAGTCTGTTCAGTGTAATGTGGAGTCTAAGTTATCTGCCACACATGAATTTCAGCATAATATTGCTGTAAAGTTACATTGAGGGCTGATTTGACCAGTGTACTTCCTTCCCCATGTTTATTGTGTCCCTTACATGAATGAAGTGGGAACAATTGTCAAACCTATTCTATAAAAGGTGAGATTTGTGCAATGCACAGCTGATAATTGTCAACAGATTCTCCCACATGAGCCATGGGTCTCTGCAGCTCCCCCAGAGTTACCATGAGCCACAGGTCTGCTTCTCTTTCTAATGGTCTCTTTGCTCAGACTGTCAGTTTGTGCAGGTGGGCTGTAAGCTTGCAGTTGTGACACGATCGTTTTATTTTTGGATACTGGATTGTCCACAGCCTGGGAATCATCATACAACATCTGTTGCACTGTACTAATGGACTTTGCTTGGTTTGACACCAAATTTTCAAATATAGTTTATACAAGAAATAGATTTTTTTTTTCTTTTTTATCATCTGGGAGTATAATGTAAGCCTATTTACCTTCATAATCATTTCAGCAGTGCATAATCCCTGCAGCATTTTCTGTAGGGAAACTAAAACTAATTTCCATTCTCATCCCTTGCAGCATGCTAATGACTCAGACTCCACAGACACCAACATATATTGTCCTCTGCGCTGCCGATCTACATACTCAGAGAAACTGATGCTGTTGCCCCGGGCAAACTTGTACCTCGTACCTCATTCAAAAACCAGTCAGCCACTGTCCAGCAGAGTGAATGCAGCATCCACAGGGCAGCGGATGATTTCAGACATAAAACAGCTCAAAAAAACTCCAGAAACACAAAAGTCTGCATGTAGCACATTACCTCCATTTACACGCTGTGCACAAATCAATGCTAATCGTCAAATTATGCCTGACATCAGCCCGCATCACTTGCATTGATGCATCTGGGGTAAATAATAAGGGGTGGGAAAAAAAATATAAGAAAAAACACCAACTTACTTGAAGTTCGTCCAAATGCAGGAGACTAAATTATTCCTATCCTCTGCATGGACTAATATCTCAGCTCTATGAAAACTTCAGTATCGCTAAGGCAAATTCTTCCTCTCCTTTCATGACATTAGCTGCCTTCTCGAGTGACAACTAATTGGGTTGCGGGCAGCAGTCTTTGTTGTGAAATGTCTGACACTGTTCTCCAAGTTGGATTACACATTACATATTTGTCACTTATTCAACAGGAGCGACTGCATTCACTGCATGATGCGGAGAGGCTGCTTAGCAAATTGGTTTCCTCTGTGAAATAATAGGAAAAGTCTTGCAGCCAGACTTGACAATGAAACCATGAGATTTACCTCGTGAGAAAAATAACAAGAGATAATGAAAAAAATAGCATTTAAATGCATCAAATTTATCACTTGGATGAATAAACATACAGCATATACAAGTACAGCTTAAAAACTATAAATATTGTGAATGTGATATGGCTTAGAGCTGATAGATATCTTGCATTTTGTTTTTTAAAAAAATGTAGATATTGCAAGCAGCTGGCTCATAGCATTCTGTGAGGATGGAAAAAGTGTGACAGTAAAGGCGATAACTGCAACCTGGACAGGATTGTCCAGCAAAATGCATTCAAGAACTTGAGAGAGCTTCACGAAGTGGAGTGAGGCTGGCCTTAGCACATCAAGAGCCACTACTGCAGACGTATACCACACATGGGCAACAAATTTTATATCCCTTATGTCAAGCTACTCCTGGACCAGATGCAACATCAGATGCAACTCATCTGGACTGTGAAGAAAAAGCACTGGACTGATGGAGTTTGGTCCAAAGCCTTCTTTAAAAATAAAAGTAAGGCTTTGCATTTCATTAGGAAATCAAGATTCTGCAGAAAGAGTGGAGAGTCACAGAAACCCCATAACTTGAAAAGCTGCCGACAAGCTTTTATGGAGAAGCTTTCCTTTTCCAGCAAGGCTTGGCGCCTGCCTACACTGCTGTTGCCAAAGGAACCAAAAGCTGGTTAATTGAACATGGTGTTACTGTGCTTGATATGGCAGCCAAGTCTGACCTCTGTAGGTTTGTGTCAAGAGGAAGATGAGAGACGCCAGATGACCTCAAGGCTGCTATTAAAGCAACGTGGGCTTCCATTCACAACTCAGTAATGCCACAAGTTTCTCATGCTGATCTAAATTACACACTTCTGAAGCCATTTACTTAAATCAAGATATTTGAAAACAATCATTTTCCCTCCACTTTACAAACATGTGCCACTTTTTGTTCACACATAAAATCCCAATAAAACACAGTTAAGTGTGTAGCTGTTTTGTGGCAAAACGTGAAATGTTTCAAAGGGTGTGAATACTTTTGTAAGTCAGTAATGGGCTGGATAATACACTAATTTGGCTTGCCATAGTTAATACTAATGTGTCAGTTTGGCAATTTGGTAGCAGCAAAAGTACTGAGGCTGAGCAAGGTTTTCTTTACACAATCCTCTCCGGAACAGAAGGTGATTACAGAGCTGATCTCTGTAAACCCATTAGGCTGTAGGACATTTTGGTCAACATGACAATGTTCATAGTCTTCTAAAACATTTCCAAAATGTCATGAAATACCTAAACTGCGTCATGTTTCCTCTTACCAATGATTATCTCATTTGTTGCTGGGTGTTACATGGATATCAGTACAGCAACAACAGCCAATCAATTAGGTTACTATTCAATCTGGATACATTGTTGCTATAAACTATAGCAACAATCTCAACAGAAGTACAGTTGCGACTGCATTTATAATGTGATGATAATATTCCAATGCAGGGTGTGAATAAAACAGAAAAGAAAAACACTCTCTGCTTACCTAAATTATGGATGTAGTGAACCGGTGACCTGATCCAGACTCGCTGCCAGGCAACGTGTTGAACATGATCAGATGCCTAAGAAATAAAGCAACTAATTTAGCTAAGCGAACACCGTCTGGAAATGACACCCAAGATGCGGTCCAGGGTAGTCCACAAACCAGTGAGCCGTTGTTGGTCCAGTCAGACCTCTCATGATACCTGCTTAGAGTCCTGGATGTAATTTCTAAGCGACACAGTTGAGGTAGCCGCAGTCAAACCGGTCGATAAGGAAACAGTCAGGAGGGTTTTCCTTATTTATTCACTCGGGGGTCTATCCACGCACCTGCTCCACGACTGTACATAGGAACGGCGAGAAGACGGCGAGATAATGCTCCATACAATCTAACCTCAGCTCCGCTCACATCGACCTGCATGTGTCCCTCTCCTTCTCTCTGATTGGCTGACAGTGACATCAATCATGGGTTATGTTGTGAAGTGGAGCCTCTGTGGCGTCTGGTGGCCGTTACTCTTTACTCTTACTTTTTATTATTATTACTATTTATTTATTTAGTCAGTTAATTAAAGATAGCAACCAACAGGAGCATTGTTAGAAAGAATTTGAAAAAGAAAAATAGTTAAACTTTTTTTTTATTTAAAAAAAAAAAAAAGCATGTTAAAAATTATTTAGTCCTCGTCTTTAAGTTTCCTTGTAGAAAGCAATACTTTCTAATACAATGAGTCGGGGACAGGATTGCAGTCTGTCTATTTTTGAGAAGTCGAGAGCTGCCATCGTGTCCAGCGCGAGCAAAAGTTACACTGAGTGCTTTCTAACACACATCAATAGGGGGCGCTGTCTCTTTGAGTAGCAAATAATGCGCGAGTCCCATCGCATATGTGTACGTGCACAAGTTGAATTGAATTGAATTGAATTGAATTGAATTGAATTGAATTGAATTGAATTGAATTGAATTGAATTGAATTGAA
The DNA here is from genome assembly GCF_904066995.2 of Poecilia reticulata. Taxonomy (NCBI): domain Eukaryota; kingdom Metazoa; phylum Chordata; class Actinopteri; order Cyprinodontiformes; family Poeciliidae; genus Poecilia; species Poecilia reticulata. The sequence continues at coordinate 33,014,907 of NC_088831.1, forward strand.
TTGAATTGAATTGAATTGAATTGAATTGAAGATAAGACATCCAACCCCAACACAGGCATACAAATTCAGCAATATAGACATATACAGAATGAAAACTACAAAAACAGCAGAATACAGCCGTAAAAAAGACACATATCCAGATTTCCACATTTGAAGCAAACCAAAAGAGATCATTCAGAATGCTGCATTCCAATAGATACAGAGCAATAGCAATGGCAGTCTCACTTTCTATGGCAAAAGCAAGTGATACTGAATAAACATGGAAAACGTGGTTGTGCAGGAAGGCAACCTCTTTCCAACTGAGTGTTTGTTTCTCTCTGTGTGTCCTTTTTGTTGTGGGCTACAGTTGAAGTGATAGAAAATTTTCAGGCTTTTACGTGTTTTTAAAGGTGCAGTGTTATAAATGAATAAATTATAGGAATTAATATGATCAAGCCTCTATTATTAATTGTTTAGTTCATTAAATGTATTTATATTGTGGTCAAATGTCTGAACAGCCTTTATAGGTGGTTGTTGGTATGCACCCGGAACAGTGGCTACCCACGAAAAATCCAGATTTGAGGTTTAATCCCAGTCCGCCTCTTCCCTCGGTTAAATTGACTCATGTTGATCGATGCTGCCATCTAGCGGCAGTGGCATGAAAGAACACTTAAATTCAAATCAGAGCAGAGTTTGTCTAATACTCAGTAAAACTTTATTTCTCTGTTATGTACAGCAACGAACTCTGAGTTGTCTTTTAATGTGACACTTTCATTTGGCTATATAAAGGCAAATGAAATTGCTCGCCATTTGATTGTGTTCAATCAAACGGCGAGCAAAGGTGATCTGGAATATTCATAATTCATGATATATTTAATGATCATTTTTGAGCCAAATTGTCATAAAAGCACACTAGCTGATGTGTTCTGTTTAAATAAATCATGCTTATTTTAAAGCCGATAGAAAGTTTCAATAACAACTAAAGCTTGTATTACACAAGGAATTTCATTGTTTTTGCATGATTTGAAGAAAAATAAAACAACAAGCAATAAAACACTTGAATATCTTTTTAACCTTGATCTAAAGGAATTCAGTGTTTCAGCATTTTTATTTATTTATTTATTTATTTTACAGTTGCTGGAAGTGTGTTGCAGATTAGTGTAAAAATCGAATGCTGCTTCTCCATGTTTGATTTGGATTCTGTAGGTGCAGAGTAGACTTGAACCAGAAGATCCAAGTGGTCTGGGAGGTTGATGCAACAATCAGGTTCAGTGATTTTATAAACTAAGAAATCTATTAAAGCCTATTCTCTGACCTACAGTGTAAAGCCAATTTGATGTAATCAAACACGAGTATTTGATCAAATCAAATACGATTGATCAATTTTATTTTTTCACTGAGCTGTAAATATGAAAACGTGGACATGATAGCTGATTGTTACGTTACTTGACACAAGGTCAGCGGGGAATCTGTTGAAGTTCAGCTCCAAGATGAGTCAGATGCACACCCCAACACAAAGCAAGCTGAAACATTTATCAAAATCACACACAAACACACACACACATCCAGGACCCTGTGCAAAAAAATGTCCCACTATCATCATATCATCCTCCTGACTGAAGGTCTTCGCAGCCAACTTACAGTCTGTCCGCATGGTGGCGCTCGTGCTGTTTCCTCCAACCCAAGTAGCAGCAGTCTGGCTATTTAACCGCGGGGTGTGTGGATTCATTCCGCTTTGAAACTGGCAACGCAGCGCACCGGATCTCCAGTAATGCGATTCCAAAGCACCTTTCTAAACTCCAGAAGAGCGCTGCTTGATCCGGAGGAACTTCTCCAACTTCGCTCCTCATCTCCACTCCTCACTTGATGACAATTGCTGCGAGATACGATCTCTCCCCTGTTTGATTTTTGTCTTTATTTTTTGGAAAGTTTTCATTTTTTATTTTATTTTTTTTAATTTCTTTTTTTATGCCAAAGTAGAGATGAATAACACCGGGTTCAACCAGACTGAGGGCGGGCTGTTCAACAAGACAGAGGAGTTTTTCTGCTGCAACTTCTCCTCCGTGGTGACCGACAACGGCTTTGTGGCCGCGGCTCCGGACGAGAGGAGCCTCTTCATCATGCGGGTGGTCCAGATAGCCGTCATGTGCGTCCTCTCCCTCACCGTGGTGTTTGGCATATTCTTCCTGGGCTGCAACCTCCTCATAAAGTCCGAGGGGATGATAAACTTTCTGGTGACGGACAGGAGACCCTCCAAAGAAGCGGAGGCGGTGATTGTTGGAGCCTTCTGATGGACGAGGAGGACGCTGGCAGGACGTTGGTGCTGGAATCAGATGGAGAGGGTGCGACGATCCACAGCCCCGAAAACAAGGCCCTGTTTTTTTTTTTTTATGTTTTGTACAGTTTATAAAAACCTGAAAGAAGTGCTCTGTATGTATAAGGGCACACTGACGGGGACTGAGGCGCACAGCTGCTCACCTTTATTCATGTGGCCTTTTTAATGCCAACAGTCTCAGAGAGGTGAAGTGCGCTCAGATCCTCTTTAGTTAAGTGTCCAATCACGCACTGATCTCATTTAATAGTTGTAAAACATCAGTCTGACGCAAAGGTTTCGCATTTGTTGCTTTACAAACGCAAGGGGGAATTAAATGTTGAACGTTTTTTGCTCTGTTTGGCATACAATGCGGCAAGACTCTGGACAAAAATATGTACCAATTCACAGAAATGATGAAAGGCTGAATAAATTCCTTCTGTAATTAAAAACTCTTTTCCTCTTAATTGATATTCTTTCACATATCTTGCTTTGAGAGCTACATTTCACTTTTTGTTCAATTATATCAGTTTTAATGAACTGAGGGGGGAGAGGGGTTGAGGTGTTAATTTAGAGGAAAATAAGTCAGGAGCCCCATCCCCCAAGAAACATTTTGTTTAAAAAAAGAAACGACGTGTGGGAATGTGGTTGAGAACCGAAAGGGAAAATACTTCCAAGTTAAAACCTCTACTGATTTCTAAATGTCATTAAAAAGTTGTTAGAATCAAATTGCATGCTTGACTTTCAGCATTTTTGTGTGGGCTCCCTTTGGACAGAATCTACACTATACAAATGACTAATAATTAGTAACATAGTAGGGCAATAAATATTACACGTTACAATTATTTTTAATTGGGTCAATCTTGTTAGTCTGTAAGCTTACATTTTTAGCATCATTACATTTTTTGATAACCTATCTCAACAATTTAAATGGAATTAAATTAAATAGTTTACTTTCATTCATCACTGCAACAGACTGGCGACCTGTCCAGGGTGACCCCGCCTCTCGCCCGGAACATTAGCTGGAGATGGGCACCAGCAACCCTCCCGACCCCACTAAGGGACAAGGGTGTAAAGAAAATGGATCGATGGATAACAACACTAGACAAAATAACCAGAATAAATACAGAAAAGGAGTTTACACATTCTAATTTATTTTAATAGGGAAAAAAACTATCCAAAGCAGCCTGGTCCTTCTAGTTGTTTCAATTGAATAACAACTTCAAGAATTTTACAAAAATTTTAGGACTCTCTCATGAATGCTAATTTTGGCTAGTCTCTTTCTTATTGTTGACTTGTGATTAACCATTAACTATTTCCAGACTGACAACTTGTTTTTCTTCTGTTCTTAAATTGATTTAGCTTGTGGAAGGATGTGTTGCTTTTGAGATGTTTTTGCCTACTTCATCTTGTCAGACAGGGTCTTTTAGGTGACTTTTAGATTTTTCCAGACAAGAGACTAAATCAGGAGTTAAATGTTGTTAGTCACATATAAATTATGATTTAACAAAAGGAAGCAATTATCTTTTTTATATAGTTTCAGGTTGGTTCAGAAAATGTAAGTGTTTGTCCTGCTTGAACGGGTTTAGCATTAATGCTAACATTCCAGCAACCTTGACAGCAGAATCAGCTTCTTAACTGTGACAACTTTGTTGCCATTGGAGGAGAAAAATGTCTCCATGCCTCTTTATTCAATGTAAAATGTTTTATTTGAGTCTTTCACTGTGATCCTCTGACAAATGGGGACCCATCACAACTTGGGGCGAGGAAGGTATATTCAGAAAGATAATTCTAGATTGAGAAATCAGTACTTATTTAAGTCAAGGGACAATTTAGAAAATATATAAATTAAAAAACTGAATTGAAATCACTTAAAAAATTATGCAATGTTTTAATTTAATTGTTTTGTTTGGTTCGTACATCTTAAAAAGTGCCTGATTTCATGTCTGTCTTTTAGCCATTCAATTTAATTGAACAATTTATTCTCAGAAATGTGAATTAAAATCAACTTAAATCAAATGTACACATATTGTTGCATCAATTTTAACATTTACCAGCACATACAAGTGCAGTTCTTAGCATATCTTTTTCTGAATCTAATTAAACATTGGCCAACCTGATCAACAGGCTGGAAAAAAAATAAAGAGTGAAGAAAAGTTCATGATTATGTAGCGTTTGAAAATATGCCGCTTCCGTGACATTTCTTCCACATTTTTAATTATGTCTACATAGAAGCTGCAGATATAGGTCCGAAGCACTTATAAGAACCTTTTTATTCAAATGCCTCTTATAAAAGGAACCTCATTATCTTAGACTTTCTTTATTTCCTCTACCTGAGGATTCACGGAGCCTTTCGCATCCTCACTCCTTCTGTCAAAACATCTGTCGTGCTCTGCCCCGGGGTTCATCTGGCTGCCAGCTCCCCAGGAGCATCAGAAATTACTTGTCTTGTCAATGCGGTGACGAAGGAGCCACGGGCCAATATGCCGCTATGCTTCACTGCCCACCTGTGCTTTAATACAAAAGTTAAAGTGAATCAGCTTACATTCATTAAAATGCCCTTCATCTTGTCTCTCTTTTCTCCCGTTTCCTTCATCTTGACTGTTGTGTCATGTTTGACAAAGGTCCCCTTCTGTCTGACAGCTTTGAAAAATTAACTGCCATGGCCCACACTGGACGTCCTTGTATTGATGCTTAAGAAACGGATACAATCTAAAACAATGACTCTGCCACTGCAAGTGAAACTGAAAATACAGCAAGAACGTGACTCACGCATCACTCCACAGACTTCCACACTTGGAATGCAGAACATCAATTTTGGGATTTGAGTAAATTCATCCAACTGCAGCATCTCTGAAAACATAGAGCAATGCATCTGCAAAACTGAAAGATTGTCATATTTGATTTACTGAGCTCGATATTTTATTTTATTTTATTTTTTATTTTTTTGCAAGATGTTTATCGTTATTCATGCTGAAGGAATACATAAGTCAACTTGAATTGAAAATATTAAGAAAACATGCACTCGGAATATCACTGTTGAATACTGCAATGAGGAGATCAATTGAGGAGATTTCATCAGCATCTTAATTACTAAAATCTATATTAATCCAGCTTTATTTATTAATTAAATACCTTTCATCATCACAAGAACCAAAGTGCCATTGCATAGAATCAAAAACCTTGAATACTAAAATGCAAGATACATTAAAAGCTTGCATTAAAAGTTGCCCTCAGTTTATATAAGCTGAGGGCAACAATTCCATCCCACTGCCAAAACATATTGTAGACACTCAGAGTTTGAATGTGTGATAAGTGAAATATAAAAAAATAAATAAATAAAACAATGATTCAGGAACTCCTTGGGGCACACTGTGATATTGTGATTTTATACATTAGGCTGCTCTAAATGTCAACAAACAAAATATCACAAACATATCCTCGAATGAGTCATCATCAAATACTTAAATCCTTGAAATACTTAAAAGATGTATGAATAATAATAATAATAGAAACAGTGGTGACAAGATGTTTATTTATTTATTTTTTTTATTACTAAAGCATATTTTCTCAATTTCACACATAGCTTGTGCTGCAGAAGGTTAGTTTAGTGTGATGCAGTCAGATCTGTCATCTTAAAGATTTCACACCCCGGTGCTCTGTGAAATTCAGGAGATACTAACAGCATCCATCTGTATCCTACTGTCAACAAGCTGATTGTGCCCAGCAAGACCTATGTGCTTCTCCTTCCAACATGCTCAGATATGTGCTTTGACTGCTACTCTGTGCAAATCTAAAACGGCTAGTCAGGCTATTAAAAATTCATGTTTCGAAATCCTGACGTAATCATGTGTTCTCGCATTTCTTCCCAAAGGCAGAGAGTGTTACAGGTCAGAGGGGCGTAAAAAAAAAAAATCACTGTTCACTACTTCAGCATGTACCAGCTGTCTAGGTAAAAAATAAATAAATAAAAAAAACGTATGTGAGCAGTGTAGCGCAGAGCAATACAGCATCAGCTCACTTTATCCCATGCCGACTGTCCGTGGACTGTGCTCAACCATGACAGCATCTGTGGGGTGTTGATTGCGGGCTAAAACAGGCTTCACGTCCCCACTTGCTGTCTTATGATTGGCTGCTGAGCAGAAGCCCGGTCAATGAACTGGATAGTGACTAAAAGCCCCAAATAGCAGCAAGGCAGCCACACTCAGTCCCCACGTTTCTCTCCTGTTCTCCCACAACTGATCTCCTGGGCTGCGGTGCCACAGACACATCAGTCAATGTGGTGTGAGATCTATGTGGTTGCATCATATTTTTAGCTCCCTCGCTTGGCATCGCAGTCAGTGAAGCTGGAATTTGTCATTTCACACAAACTTATCCATAATAATATTTTAATTAAAGTTGAAAAGAAGGCTGAGAAGAGCAGAAGAAATTAGTTTGCATTAGCTGTTGATGAAAGAGGAAGTCTTAAAAGTCGAGCTTTGAAAAATCCCCACACTCAGGTTTTAATTTTTATTACCTTGCGCCTTCAGTTGTATTCAGAGGATGAGTCACGGCTGTGTTGTACTGCTGATTGTTTCACACAGAAACATCCCAGGGATTTAACATCTGAACCATGCTGCCTTTAATACTTTCCTGTAAGCCACAGTGTGTGTGTGTGTGTGTTATTTTGTGGGTGTATCTGAGCCGTAAAGAAACAAAATCAATGCAGCGTCCACTCAGACTGAGGAGAGTCCCTCTTCTTGTGGTGGCAAAGACTTTACCTATCAATGTGTGTAACTGTAATCATAGAGCTAAGGAAAACACAGTCCATCACTGCTACTATAATCAGAAAGAGGAATAAAAGTCTGGAATTTGGTTTAACTGAAGTAATTTTTTTAGGTCCAGGTGAGTATGAAACAACATAATAGGTTACATCAATATTTTGGTGTTTAGAGTTGTATCCTCTATCGGACTGTCATTCTGTCCATCAATTTATCCCTCTGTACAGCTCATCCATCTGTCCATCATCCAGCCATCCAGCCTTCCTTCCCTTTGTTTGTCCAAACTTTCAAATTCTTTCAGAAACCCAGGATGCTGAGCCCCTGCTGCAGGAAGGTAGAGCATCCAGCGTGTTATCAGTGCCCTGTTACCAAAGGCCAAAAGCCAGTATCCACAATAGTATGTGGGTGCATTAGCACAGGTTGTACGGGTGACTTCAATATCTGTGAAGACACAATGAGTGCTGAGTCGTACAGACAGACTTGAGAGCCGCTGGATGTTTTCATCTAGACAACCTTTTTTTTTATTTTTTTTCATTCAAGGACTTCATTTCACCAGGAAGAACATTCTGCACACATTTATCAAAAGGTAAACGCTTGTTTGTTTGTTTTCATACAACTTGTCAAAAACAAATCAAAGTAAATGCATCTGATTTTACTCTTTTTGACACCTTTGGTAAAGATGTGTAAGACGTCTTCACATATTTTGTTCTTCTAACACAACATACTGATTTCTTTTCTAAAAGTATTTTAGTCTGGGCACATTTGGAGGAAAAGACCACATTTAATTATACTTTAACTTGATTATCAACCTCTTGTCTATTTCTATAAAAAATACACCTCATACCTTATTTGTTTATACCTTACTTGCTAAGTTACTCAGTGTTTCTCCTTGTTTCCCTGGATTAAAACAAAGATGTTATAAATTACTGAAAAAAACTTAAACAAATATTCCAATGAAACCTATAATACAACCCATGTTTCTACAGGAGTTAGAATCGTTCCAAATGTATAGCTTTATAAGATTAGTAACTTGTGTTTTCCTTCCTCTTTGCCCACCAGCTCAACCTAATCAGGTTTTTGTGTGTAATGAAGAAAAATAGCTTTGTGCATACGGCAGCTTTTGTTAAATCAAATTATATATTTTTTTTATAGTGAGACACTTGGAACTCATTATTCCCTTCAATCATGCAAATGCATAATGAGTGTTCATTACTTTGAAATAATAGCTGTGATGATGTGATATTGACCCTGTAATCCATTCCAATTCTTGTGAAAGCGTGTTTCAGGGTCTATTGACCTTCCAATCACGGTTCTTCCTGGCAGCTACATCTGCTCCTAAACAGCCTTCTCTCTGTGGTGCTCTACTTCAATAGGGAGGATGCTGAATGCATCACTAACATAAGGTAAATTTCCTCTTAATAAAGCTGTTAGTTATGCAGCTACAAGGGTATAAGTGCAATAATAATGAGCATCCTTTATCTAAAAGATCATGATCATTTGCATCATATTGCTTTTAAGCTTTAGTTTTTACATCCACGTTGGAAACTGTTAAGATAGATATTAAATATGGAAGATACGGATTTGGGGAGTTATGTCTGACCTGGAATCTGTCCTTCATTATGCTTGAAGAATTCCACATTATCCAAGCTGTATAAACTTATGACCGCCTAAAATGCTTTCTTCGCCTCCTTTTATTTTAACATACAAAACTGGGTATAGTTAAGAACTTTGTGGCACAGATGTGTCTTTATCAGTGAGATATTTGACAGAAAAAGGGAGTTACATTAATTAACTCCTCACCTCATTTGGTCCGTCTGAGGTTTTGTCTTTCCATTACACTGCTTAGCTGATTTAAAGTTTTGTATTTGGATTGTGCAGAAAAGTTTTAAAGCACTACCTCTAAAACTAATGTGCTGAACAAGCAAATTGCAGGACAATAAACTAATATAAAACATCAGAGCACAAAATTGCTCAAAATTCAAATGCTGTAAACAGAAATGCAACCGTTATGAAAGAAAAACATGTCGGCTTAAATGCAGCCAGAACAAAAAATCTACTTGTATTTATGTATGTGTGATTGGTGGATGGATGTTGTTAAATACTTGTACCTGTATTCTTTTTGAGGATCAGTTCTCTGTCTGTTCATTCAATATCCACACCATGCCAAACTTCTCAACCCTTTTCATGCCACTATTTAAGCATTCATCTGACTTTTTCTTTCCTTGATACTATAGGGTGATTTCAGAATTACGTTTTCTTTTGCTGCAGTTTAAAGTGCTAAAAACACCTGAAAAGATGAAGAGGAAATAACTTTTTAGCAGGAGTCCAAGTGACCATGAGGAGAAGAGATGGTTCTATTTTGACATCAGGTTCACAAAGGCACAACTTTCCTGTGCCTCCTGCCACCATCATGACGGTCGCTTGCTCTCCTGAGACCTGGATGACACAGAGTAGAGGTTTCTCTCTCTGGTGTTCTACCACTTCCCTTCATATGGAGTGGAATAGACAGTGTGATACCTCAAGGCAGCACTGCTGTGGCTACACAAAATTAACCCAATTAATATTTATGACGCTTCTGAAAGCTTTTTCCAGCGTTTGAGAGTTGGCCTGATCCGTTGGCTGAGCAAAGATACACTGATGTGAACTGCGCTCCTCATTCCTGACTGTAGAAATAAGCAGTGACAGTTTGGACCTGGCTGCCAAGCAGCACTGTCCTACCTGTCTGGGCGCTATTCTCCTGTGCCCCCGCTGTCAGGTGCACTCAGTCACTGTACAGATCAACTTTATCCAAGCTAACCACCACCGCGATAATCTGCAACTTGAGTTTAATGTTTCAGCCACCGGCACAAATAGTGCCGTGCAAGTGTACTTATTCTCCTTAACCTCTTCCACATTTATGATCAAATGTGACTCAAATGTGTTTTATTGCCATTTTATGATCATCTTGTACAAAGATAAAAACCACTGTCAAGTAGTTTTAACAAAGAAATTTTTTTTTTTTTTTTAAATAAATATTTTCAAATATGCAAATATTTTCAACTGGAGAATTTTGGTCCAAGTGGCAAAAACATTTAGACACCACCGATTTAGATTCAAGGCCAATTATGTGTTAAAATGGCCCAGTCAAAGTTCAGATCTAAGCTTTGTGAAAAAATTACAAAATTGATGTTCCAACATCTAGTGTGACTGAGCTTAAAGATATTTTGTAAGTAACAATAGATAAAAAAAAAAGTTTACTTCTATCCAAAAAACTCTGCTATAACTGAAGCAAACATGAATTTTACACATGAAGGCTGAAAACCATTGGACACCACACTTTTCAGATTTTTGAAATCTATGTATTCTTTCACTTCACATTTATGCACTATTTTGGATTTAGTCTAACAAATAAAATAACACTAAAATATACAGTTGCAACATGACAAAATGTGAAGAATTGCACGTATTTTTAATCTAGCTGTCTTAGAATGCAGTTAGTTCATAATTAAATAAAGAATTCACAAATCTTTTTTGAAAAAAAGTTTGCCTTTCTAAACATTTGCTAAAGAATCTCCTAACAACAAGAACAACATCTCCAATCAGTTTGTTGCTGTGTTGCAAGTTGAGTAATGTCTTCCCTGTTTCCAATCTGATGCCATACCTTGGGAATTTGTGCCTAATGGTGCACCTCCTGGTTGTGTCACACCACATGAAAGTAAGGCTGAGTGCTGTATGATAAAACCTCTGCAGGGTCATGACTTATTGAGCTACCTCAAATTGCTTCTCAATGCTGCTGCAAGCTGTTCCTCCCTCAGGGCTGGCTCCATTATCACCCACCTCTTCCTGAGGGTATTTTGCAGTGACATCACCTGCTTCCATACATTTAATCCACATCACACTTCTGGTTTTTCCTAAGAAAAGTACAAGAAATGTAAAAGAAATCAATTATTATTTTTTTTTTTTTTTTACATAATCGGGTAAATGCCAAGCAGGCCAATTACTGCAGGCGATAATATTTTATCATAGACAGGTTGCTTAAAGGGGAGACTTTGGTTGGTAGAGATAAGAAGGTGCATTGATGGGACAAATCTATCATTTAGCAGAGGACACAGAGAAAGTAGTTAAAGCAGTGAGTCAGAAAAATACAGATAACTTTAAATATTATCAAAAAGGGCATCAATTACTCTGTCTAAATTATCTACTGTTCGTCACAAGTCATGTGTGACTTACTGGAAGTCGGACAGGATGACATTCAAAAAATGCCACTAATTTAAGGGTGCGAGTGTCTCACTCAGACACTGTGAGAGCAGTGACCATGTAGCTGTGTATTAATTTACAGCTGCATGTGCCAAAATAACATTGAAAAAAAAATCAGAAATTTGATTTTCCACTATAGTCAGACTGTACACACTTATTTATTCATTTAGTTAGTTATTTGAAGTAAGTTCAATCTCACTCTTTGGTGTGCACCATTCATTCTTTTTCTTATATTAACTATATTAACTGTAAGAGTTCTCACAGCAGGTACCAAAGCAACTATGAAGTGTTGAATTAGCATGTGGGTGCCTGTGCACATGTGTGTGAAATGACATCCCAGTCCAGCTAAGCTGCACCTTTAAGCTTCACAGCTGTCACAAAGGATCAGCATCCAGCCGGGCACGCTCCGGGAGCCGCTTTCAGAGAGACCTCTGCTGCGCTTCTTCTCACAAACCAAAGGTCAGCCCTGTCATATGACCAATAAACTCCAGTCTGTTTGACTGCATCACTTTGCATCAGCTCAGGTTCATAAACAGTTCCTTGAAGTAAATTTTGTAGGACGATAGCAATGCAATTCTCTGATGAAATTGGATTTTTAAGGATATATGTGCGGAGAAGTAGACTAGGGACTGCAATTCTTACCTTGGTTGTCCCTAACTAATGACTGACTTTCAGACAAAGCAGATAAAATATTACACATGAGATTGGGATAATTGTATGACTGTTAATCTCTCTAAGAACAAACTTTAAAGAGATGTAAGAACATGTTCTTCACGTCTTCTGGATACTTAGAAAAAGTATCCGACAGGCAAGTTCATATTTGCACTAGCAATTTCACTAAGAAGTTGCTTTTAGATTTTAAATGGACTCCAGACTCCTTCACTCAAATTGTTAAATTCTAATTAGCCTGAAGAATAACCTGGTGAATTATGTACACAGCTGCTAAAGTCGTCACATATAATATGTTTGATCCCACAGTGTTGCACCTGGCTTGTGTTAGAGGTGCTTTGATCTATCTCTCTGCTTGTTTTCCGCTCTTTGGAACCATTAAACAGCTCCCTGGTCCCTTTGAGGCAGGACATTGATTAGGGATAAAAAAAAAAAAAAAGAAAAAGGAAAGAGCAGTACAGACGTCTTTGTGCCCAGAGAGACCAACAGTTGTGTAGGTGGCTTTTACAGTGGCAGTGTTGTAGTGACAGGGGACTGAAAAATGATGTTTACAACAATGCTGGCATATTTTTATGTTTAAAAAAAAACTGTATGATGTTTGTTCACATGGAGTTATATTTGATATTATATTTTAATATCAAATATCTAAAAGATTGAGGTGTTGCCACTTACTTGCTACAGTTTAATTAGCAGACAGCTGATTTACATTTTATGGCCTTAATGTACTGGTACTTTCTGTACCTTTTTCTGCAGATCACAAGATATTTACACCAGATTTTTACATGCACCGCTAAACAATGCATTTATTTTTTCTTGTTCAATGAGCTTATGTGTAACTCACGACTTAATATCTAAAATTCCGTTTTGAAGGCTTTCAGTGTGGCTGTAAAGTGACACAGAAACAGCAGCTATAAAGGTTAGAAAGATTGGGCCTAGAAAGATGTAGCCTTATGGAACGTTGTAGTTCAGATTGTTCCACTTTGTTGAACAATTTTCTAAATTTACAAAGATTGCTGAGATATTAATTGAACGTTTTAAGGACAGCTCCAGAAAGAGGGATCTGTCTTAGAGTGTTGAGTAAAGTGCTGTGGTCAAAAGTATCAAAAGCTGTAGAAAGATCAAATAATATCAGTTCTAAATGTTTATTTCCCATTCATATGATGTCTGAGGTCAATTAAAACTTTCGAAGTCCAGTTTTTGTATTAGAATTGTGTCTAAAGGCAACCTCAAGGACATCAAAATTTGCATATGTCATTTTGGTTTTTCGCTTATATGAACCTGGTTTTAAGCCTTTTTTTTAGAAATTTTCAGAGGAGTTAACATTTATGGTTTACCCTGTTTAATCAAACCCAAAAATAGTTATAGTATTTGCGTCAAAGTTCTCAATGTTTGTACCCAATGTTTGTTTTAAAAAAATGTTTGACCAGTTGTGTACTTTCTTCTTGCCATGAATGCAATAAACATGCAGATAAGCACGGTTCAAATTAAATGCCATTTCACAAACATGCCAGGTCTGATAATGTGAGGCACTTCCACAGCAGACACAATCACTGAACCCTGAAAAAAGACAGTTCAGATACATTAATGAAGACCCAAAATTAACATGACATTGAAGCTCATAATGAACTTATATATCTGACTGAAATATTATTTATCAGGTCAAGCCAGGTACCTACTAATGTTGTAGTGTCTTGGTGTATTAGCAAAAATTATGTACTTATTAAAATTTGAGTAACACAGGAAAGTACGTGTAAGTATGTAATGATGACCCCAATATACATTTTTCTTGTTTTTTAGGCACATTTTTGAGTTTTGGGGTGTACTTAGTTAATCACAAACCATTACTTTTCTTGATTCAGTCAAGAGTGTCATAGTGTGTGATTGTGTATACCTGGAATTGCTTTTAAGTTAATTAAGAACCAGGTGACGGTCAAACAATTGATTAAATTACTTTCAGAATTGACCAGTTGTGTACTTTCTTCTTGCCATGAATGCAATAAGCATGCAGATAAGCACGGTTCAAATTAAATGCCATTTCACAAACCTGCCAGGTCTGATAATGTGAGACACTTCCACCGCAGACACATTCATGAGAGCTGGAAATAAAGATGTTTGGAGCGTTATCATCCTGCCTTGTCGCCTCTGCTGTGAGAGAGGCACAGGAGCATCAGGGCTGTCATTAATCTGCACCTCGCAGTTGCAGCCAATCTCAGGAACTGCAGCTGGTGCCCTGACTCAGACTCTGACCTCCTCCTCTCCGCCACTTTCAGGAGTGATCATATCCCTCGACAACGCCTCAGGGTATCACCTGACTGGCGGTGCCTTTCACCACACCTCTATTCACACATTTTGCCCATCAGGGAGACCTGCTCTGGTACCTGACATGGAAAATCTGCGCCGTCTGTGTTCCATTTTAAAAGCAGTGCTGCCTAGGTTTTTACTGTCTTTCTGGTCAGAGTGTCAAACGTGACCAAAGCACTCAATTCTAAGCATAAATTCATATTTACTGTTTTTTGGGGGTTTTTTAATAATCAGAATGAGAAAATATTGACACTTGGAAAGCTTTTTAAGTAAATCATAAGTTAATTTTAAATGGTGATTAACATGTTAAACCAGACCAAGATTTATCAATTTGTGGTAAATGTTTTTGGTGAACATTGTATCTTGTGATAGTTTTGTCTAATTCTTTAACAGTCTTCCAGCAGAAAGTTTCGCTTTCCCTCCACACCTACGACATGCAATGTGTCCATAGTAACCGTTGTCAAGCACAACATCTAGATCCAAATCAAAACTAAGGAGCATCGCAACATCCCAAAAGCCATTACCTGGATACACCCATTTTTGGGCGTAATCTCTGTGTAGACTGAAGTAATGCTGGAGCAGAAGGAGGCTCTATCTTTTACTGTTTGTTATTAATGGTCTTCTCCAGCGGGCTGCACAGTGGCGCAGTTGGTAGGAGCTGTTGCCTTGCAGCAATCCTGGGTTCGATTCCCAGCCCCGGTCTTTCTGCATGGAGTTTGCATGTTCTCCCTGTGCATGCGTGGGTTTTCTCCGGGTACTCCGGTAATTGGCCTCTCCAAATTGCCCCTAGGTGTGACTGTGTGTGTGCGTGGTTGTTTGTCCTGTGTGTCTCTGTGTTGCCCTGTGACAGACTGGCGACCTGTCCAGTGTGTACCCCGCCTCTCGCCCGGAACGTTAGCTGGAAATAGGCACCAGCAACCCTCCTGACCCCACCAAGGGACAAGGGTGCAAGAAAATGGATGGATGGTCTTCTCCAGTTTATTTGTAGTCTATGCAGATTCCTTTACTATGAGTTAACCCGTTTTTTTTCTCACTCCCAAAACGATTCCCCCAAAATCACCTTTAGCTAAAACAAACCAAAAATAAAAGGTTTAATCCCTTCTTCTAAACACGTCAAACTTTCAGAAAAGTTAAGGCATTCACTTTCACTCAACTAAATCATTAGAGACATTTGTAAATAACATAATCCTTGACTGATTAAATATTTCACATGGCTGTCTGGTGCTTATGGTGATAAACAATATTACTTCTGTCTGTCTGGGCCAGTGCTCTTTCACCAACAGAAAGGGCTGGCCCAATGTGCCAGTCATGTTATTTTCTTACATTAAATTATTCAACACTTATTTAAATGTTTGTGAAAGGACCACAGTGGCTAGAGGGGTAGAAGATAACTGATTTGTTTGTCCACCATCAGAGATAGAGAGATAGAGACCCGCTTTCAGTAATTTGAACTGTAGAAAGCATTGGTCCTAATACAGAGCCTTGAGGGGAACTTTTTTGGACATTTAAGTAACTTGAGTAAAGATCACTGGGATGAACACACTGCTTATTGCAGGAAGGATCATTTAAAAATCATCTGATTATTCAGTCTGACTGACTGACTCTGTGGCGTAAGATCACTCGATCTGGTATAAGGTGTTATAAAAATGCCACAGACGGTTTAGTCCGTTAGTTTTAAGCATCCAAGGATTTTATAAAAGCCTTTAAAACGGGAAGACACAGTCACAGCCATGTCTGAAAGTCAGACTGATTCGAAATCAAAATATTATGAAAGCCCAAATATTTATTTAATAAGCTTTCTCATTGTAGGCAGGGAGCAGAATTTAAAATGTGTTGATAGATTCCTGATAATGATGAAGAAGAGATAGGAAATAGAAATCTCTATCATTATTTACAATAACTGCTTTGTTGTCCAGTTCAGTGTCTGTAAAACAAAGTTGCTCACAGCTGCATGCTTCCATCCCTCACATTAACACCGGCAGGCTTCACACATGAGACAGAATTAAAATCAATGTGCATGAATCCATGGGATTTTCCAGTAAGAGCCACAGCCTGTCACGTATCTTCAATAGCAGACAAGAGCTCCACTGTCACAGCTTCACCAATATATTAGATTGATAATAGCACAAAACATTATCCTCCTGTAAAAATGGAGCCAGAACAGTTAACAGGTTGGGTTTTTGCAACAAAAGATCTCGGTAAAGGTTGAGCAGGTCCCTGCTGGTGTGACCTAAGGGCAGAGAGAAAAAGCAGTGCTCTACTGCTTCCTCCTTTCATCACGCAATGTACATTCAATATTAACAAAACAAGGAGAGGGGGTGCTTTGTGGTAGACTGACAAAAGAGTATTCGGGGTACCGTATCTTGGTTTTAAATTGTATTCTCTAAAAATAGCTCTGTGACTGTCTGTCAAGCCAGGCTATTCTAGCGAAGCATTGGCTGATGCACAGAGTGTCATAAGGTTTCTAAATCATGACATGTTAAGCAACTTTTTCTCCTCTCATTGTTGTGGGAAAAGGAAGTTTGAACAAAAATGACAGAAGAAGAAAAAAAACACATATCCATCTATAGTGTCAGTGACTGGCTGCTGGACAGCTGTCAATTCAGCAGTCTTCCCCATGATAGTGTTGGGCATACTATGGATACAACACAAGATTTCTGAATTTAAAATATATATTTTTTAGGTTTATGGAATAATATCACTTTTAGGAAAACTGCGTTTTTGGTTTTGCTGTAATCTATATTTATCAAACTGAGCATAAATAAAATGTTTGACATCTATAACTCCACGTGTAATCAATCTACATTACTATTTTTTTAATTAGAGATCCACCAATGCACCTACTACATTGTCCCTCTCCATTTTTTCCAAGCTTTACGTAATGTGTGCATCTTTTATGAATAATACCATTGGACAGCCAAGCAACAACAGTCGGCCCTGAAGCGGTGCATATATTGGATTCGGTCGTCCAAGTAATCTCAGCAGAAGGAGCGCATATGTAGAAAGCGCACACATATACAAACAAACAATCTAATGAGATGACAGGCTGAACAGAGACTGCTGGGAGTGTTTGACAACCTGTCCATGTTACAGGCTATTTCTGCAGCTGATGATGGATGAAAACCCTTAAAACCGAACATGACATTTAGAAAATTGTTCATATCAAGCTTGAAATGTAACAACAAACTGTGTCAGCAGCTGGATTTGTCAGACGCAAAGAGTTGAAACAAACACTGTTTAAGTCGCAGAGTACAGAAATTTATCAATTATAATCAGAGAAACTGATTATCTACATCTTTATTTGAGTTTCTGCATTTGTTCTTTATGTCCCATTCACTATTCCGTAACTCTTTCAGCCTCTCTCTGAGTGTCTGTCACTCTTTTTAATGTCCCTCCGCTTGCTTTCAGCCTGCATTTAGATGGCAGCCGGGTCAAAACACATCAGCAGCACTCAGAGCAGGTTTCAGTGCCACCAGGCTCTGCAGCCCGACTCTGGAAATGCAAATCTCTCACAGGTGTTACAAACACCCTCCCTTTTTCCTGAAAACCACAGCATTAGAGCTGTTCCCACACCCTGCATAACAAATGCATTTTGTGTTTGGTTTTTTTTCTGCATATGACCGAATGCTCCAGTCTGAAAGGGACACACACTGATACCTATAAATGAGTTAATGTGTTTACTGAGGAATGATGGTACTGTAGATAGCAATGTACATAGCAACAAGACCCATGGAGACAGGGAGAGAAGCAAAAGATAGAGGAGCTGCCATAAGAGAGAGGCAAGGTGATTAACTCCTCCATTAAAGGGCAGCTCATCTGTCAGGGTCAATTATCTGATTTAAAAACAATCAAAAGTTACATTTTAAAAAACTTGATCTTTGAGAATGTCTGCATTTTGTATTTGAGCGTAAGTTTCTTGTGTGACAAAGAATAATAAAAGAAAAAAATCCTTATCATCCTGATCATTATTAAGATTTCATGCTTATTTTATTTCTAATCAAATATGAACAGAAGCCATGAAATTCTCATTACTGACATTTGATCTAAAACGTATTTTCAAGAAAGAATACAGGACTTGTCCAAAATGATTTATCCCATTCTCAAGAAACAATTGAAAAATCTACAATACAACAAAGTCGTCTTATAACTTTTGTGCAACTCTGCACGTTGCACATTCTCTCTGGTTGACTATATTTAAAAACAGTCTGTACCAGGAAAGCAAAATATGAACTCTGCCAACATCCTCAAAGGGTCAAGTATGTATAAACTTGACCCTTTGCTACATAGATTAAATCCACACTAAAATCAATCCTGTGCAACCAGCCATTTTTAAAATGAATTGAAGTCTTGTGCTATACAATAATTCCAGGCTCAAAACTGAACAGCTTAAGAAAAAAAAACTTTTATAGCTAACAATATATTAACATCCATGATGAATCTATGAAAACTTTTAATGAGATTTGTAAATAAACCACTCAGTGCCTTGAAAATCAAAAACTCACCTTGTATTCACCAAATTTTGTATTATTTGACAAACTCTACTCGACTGGGTGAGTTTTCCCTTTTGAATACAACTGCAATCTTTACATGAAGTCCGTCTGTAACCCGATTGTCTGAGCGGTGGGAAATCTCTGCTCCTGTCTGCTGAGAGCAACACTGCATAGAAAGACTCGCTTCTGTCTGTCGAGATAGCTGTGAGCAGTCCGATGCGTTTTCTAAGAAAAACGTGCATGAGACATGCTGCATGGATTTGACAACTGTCACATTTCGTAAGCCTTTGAGCGAGGCCTCTGATTATGGACAGGTTGGAGAGATTTGACAAAAGAAAACTGACTGAGAACTATGAATGACAGACAACCACAGACAACATAACTATGAGTTCTGTTAGACAGACATTCAGGTGTTGTCTGAGGTTTTGTCAGAGTGGAGAGTCACGTGAAGGGACAACAATGTTCTCCTCAAAGGACCGTCATTTCCCTCGCTGAGCTTTGAAAGTGAATTAATGTCTCCAGCTCCTGACCTTTACTTCCGTGTTCAGGTTCAGAGATAACAGGCTCCACATCCTTCAAAGATTCTGCTAATGGAAATAAGCACGTGCGTAATCTAGCAATATAAATGATTGGGAGTGATGGGAACTGCCAGTCTAACACATGAAGTAGACCCTGAGAAATGATTCTCTCATGCATCTTTTTGCTTTGCTTCTATAGTGTTATTTTACTGGCTGATCGATGCAGGTCCTCCAGACATAAGCTCCTTTTGCCATATTTAATAAGAGCATCTGCTGCTTTGTGCATTACATGTCTAATATATTTTTAGCTGAGGTTTAATTAACTAGCTTAGTGACAGATGTTGATTGGTTCTGCCTTCATGTTTAGTATAATTTATTATAAGAAAGCCAGTTAATGAAGATGTAGAAAACACTGAGTTAAAGTAGGTGTTGTTGCTAGAACAATTGACATAATGAGTCTCACATCTTCATTATTTACTGAGGACAAAAGCAATCTGTTAAGTACTCATCTAGAAAATGTATGTTGATTTATTACAAAAAGTTAAAACGTTAACTCATCTTGACCTTTTTTCACACAACAGGTTTTAGCCCAGAACTGTGAGCATTTAACTTCCAATATCATGATGATGCCACCACCATGTTTCACCTTGGGCATGGTGATTTCAGAGCAAGAATGAAAATGATCTGAAACTCTTAACTAATTCTTATTCCTGTTAAGAACTAATAGGAATAAAAGCAAATACATAACACATTTTGGAATTTTATTTCTAAAGATTTTGTGTATCATTTTTGTTTCACTTTATAATTCTGCCCTGCCTTACCTGTCAAGTTGTGATTACAATGTAAAAAAAAATGTGGGAAGGTTTGATGGTTAAGAGTCACTTGTTGCAAAGAAGAACATGAATATTTATGAGCTGCTTGCAAATATTGTTGTTCTCATGGTTTGCTGCCCACAGAAAGCTTGTCCACAGTGGAAACAAAATAAACCAGGCACTGTGCTTCTAGGTTTCAGGATTTTCTCTGAGCTATGGTTTGAAACAAAAAAAACAATGCATTTAAAGACAAACTCTATTATTTACGCACTTGTTCCTTTTCAGTTATGTTAAACCTTGAAGCCATGAGCTTATGCTCTAATTAGTTCCATTCATTTCTATACCTCAAGTGAAAAAATATATTTAGTCTGACACACTTTACTTTTTCTCAAGTAGTTACACAATCTCCTTGATTAATGCTAAATCAGATATAAATTAGGGGAACTTTTTCTTGCTAGTAATGCCACTTGAATTGGTGAAAGCAGTTGTGAATTAGCTGAAAGGTCGACAATGAGAAACACCCCAGCAAAACTCCTTTAATTAAATGCCTGCCTCAGATTGGGCAGGAAAGATGGGTGCTATCAGACTACGTGGGTGAATGGCACAGAAGCGTTGCTCTGTGTGTGAAGTCAACAGGATTTTACCCCAGCCTAGACGATGGAGCCAGCGGAGAGATGGCTTCAGCCCAACTGTTTTCTGCAGATAAGAGGGAACTGAGCATCGGGAATGGAGTTGACTGAAATATGCCAGGCAAACAGAGAGTGACAGAGAGAGTATATGATATCTAATTAACAATCACAGAGGGCCAGATGCAGACAGAGTTTGGAGTTCATTTTTGGCTGAAATGCAACAGAATTTTCCAAAGCTTCAGCAAGTTCTCTATATTTGAAATAAGAAAAAAAAGATTTATTGATGGTTTAAAGAACTGTAGAGTTGATTAAAAAAAATATGCATATTTCAGCACACAATTTCTGAGTCCTGTATTTAGTGAGCACCATAAATAAATCATCGAGTCTGTGCTTGGAACAGCATGCAACTATGCTAATTATTCAGGAGTGTTTGACCACAAAGTAACACCTGTCACCGGGTGGTGAGAAAACAATCCTGGGCAGAAAGGGGAAACATCGGCTCATCACATTGGAGCGGGGGCTTAAGGCAGCAATTTAATGAAACATCAAGTATGTCAGCAAGTTAAAGTAGTTGGAAATTTGAATAGAGTCACCTCCACCCTTCAGAAATGGGGTAATTATTTTTGGCCTGGTTTCCATCAGGCTTTTGCCACGGTGGTTGGTGTGCAAAAAGCTCTGCATACTCATTAGTTTTGGAGCAGGTGGCATCACCTAACTGAATAACTCAGTGCTGTGTCAGTCAGTTATCACATCTGAGTGGGGATAGCGGCTTCATCTGACTCTCCAAAGAGCCTCCTGGGTTTTCAAGAAGCACCAAAATAAAGTATTCAAGAGGCAGTCAAAAGAATACTTATTAAAATTATATATGCATTAAATAAATAATTATTCAGTCAAATTGCAGGCATTTTAGTAAACCAATTGTGATCAATCACATTCTCATCAAACACTGTAATACAAATACATTTTGGTTAATGGCTGAATCGCAGTTTGCATTATAGTGATGTGCAATTACTTCTATCTTGACTTTACTTAGTGGAAACTTCAATGTAATGGTGCTGCTTTCATGCTGTATGGATTCACATTAATTTACACCAAAAATGTCTTGCTGAAAATAAACTAGCAGATTTATTCAACACCCTTTTTTATGCTACCATGTTTTTTTTTGTTTTGTTTTTTTATTGTTTTTTTTAACTGTCCAATGGTTTACCGTCAGTGATGCTGTTTCTCTGTCCTCCCTTACCTGACAATACTCAAATCAATCAATCAATGTTAAATATGTGTAAAAAAATTTACATGTTAAAATTTTTAAAATAACTTTGTAATCAAGTGTTTATCTTTTAAGAATTGTGTTATTTTCCAATTCAAATTAAGTACAAATTAAATACAACATCCAGAGGTTTTACTAGCTTAGATGCTTACACTCTTTGACATTAGTAAGTGAATGTGTCAAGTTTATCCTCATATGACATATAGGGATTAATCCTAAACCCCTCCTCAACATCACTAGTACTCCCAATGTGTTAATCAATTTAGTAATAGTACATTTGGATGTTTATGTTCCCACAGAGATGAGCTGACAACCCGTCTTTGGTGTAGTTTCTTTTCTCCTGGAATAGACTCCTGTTTGATGGATGAGACCGCACATGTTCACTGATCTATTCACTCTCTGTGAAGAAATGACATTGTTAGATGACAACTGTTTTCACAAGGATCAGCAAATGATGTATAAAGTGAATGTTGTCTTTAATGTGTTTATATTATTCGACATCCTCTGTAAATTTTGAAAGTAAGATAGATCGAAATTTCACCTTGTTCATGAACTGAGTTATTAAAGTGACTGATGACTCATAGAGGATCATTTCAAGTATATGACTTGAGAAAATCTACAATTTTTTTTTAAACAAACCTTGGTTTTTTTCCCAAAAAAATTCCTAAAGTAATTTGAAGGATAATTACTTTTCAATTCAGGCTAAATATGATAGTTGTAAACATCTGATCAGGGTTAAATAGGTAGGATTGAATAAAATGTAGTAATGCTGCTGGATTGAATGACTATTTATAAACAATTTAAATAGATAAAATGTGCAAACTGGCTGATGAGGAGGAAACAAGAAATAATTTTACTTGCATTTCATAATGGCGGAAAAATTGATTAAACTGAGGTGCTTTTAAGGAAAAGCATCTGCATTACTTGGTGGGAGATTCAGTCAGTTCTTGCAGAAAAGACTGATGGTTTGCAAATATGCTGCAAATTTGATCCCACTAAAGTGTGATTCAGATTTTTTTTTTACATATTTAAATTTCCATCACTAATCAGCAATTTGCAAATTGTAATTTAATAAAACAGCCAGTGCTCTATAAACTGTTCAAAATGTAAATGTATGGTGAATAACCACTTTTTCGTATTTAATTTTTGCCAAATGAACTTATTTATATTCACAGCATCAATTTAAGTCTGGCATCAGAACTTCAAAACAAAATGTTCTGTCCTCTTGTGGCCCTGAGTGGTCATCGTTGCATGTCTAATTGGTGTTGCCAGATGTGTGGATGCATCCCAGTGTGATGCAGAAGCAGTCCTCGTGCTGTCAAACGGTTCCTCTGTCTGAGCATTGTACACGGTGGTGGCGGTGAGGGGGCGAAAGGGTGTTTATCTCAATTTTTTTTTTTTTTGAGTATTATGGGATTCAACAAGGTGCGGTGAACCTGCCATAGCTGCCCCATTTCACAGTACACTTCCCACAGCGGCCTCCTTCGGGATCTGTGAGTCAGGCTCACCGCACCTGATGATGGTGGCCCATGTGATCCTGGCAGTCTATCACAGTTTCACTAACAGATGTCACACCGGGCCCAAAGATAGGACCTATCATTTAGTTTCAGTTAGAATGACTCAATTAGATCTACAAAGTTTACTGGGCATCATAGAGCCCATTGAATCTCAGTGACAAACAGGGTATTAATAACAGACAAATGGGCAGTGTAATAGATAATTGACTGTCCCTTCATGTTCTGAACACAATGTTCTGCAGAGATGGGTGGAAGCAAATGGAACATTAGTTACATCCAGCGCTAGTATTCGATGTGCTTATCGTTCCTCGTATTCATTTCTTCTTTGGGTCAGAAAAGCCCTGTGCTGTTTCTCTGAGATTGAACCAATATTAGCTGGATTTATGTGCTCTACTCTGTTGAAAGCAGCCGGGTTTATTTTCAAAGTAATCTTACCGGAGCAGTGTAGGGAGTGTGGTTAAAAGCTGTAGCTGATCCACAGATTACTCTTCGTTGAGATAAGCTGAAAATAAAAAATAAATAAATAAATCAAAATCTCCAGACTAAAAATGTGTCTTGTATTCCAGCATAACCTCTACTGACTATTAGAATACATAACACTGCAGACACTTAGTAGATGACTGGTGTTTTCAAAACCCTCCAGCCTTTACAAAGGCATAATATGCGTCTGCACCCAGCATGCATTTAAGTTAAGTGTTTTTCATTTCTCGTAGAAGATCTGGAGTGATTTAAAAAGCTCTACAGCGGGAATGAGACTGCACTTATGAGCTTTGAGCATCATTATATTTTCAGTTATATGATGATTAGAGCAAGCAACATATTGCAATTTATATTCCGAGGGGATTTGTTGTACATGTGTGTCTAAATTTACAAAGGCTGCTTTCCAGAAACAATTACTTTTTCTGTGTTTTGTGAATAAACTAGTGCGTTTGTACAGTTTCTTGTAAAAATATTTCTGCTTATTAAATTTTTCAATGTGCTGATATGCTTTCAATAAAAAAATAAATAACACCACCCTATGCCACAGTAACAACTTCCACTCTTTTAGGGTATTTTTCCAACAGGTTATACAGAGAGAAAAAAAATCTTTATTCTTAAGCTTCGTCAGATTGTTTGTAGAAGGTAGGTGAAAAATCACCTTTCACATCTTGATAAATATTTTCATTTGAGTTTTGGTCTGGACCATTCTATCACATGAATGTGCTTTCATCCATACCCTTGTAAATCTGTGTTTAGAGATGCTTCCTTTTTAAAAAAGGGTATGTTTCCCCAGTAAAAAGTCTTTTACAACCTGTAACCTTCCAGGGTTCTTGCTGAATTGTACCCTGACAAGGGCAGAACTCAGGAGGCGGGTGGAATCATTCTGAAGTGTGTTTTTTTAAAATAAAAACAACTTACAACAAAAAACGGGAGGTGAAAAGTGAACATACAAGCAAACCAGTGAGGCATTGGTAATGGGGATATGACACTGTGGTGTGACTAAACAGAAAGGTTTATTAGCTACCACACATTTAGTTCAAGAAGTTCAGTTTGGACTCATTTGACAAGAGTACCATCTTCCACATATTTGCTGTGACCCCTACACGGCTTATGGTCTACTGCTAATTTGATTTCTTCCAGTTTTCTTTCAATAGTGTTCTTTTTTTCACCAGTAAAACATAAAGGTTATATTTGAGAGCATGACTAATATTTGTCAGGCTAACAGATTCTCCTTCCTGATCTGTGAAGTTCCTCCAGATTTACCATGGTCTCCTTGTCTGTTTTCTCATTGCAAGGCCTGTCAGATCAGGTGAATGTCCAAATTAATCCTTGCATAGTGCTTTATCAAGTTCACAGGACCCCAAAGCACTTTCAGTAATTCACCCAATCTTACACCGATGGTATCAAGCATGCAAGATCAAACTAGCAGCCCTCTGATTGCAGTATAATCTCCTATCATTGTTGCCACCAGCGCTCCTTCATATTTCTGCTCAATACATCCTAGCATCTGTGTGTCCCTCAATCTTCTTGAAGACGTTTGCTGTGCTCTCCTGAGCCACTGCTGCATTTCAGGACAATGTACAATTTTCCTTTGACTTCACAATTAGACACTGCTTTCTGTTGGTCTCTCACATAAAATTCCATAAAACACACCGACTATTAATGGTTGTATCCTGGAAAAAAAAAAAAATCAAAAAAGGTAAAATGTCTTAAATATTTGGGATGGTAAAAAAAAATATTCTCAAGATTTATAAACTGTATAAATAAAAAGAAACATAACACCTTCCGTGAGCCAAGTCATCACAATACACTGCAGCAACAGAGTAAATTGTGCAAAATTTTAAATGACTGACCTGGAGCATAAAGCCCCATTTCAAAGTCTGCTATTACACATAAATCCCCTGGCATCTTCCTTCTGGTCCCAACGCTGCCCCCCATTTTCACCCTGCTATTTCCTTCCATTACAGACTCCAGACTGCGCAGCCACAGACTGTCCACAGCTGAACATTGCTCTCCAAATGGAAACAACTCACCACTCCCATTCCACCAGCAGATGCATTAAATGAAACATGCATTCCAAACTCTACTGCCTAATGGAGCCAGCCACAGATGCTCTGCATACTCAATGAAAGAGGCATAAGTGCGTGTGCATCATAGGTGAACGCATTTCAGAGTAGAAGTCAGTTATTTAATTAAATGTATGTTTTTACTAATGAAATTGTTATAGTGCAGCCAAATGAGAAGCTCTTGGAATTATCCATTCTCTATCTCATTCCTTACAACCCTCCTTTTTCCGAGCAATGAAACAATTTAAATTGCTCTCCTAAAAAAGGTCTAGGCTGTCTAGCAGTCATCTGACACTTTGTATATTCTCATATTACTCCCCATAGAGAGCAACGAATATTCTGAGAGCTTGAAGTTCTTTTTCTGTTCGTTTCCATTTATCTACTGGCAGAAAATCTAATGGCTAACATAAGACTTTCAGCATCTTCTCATTGAAGATCGCTAGTAATGTGGCAGTCAATTGTAAGTTGAATCTAAAAAGTGTTCACATCTTTTTTTAAAATGCCAAATTTTTTGGAATGTTAAGAAAAGCTGCAACGAAGCAAAAGTTCTTCTGCATTTATCCCATTTGTGTGCTCTGTGGAGTGAAAAATCACACTTTGCTGTCTGATAATCCAATGGGCTCATTTCAATGAGTCCATCGTCAAGCGGATAAAACTTTTCTCAATGCATTTTGCTAAATGTGAAGGGAGGGTCATGGTTTTAATTGTGTGTGTTTTTTTCAGGGAAGTCTTCAGACAAAAACATTTTTGGACTGTTTAATGTACTTTAATTATGGCCCCTTGAGTTCCAACAAAATCAGCGCATAAAGCAATGTCCCTCACAAAATACATCTACCAAAATGTATCTAAGAAGTACTTATAGTACAATAAATCAAAGTGCTTTACTTAGGTTATAAACAGAAAGGTTGCCATTTAAGCGTTTGAGACACAATGAAACAATCAAATCAAGTAAACAGAAAGATAAAACAAGCAATTACTGGTAATAAAACAACATGAATTAAAAGTAGGAGAAATCAGTCAGTTATAGACAATTGTATAGACAACTGCAGAAACACAATCGTGTAGATAAGATTAATTATGAGATACATGTAGAATGCATAGATTATAGTTGAAAAGGTTAAAATTCAATGAAATTTAAAATAGTCTAAAACAACTTGTAAAAAACACAGCATTATTTTCCCTGATTGTTTATAGTTTAAGCAACAGAAAAACAATAGAAATACTCACTCTAGGTACCAGTAGAAGTCCTAAGGGGCCTGGAGAGTCGGTACGTCAGAAACAAATATTTTAAATAAAGTGGGCTAAAGTCATTAAAAGTTTTAAATTTCTGCCAGATCTCCCTAAAATCAATTTCTAAAATTAGTGAATATGGCCCTGACGTCAGCAGTGAAGACTAATGAGCCTCTCATTCTACATCAGTGTCTGACCTCACAAATGGTTTCTTGCAAGAACAGTTATATGCCTACAACCTTGTGCCTTCCTAGATAATTTGTAAAAGTACAGCCATACCATTTTAATGGCTTTATTTTTAGAATGGGAGGTCAATAAAGTTGATGTGGTGTGTGATTTAGTGTACTGCTTGATCAATAAGTTTTCTGGGATAATTCAAGTCCAAGTCACGTGTTATGGAACAAGCAATGTTTTCAGGTGAATCAGGAAGGAGACACTAAGTGTATTTTCTTCCCTCCTCCTCAGTGTTTTTCTTTTAAAAATTGTAAACGGCAATAAAATATCATGAAATATAGAGTTTGACATTTGCAGTGACATCCAGCAGGGTTACCTGACTGAAAGCTCAAAGGTTTTCCGCCATCTAAACAGTTTGTAGTTGTGTGGGTGGATGGATGGATGGGAGCACTGAGAAAATAGAGACTCTGTTTGACCTAAATCGTGTGAAATCAGCGACTCTTTCAGAGAAAAGACTGTGAATAGGTAATCCCAGCCAATCAACAGCTTTGGAAGTTGTAAGTGTTAATTGCAATCCAGGGAGGAATCTGACTAAAGATAGTGGGGGGCTTTTTCCAACTTGTGTGATCATGGTAATTTTCAGAGCAGGTGCTCGAACAAAATAGGACTCAACTTTTGACTCAATAATTAAACAGCAAACATCTGATTGTTTATGATTCAAAGAAAAAAGCTCTTCATGTCCAAAGACCAAGTTACCATACAAACTCTATTTGCAAACATCTAGTGAGAGTTTAAAGAAAGTTATTTGCAACTGACAGGAGACAAGCAATGGAACATTTGCAAAAAATCAATCAATAAATAAATAAAATAATAATAATAATAATAATAATAATAATAATAATAATAATAATAATAATAATAATAATAATAATAATAATAATAATAATAACACTGTATATGGGAGGCTGGGTGGGATGTGTACGCATCTCCAAACATTTTCTAATATTTTGCTTGCTTTCCTTGCCCTCTTTAAATCCCAATTTTACATTTTTATGTTTAACAAATTATCCTTACAGTTTTTGTGTAAGGTACACTAAACTGCATTTTGTTTTATGAAAGGAGCTGCCATATAATACAATGCTTACACTCAAGGGAAATTTCATCCAGAAAGGCTCTTTCTGATGTTTTCCACCAATAAATAACAAAGCTCTTCTGCGTTGCCCGTGAAGCAATATTGTTTGCTTTTTGCTCTGCTTTTTATTGATCATTTACCCATCATAGCGTCAATAACCACTCATAACACAGAAAGCTTTTAGAGTAAACCTGCTTCCTCAAGCAGCTTGTACTGAGAAAAAGTTGTGTTATTCCATGAGGTTTTGTTTGTTTGCTATGTGTCATCCATGACTATAAACTGTACAAGGAGATTAAGAAAACGTTGTGCCCTTTCAAATATCTATATGATTCTGTTCATCATATATTAAATATTTACTGACTTTAATTAAAGACTGGGATGAGAAGACAGGTGCCAAAAATAGAAAAACCTGTTTATTTGCAATTTTCTGAACAGATGGCTCCTTTATTTTTAGACAGAAAATTGAAAAGCAGCCTTTAATAGTAATACTGTGCTATGTTGATAGTTAATGTTACCACATTTGACAGGAAGCCAATTGTCAGGATGAGACCAGAGTGCCTGTAAGGCAGGTCAGCAGTATGCTGGACTCAGTGGGTATAATGGCCAGAGGCAATCATTGACCACCTCATACACTGTGAATCAATAGCCCAAACAAACAAGAATGAGCTGCTGACAAACAGCGTTAGGCATAGAACATCAATGTACAGAAACATACTGCTGAAATATAGCATAGACATTTTGAAGAGGAGCAGATTTAGAATGTAATTTTCAGAAAGGTAATGAATAAAGAATGCGTGACTTTGATTAGAAAGCTAATGTGAAGCCTTGAGGAAGAATGATGTTTCATTTGAGTGAGACGTCCTTCATTGATTCTTAAACTAGATTTTTTTTAAAACTTGTACACTGCAGTAAAATGCAGTAGCAGCAGGAGAGCCTGACTTTCTACCAACCAAATTGATCAAAATTACTCTAAAAATGTATGTAAATACAAAAAAATATTGTATTTGAAGGGACTGCACAAATCAGAAGTGGAAGGAAATTTAAGCCTGCCTTCCAAAAATATTGTGAACCTTGCATTGCCCTTAAAGCAGCATTTTTGTTTAGGGTGTCCCGGTTTTGCACTACTGAGAATTACATTGCTGCTTCAGAGGATATTCTTCAGGAGTGTCAGAGTAAAGGGGTTTGCCATTCTTTTCAGACTTTTTACTACTAAAAGATTGAGCTGGATTGTCACATAAAATTCCAACAAAATAAATAAAATGCGAAAATTCAAGGCATGTGAATAGTTTTCCAAGCTACTCTGTGTGTCTGCCTGTCTTGTCTATTTTGTGTCTTTTGGTGTGGTTGATTGACTCCCATCATTATGTTGAAGCTCCATCAGTTACTGCTGTTCCTCCTCCTTTTTTTTTTTTCTTTTTCCTTGTTAGGAGAATTGATTAGAAATTCTTCCATTCTTGTCAGGAAATGCATCAGAGTTTATTGCAGTCTGTTCCCAAGTGAGGGTTCATTCATCTCCCAGGCTCTTTGTTACACGCTTCACACCTCAATAACACTTTAAATCCTAGGGACCCCAAAAAACATTGGCACTGAGAGGGATGCAGTTTGCCTGTACACCATGTGAATTTGTTCTTTCGTTTTTATTATTTTGGAAAGAATTTGATTGTATAACTGTTTGCTTGTTTATTTCATCTCTAGCCGACATTGTCATGATGTCATCGCACTTTTTATCTTTATGTTCCAGGCTGCAGTTCTGGGAAAATGGTTATGAAGCGAAACTGTGACCACAGCCTAATTTTCACTTTTATTTTATCTTTCTGTATGAGCAAGTCATTTTGTTGCATCTTCAAAACATTCATTGCATCTTTGGAAATTGATTTATGCTTCAGCATCTAAGAGAAGAAGGGAACTCTTACAAGTGCAGAGACTAGCTCAAATGGGGTGTCAAAATAGTGTAGTTAATGATTATTGTTGTTATTATGTAGTATTTTTATTTTGGGGGGGGATTCGTGAATTGCTTGTGATGATGAAAGTAAATCAGATCACCTAGACAACTGCACACACATAAGGTCAATTTGAACAAGGTTTTTGTGTATAGAAAATATGTTTAGTCTTTGAATGGGAAGTTTACCACTCTGTAGAATTAGAAGTGTTAATGACATGCCAAAGCTTTTCCTTTAGCTTTTTAAGCAATATTTTATGTTGCAAGAGTGTGCTTTACCTAACTGGTTAGTTACAATAAATTTTGGTTCAGGCAGACAGTCTGAGTGAGTGTAATATGTTTAGTTCAGCTTACACAGTAAACATTGACTAGATGTTTTGTGCTATAAACAAGCCCTGTAAATATTGTGTGTTTATAAATTTATAATCAGTTATTCAACTTATACCAAACTACTACAGTCATATGTTCCACGTGCCTGTTTAGCTTGATAAAAATGGGGAAAATTGCACAAAGAATACAATCTTTTTATAAATAGAATAGAATAGAATAGAATAGAATAGAATAGAATAGAATAGAATAGAATAGAATATCCTTTATTATGCACTTGTCTTATTTATTTGTGTTTTATAATTTTCTTTTGATTAATTTACCTGAATGGATGGGGTTGTGGCGCTTTTATGCGTTTTCCCGGCGCGTACTGACACAACAGAAACTACCGCCTCAAGTTTCTGCGTCACAAGGCAGTTAGACCAATCACTGTAATCGTTATTGATAAGTGCTGGATTTCCTTGGACGTTGCCGTCAACATGGTGAGTGGACCTGCTTGAAAGAGAAGTTTTTAATTATTAGTATTGCTGCCGACAAAAATTAGCAATAATCCACAACTTCAGTTTTCCTTTTTCTTTGTGTGGTTGGAAGCCGCCTCTTAGCCGTCATGAAGAGTCACACAGAGCTGGCCGGTGCTAGTTAGCATGTCGTGTTAGCTCTAGGCTAATATAGCGGCACATTCATACCACCATAGCATGGACTATCATCTGGAATCGATGCTGAGTGAAAACGAGTCAGTTAGAACGAGCAGTGGACATTTCTCTTTGTGAACACAGAATATTGGTTTTTAATTTTAATCCAATACACAAGTTGCTGATTTAAACGTATCGGGTCTGGTTTAGTAAACTCATTGTTACATTAACCTATTCTGTTCCAGTTGTTAGACGGAGCCTGGGCTCATTCATCATGAATACTAGCATTTGTATTAGCTAGAAGCTAATTATTCCAATTAAAAGATTCGTATGTGTTAACAAGCAGGACAATAACTGGATTTCGTGGATTTATTTGTATTAAGTGATTTAATGGCGAAGATTTTGTACTATCGGATTTATCTTGAATAAAGCTTTCTGTGTCTTTAATTCATGTGTTCATTAAGACAATTTTTTACTTTGTCATTTAAAATGTCTCCGTATTGTAACTCCCCTCACTACTATGTATCTTGAATGCAATTATGCTTTCTATCAATTTATAACTTTGCTTCAACACCTTTGTCTTTTTGGTATTTTACTTAATTTATTATGAATGATGGAATGAAGTTTAAGTAGATGAAATTAGCTTTAGTGAACAATTAAGACGTCAACATTTCTCGGAAAAATGCAATAACTCATTCTGCACTTTCTTTAAAATTTTGAAATAAAGTCTGTGATCTGAAAAGTTGACATTAAGTGATACCACAGATTTTAATTCCATCTTTATAGATAAATCCAATACCACTTTGCACAACACTTGCGCAATAGAAAACCTTTGTAGTATTGAAAGTGGATAGTAGCATGTATCTATACCCAATATCTATACAGTCATATTTCATAAATTAGAACATTTATTTCAATTGCCAAATTGATTAAAGTAAACATTATATAGATTTGTTACACGCTGATGTTTTCAAGCCTGTCTTATTTATAATCATAATCATCTGAAATTAGAATACTACAGGAGACCAAATTATTTCTTAACACTATTTTTTTTACCCAATACTTAAGAAAAATTGAAAATATGTTTAATTTGTAACTTTTTTTTAAAGTTAGAACTTTACTAACCTAATGTGTTTTTTTTCATGGCAGTCTTCAACGGAGACAAATAATGGCCCAAGCCAGGCGGCACCTTATGCAGCTGTCCCCCCTGCAGCCATACCGCCTCCATATGTAAGTAATTTCAAAAGTTTGGTGAAGGTTAGCTTTTATGTTTTTTCTTTCAGCTGTGAAACTAGTTAAAATATCTGATTCAGTCTTTCTTCAACAATTTAAAAATGCAATATTTATGTCTGTTTTTTCAATTGACTAGATGGGACCACCAGGAATACCACCTCACTTCCCACCCATGGGAATACCCCCTATGGCGCAGCGACCTCCTAGCATGACTCCAATGCCACCTGGAATAATGCCACCAGGCATAATGCCACCAATGGCTGCTCCGCCAATGGGACAGGTAAGATTTTATGTTAATCTCTTATACAAAACCTTGTGTCTGTCTGAACTGGATGTTTCTGCTGCAATGAAACAAGTAGAGTTGAAAATGGCATCAATATAATCATAATTTTAAAGTTTAATTTATCTCTTCCTTCTTTCAAGGGCAATCAGTGAAAATACAGGTGTTGCAACAAACATAAATATTTCTTATCATCCTACTCAGTGTTTAATAGGAAATGTAAATGAGTAAAATGGCATATTTGTTCTAAAATGAAACTGTTTTAGCAACAATTATTTATAATGTAGTATTTTTATTAAATGTACTTACTAAGCAGAAATGTGTCCCATTTCTGCCAGCATATGTTTCTGCCTTGGCAACATTAAGAAGGTGTGATTTCAGAAAGAGAGTCGGCATAAAGAGTCACAAGCTTAGAAAGTAAAGGAGCGGAGTGGAGTCTCGGTGCATTTGCATCGCACAGATCACAAGCCGTGTTATCACATGATTAAATTAGCACAGCAAACATAACTTCAGTCTCACCTTGTCCCTGAAGTTACAAGCAGCCTGTCATGCTCACAGTCTCACACTCTCATTGTGTCGGAAGATTTGTGTTGGTATGAAAATGTCTGAATGTTTCATGATTCTTCTTTTATTAGATGCCAAGCATGATACCACCCATGATCCCGGGAATGATGCTGCCTCCTCGGATTCCAGCTGCGACCCTACAGCCGACGGGACCCGTACGTCTCACTGTCTGTCTCTTTATGTTGGCTTCACAGACCTCAGAAATAACCTGCGACCCAGAAAATGCCAAATGAAGCATTTAAGCAACATACAGTGCCATGGAAACGTAGCTGTGTCCTTACAGATTTCTTCTGGTTTCACTTGACACATTTAAATCCTAAAAATGCATAATCTATAATTATGGTTACAGTAAGTCATCATGTTGTAATTTTTTGGCTCTAGTTGTTTTATATCGTAATTTCGATATATTAAAAAAAGAACTTTTTATTGTTTAATATTAGTTTCTAGTAAGTTTCTAGTCTATTTTGTTCATGTTTGTGCTGGTAAAATAATATTTTTCCTATTTTGTTTCTCCAGCCTGGTGTTGACACCACAGGTATGATCCAGTTTACAAATCAACATCTTTGTTCTGATTTGCTTACTGTACGTCTCAATATCTGACATATTTCTCTTTCAGTCCCTGCAGCAGCCGCACCTGGAACAACTGTACGTTTGTCACAGTTTTTTTCTACAGTCATATTTCATAAATTAGAACACGCGTTTCAACAGTGTTGACTTGTCTTTTTTGCTCCTGCATTTTCTTTTAGCAGTAAATGTTAATTCATTTCTTTTATTCCTGCAGAGTGCAACAAATGGATCCCCTCCAGAAGAACAGCCAAAGAAGGTTGGCACACACTAATATGGAAGAAGGAACCACAAAAACTTTATATATTGATTGAAAGTGGCCAACTTTAAATTCCTGTTTTTGTTATTTTTGTAGAAATCTGTGTGGACAGAACACAAATCTTTAGATGGGAAAACATATTATTACAATACAGAAACCAAACAGTCCACATGGGAGAAACCGGATGAACTGAAATCTCCTGCAGAGGTATGCACTTTTATCGTTCCACACCCTGTTTTAATAGATTACTGATGACTAATCAAATACTCGTTGGCCTGTACAGTAAGAGACATACTTTAGCATAAATTTATCAATGTATATGCCAAAACTGTTGTTTTTACCCTTTTTATGTCGATTTAACTAAACACTGTTTTTTTACCTCCTGTTTTCAAAATATGAAAAAACATCTCCATGTTGTTTAATTTACTAAAATGTATCAGACTGTAAATGCCATTCATTTGCATTTACATATACATCTCAGTGAATTAAAATAATAAAATACAAAATATTTATTACATGCAGAGGAATGAATTATATTTTAAGCATTTGTTTCAGTTATTTTGATGAGCATTGCATTCTTATGAAAATGATCCCAAAACCCAAAATGATGATGATCTGTTTTACTGTTTGTTTTAGCAAATGCTGTCTAAATGCCCCTGGAAGGAGTACAAGTCTGACACAGGGAAGCCTTATTATTACAACTCTCAGACAAAGGAATCCAGATGGACCAAACCCAAGGAGCTGGAGGATCTGGAGGGTAAAATATGGTGTCTCGTATTTTCAAGCTTATGTTAATCTGAATGGTCTGAGCCGTCTGATGGCATGTGCAACAAATTATTAAAAGGATAAATGAGTTCAAGAATCACTGTTGTACAAAGATTAGACAGAATTTTTTTCAAGAAAACATGTTGGCTTGTTATGTGCATTGATCAAAGTGTGGGGCGTTTATTTGTACTTTGCTTTAAAAACGAAGAAGAGAACTATTAATGGCTTCTTTATTTGTCTGTTCCAGCTATGATCAAAGCAGAGGAGAGTGGGTAAGTTGTTCTTTATGTCATCTGTTTCTCCTCTTTGCTCCATTATCTGCTCTCCGTTGCCAAACAATTTTCATTTGGTATTCATAAGACAGATTGGTTACCAACACCAAGGTTTCACACATTGTCCATCTTACCATTCATGCTGTTTAAAATCCTCTAAATAAGAGAGACCAGAGTTTCTTTATACGAATAGTTTGGCTCTTCCTGACTTGTTGCTGCACACTGGCAGTCAGCTGGCTGGAAGAAACCTTCTAAACTTAATCTCTTCCAATTGTGAAGGTTTATTAATTTTTTTTGCAATCTTTATTTAAAACTTTTGATTATGAGCAGGTGTCAAAATCAAGGTAACGATACACATTAACATTTTAATGATCGATACATTTAATTGTTTTAGCAGCGGTTGGAATATTTTTTATTTTCTGATTTAGATTAAGGTGTTTAGAACATGGCATATACTTGTTTTGTCTTAATCTTGTGAAAGCATGTTATTTACACTGGAGGTAGCAGTTTTGGTCTCATTAACATCATGGTTTGATTACAGAACAACGGAGGCTGCGGCGCCTGGAACAACTGCAGCTCCTGCAGTGCAGGCCGATAAAAATACAGCCGCCATGGTGACCGTAAAGGAGGCGGAAACTACAGCGGCGGTCCCAGAGGAGCAGCAGGCCCAGGTGACCGCACATCAAACAGCTGAGGTCAAGGCTGTGGAGGCACCTGTGACTTCCTCAGAGACCCCCGTCGTTGCAGAGAGCAAACCCAGGTAAACAACAGTTGGCTCCGCTTCAATCTGACATTAATGTAAATATTAAATCTCTGGCTAACATTATTTATGTTCACTTTATTATAGGATGTTCTAATCCTCTTTTACAAATCCAGTACTTGTAGATTTTTTTAATAGAGCTGATTTATGTTACTATAGATAAGGCGGCCATTAACATAGGAGGGAAACGGGAGGGCATCATTTTGTGGAATGATTTGTGAAACCTATGAATATTCAAGCAGATGCAGATCAACTGAAGTTATTTAAAATTTGAAAACACTTTTGAAAATGGAAGGTATTTTCTTTACCATTTCAAAGAACAGTTGCATTTTAGGTCATAAATTTACCAAGATTTTCCTCATTACCTCCTAATTTACATGTACTTATGTGTTTGTGTATTAGTTTATTCTTTGCTTTTTCGGTTCTTGTTTTTATTGAGAATTGGGCTCTTGGCATCAGTTTTCTCCCTGACTTGTTTGTGGTGCTAAAATCAAACTAAACCAGGGGTGAGCAATCCTGGTCCTCGAGGGCCGGTGTCCTGCAACTCTTAGATGTCTCCCTGGTCCAACACGCTTGAATCCAATAGCTGAATCACTTCCTAAGTGCAGTCAAGTTCTCCAGAGTCCTGTTAATGACCTCATTATTTGACTCAGGTGTGTTGAAGTAGAGACACATCTAAAAGTTGGAGGAGACTGGCCCTCCAGGACTGGAGTTGCCCACCCCTGAACTAAACGCACTTTCTTGAGTAACGGTAACATCCACAGAGATCCAGAGTTTTCACTTTTAATGTTGAATAAGGTAACTGTCAAGTGCCTTTAATAATGAACGCAGTGTAACAAATGTTATTATTATTCTCATTTGTTTTCAGCGTCGAAGTCAAAGAAGAAGAGCGACCTGAACTTCAGAAGAAAACCTACAAGTGGAACACAAAAGAAGAAGCCAAGCAAGCCTTCAAAGAGCTGCTGAAGGAGAAGGTGAGCCGATGAGCCAGGTGGATATTTTGACCTAAAGGAAAGGATCAAGTGAAGCATCTACTGTATCATATATGAGAAATAATTTAATCTTTAAAAGAAAAGTTAGAGGTGGATATAGTTTCATTTGCCAAAAAGCACTTTGACACATTTTAGGACTTATTTTTCTTTTTTAGGCTGCAGCACTATCAGCAGGCTTAACTAACTGGACATATCCCAACTATACTGCATGTGAATTTATGAAAACAAGCATAACTTTCTGCTCTCAGCCTAAAAAACACCAACATTTAGTGCTTTTTACTGCTCTTTTGAAGGATTTTTGTAATCTGAAAAAGAAAAGTCCTCAGTCAGTTCTAGTCCAAACCACTGGTTTAATTAAAACTCAGACTTTGAGGATATCAAAAGCTGATTTACCAATTTTGAAAATGGTGTCAGTACTAATGGTGTAGATGATTTCCTGAAACCAAATTTATGTTTTAAACCAGATACACACCTGTAACTCAAATATTTTCCAGATCTTCTTTGGTCTGTATTTGTTAGGCCAGATATTAGAAATTTGATAATATTTTTTCCTGTTGCTTAAAGGCATCAGAATTAAGAATTCCCATAATGTTTGATGCAAATAACAGTCCTGTTATTTGCATCATTTTACCTTTTGGTGTGTTGAAAAATCAGACAAAGTCTTCAGTCCTCTTCTGTTGCTCTGTTTTGTTTCACCTGACTGGGTGAATGTTTTGTAGTTCAAACTTTTCAGTAGTGATCACCAGAGCTGCCCAGTATACCCAATCAAAATCATCCCATTAACTCTCTGCTATATTCCAAAGAGTTTGGAGGATTTGCTGTGTTAATTGTCAGGCCTCCAGTCTTTGCATATTGACAATATATTGGGCTGCATGTAATGACTTTTAAGTGCTCTTGAGTCCTGGTCATATTGTTAACAAAAGAAAAGTGTTTGGAAAATGTAGGCTAATTGTAATCAGCATTGTTTGTCTTCAGTAAATGTATTACAGTGAAATATTTCCTTAATATTGTGCAGCTCTTGAGTTTCCAATCAGTGGAAGAGCCTTTCTTTATCAGCTGTAGCAGCTCAGACCGTCAGTCATTTGAAATGCCTTCTTAAAATCCATTTTTCACTTGCGCTTAGTTGCAGCTGGGAGGTCATGGTGACCTTTATTATGCTGCTCATTTTAAAAAAATCATTTGACACATTTTGTTCATGTTTTGTCGGTTTTCATTTACTCTTTTTAAAGCTCTCTTATTAATGAAAAATCATTGTATTGTTTTTACATAAATAATTTACAAACTTGAGTTTAGAAAAGTATCAAATTTTGAATCTGTAGAAACTCTGCTGGTTAATCATTTCTTGCATAATTGAGATGCTATTATAAACAATAATCTTGATGATATTTATACTCCGTAGGATGTTGCAGTATTACTATTTTTCTCACTAGAAAACAGTCTGTGTTGTATTTTGGTTTATGGGCTTCTGAAAATCCTCCATGTCTCCTTTCTCTACATTCCCCACTGACGGCTGCTTTGCTGTCACTCTTTTCTCTCTAATTGCGTGAAACGTGTGACATAAAACGTGAGCTCTCCTCTTAGCGGGAGATGTTTAGCTACCTCTGTCTGCCGAGCCTTTGTGAGTTTCTCGTCGCATCCTTTGCACCCTGATCTCAATCTAATCCCCCCCCTCTCTTCAGCCCCTGGGAAGTCTGTTAAGCTCACCTCCTGTTGCTGTGACCGTGTTGTTTACAAGTAGCACGGCGTGCCAAGCGCACCCCACCTCGATTGTTGCTATATTTAGGTGCTTTTTAATTTTGTGCACAAAGCTCTCCTCTGAGATTGCTTGCCATTTCCTTCCAGATCTTAATGGGTCTGTCTTTATGATTAGCTTTATTGGATCACAGGCAGAAGGGGCTGGCTGGGATTAAGACAGTGAGAGAAAGTGGCATGCCTCAGTGAGTTAGAATAACTGTGACAAGTGACGAGACAGCGGTGCGGTGGAATCAGTCCATAATGGATGAAGGAGCCACTTTCTGAGAGAGGCACGCTTATAAAGAAAGGGCGCTTATATAAGCCATCAGTGGCACGTCTTGAATTATTGCCACTCCACACCTCATAAACAAGCAGCTTGAAGCAATTAGGGAATTACTTTTTGTCCTTTTTTCCATGATTTCCAAAAAGGTTATTTTCCTTGAGTTATAATGTTGCTATATTTATGAGGTTACAGGTGCATTTCAGTAAATTAGATTGATTTAAAACTCAATTTGTTTCACTTGGTAAGTTCAAAGAGTGTAGTTTTTCAAACTAATTTGAACAATTTAGACTACAGCTAATAAAACATAAAGATATAGCTTATTAGAAAATTTATTTTAAGAGTAATAACGTTTTTCATGGAGAAATGACAATCAAGCAGAGACTCCTGGCTAAACAAAGGAAAGTTGAGCGGAAGGAAAATCTGTGGTATTCAGCCTATTTGTGCATGTGTGGTGGGAATCTTTCATTCTAAAAGGTCCAACCAAGAACTGAATTTGTAAATTAGCCTGTGGGCTAGAAAACCTTCATACAAAACAAAACTGGCTGCTTTGTTTTTATTATGTGCCATTGTTAACAGTGCTGTCCTTGATTAAATAAACTTGAATTCAACTGAATTAAACACTTTCTTTTTTCTTCCACTCAACTTCCCATCAATATTCTTTGATGCAGAACTTGTTTACAGCTTATTTCTGAAGCAAAAGGCCTATCTATCTATCCATGTTGTTGAAGATGTCAGTGACTTTGCTGGAGAACTGCTAGGTCCATTCTACATAGTTGTATAATTTCGAACTTTCTAAAAATCTTGATTTTATTTATTTTTTCCAGTTGTCCAAGTAAATAAATATCCTAATGTGTGGGATTGCACCTTTTATATGTGTTTAAGCGTCTTACTCCATTGTCACGTTGTATTCTTTTCATTTTAGGGTGTTTCCTCCAACTCCTCATGGGAACAGGCCATGAAGCTGATTATCAATGACCCTCGCTACAGGTGGAGGATTCACAGATTGCTCACCGTACTTTCTAGACACAACTCTAATTTATTACATTAACTGTCTTTCTCCATGACATTCATTTTCTCTCTCCGCTATTAACAGTGCTCTTCCCAAGCTGAGCGAGAAGAAGCAGGCATTTAATGCCTACAAAGTCCAAACCGAGAAGGAGGAGAAGGAAGAGGCCAGGATTAAATACAAGGAGTCCAAAGAAAAGTTCCAGAGGTTCTTGGAGAATCACGAGAAGATGACGTCCACCACCAGATACAAGTTGGTGCTGCTGGGATTTTTTAGAGTACTTGCGTGTTTTACCATGGATTGATTAGTGCAGCTCTGAACTGTCAATTTCATTACACTGACCTGATCAATGAAAGGTCATCTATGGTTTAGGCACACCCTCATGCTGCTCAGATCCACTTAATCCTCACTGTGGATGAGTTTGCGTTTGAAGAATTTGGTTTGTGTTTGTTTCCTAATCTCCATTTTGTCCTGTACAAAATTACCAAATAATTTTACATTTATATTTAAACATTGTAAATTATTTTTGGTTACATCAGTATCAATAAAATTGGCTTTTCTCTGTTATATATATATATAGACAAAGAGACACGTTTGAAATGCAATATGAAGTTTTTTATTTTTAATGAGCTTGAATATTAGAAGGTAAACTCATCGGTGGTTATTATAGCATCTGGTTTGTCAGTTCTTGGGTTTGGCATACGGGTGAAAGTCACCGTATCAGACCGTCGGCTGGTGACCTTGACAGCGAGCCGGTTTCAGAGTTCTGCTGGCACCAGCTTGTAATCTGGGATGAGTCACAACAGGCAGCGTCAGAGTGATAGCAGAACTTTCTGATGGTGTTTCTCATCTTTTATTAATTGCACAGTTGCCAGTCAGAGGTGCTAGCTCTCCTTAAAGGCAGCGTTATAAAATCAGTCAGTTGCTATCCTAAAAAAAAAAAGAAAAAGCTTCAGTTATATAAACTAAACGGTGTGTTTTATGTGGTTATTCAAATGTATGTAATCAGATTTAAAAGTGCATCTGGTGTTTTTAATTTTATTTTTTTTACAGAGAAGTGTAAAATGTAATTGGCTTGTGAAATGCCGCCATCATGTGGCGAGCTTGTGTGAAAATGATTTAAACCAGCCGTGTGTGTGTGTGTGTGCGTGTGCGTGTGTATCTGTGATCCAGGAAAGCAGAGCAAATGTTTAATGAGCTGGAAGTGTGGAGCTGCGTTCCTGAGAGAGACAGACTGGAGATCTACGAAGACGTTTTGTTCTACCTGGCGAAGAAAGAGAAGGTAAGGCGCTGCCTCACTGCGTGAAAACGTTCTCCGTTATAAAACATTCAGCAGTACGAGGTCTATATGTGTGGAACAATGCATTATGGGAATATACAGCACTGGAAAGAAAAAAAAAAGAGACCACTTAAAATGATCAGTTTCTCTGATTTTGCATTCTATAGGTGTGTTTGAGTAAAATGAACATTATTATTTTATTCTATGAACGACTGACATGTCTCTGAAATACCAAGCTATTTGCAGAAAATAAGAAACTGCCAAAATCACGAAAAAGATGCAGTGCTTTCAGACAAAGTATTACAAAGAAAACAAGTTAATATTCATAACTCAGGAAGAGCTCAGAAATATTTGGTGGAAGAACCATGAGGTTTGCTATAGGGCTCAGTTCAATGGTCTAGGATTTTATTCCTAATGTCACTCTTGAGACATATTTACTCTCCATCTTTAAAACATTACCTCTGTAATTGTATTTAATTACAATTTAGCTTGGAAGAGTCTTTCATTTTGACTTTAAAGCAAATTTGGAACGATAATACTTCCTGGTTTTGTTTTTTCCTGCAGGAACAAGCCAAGCAGCTGAGGAAGAGGAACTGGGAAGCTCTGAAGAACATCCTGGACAATATGGCCAACGTGACATATCGCACCACCTGGTCCGAGGCCCAGCAGTATCTGCTGGACAATCCCACGTTTGCCGAGGACGAAGAGCTGCAGAGTAAGAGAATAAAAACAACTTCCTATCATGGATTCAGATACAGAGTTGATGTGAGAAATGTGTTTGCTCAACTCTGAATGTAATGTATGTTTTGTCATCTGCCGACAGATATGGATAAAGAGGACGCCCTCATCTGTTTTGAGGAGCACATACGAGCTCTGGAGAAGGAGGAGGAAGAAGACAAGCAGAAGACTCTCCTCAGGGAACGGAGACGGCAGCGCAAGAACAGAGAGTCCTTCCAGGCACGTACCGCTCCACGCACTTAAGAGATGGTTTAATCACCTACTAACCACATCTAATCTTGTTTTAAAATGCTAAAAAATAAGCAGAAGAAGAAAAATGTTTCATTCCAACAGTTGCTATCTCAAATTTAAATTTGTCTTTTTTTATTTGCGCAGAAATTTCTGGATGAGCTCCATGATCACGGCCAGCTTCACTCCATGTCCTCGTGGATGGAGATGTACCCGACCCTGAGCTCTGACATGCGCTTCAGCAGCATGCTGGGCCAGCCTGGTACGGCAGCGGGGCGCATCACACGTGACTGCACACGTCTGCGATGAGCTAAGAGCCGCGCAGCACGTGGACGAGACATGAACACAGAAAAACACTCAGTTCATTTCACTTACTGATTTAATATAGAGTTGGATTGTATTGTTACTGAAATTGTTTATTATCCACTCTGTCTCTATTATTCTCACCTTTGTGTTACTTTTCTTTCCTAACCGTTTTGTATCCGTCTTGTGACTTTCTGCAGGTTCCACTCCTTTGGACCTCTTCAAGTTCTACGTGGAAGACCTGAAAGCCCGTTACCACGATGAAAAACGAATAATCAAAGATATCCTCAAGGTAAGCCAGAGGAAATCAGAATTGGGAGTTTAGGGAATTATTTTGGGAACAATCTGTGATATCGCTGTTAAACTCAGAGGTTTTGTTCACGAGTCTCTGTCGGTGTTTACTCAGGATAAAGGCTTCCTGGTGGAAGTGAACACCAGCTTTGATGACTTTGGATCCGTTATCAGCTCAGACAAGAGAGCCACTACTCTGGACGCTGGGAACATAAAGCTGGCCTTCAACAGTGTAAGACTCACTTACCAGTTGTAGAAAAAATGTCTGCAAATTGGTACAGAAGCATGATGCATGCACAACATGAAATATCATCAGTCAGCTGATGTTTGTATTTCTTGCAAGCAAATAAAAAGTGCAGCAGCAGGTTTGGGAGGGGCAGAGCTATGCTATACTGTAGCTCCATATAACCCAAGAAAACACCAGACAACTTTCTCTGGCATCTCATTCCTCATTGTTTCTCTGTATGCCTCTTGTCAAATTGTTTCCCTTTGCCATTTTTTTTTTCTAATTCATGATTGAATACGTTTAAACTTCTTTCTGAGCAGTTACTGGAGAAGGCTGAAGCCAGAGAGCGAGAGCGAGAGAAGGAGGAGGCCCGCAAGATGAAGCGGAAAGAAGCAGCTTTCAAAACCATGCTGAAGCAGGCCACGCCGCCGCTGGAGCCAGAGGCCTCATGGGAGGAAGTATGCGCAAATAAAATCCCTCATAGTTGGCAACATTTTCAATTTCCTGTTCAGTTTTTCAGTTTTTATTGTGCTTAATGATTTGTTGACGGATGACATTTGACTGTTTCAGGTCAG
Organism: Poecilia reticulata; assembly: GCF_904066995.2. Lineage (NCBI taxonomy): Eukaryota > Metazoa > Chordata > Actinopteri > Cyprinodontiformes > Poeciliidae > Poecilia > Poecilia reticulata. The sequence continues at coordinate 33,058,728 of NC_088831.1, forward strand.
AGAAAGATTCCTGAAAGAAGCTGCCTTCGAAGACGTGACGCTGGAGTCAGAGAGGAAGAGGATATTCAAAGATTTCATGCATGTCCTGGAGGTGAGGTTGCCACGATCACCGCGAGAAAAGCAAGGAGTTTATCCGTCCAGATGGTAGTCGTGCTTACCTTTTTCTTTTATTTATTCCTCTCTCAGCATGAATGCCAGCATCACCATTCCAAGACAAAAAAGCATTCAAAGAAGTCCAAGAAACACCACAGGAAGCGATCACGCTCTCGATCAGTCAGTTGCTCTCAGTACTTGAAAAGAATAAATCACAAGTTGTGCTTAACAAGCGTTTAACAATTTCTGAAACTTTCTATTTGTCGTCAAAGGCGTCAGAGTCGGAGGAGGAGGAGTACCACAAGAAGAAGAAGCGGTCCCAGTCCAAATCTCCCTCCGAGCGCTCTTCTAGTGGAGAGTCTGGTGAGTGTTTTTCCCGGCTCAGTGAATCATTTGATCGCCATGTGGAAGAAATGCAGCCCTGTTTGTATGTTCTGCTTCAAAACAGAGCGAAGCTATAAAAAATCCAAGAAGCACAAGAAGAAAGGCAAGAAAAGGCGCCACAAGTCTGTGAGTAAACCGGAGCTCTATGCAGCTTTTCGCAACGAGTGTGCAGTTTATCGTGAATTTGACTATAACCGTGACAAACAGGCCTCGCCGGACTCCGACGGTGAGAAGAAAGGAAGAGAGCGCGACGGGAAACGGGAGCGAGATTCAGAGAAGGATAAAGAGAACGACAAGACTCGGGGGAAATCTCGCTCAGAGTCTAAACAGAAATCTCCTAAAAGGAAAGCAGCCAAAGAGGAGGTGAATTTACGTCACTAATTCCACAGTGCCTTGTCAAAGGGTTCTTAGCACACGAGCTTTTGTCATTTTGTCACATTTAAACCACAATCTGAAAAGTGTGGCATGTATTTGTATTTAGCCCCCCCACCCCACCCCCACCTCTGCTCCCTCCCCCTCCTGAGATAAAACTTTTTAGAACCTTATTCCAATGTAATTACAGTCTACAGCTCTTCTGGGTTTTGTCTCCAGCTTTCTAGAGACTTGGACATTTTTTTTTTTTTTTGAAGTTCATTTTTTTTTTTTTTTTTTTTTTTGCAACACAGCTCAAATTCAGAAATCAGATTGTATGGAGAGAAGATATGGACATAAACGTTCAAGTTTTCACTCAAGTTCTCAATTGGATTTAGGTCTGGAAAGTGAACATGTTCTGTATCTTATTTTGTAGCATCTAATAGGTTTTCTTCTAGCATTTTCCTGCATTTAGCTTCAACCATATTCCCATCAACCCTTGCCAGGTTCCTTGTTCCTGCTGAAGAAAGGCATCCCCACATCATGATGCTGCCACCACCATGTTTCCTAGTGGAGACAGAGTGATGGGCAGTGGGAAGTTTTAAGTTTCAGCTATATGTACATTTAAATTTGGTGGTACAAAAATGAAAAGCGTAAATGTTGTTAGGGTTTTGTATTTTGCATAGACATGTTTATAATAAAAGTTTTGTTAAAAAATAAAATAAATGAATTTGATTATTTAAAAACGATTAAATTAAGGATTAAATATGTAAGCAAGATTTTGAACTCCATTTTTACCAGCTTGGGTTTAAGACCACTGCAGTTGCTAGGCAACAGGACATACACTGAGGTAAGGGTGGGAGAAAGATCTAAAGACTAGACCGTTCACTTCTGGTCGGTGCAGTGGACACACCCACACATCTCGTTTTCTCCCATTGCTATTGTGCATTCCTCTCTGTTTTGGTCTGTCCCATGAAGTCTCAGTAAAATACATTCTTGTTTATTGAAGTATGACCTCTGGAAGGTTGAAAGGCGTTGTTTGTCTGCTGGTTTTCAATGTGTATTTAAATGGAGAGAAACTGGACAGAGGCTGTGAATACTTGGGTTAGTGTTTACTGAGTCCTTGTGTGTTCTGATCAGGGTGGCTGGGACACGTCAGGCAGTGAGCTGAGTGAAGGAGAGCTGGAGAAGAGAAGAAGAACTTTACTGGAACAGCTGGATGCACCTTGAAACTGTTCATGCCACTGTTTTCTGCTATTTGAACACTTCAGCAAACGTGCATTCCCCCCGCAGGCTCACCTGACTGTGCAGGCTGCCCCTCTGAATGAGGAAACGTGCTATTAATGGGAATGCTCTACACTTTTTATTTTGACTAATCTGATTTCAGGAATCTTGTCACCTGATCAATCTGTGACTTGTTAGCTCTGGATATCTTCTTTAGGGGGCTGTAGTTTGTTTTTTCATTGACAGTCATTTTTATGTTTTCATTTCAATAAAGGCGTATCTTGAAGCCACGCTTATTGTCTTTTTCAAAAAGTGAGGTTTTACTTACAGTAATTGTACACAGAAAGGTATTAATTGGTCTGGGTTCTGTTTTATTATTTTTAGTAAAGCCTAATAAAATATATCAATTACCAAGGACAGATGTGGATTTTTTTTAAATTTACAACAAACATTTTCAGCAAAATCTGTCATAATATGTCAGTCCGGTTTTCATCTTTCATGTTTACGTTACTTTATTAAAAGGTTTAAAGATAGAAATGGCTAACACCCAGACTGGCTTGAGAATGGGAATTTTTTTCCCGATACGAATTCGGCATTTTATGAACATTGAACAGACAAGTTTACATTATTAGTCTCCAATAATGACTCATTATTAAGAGATTAGTAATTAGTAAAATTAAATTCTACTGAAATATCTAGCTCAAAGATTTACGTTCTAGTTAATCATTCCGTTGCCTTCCTAAAATAATGGCCCAAGTCATTTTTTCATAAAAGTGAATTTGGGGGGGTGTGGACTGTTTTTTGCCATAAAATGATTTGAGCTATTAATTTATGGAGGTGACGGTTTCTAATTTTTGGTTGACAGGTGGTGCTTTCGTGGTTTTCATCTGTAATAGTGAACACGCTTCAGAGTCTGGTCTAGTCGCTTATTGAGTCGCTCATCTTCAGTTTCGGTTCTGGATTTTTCGCTTGTTCGGTTCTGGATTTTTCGCTTGTTCACTTCTTACCTGGGTCTATGACCATAGTAAATTATAATGGAAACTTAAAATGTTCGGAGGAATTTCAGTTTTCCAGATGAAGGATTAGGACCATGAATGGACCACCTCTTAACCAAGCAAAGCCCTGAAAAAAATAACAGTGAAGGTAGTTTTCTTTACCCAGTTATTTGGCTAATTGGAAAATCATGATAACCTTCCTTAAATCACGTATTAGCTCAGTTTGTTGAGTCAGAAGCTAACTATCAGATAACGTACCATCATTTATCATGGGCATACAGCGCAACATGATCTCCAAGCTTCGTTAAATGACGAAGATGGCAATGAGTAAATGCTCTTCACTGAACTGAATAATCGTCATAATTAAATTTTAGCAGTATAACTACATTATAGATTAGCGGATGTTACTTCCGTTTTGCGTTTTTAAGGTTGGATTATTCCTGTAGCTAGGCTTGCATTACAAATCACATCATTTAACTTCATGTGCGAGTCCCTACAATGCCACCTACTGGTCAGCCACTGTAAATGCAAAATGTCACTACACCCACAATCTAGAATTGCCGAGAGAATATATTGCTACTAAAATAAAATTGATAGTTGCTCCTGTTTTAAGCTCTGATTTTATATTGGGAGGCGAGGGCCCAAAATCATTGCCCACTAAGTGAGAGATTATGCATCATTGGCATTTGTGCAACTTTTCTTTGTTTTTACTGTGAGTATTTCATATTTATTTTTATTAGTAGCTAGCTCTGCTTTCACATTGTTTTTGTGGGTCAATTTGTGCTTTTCCATGTAATATGGCATATTAATCTTAACATTTTGTAAGGCTGAAGTACAGTTTGTTAAAACATAAAATAAAAACATTACATTGTACAGCAAGTGCCACTGATAAAAGGACTGTTGTCACAATCAATTGCCAAAATCAGACTTAATTGTAAACTTTGTGATCATCACAAAATACCTGGCTGCATGAATAAAATGTCAGAATGTGCAACAAATCCACAACACGCACGCCTTTATTCAGTGTAAATAGTTTATTATATATCTTGAAAATCTCATATCACCTATTCTTAAAAAAAGGGGTTATTTAGAACCGAGACCTGTCTACAATACATTTGTAGTGAGAGGAGAAAATGCCAGTAATACCCAGTTGAACGCAGTGAAGCTGAGAGAAAAACAAGCAGAATAGCACTGTCTTTAACAGGACGCAGTATTGCTCTGTCAGTTCATTACAGGCCAACTAATAGTTTTAATGGTTAGTGTGGCCATTCAGCTGAAATGTGTTAATGCATCATTTAGCAGTGATGCACCTGCGACATAAACAAACTCAACGATCCTGTGCCTTCTGTGCAACAGTGAAATATTCTGATTAAAACATACTATTGTGGATTTATGCCTGCATTTGGCTTATTTAAATACACAAAAACTGGAAAAAAAAACAACTATAAGTTAAAATAACATTCAAAGTTGTATAGCACAAGGCAAAGAATACTTGTTTTAATATGTACATTATTAACCATCTGACACAGTTAAAAAACAATTGTAGAAAAATATCTGTACAGGAAACTTTTGTGTGGTCATGCCTTTAATGACGAACACACGATATGAAAAGCTTCAATGGTTTGTTTCAGTGGTTAAATACTATACATTAAAAATACAGTAAAGTGAGAAGACAGTAGCAACTTATTGTTCAGTTGTATCAAGTTTTACTAAAGTCATTGTGTAGGGTAGTTTAAGAACATCGTAGGAAATGAGTAATGTTGCTTTATAGGCTTATTTAGTTCTTCTAAGTTGTTCCCAAAACCACAGAAAAGGCTGTTGATTTAAAACTCAAGCAAATGTTTAAATTGAAGTCAAAGTAGGAACGCTTTTCAGTTAAAAACTACAAAATCCGATTATTTTTCATTGAATATGCCAGCAAATATGCAGTGTCTTGCAAAAGTATTTGCATCCCAATTCTGACACGTTATTAGGATTTTAAACGATAGATCAACACAAATTAGTGCTCTATTGTGAAATTGAAAAAAAAACTATGCTTAACATCCGCTAATCTATAATGTAGATCATATATATATATATATATATATATATATATATATATATATATATATAAATGCCAGTAACATCGTCGGAGTGGAGCTGGACTCTCTGACAGTGGTGTCAGAAAGAAGGACCCTGTCCAAGATGCAGGCCATCTTGGACAACGAGTCTCATCCACTCCTTGACATGCTGGCTGGATACAGGAGCACCTTCAGCCAGAGTCTCATTTTGCCAAAGTGCAACACAGAGTGCCACAGAAAGTCACAAACTTTGTATTTATTACCCAAGTTGGAGTAGCTTTCAACAAATAAGCAATTTCCCCTTGGGGATCAATAAAGTATATTATATTCTATTCTATAAAAATTGTGATGGAAAACCAAAACCCTGAACTCTATCCCTGGTCTGAAACATGGTAGTGGCAGCATTATTGTGTGGGATGCTTTTCTTAAGCAAGGACCGTCTAAAAATTGACACGTTACACTGCTTGAGACATGCTTCAAAAGACTTGCCGCTAAAGTTAGCTCTACAAAGAATTTGTCTGAGGCACATGAAAACAAATGCATGCCACACTTTTGAGATTTTTACGTCAAAATGTTTCTAAAGCCATGCTTCAGTGTCCTTCAAATGTACACCACTTTGTGTTGATCTATAACATAAATTCCAAATAAAAACAAAAAGTTTAAGCAGTACAAATACTTTTGCCAGGTACTGTAGAAAGTACGTAGATGTCTGCAATAAATACAGTTCACATTAGAGTGGTCTATTTTTTTTCAACATATTTTTTCTTTTTTTTTTAAACATATTTTAGTAAAAAATATAGTCTTAAATACATTTTGCTCGCTTTCCTCATGCCAGCTCACCCCGATTTATTAAAAGAAGAATGAGATGATTAAAAAGAGGTTTGTGGGGAATAAACGAGAGCACCGGAATGTGTCAAAAGTTAAGAAACAGAGAAAAGGGGCAAAAAACCTCCAGTACATTCTAAGGTAGCTTTTCCAGGATAATTGTTTCACATGGCTCCTAAGGCCACTGCATGTCCAGTTTTATATCTTATCAACATTAAAGCCAACTCAAGTTGTATTGCTTATGGGTACCGGGGGGGGGGCATAATTAAAACATTCACACAGAAGATAAAAAAAGATCACAAAACAAAAAAGTTCAGGCACTTGGCTTGATTTCTACGCTAAATTCGGTCCCAAACACGTCTCAGTCCTTCATTGTTTGACATTAGCGCATGTATAGTCCTCTCGTTATTTGCCTCAAACACCCGATATCCTTCGTTCTGCATCGGACTTTCCTTCCCACCGTCCATCCACGTTCCTCTCCTCCCATCCTCTCCTGCACGTCCTCTGTTTCCCCTCGTCACATGACCACTTCTCCATTGTTCATCGGCCGCAGGTTCTGATCGTCGTAGCGCCTCCTGACGCTCCTCCGCACGGCGTCCGCTCGCCTGTAAGGCTGATTCCTCAAATCTGGCAGAATCAACGGGGGAAGGACGGGGACAGGAGAGCTTTAAGTCAGGGTGTCATGTCAATGTTTGGATCTTTCATGAGCCCACATGTTCAGGAGTGCTGGTAGCCTAACTTTTCAAAGCAGCATGAGATCTAAGCACAGAATAAAACAAGTCTGGCTGAGATGGGTTTTTAATAAAGCTCTGCATGAATCCAGAAACTTTTCATACATCTTGTGAATCCAAGATGCATATATTTTTTAATAAAAAGATTGAAGAAACAACTAAAGAAAGCAAGACTTCTTATATTCAGGCTAAACATATGGAAAAGAGGAGCCTAAACAAAAAAAATAATATGAAGCAGGAAGGGAGGTAATAAAGAAATGCTTGCCAGGTTCGGGACACATCCACCACTACAGGGGTGCTACTGGAGGACTTCCTTACCCTCAAGTAGACATTTGGAAATTTAGTAATATTATTCTTCTTTAGTTCTGGATGAAGAAAAGACAAAATGAAGGTTAAAAATAAAAGGAAGACGTGGGCTGACTGGTGCATGTCAGCTCGACATGTTCACTTTGGCTTTGCAAACTGCTAGAACAAGGCAGAGAGGCTGCAGGACGAGAGGCTCAGAGAGGACAGAGCTGGAGGATGTTAACTGGTTCAACTGCACAGGATGATGGAAGCTTGTTTCATTTCTGTTACTAGACCCAAACTGCTTCAGCAAAGTGGCTACCAGCGAATAAGGAGACAAGCCCATTTCAAACTTCCAGTTAGGAGCGACTGCAAACAATAAAGAATGGATCCAAACAAACAGGTCAGTTGTTACATTCAGCAGAACCATCACCAAAAACTAACCAAAGCATGCACGCAGCCAAGCACACACTCACTAACAGCACAGAAAGCAGCACAGAACATGGTTCCAGGAGAGTTAGTGCACACGGTTTTACCAAGACGGCATGCAGGATATACAGAGTCTTACAAAAGTCTTTCCATCCAAATGTATCCAACATTTTCTCATTACAACCACAAACTTTATTATATTGGGATTTTTTGCAATAAACCAGCAAAAAGTAGTGAAGTGGAACCCGCAATGCAAATCCTATTAGTAGTTCACCACAAGCCATTTAACAAAAAAAAAAAAAGAAGAAAAAAAAAACACATTTAGAAGACACTGCCTTGGTCAGAAATGACAAAGTAACTAGCCAATTTGTAAAGGCTAAGCTTGTTGCAATATGGAAATAATGAATGAATTACATGTTAATTAAAATTATCACAATCATTTCCATTCTGATAACTAATATTATATAATTTTATTTGTAGTCTCTGTTGTGTGTAGATTTGATTTTTTTTATTTTATTTATTGTTTCTGGTTGTTTGATCTTGGATATTTAAAATATCTTCCAGTTAAAGTGTTGTAAAGTGTTCTTTACAAAACTAAAGTTAATTGATCTGTGAGAGGACAGACTTGTTACTATCAATATTTCACTTGAAAATGGTCTCAAAGCAATATTATCATAAATCGTAAATAATTATTGGGACAATTTGTCATCCAGCTAAAGTTTTTTTGTATCTCTACAGGCTTAGCCAAGACAGCAAAACTCACAATCCTACTGGTGGAACATGCAGGTGCCAGCCTCAATGTGAGGATGGTTTTCTTCATAGTGCCCTGGACTATCCTGGTGTGTCCAAGTTGCCTGGACAACAGTTTTTGTTTGGGGAACCATTACAAGAGCCTTCCCCTGTGACAGCAGCTGGCACGTATGGCAAGCTGTTGTAATATCTCTTTGGTTTGTTGGAAGGTCTAGTGGCTTTCTCAGTAAGCAAACAGAACATGAGTTATCAGCTCTGATTAGGTTTCCTGTGTAGGCAGCATGATGCTGCCTATACCATGTTTCACCATAGGAATGGTGAGTTCAGGACAATGTGCAGGGTTATTTTTCCATACCAACCAAAATGTTATATTTATGCCACATGAGCAGCGCACTGCCTTCCATATTTTTGCGTTGTTCTTGGCTGTAGTCCATTTCTTATGGCTTGCTTCCAATAATTTATTTGTTCTTCTCAATCTTTAACAAAAGAAAAATGTGTGAATAGCATAACTGGAGTCTTTTTAGGGTTACTGGAGTATAGAGGACTGAATATATATGCACGTCACACATTTCAGGCTTTAATTGTAAAGAAAAAATAAATTCAATCTGCTATTTTTTATTCCATTTCAAAATTGTACTCTACTTAGTGCAAGTCTATCCCATGAAATCCCCCAAGAGTACATTAAGGTTTGTGGTTGCAATGTAAAAAAGTACACTTAAATGAAATGAATTAAAGTGCTTTTGCAAGGCACAGTAAGAGCACAGAAACGTCCTGACTGAAGAGTGACCCATCAGGAGCAAGTGCATGCTAACTATAAGAGCAAGAGTGCATTGTGGGAAAGCAGCAAGGTTAAAGCAAACAGCATGCAACAAACCGTATAAACAGTGGTGATGGCATGTGATAAATGAACGCACACAATGATTTTACCATTAAAAACATTGGAACACACAAACAAGCAAGTGATAATGCCACAGGCATTTATACGTCATAGTATTAGTCATACCTGAGGTGTACATATACGAATACTGAATATGACAAACTGAGCCGCAACATGCTGACCATGTTAGATGGATGGCCACCAGGTGGCAGCACACAGCCTGACCTGAGTGACTAACTGAGGGGAAAAGTTCACTCCTTGGGATGCTGATCTCTCTGTGACATTATAATCTGCTGTGGTGGGTAAAATGATGATGAGAAATACTGACGTCACGCTTCATGCAGGTGGGCCGAGAAGAACCAGCTCCCAAAACACACTGTCATGCTTAAGAGATAAGAAAATCTACACAACACACACTCAAACTTCAGTGAGTATGTGTGTGTGTGTGTGTCCCTGGGAAACCACAGTGTCCACAGTGTGGGAGTGTAAACGGTTAAGAGGGGGTCGGTGGGAGTGAAGAGGCATGCAAGGAGGGGAAGAACATAAAGAAGAAACGTTTTGTTCCAGCAACCTTTAAGAAGAGACAGAGATCTACAAGCTTTAGTAATGGTACTCCTCATTGAGAGCGGGCTCGCAGAAGAACCGAGACCCGCGCTTGGCTGTGCGGGCGGTAAAGGGCACGGTCTTCAGCACTGCATTGAGACGACAGGGAGAATAGCCAGGACACAAATCAGGACAAACACGGCATGAGAAAAGCAGGTCTTCTCTACTGGGTTTAGCAACGGCTAGCACTAAGCAAGAACCCAGCTACAGCAACAGGAACCCTGGAGAAATGAGTTTAGAAGCCAACTCTACAACCCCCATTTTTATTTTGCTAATTATCTTAAACCGCACAGTTTCATGCAAAAGTAGGCAAATTTTGTTGTAATCTTTCAATGTGATCTTGTTTAAAAGTTATCCAGACCTGATGAATATTTAAAGTTCTCAGAGTTTGGTTGTCTTTAAACTTGTTTTTAGTTCAGTAACTAACCATTTCCATTTGCACTGAGCCAGTTCTGGTTCTGCTGGAGGTTTCTTCCTGCTAAGGGGAAGGTTTTTTTTTTTCTTTATGCTGTTGCTACATGCATTCTCATTATGAGAGATTGCTGCATAGTCAACAATGCAAATGTCCAATATTGTATGGCAACAGGAGTGAATTCTGCAAATCAATGACTTGATGCAATTTGGTGGGTTCCTTTAAATAGCAAACTTAAAATTTGAATAATAAACTGAACTTGACTACACTGTCTGATAATAAGATTAAATTGGGATGTATGTAAATTACTTTACTTTCTGTTGCTTGTAGAGTGCCTTGGGACAATATTTGTTGTGAATTAGAACTGAATAGATAAACTGAAGGGAACTGAATCTAAGTTTGTAAAAAAAAAAAAAAAATTACTATGCTAATTTTACAAACGTACATAAAAGTGGCTTTTTTTCATATTCAAATGCTGCATTTTTAGCCCAGTTGGGAGTATCTTCTGTCATCCCTTGACAGAATGATGCCCTGGGCAACTTGCCAGTGGTTCAAGGGAAAACCTTAAAGGACCATTAGAAAGTCTGGAGACATATTGATCAGGATCACATTAAAGGATCACAAGATCTGACCCCTTGAATCAAGATGCATTGAAATTTGGGATTGCCATTTAAAACTTCTGCACTTCTGCTGAGAAATCTTTAAATGGGATCAAGAATACACCAAAAAAAACTGAACATTGTGAAAGTTTAACATGTAAATGGACACTCCCACAATGTTTTCAGTAGGAACTGAAAACATTTCCCACTGAAACAGCTGAAGCAACAAAGTTTTATTTTGAAAAGTGAAATGTGTTCCCGTGTGTGGTGCATTAGGTGTTTTAGCTGTATTATTATTTGGATACTTTTTGTATAAAAATGTTTGCATATAGACTAGTTTAGCATATTTACTCTATAAAAATTAATCTGCTCTAGTATGGATGCAGAAAATAGAACTGCACTTGATCCATTCCTCTTTAGAGAAGAACAATAATTACACTAAACTGTTGGAAAATCCAAAACATTTCAAGATCTTCATTTTTATCCATGATTTTTTTTTCTTTTTGTTAACATGCTTACATTTAGAAATTAAGCAACAAACTGTGATAAGTAAATTATTTTTGGAAAAGCCTAATGTTGCAATAGTACTTTAAATTAAAGGGCCTTGCTATATATAAATGTATTAAATTTAAAAACAAAGTAATATATACAAAAACATTTTTAGAATATGTGTTCTTTGTTTATATTCTTGCATTGTTTTTTTTTCTTCCCGTCTTCAATTGAAGTGGAATTGCGTCAAAGATTGTCTTGGCCTGAATCCATTTTGGTTGTCAAATAATGTCATTGTGTTCATTTTGCTGATTTATTCTTGGTAGATGCACAGATCTGAGATGTTGTGACAGATCTATTTTGTGGAACGTTGATCTGCCAGTTTTAGATACATAAAATGTATCTTGAAAACTAAAACAGGATTCAGTATACTTTTGTTTTCCTTTTCTCAAATAAAAATGATTTTCTCATAACAAAAGGTACACAGTTAAGGACTGTCACTCTCTGCATCCTTGAAACTCTATAATGGCAACAAAAAAACTAAAATGCTTCAAGTTATGGGGACAGAAAAAAGAATTGGTCATCTCCAATCTCTGCCTGACTGACTGATGCATCTAGTTATCAGAAAAAACATCAATCATTAATAGGAGACAAATTAGATGCAAAAGTGCAATGTAAAGCAGCAAATAATTGTTCTTCATATTTCACCACAGGAAGTTTAATCTCACCTGGTTATGAAAGTAAAATAAAATTATTTTCTCGGTTTGACTGACATTCAGAGACGGTCATACCCTCATCCTGCATACGCACAGTACAGATGATGTTATAAAGCAAAAGTGAAGAAGTCATTATTATCAGGCACCTTTCGGTTGAGAAGCCCTGAACCAGCTGCCTCATTTGGCCACAAAAAGAGCTGAAATCATCGTGTTAGTTGGCTTAGAAATCCTTTGTTTCAAGCTGAGGTGACCCTTCATGCAGAGCATTAAACATGTGTGATTGACTGCAGACTGTAGCCTTGATCCGGTGATGTTACCCGTGATGATGTCCTCGATGGCGCCGTCTTTGCCCTCGTAGACGTGGCGGCTGTCCTTCACCTGCTTCCTCCTGAGCTCCTGGATCAACTCCTGCTGCTGCCGCTTGCTTTTATGGGAAGGAGACTGCGGGAACATGCACACAACAAGGGTTTACCACCAACAAGCTTCTTCTCCCACATCACATCCCTTCATCATGCAAGTTAATTGAACAGTCACTGATCCTGACTGATGTTTCTCAGCAGGGAGTCTTGCTCTTGGAGCTAAATACAACCGTGCCCAGCAGGTGGTCTGCGCTCGACTAATCCTCCAGACGGGAATCTGGAGGAAGTGGAGTTGGATTCCCCTTCTGGTCACTGTGATCCTCAGGGGAGGACGCAAAGGAGTTCAGAGAAAGATTAACTCACCTTCTGGTCTTCCTCCATCATAGCTTCCTGTTCTAGAAGTTTCTCCATCATGAGCTGCTCCTGCCGCTTCTTCTGCTCATTGTCCTCCTCCGCTTGCTGAGGAGCCATCGATTTATTTTTATTGAAAAAAAAAAAACATTTACAAATTCACAACTTACTCTAGGTATTTTTTGTTTTATCAGTACGGGAAGATCATTAACACAGCATTTCTAAAAGCTTTGTGTTTCGTCCAGTATTTTAGTGATCTGCAGAAATCAGCATTTTCTAAATTAAATTAATTTTAAGCGCTCCAGGGGGCGCAATTGACCTTTTCTCAGATGCTGGACATTTTTATTTGTAAATTAGTTCGAGCTCAAATCAACCTTATGTTTCTTTCTTTTTTTCTTTTTTTTTTTTTGAAGAGTTTCAAGTTTTGCAAAAGTATTCATTCAAAACATAGCTCTCTTGAAAATTCAACAAAGCTTTATCTCTGACAGGTCTGCCATATTTTTTGTCTTCATGATCTTCTTTGTTAACTAAAATGTTCTTTTTTCCACCGACAAACATCTCAGTATTCACAGAACTGCTAGCATTTGCACTGACATTAATTAACACACTGCTGGACTCAGTTTACCAATTATTTGACTTCTGGAGGCGATTAGCTGTCAGAATAAACGGGTTGAACAGAAATACACACATTTTTAGATTTCATTGGTGAAAGCCATGTATCCCTTTTCCTTCACCACACACATTTGTTTTACTATTAGATAAAGTTCTAATAAAACCACTGAAGTTTCCAACCAACTCACCCTGTAGGCTTTCACAAATCGCACAAACACCGGGAAGAAAACAGACGGCGGCGTTGTCTTAGAGTTCTCTCCAAAGAACTTCACAGCCTCATCAAAGGCGTCCTTTTTTTTGAAGATGGGGAAACAAAATGCAGCTTCAGCGATTAAATATTTAGACAGTCGTTGAGAGAAAGGTTTTTCTCCGTTATTCAGCGATACCTGTGCAATTTTGGCGTCATCCTGCAACTTTTTCAGCTTGCTCTCGTTGTGTGTGATGAAGTCTTTCAGCATGGTGTTGTGACCGTGCATGCTGTACTCTCTCCTGGTCAGCTCCATGCCTCTATGCAGCTCCTTAACGTCCAGCAGGACATTCTCCAGCGACACTGTGAGAACACGGGGAACGTTACGCATGGAAATGGAAATGTTTGATTAACGGATAAAAATTTAAGCCCACCTGCTGCTGCCTTTTCAACATAGTGCAACTCATTGTGGAACAGAGACACTTGTGGGTATTTCTCTTTGACCACGTTGGCAATGTAGTGCAGCAAGGTCATTTTCCGGTCCGTTGACTTGGTATCAAGAAGCTGAGGGGGGGGTGATAGATTATGTTTTAACAAAAGAAAAAGTGAGGACGTGTAACTTCAACCGACATCAAAAGCAGCTTACCAAATCTAAACTCTGAAGCTTGAATCCATACACTGCTCCTCTTTTGCTGCTGTTCATGTAGTTTCCAAGTGCCAAAATAATCTGCAGCGTAGGTAAACAGGGATCACAAAACTAAATCCTACATGTGCAGGACAGCACACTCTGCTAACACAAGATATCTCCAGTTACCTCTAAAATCTTCTTTAGCTTCTGAGACGACTTGATGGACACAGACGCCGCAATTACGGCATGAAGTTGCTGCAGACAAGCAAAGTTTGACGCATCAATTTCACGACTCTGCAGCAAACGACAAATATCGAGTGGAAGACTCTCTTAATCACCGGTGTGAGCATCTGCACGCTTTCGCTGAAGTTTCCGATGAAGGCCATGATGGTCATCTTCTGCATGAGCCGCTCGATCTTGCTGAACTGCATCATGAAGCGGTCCTCGTCGGTCAGGCTCTCCAGAGGCTTGCGCTCCTTCTCGAACTGCCGCAGGATTTTGACCTCGTTCTCGGTGGGCTGAAAGCGCATCAGGCACTCAACAAAATCCACCGGCAGAGTCCGCAGGTCGAATCTGAAAGAGATACGGGGTTGGGGGGGTGGAGATGAGGAACAAGTCTAACAGAGGCACGAGGTAAAGAATGGGACTTCACTTTGGTAAAATGTAACACATCTACACTTTAATCTAGACATTTTGTTTTTATATCTGATTTCCAACCGTTAGTTGTGGCTTACCATTTATATTTTCTCCGTTTCATTTCTGAGTTGAATTTATCTTTTAATGATGTCATTTCTTTTTGCTCATTTTTATTTTAATCTTAAAATGACCCACATTTGCAAAAAAATATGTATGTTTTGTCTGATTACATCACATTGTTATGACGAAAAAGTTACTCTGTACTCAAGTAGCCTTTTTTTTTTTACCAAATATATCTTCACCCTACTATAAGAACGTCTACTTTTCACTTGCGTTAGAAATATTTGGAAGTCATTTTGAACTGAATGATGGATTAACTGTGGAAATCCAAACATTTCCTTTTTCCATACTTCTTTTGAAAGAAGAATGGGTTTTTCCAAGACTGCACATGAACCTTTTTATATGCTTTGTTATTTCACTAATACTGCTTCTAAATCAGATAAATGCAAAATAAACAAGGAAATGTCAGAGGCTTACAGCTGAATGGCCTTGCAGATCTCCTCGGTCGTCTTGCCCACTTTCCTCAGCGTGATAGCCAGGTTCTTTGCCCTGTTAGAGTCCAGCAGGGCAACCTTGTTGGGTCCCTTGTGAGTGACCTTCTGCTTGCTCGTGGTGAGGTCGATGGATGGGCCCTGAGCTTTAGTCTTAAACATCTCCTCAAACTCATCAACATTCAGGTCCTAAAAGACACCATTTTTATTTTTATTTTATTTTATTTTTTATTAGGATAGGAAGCAGGTCAAAACAGAGACCCTGTTCTGAGTGCGTGCCTTTACCTCGAGTATCCTCTCGTCGTCGATCTCGTTGAAGACGGTCCCGTTGATCTGATTTGGTTTCAGGGCGACCCAGTTGAAGACAGGCATGCGGAACTTTGTCTTGATGGGTTTCTTGATCTTAACAGCTAAATGACACAAAGGAAAATTAAAAATATGTCTTGATCGACTGCAAGGGTCCATAAGAACGTAGCCACACACATGCAGGAAACGGGGGATCTGTAACAAGAAACATCTGATTTCTGAAAACATTCATTTTGAACACTTCAAATGTTTTAGCAGAGAACACAGATGTCCAACAATTAAAACAGGATGGTTTCCTTATTCTCTTTATTCAAGCTGAGCCTCCTGCCTCCTGGCAGAGGAACAAGGCCAAAGGCTATATCTGTTCACTAAATTGTGCATATGGTCCAGGATTACTCACCAGGCCTGGGGTCAAACTATTTGTTGTGCAGATTAAAGCTATTTGTAGCGACAAGAGCTGCTCCATTGAAGCTGAACGTTGAGGCGACGTCCTGCATCGCCGTACCGACAAGGTGTCAGCAGCGACGCAGCAAGAGATAAGGCCATCATGGGAAAGGCAAACAGCATTCCGGCTGCACACGATTTCTATCAACTTAACCAACTGCGTGCCACAGCAGCTCAATGAGTATCGGCATGCAACAAACTTGTTTTTAAGATTGTGACACGTCATTCATACAAAACGTCAAACGGTCAAAGTACTACAGTCAAGAGTGAAGCGAGTCACAAGTTTTGAATGTGGTATTTTCTTTTTTTTTTTTTTTTTTTAAGGGTTCACAGCAGATTTTTTAGGCATCTGGACTCATTGTTTACAGTCAGGAGTATCTAACATTTTCCTCAGGTGGAGCAGCACAAAAGTTACTGCTGCATTTAACATAGCAATTTTACAGGTTCGCTTTGTGATTTTGTGTTTAATCACGGTCCATTAGGGCAATATTAACTTTTAAATCATTAATTAACAATCTAATAAACAAAGTTGGCATCTTATTAGAAAACTGTCAACTGTGCTGGTGAGCTGAAATTTAAATTTAAAAACATCTCAAAAATAAAAACAGATGCCTGAAAGCATAAAATAAAAGAAATTCTAAACACCTTCTGAACAACTCAAACCGAACATTTCATTATGTGCTCTATCAGCATTTCAGTTGGAAATATTTTGTGCTGGAGCCAATCACAACTGCCCAATTACCAGACATGGCCTTCCTAGACCTTTCCCAGTAAATGCATTTCATTTTATTATCAGTTTTAATGTATCTTAACAAGAAAAACTGGTCAAGCCAATGTCTTCGAAATCTATACACTTTTGTCTTAATCTTATGCCATCTTCAGACTTGACCTTAAGGTTGATGGCTCCAAGTCGCAGCACTGGTAATGAGTTTCTGACGGCTCAGAACTCAACTAGTCTTTATTTTCTCTGCTCATCCTGCACTGAGTTTATCTGCGATTGGTTGAACTGGCGCAGCCTTAATTAAATTTTTTTTTGTTGTACCATTGAGAAATGTGGTTGCACTCTAGGGGCCTACATCATGATGTAAAGCATCTTGTGAAGATGCCCATATGTTATGTTGTTACAACCACAAACTATTAGTATTTTATCGAGCAGCTGGAAGGAAAATTAAGCAGTTTTTTAGTTTTTTGACTTCTCAAATAAAAACCTGTGTGAGCTATGCATTTGTCTACAACACTTCAGAGTCGGTACTTTGTACAACCACCTCTTGCTGAAATTACAGCTAAAAGTGATTTCAACAGAGGTACCTTACCTGTCTGATACCACATTTAAAACCAATGAGAAACCACCACAGGGGGGAAAATACGTGTATGACATGGTTAAGGGACGTGGGGGGGAAAACACGACATTGAACTCGACAGCAAGAACCTACAGAAAAGCTTGATGGGTCCCTCTGGTTGGCGGGGAAAGGAAACAATTCAGAGACAGGTTAGCATAATGGCCGGGAACAGTGGCAATGTTTACATGAGCGTCATTAATCTAAGGCAAGAAATTTCAACTCGTAGGTTTCAGTTTTCACAAAGTCGGCTTACTCTTACACATGTATATGTAGCAGCAACATGTACATACAGATCTTACAGGTTTGTCTGCATACTGAGTTCATTCAAAGTGTTATTGTTTAACCTGAACACACCTAAAGCTGTGAACGTGGGACGCAACATTAAAAAAAATTTTTAAAAAACCCTAAAAGAAATGAGACATCTAACTCAAGACTTAACAGTTCAGAGATTGGGTAACTTAGGAGATCGAACAAAATGTTTTTATGTTTTCATTTAATCTTTAATTTAAAGGTCCAACAAAGCTCATGAATCTTAAATTCCTGTTAATTTAATTAAGAAAAATGGTTTTTGCTATATTGATATGAAAACCAAAGGATAAATTAACCTCACCTGCCAATCCTGAATTCATGATCACAGTGGGCGTCCCACATCCGGGAAGCGGGGGCGCCATAGGTGGAGGTGGAGGAGGCAGAGGGGCAGAAGTCTCTGACGGGAGCCCGGGGGGCGGTGGTGGCGGTGGAGGAGGGGGCGGCGGTGGAGGTGGGGCAACTGCAGCGGGAATTTCCATCGATGGTCCATTCGGCACTTGGAGAGACAACGAGAGATTAATATGAATCATTTATTTTCCTCAAACATTTTTAAGGACGCAAATGAATTTTCTAAACCACTTTTTACTCATTTGGGTTTTCAATATTTGAGGCACACAGATGATCCGATTATAAACCTACATTGCCCGTTGACTGGCGGCGGAGGAGGTGGAGGAGGGGGAGCAGACATGCCTCCTGCAACTCCTGCATTGTTCTGACAGGCAGCCATCCCATTTGCCCCCACCCTGGCACCCGCCAGACCCTCCACCCCAGCCAGTGAAGAAGGCAGGATTGAGATGTCTCCATCTCCCTTTTTCTGGATCCGGATGGTTCCCTGCTTTTCCAGCTCGTGGATCTTCTTCTCCAGCTTACTCTGGCGCTGGATGGCCTCATCCTTCTCCTTAAGCATCTGCCTCAGCGAGTGAATCTGCGAGGTGGAGTCTTTGTAGACTTCCTGCATGGGGAAGGAAAGGGAAAAAGAAGAGCTAGCGATATTAGGAAGTAAAGCTGGCTACAGTGTGCTATTTAAATGAGAGACATTGTAATCTAATGTGCCTAATTTTTTCAGCTGTAAAAAAATGTAAAATGTATGCATCTTGCTCTTTCCATTTTTTGTGTTGGCCTATTAAAATACAAGTAGGTTGTGGTTGTAACCTGGAGTTATCAATCCTTTTGCAGGGAAATGTAGCAGTGGATGCACCATATTTCCAACAAGTAATAAAGATTTAAGTAAAAAAAAATAAAATAAAAATGTTGGAGTAAGAACCGACTTTGATGGCTTCAAGTTCCTTGTTCCTCGTCATCAGCTGTTTTTCCAGCTCCACAATCTTGGCCATAGCTTCATTCTCCATGTCCTGCAGCTTCTCTGTCATCTATGAGAGTGAAAGGGGGCAAAGGTCACAGATGAACATGTTGCAGAGACAATATCCAACTCAAAAAAGGTCAGGGAGGGCAGCGATGTAACGCATTGATCGTGTTCATGTCTTCATAAGTTTGAAATTTTCAGGAGATTAATGTTTTGCACATACATCAGTTTGCTATGACAGGAAACATTATAATGAGCATTTAACTTTTTCCAATACATCAATCAAATCATGCAGCAAATTTATGCTAAATGTCAGAGCATTAATTCAAGATTCACTGTGTCGTTCAGTATCAACTCAAAGACACTGCTGAACAACATTACACTGCACAAGTTCACATAGGAGCATACAAAAATGTTAGTGCCACTTATAAAAGAGGCATCTATAATAAATAAACAAATGTTGGGTTTTTTTTTTTGTAATATAATAAAATAACACTTGTGGCTTCTCACGTGCGACATGTTCTCCTCCAGCTCCTCCACTCGCTCCAGGGCAGCATTTTTGGTCTCTGCATCCTCAAGCAGCGCTCCAACGTCAAACACGTTATCCAGGTAGGCCTGGATCTGAACCTGGAGCTTATCGCTCTCTGTGTGCTTCAGTTTCTGTAAAACAGACAAAAAATATAGTGATTAAAGTCCACTTTCTTTCCCAAGGACTGCATCTATCTCACATATGCAGGTTTGCAAAAAAAAAAAAAAAAAAAAAAACTGAAAAGCTGTTATTGATGGCTCTCTATGCTGGACATCTCAGGGGTGCAGTAACTACAGCAGGAACTGTGGACCTTTAGCTGGGAATACTCAGAAGGAGTTCTGTGTAAATCGCAACTTACGTCCAAGTAGTCGTCCAAGCCCAGCTTGGTGAAGTCGTACTGTAGGTGAACTCTAAAGTTCATGTCCTCCACTGAGTGCACAACAATGTTGATGAACTGCATACATGCAACCTGAAGAACGTGAAGAGACAAGCAGAAGAGTCAGTTAAACAGCTTTTTTTTTTATTAGCAGAGATAAGTTAAAATTGAAGACAAATAATGCTACACAATTTGATTTATGCTCATTATTCTGATTTCGAGTAGAAGATTCTGACAGTATAATAATGCTGAGTAAAAGTAGCAGACATGGTATTTCACTTTCAAGACAAGAATGCTTAATATAATCTAATTGATGTAAATAAGAAAGCTACTACCGTTCTCATATTTGGACAAATTTGGTTGTGGTCTGTTAAATATTTACAAGATTCTGAAAATAAATTCACACTTTATAACAGATACTGACTCTCCATGGGAAAAAAAGATTGTACTTTGTACAACCCCCTTTTGCCAAAAAGACAGTACTTCGTGTTCTCCCATAACATTGCACGGGATAAGACAACACATTATCCTGTCTACAGATCTATTGACAAATCATTTCTCTTGCAGATTCTTTCTGCTTTTTATTGCAAAACGTCCATGAACTCCGACAAGTTTGGGTTTTATGGTTTGGATGCAAATACTCCATCCTATGATGCCGAAGTGGAACAGGTAAGTAGTACAATAATTACGTCAGTAAGAGATCAATCAATCAAAATTAAATAAATATAAACTATGTGCAGCTTCCTGTTCTGCTGTCATCATTTATATCAGTCAGACTGGACTCTTACAAATACAGAGACAGCTAAATGTTCATCTCAAAATTGTAAAGAAAGGTTATTTATTCAAAAGTTTAGTCCAACAAGAGGATATCGGCAGGGCTGTTCGAAATGTTTAAATAGGTGTAGGTGTGAACACTTTTTTATTTTAATTCAGTCACTATCTGTTCTCCTTGTTGCTTTTTGTGGACCCGTCTCATCCACTAAATGATTCAGCCTGTGGATCTCACATTTATTTTATTTTTCTCAAAAAAAAGAAAAACAAATCACATTACCGATTACCAATAAAGTTTTAAATAGTTCATTTTCAAAACTGCTGGCTAAAACAGAGCTTACAGGAGAGAAAAGTTCAGCTATTTGGATCCATTTTAACCCAAGCAGATGGCCAAGTAATGCAATTGAAATCTATTCCCAGTAATTACTTTCAAAAAGTGAAATTTGCAGTGAAATATTTCAAGGTTTTATTTTCTCCTGACATGATGTTCTCCAGCAGGAAGACCCTGACATCCTCCATAAGGAAGGTAAACCTCAAAAGGCCATTGCTAGAGAAGTTGTTTGGTCACAGAGTGCTGTATCAAATCATCTATTATAATGAGTTTATTTGAATTCACCATGAAGTCAATGTTGTTGTCTTCATTCTTGAAGTACTCCATAAGCTTCTCAAACCGCTGCGTCTCCACGCATACCTGCAACGCAAAAGAGTCCATAAAATTAGTGACCAGTGTTATTATGAAACCATAATCATAAACTTAGCAAGAAATAGTAAAAAGTAAGAAGACTCAAGATTTCAGCAGCTGCTGCAACATATGAACCACCAGCATAGGTGAAAAAACACCTATAAAACAGTCTGATGATACTGTTCTCAGTCTTCAAAGTGATTACTGCTGATCTAAATTATTCATACCCGCCTGCCTTAATCCTATTTACAGCAGACACTGTATACTTTTTGTAAACCTTATCCCAGAAATAAAGTGTTTTTGTGGCAAAAAAGCCTATTTAAAATAGAACTTGACATCCAGAAAAACGTAAAAATGGGGTAGATTGATGTTTGGCTGATCAGAAAGGTCACTGGGAGGGTAGCGAGGCAGACTGGGACAGAGTATAATAAAGAATTCAGTAGAAATAGGCCTGCCTGCAGTCAGTTCTCTGTAGCTGCAAATCATCTCCAGTAAAATAAAGCTAACTGCGCTGCTGCCTAATTATGAAAAAAAAAAGAGAAATCTCCCAAAATCTGTGACCCTGCTGCTGTGGTTTCACACCATCAGAAGCATTTCTCAGCCTCCGTCTCATTAGGTGAGCTCTTCTCTCCCACTAATGCCACCGTCGCTGAAAGCGCCACACTCAATATTTAATTCAGAGGTGTAAATATTACATAAACTGCGCTCGCTCTACACTCGTAAGATGTTTGCTACAAAATGAGGCTGTGGTTAGCCCCTAGTTCTCTCCCTGGCAGCCAGGATACCTCCCTCCAGACAGCCACAGGTCAGGAAGGCTATCTTGAACATCTGTCGCTGTGCTTTTCTGAGCTTTGATGCGCCTGACGAATCTTGTTAACACGCACGGAGCGGTCTTGTCTGATGGGTGGGTTATCCTGTGCTACACAGACAGACCGGTATCTCTGAACCCTTTGAAGCAACACCGAGGGGGAATCTGCCGGAGAAGCATTCCTCCAGGACCGAGAGATTGTTTGAAACGATACAGTTGGAATGTAAAGACTTAAGGGTCTCCCTAAAGAATCCCCAGTTTACCATTCTTTAAGCTGGTCATACCTCCTTGAAGTTGTCAAAGGCGGAGAGAATAATTTCATGGCCTCCTCTCACAAGACAAACTGCCGCCAGGAGCTCCAACACCAGAGCTTTGGTTCTGTAAAACCACAGAGAAAGTTATGGCAGGAGAGGTTAGCAAATATTATGTTTGCCATTAGAGAAGCAAATATAAACTTAAAGTGTAAAGTCAGTAGTGTTAACTAAATATCGTAATAACCCCTCATCAACAACACTGCAGTGCCTCGCAAAGTACCATCAATTTTCCCACACTCATGGCTGCAACCACAAACCTCAGTGTGTTTTTATTCTGAATTTATAAGACGGACCAACACAAAGTAGTGGATAATTTTCAACTGGAAGGATATTTTACTTTCTTTTCTACAAGTAAAAGTCTGACTTTAAAGCTGGGTTAAGTAATAAAAAAGACCATTATCTGAGAGTGGAAAGAATACATTACTATGCATGCGAAAACACCGATTGTACGTCACCCTATAAACACCATCCTAATCAAGAACTATTGTCCAGAAAAACATCATTAATCATTTGACAATTTGTTTGACTGTGATGCTGTGGGGAAGCTTTTCTGCAGCAAGAACAGGAAAACGGGCCGAGTTGATGAGAAAACAGATGGGAGGCAAATGCAGAACAATTCTGGAAGAAAATCTGTAACAGACTGCATGAAGACGGCAGATTAAGGTGGAGGTTCAACCCTAAAACTACTGATGGGGCAAAAAAAAAAAAAAAGAGCACAAAATTGAATGTGTTGATATTGGTTTACAAAAATGTTCTCGTCTTTACTCAGTAACAGGAACAGGATTTGGGTCAGTCCTCCATTAAAGAGCTTTCTGCGTTTGGCCAAATTTAATGCATTTTTAAAAATTTATCTGCTGCATGGCAGATTTATATCATGTCTTTAGTTGTAATCTGGGAGTGAACAATATAATTCAGAGTGCTACGAATGGCCCGGGGTCATATTCTGAACACCCCTGATTTAGCTCAAAGCATATTCATGACAATATCCCAGTCAAAGTGCAAACCTAAATCTAATCCAGAATCTGTGCAGAGACAATCACACCGAAATCAAGCTGTTTTTCAAAGAAGAATGGGTAAAAATGTCACATTCTGCAGCTGTAATTGGAGTGGATAATGGTTCTATACAGAATTGGCACCACACATTTTAGCCTTTCATTTGTAAAATAATAATCATTTCCCTTTCACCTCAAACGTATGCTCTACTTGGTATTACCATCACATAAAACCCCAACAAAATAAACATTGTGGTGGTAATGTGACAATGTGTTCAAGGTAGTGTTAATACTTTTGCAAGGCTATGTTGATTATATTAGGAACATCAAATCATCAACATGTCATTTGTTGAGTATCAGCATGTTTGTGTTGTTTTCATTTTATTGATGCAGGATTCATTTGCCTGAAGGAAAGAATATGTGACATGTGATGCAAAGATGTTTCACATCAACTTTTCAGGACATCCTGTAACCTTTGGGCATTGTTTGAGAACTCATGCATCAATCCATCCACACACACACACGCAGACAAACACACAGCAGAGGCTTTCCAGCAGTGATCTCTTTATGCATCTGTCTGTGTAGAGGAGTCTGCTGGTAGAGCTTTTTATCTTCCTTCCTTCCTGATGGATGTCTCAGAGCAACGAATGCACTTGTACAAAACGACACAGCTAATACTCTGAAACTATGGATGTAATTTTACTAAAGCACAAAATCTAAACTGAGAATACTGCAGTAAGAAATTTAACTGCTTAAAAACAAACTAGCAGCCACAACAAAAACATTTGGAAGGAAAGAACAGATTTTATTCACTGTGATTTTTAATTATCTGCAAAGTGTTGCTAACTTTCTCTTTGATTAATGTCCAACAATCACATTTTCATGACTTCTTCCTTGATCTTACCGTGGATTTTTATTGTTGAGACTTAGTGCAATTTCATTCACAGCATGTGGGTGTGACATGACCATGTTGAAGCCATACTGCAACACAAATATAATGGAGACAAAGACAAATAACAGATTAAAAACAGGGCAGCCTTTAAATATTATTGTACATGATGAATAAGATATGGAGGGACAGCAGGGGAGCAAATTGAATTTAGCTTCAAATAGATGGTTGTGCATCAGCCTGAAAGGTCATGTAGTCCCTGCAGATAAAAGAAAGCTTACCTGATAGTTCATGATGGCACGTAGGCACATGATGCAAACATGGACATCGTCCTTTTTACAGACGAGTCTGGAGTTTTTCAGCGTTCTCCTGCTCGGCAGAGTGCTGCAGCTTATAAAACAAAAAGAAAAGATTGAAGAAAAGTTGCTAAAAAGGGAAAATAGTGCATGGGTTTCTAAATGGAGTGTCAAGTCGGTTTGTGTCTGAACACGTGTGAAAAGCCTGGATAAGCAAGAGAACAGATGCTATTTGTAAATGAGAACAGTAACCCAGCGCCTTGTTCGTATAGAGAGGCTGTTAAAGTGTCAAGCCACTTTACAATACCACAAACAAGGCTATATGATCTACTTCCACACACAGGGGCCACAGGATGGCTGCTTTGTTTTAGCTTGATGTCCTTCACTTACATATCAATCACAGCTAACATAATAGCAGCCAGTCATTTGCATGCAGCAGGGTGACTGTGCAACTTTACGAGGACAAAAAAAAAAACAAGGCTTCTGCGACGACGTAAGTGCTGATCCAGTTAAAGCAAAACTGTTTATTTGCAAACTTTACAAACACAAGTTTCAATTTCCAAGTCCGAGTTCAGTAGAAAAACATTTCTTCAGGCGACAGTTTGACATGCTGATTCCTGTCAGACTCCCTGCCTGTAGGTAAAACTTATCAGTGAGTCACAGCAGACTTTTTTTTTTTTTTTTTTTTAAGAGGCAGCAGATTTTGGATGAAGATGCGTAAACATTATGTGTTAGAGTTAAGGGAAAAGTACTTCACAAAACCAAAATAATCAAAATGACAGCCGCATATTGAACAAGTTACCCAAAATAATACATAGGAGTAAAAAAAGAAAGATTCCCCTCCCAACTAATCGTCCTCTTAACATAGGTGAAGTGGAACTAAGAACAGGAATAAATTCACAGGAAATGAATGTGCTATGACATGTCTGAAAGAGCCTTTTGTTCTCTGTTCTGCTGAGCAAATTTATACCTTACAGAAGAGAATAAATAAAGGGGAAAACTAGACCAAAATAAAAAAACAATTCAATTGGCTGTTGTGTTTACAGATTTCTGTTCATGATGAAGGCGAAAGCAGAGCGCAGTCGAAACATAAGTCATTCATATTCAAGATTTACTCCTTTTTAGTATGTTAGGTGGGCTGCACAGTGGCACAGTTGGTAGAGCTGTTGCCTTGCAGCAAGAAGGTTCTGGGTTCGATTCCCGACCCCAGTCTTTCTGCATGGCGTTTGCATGTTCTCCCTGTGCATGCGTGGGTTTTCTCCCAAAGTAGAGCATCAACTTTGACAGTTGGTTTTAACTGAAATTGAACTGAAAAACGTAAGGAGGAAATTATGAATCATGTCAAAACAAGCGTAAACATACTTGCGTGTAAAACACGTAAACTGCATGTCGAATCCAGCTGAGCTTTAGAAACAAATGATAAACCTATGTGCACTATATAGGTGACACACTGTTGGAACATAACCGCAGCTTTCTTACACCAGTTGACTTCGTGTTGGAGTAACATAGTAAAGCTGCCCTGCACAATTCTCCAACTATGATAAAATATACATCGCTGCCAAGAAAATGAGACCACTGGATCAGAAACGTAACAGCCCGAGTGATCCAAGAGAAACGTCGTCACAAAAATAATGTAGACAATGTTTGAAATAGAAATTATGCATGAACGAGTTGGATTTGTGCTTCATTTGATATAGACATGACAACACAGTAGCTTTAAACTTCAATGTATTGAACTGAGATTCAATAAAGGCCTATATGTAAATGACTGAGGGACAAAAAGGAAAAAAAAAATCCCGATTGACATGCGAACCAGACAAATTAACAAACAAGGTTAATTTGCTTTGTGAAAAATCTGATTCATGTTCTGGAGAAGGACAAAAACAGTTTGAGCAGAAAAGATTTTTAGGTTTATGTGACAAGTCAAAAATATTTGTTTTTTCAACAATACAGACGAGTAATAACAGTTTAATTTGTGCCACATGGAAAAACCAAACACTAGAACTACACTACAGGCTATAAGATACAGGGCTAAGATGTCTACATGTTGCTAGTGATCTCCTAACTCCTCAGACATACCGTCTCATCTGAGTACACTTTGGACAGTTCAACGAACCCGGCATCCTACAAGAGGCAATTTGAAGAAAGCAAATACAAATGACTTAGTTTGGCTTTAATAAACCAGCTACAGATTATTTTAATACTACCTAAACAGCAAAAGGTACAATCTCTGTCTTCATCAAAACACAGAAACATTTCTAGAAGCGATCTATAGTAGCCATTTGAGAATCTAGGCTAAGTTCTGCACAGGAATGTCATTCGAGGAGTAACACAAGCAGCACACAAACAGAAACAATGAGTGCAGAACAAACCATTTACTCCAAGAGAAGCAGAGCTCAGTCACACGAGAATGAGGAGCACTAGGAGGAGGGAGCAGGTTGGGAGTACAAATAATTCACTTTCCTGACAGAAACAGAAGGACAAATAAACCAGACAGCTCTAACAGGGAGGTAAAAAGTACAATAAGGAAGGGGTGCTGTGTGTAGGGATGCATATGTGAGCGGCAGTCTGTGGACGCAGCATTTTGTGTGTTCATGTGTGCGTCTCAAGAGGGAACGGGGAAGTGGCGACCTGCCTGCTGTCGAAGAGTGGCGGACAAAAGAGCAGATGACTACTGATGAAGACGGCGACAAAAAACAGAAGAGACAGTCAAGACAGCTGAAGACACTGACCATTTTCACATACTGAACATACTCCAGAGCAGTGACACAAGAGAACCAGCACCATTTACTTAACTGACTGGAACAAGACAAATAAAGCACCAGAATGAAGTGGTGGAAACCACTTTTGTCCTGAGGTTTTGTAGGCAGCTGACGGACATTCCAACAATCGATCTTTGAATTATGTCATGTTAAAAAAACAAACTTCATATTATTTCTTGACTGTGTTTTTGGTGACAGACCAACAGAAAGTAGCAACAAGGAAATGATTTGCATTTGTATTCATCCCATTTACTAAGATAAATGTTCAAAAAGTCTGTCTCTGGTTGAGTAATTCTGGCAGACACTGTCAAAAGATTTCAATGTATTTGCAGCAACAGATAATTTTACAACACATCTACTCATATCCAACATATCTAGGAGATGGACTCCATACTTCACATTTTTACTTTCTACTCTGTGTTGGTCTATCACACAAATACCAGTAAAATGGATTGTTTGTTGGATTAACATAACATTTCAGGAAGTTTAAGGGGGAAAAACTTCTGCAAAGCAAAAGTTAGACTTATCTTTGTCTGACAGTCTTGAATTAATAATAGTAATAGTAATAAAGCGTGTAAAATATGTTTTATTATATATAAATATTACGTATGTGTGTGTCAAACTCACACAGAACAATTCACTATGCATTGCCTAAATATTATTTTCGTGTAAAAGTCTTAAAAGTTCATGTGGCCCTTGACTCAGTAATGCTCTTTGTGTACGAAGTGCTCAGGTAAACCTCTTCAAATTAAGGATTAGAGGCAACAGACGTCAATATGACTTCCATACTGAGAGAATAAAGCCATGACAGTGGGGATTAGAGAAATGATGCATGAACAAGTTGGATTTGTGCTTCAAAGTATATATTAGCCAGGGCCTTCTGAATAAACAGCAGTGGAGTCCTGTGTACCTTGGATTTGGAGTTAGTTTGGTGTTTATAAATATTGCCCTGGAAAGAAAAATGACCTACAAAAAGATCTAGTGTGTCGCCTGAAAAACTGCCAGTCATGTGTCACAATCATGAGTCTGGGTAGCTAAAATCATAAAAGAAAAAGCCAGACAAAAAGATTTTTTTTCCCCCCTTTCATGTGTTTTAAGCCATTTAAAGTCTTAGAGACCCCATGACTACACAAAGAGGCAGCTGAGGCATCATAAGAAATGTGTGACTTCTCAAAATAATCACACTGCTTAAGCCAAGTGCTGAAAACAGAAAATGGGGAAGGAACGCAGTTGCTGGGTAACTTTGTCACCATCAGGTAAATGTAGAAACGAGCAGTGATGTTTGTAGTACCGTAACGTGGAGTGCCGCCCGCCACGAGTGATGCCGTTCCCCGTGATGTTGGCTGGCAGGGTACCCCCTCCATGCAGGTCCTCTATAGACCGGCCCCAGGTCTTGGACTTGTCCATGATAACTTCTGTATTGTTTTCCAAGCAGTCGCCATCAAAACTGGAAAATGAGACGTAGATGAGTCAACGCTGTGATAAACCTTTCCAATTGTGAAAAACACTTTATTTTGCAGTTATTTAACAGTCTGAGCCACAATTAAGGACCACCCAGAGACTTGCTATACTTTGGCTGAAGCAGCAGATTTATTCCCTAAATGTTACCAGATTTTAAAAAAATGATAAAAGCAGCTTTGTTCAATGTCAGTACTGTTGCTGACTAGTTCAGCAACAGTACTGAAGTAGTCAGTGGTTCAGTACTACTGATAAAGTGTTTATGTTTGTTATTGGACTTTCTAATCAGAAGTCCAATAACTTCTGATTAGAAAGAAGTTCTAATCAGAACTTCTTTCTAATCAGAAGTTGTTTTATTCAGCAACTGAACTACTAGTCTACTAGTCTACTAGTAGTTCAGTACTACTGAACTACTAGTTCAGTACTACTGAACTACTACAGTTGCTTAATAAAACTTTTTATTCAGCAAAAAGTTTTACTATGCACATTTTTTGGTTGTCTGTTTTTAGAGCTCTGAATGGTGATCACTCAGGCATAAAATTAGCAGCGTCAGTGTCTTTTCCGTAGTCTGTCTAATTTAATGGCTTTCATTTTATCTTCTTTTACCTTTCACATTTTCCCCATTGGCATATTTGTTCTTCTTTCTTGCTTTTCTTTTAAGTATCAGATCATTTTGATAGTATAAAAGCTTGTAGCAAGAACCTTTGAAGGAAAACTACATTCCAGTATCTTTAGCTAAACTACTGGAATGCAGTCTTATTCTTACACCTACGATGTCTTTTGTCATCTTCCAATACCTTTGTGGCAAAAATTGACGCACGCCAAAAAAGACATTACTGTACATCAGCATTTTTTCCGATTTTTTTTTTTTTTTTCAGATTCATCTTATACTTCAGGCCTGATTAAAACTGCTGGGCAATCAATTACCTTTAGGATTTAAACACTTTCACTGCGAGCTGTAATTCTTGACAGGATTTTTGACAGATCAAAGATAAGCAACAAAACTGATTTGATTGCATTATCTATTATTATGTACTGCCAAAAATTTCTGCTTAAACAACTTTTAGTGCAAAATTCCCCCACTGACGTCTATTAAAATCGTACATTCCTCACTGCTACAAAAAAAACATAAAACTTATGAGACCATTTCATTTTTTAAAAAGGTGAGATGTTTGACCTTTAAATTTCTGCCAATTTGTTTTGACCAAAATAAAAAAGTTAAAACAGCTTTTTATTTTTTATTTTTTTTAAATCACTGGCTTCCGATTAGAAAGTCCAATAACCAAAACATAAACACTTAATCAAGTTGTCATATGAACCATGACATGTCAAAGTCTAATGACCCAGCAGTGACGCCACTGTGGTTTTGTGCGTTTAAACATGTGAAGCTAAACAAATGAAATGTTTCGTTGAAGTCGGTAGCGACTAAGGTATTTTATCCCACCCAACCTTATGTGCTGTTCCAGCACTATATAAATATAATATTACAGGAAACCTCTGTAATGTGGACAAACCATAATCACACATGCTGAAGTCAAGCGATGAATTTAAAATTAAACAAAAAAGGCCACGGGAGCTCAAACAGGGACTCTGTTCGAGTGACTAATAATCACCCAGTCAGTTCATGAATAGCAGCATACGGCTGCTATAATACACAATCTGTCAGCGACGGTCAGCGAGTGACTCAGTGTTTCTGACAGCAGAGATGGTGGAGCTGGCGCTGAGTGGAGAGGCATCAGCATCTGTAGAATAGCAGCGTTGTGCTGGTTCCTCTGAAACACTGTTGCCCACAGAGGATGCATGCAGGGACTTACGTGACAGCGTACTGCGCGAATGAAAGGTACTCCACCAGCACGTCCAAGCCTTTGTTCTCTTCATTTAAGAACTCCCTCACCCACCTGAAAAACAAACAAATATAGAAGTTTATTGTAACATAAATTTGCTAATAAACTGTTGTGGCCATCAGTTAAATTTGAATGGACATTTACAGAAATAAAAGTGCAAGACAGATATGCTTGTACAATTACAGGAAAGTGAAACAAAACAACACTGCTGGGAATTAAAAGCTTTTGTGTTTTCTTGTAAAACCCTTTTGAGTTTCTTCTATTCTGGAGACTTTCTAATCAGGCCTTGTTCTGGTTTTCTGATTTTGTATGAGTTCTTAAGAGCTTTAAAGCATGAAAGAAAATAAACACATTAAAAAAGTTTATCAAATTATATACTTGAGTTCCAAGAATGAAAATGTGAGTTCTTTCTTTTAATGTATTTAAAAAACTTTCAGAAACCAAATCACTGATTTGTTCATATGCAGCTTTTTCAAATGTTATGTTACCTATTTAGTTGCCTAGAATTCATAAAAATTTTTTAAAATAAACAATTACAAATAAGCATCCAGTCTTCCAGAGCAGTAGATGAATCCCACATGCAAGAATTTATTCAAACAGAGACATTCACAAAGTGTGCATCATAACTGAGCTAGCCTCAATTTAAGCCCAAAAGACTTGCAGCTGTTACGACATCGACGGTGGTTCTATAAAGTATTGACTTAAGCCCCTTTCGCACTGCAAGGCCCGGAACGGAACGGCACGCTTCGGTCCAGTTCCACCCGTACTGCAGCCCTGATGTGTTTGCATATAACTGAGCCTGGCATCGAAGCTGTACCTGACGTCATTATTTTTTAAACTAAACAATGGTTCCGATGTAGCCAACCAAAGCCACTTCCTCAGAGATGCGGCGGAAAACTTTCTCTTTCCTCGTTGACCGCTCTAGTTCATTCTGTACTCGTTCATCAGCAAGTAAGCAGAAGAAAAAAAATTACCTCATCATGGGACCAGGTAACAGCAGAATATTGGGAGGAATACATTGCAAATTAAAAATAATAATAAAAATATTAAAAAGAGCACTTGTCACAAAATACAGTGAAAACAGTTTAGTGAGAGCCAGCTAGAACCGATCAACGGCTGACTGCAAAACAACCAACGGCTGACTCTAAACCAATCAGCTGCTGAATTCAAAGCAGCCCCGCTTAGCCGGCCCGATTGGAACCACACCTCTTGTGGTTCCAAGGAGCCGGGTGGAACCGGGTCGGAAGTTCTAATGCAAAAACGGTCAGCCCTACTTTGAACCCGTGCCGTGCCGTTCTGCGGTGGGCCTTGCAGTGCGAAAGGGGCTTTAGAGGGGCTGGTTACAAATACATGCCACACTTTTCAGATTTTAATTTTTTTTTTTTTTTTTTTTGGTTTGTTTTTCACAACTGTGTATCATTTTTATTTCCCTTCAAAATTATGCATTGCTTTCTGTTAGTCTGTCAAAGTAAATCCCAATGAAATGTAATGCAAACATAAAGCTAATTGGACAGAAGTGTCACATCTTTATTTCTTGTAACCACAAAGGCTTTTGACTGATGTCACATTCATTAAGACTCTTTAAAGATTATGTGGCTGCGTCTTGATTGGCCCCCCATGTGGTGTGACTGCATGGAGCTTGACAATCTAGTACAAGAGTCCGGTAAACCGGTGCCAGGCACGGCCGTCGTCTTAAAACAGACTGACAGAGTGGCTTCGTTGCCCATATGGTGGTCATTACCACAAGATGTTGACAACTCTCCCATTCTCCACATGTTGGTGACCACAGTGCAACATGTCGGACACAGGCAGGCAGGCGTGGAGCCAGGGTCGGCGTCAGCAGAGCACGCTCAGGGACAATCCGCCCATTATGCGCAGCATGATTGATCAAACTTTCCGTTTCACCTCTGAAAAGAAGCAGCAATTATTCACTGTGTCAGTGGGTGACATTGTTGCTCCGTTTCAATCGGCAGCTCCTGACCTCTCCATGTCCCTCCCCCGCCTCCATGGTTAGCTCCTCATTTGTCTAACAGAGACTGACTTCATGTAATCTCGTTTTTCAACACAGCATCTTTAAAAGAGTTCATCCCTCTAAACAGTGGTTCAGCTGCTTTGCAACACGGGCATCGTCTGCGGCTGGAGTCATGTTTTGGTTTAAAGAGCAGAATCGGTGTGTAAACAGTCTGTAGGAGTGCAAGAGCCGCTGCTGTCAGACACATGAGATAATCTTAGAGTGTGGGTGAAACTGACAAATTGAAGAATATATACGTGTGTGGGAGGGAGGAAAAGAGAAAAACAGAGGGTTTAGAAGACAGTTTAGACTGAAGAGTGTTTTGCTGTTTCAATAGTCTTTGGCCACCAAATGCTCTCTTAGCTGCATCCTTCAAGATCTGCTGCTACCACCTACTTAAAATGCTCATCTGGTCTTTACCAGGGTATACATTTACTTAAGCCTAATTACAAGTCTACAAAAACAAAGGACAGATTCCAAACTTGCAATATTTATTAAGCAAGCATGAAGCCAAAATGGAAAAAATCAGTAAACCCAGTGATTCACCAGAAGCAGGATTCAATGACAGCTAC
This sequence comes from Poecilia reticulata, assembly GCF_904066995.2. Taxonomy (NCBI): domain Eukaryota; kingdom Metazoa; phylum Chordata; class Actinopteri; order Cyprinodontiformes; family Poeciliidae; genus Poecilia; species Poecilia reticulata. The sequence continues at coordinate 33,091,881 of NC_088831.1, forward strand.
AGCTAAGAGTAACTAAAATCCAACAAACTCGTCTAGTTCCAACGTCAACACAAAAGAATGATATCTGCTCAAATTATAGTTTCTCCAATGCTTTCTAAAGGCACTCTCTCAGCATTTCAATCATGTTGACTGATTAAAGAGCCATTGTACCATGTTTTCCAGGACATTTTGTTGAAAATTTGCTGCTGTGTTTGAGATCAACAAATAGCCTCCAATTTGATACTTAAACACTCTGGAATCCAGAAAAGATCAAGGTCGACTCTGTGAGTGCAAGCTGCACAGGTCACAAGGCTGTGAAGCGAGTGTAAATTATGAATCCTTCACCACTGAGCTCAGTACGCTTTTGGTCACTGCCAAACACATTGTGCTGTGCATTATGACCAAACATCTCTTCTTTGGTCTCATCTGCCCAAAGCATATCTAAGTCCCTCTCTTGTGATTTATTCAGAGACAATTCTGCAAACCTTCTGGAGACTTACTTCTCCTGTCTCATTCAAAGAAACCGAACTTATAAGATCTTTTTCCAATTTTACTGTCAAGAATTTAAAAGCTGAAGCACACATTGTGTAAAACGCAACTCTTGGGGGTTTTGTAATATCCGAGAGTTACATAGTCTAACCTTGCTTTCGCTGGTGGCCTTCACTGTTGGGAAAGGCCACAAACAGTCTCAATGTTTCCCACTTGTGAAAATTATTTTTCATTTACCAATGATGAAGTTTGAAGAATTTGGAAGTGGATTTATAGCCTTTCACTGATCAATGCGAAGAAACAATGGCTTGTTCGACGTAATTGCTGATGTCTTTCTGCCCTGACATTGTGTTGACCAGTAGACTCCAGAACAAGCTGCTGCAAAAAAATCCAGCTTTCATAGAAGTGGTCACACTTATAATCCTGATAATCAGTTAATCATAGGCTTTTTGTACCAATGAAAGCAAGGGTTTATTTTGGTTTTTCACACTGAGATTTTTATAATTTTTGAATAACTTTTTTGCTTAATGAGTACTGACAGCATAGCATCTGTTGTGTGAGTTTTTATGTTTCAGGTTAGATTTAAAACTTAGTAATGTCTCTTATGTGTAAAATCTTAAAATTAGAAGTGTGTGTCATTTCTTTTTTCTAGAAATGTAATCTTCAGAGTCAATCATGTTTCTTCCCGAGTAAAATGACTAACACATTGTGAGAGATATGATTGTAGTGAGAAAAAAAATTTTGATCTGAGAAAAGATTTAAGAGCTCTGCTATAAGCTGCATTTAAAGGTTTACTTTCTGTTCTGGTAGTGTTTGTCTTGGTAATGCTCATATATGTGGTTGCTAAGGACATACATTCCCCGTTTTCCCACAGGTTACAGGATTCCTGCTATTTTTTATGTAAAAAAAAAAAAATTCAGATTTTTCCAAGCTGAGCTTTTCAGAGTCAATAGTCTTTCATTTCAAAGTATAAAATGAGACCTGAAAAAGAGAAAAAACAAATGAAAGGAAAAAAGAGGAAACAAACAATACAAGGAAGGGAAAAAAATCTGAAATGTACATATGTACATATTTTTCAACATTCATGTTTTCTCCTTTCAAACTCATCTATACCTGGAAAAACTTTGCATTAAGTTCCAGACTTTTTTTTTTTAGGACCAACACTATTAAAAAACACAAGACGCAGACATCCCTTATGTCTGTAAAGCAGCATTTCTTTACAACTATAATTGGAATTTGGATCTAACATATCCCAGCATGCATTAGGCCTCATTAGTAACGCACTCATCACAGCCCATGGAGACGCAGATGTGTGATCTAAAGCATGAAAAAACACTGAGACTCTGAGATATTGATCTGTGCTCCAGGCTGACTGTACAGCTCTAAATCTGCACAGGTTTAGACTTGTTATCTCAGAATACCTAACATAGCACATGAACGCACCAGTGTTTCATCTATTGTGAAATCATCGTCGTCTGTGTAGCAATATCCACATTAATATCTCATCATCAGAATCATGGACTGAAATGCTACAGTGGCGCGGCCAAACTCCAGCGAAGAAAAAATGTGTTTTCCTTCCAGAGGCTGCTCATGTGTCAGCTGCTCCGAAACAATCCTGCGATTCATCTTTTCTTCGCCGCCACATGGTTTTCGGTGTAATATTAGGTCACAGCACAGATAGGAATGATACAAGGGAGGGGGAGGCTGGGTTTAGCATCGACGTCTGCATCTCCTGGTGTCTGGAATGCCAGACTTTCCCCCCTTAAATCGAACATAATCAAACACAAGACGCGTTTATACTACACAAGCTTCAGCACAGTCCGTGACTCACCCTATATGATTGGTCCGCAACGAAATTTCCAGTTCTCTCAGGACTTGGGTGGACTCTTGTACCCTCCGTCTGAATTTCTGAGGAAGGAAAATAAAATTGGGGGGAGGTTAGATTTCATCATACCCTAATAAATCAACATGTGGTAGGAACATAGATCAGGGAACGTTTTTTGGCTGAGGGGGAAATATTTTTCTAAAAAGAAAGGTCAGACAAACACAAATATAGACATTCTGAAGTGAGAGTGAGGAGGGAGTTCAGCACGTACTGATTATAAAATCGGAGGATAAAAAATAGGGGCTGAGTCGTTCCTCAACAGAAAAGTAGCTATTAACTAGGCTATTAAAGATGAAGAGCTGACTCACTGGAAAAAAGCTACAGTTCCCTTGTTTTACTTCTTTTTACCTCAATTTTATAGCTTATCCATTCAAATTCTCAACTAAAGTCAACCCTGCAAAGAAAAAAAAAAAAAAAAAAGCTTTTCTGACACCACACCATGATAAACACTTCTTACATATCGTGTACAATTTAAAATACTAAATTTGTCAAGGCACCTTTACATTCAGTTTCAATCAGATTTTCCAATTTATTGATATGTATTGATGCTCTCATGGGACAAACAGCGGAGAAAATATTTTCAAGAAAAATCATGCTTTGGGATCAAATAAAATTTATCCCAAAGCATGATGCTGCCATCACCATGTTTCACTGTGGTCATTTCTTTCGTAATAATCAAGTGTCAAAACACACCTTGCTAGTGTAAGTCTATTAAATAGTGCTAGTTCAACTACAATAAGCCCAATCTTGTCTAAGGGCAGTAGATTGTGTCTTTAAATAGCTTCAACACCCACCAGCTACATAAACAGAGATTCTTGTGTTTGTTACTCAGGCTACAGCTGCTATAAAAACCTGAAGACCACGCAAAGGTGAGACTCAGCTCCTGATCGAGACAAAAAACAAACCAAAACAAAAATGAATATGAGCGGAGGATTACTATGTCCTTTTTCTCCCCCATTCTGACTCAATAGCTATCTGCAAAACTGTAGACAAGAGGCCGTTTAGTCTGTTACACAACCACAAGAACAAAACAAACTGAGCGAATGACCCGTGGCGATCAAATGGGCTGTAACGTAATGAGGAGAGGAAAATCCCCACATGAGACAGATTGAAACCTCTTCATAATACAGAAGAAAAGCCAACTGAACTTTGATAAACAAAATGTTACATTGTGAGCTGTTATTTTTACAGGTAGCCATGTTTTTATAGGTTTGTCACATTTTAGACGATCTGACAGGAGAAACAGGAAAATTGTAAAATACTATGGTTTAGGGTTATACGTTTAGTTCAGGATAGGATAAAATAAGCGGTAAAAGCACCAAATCTTAGTTGTTTTTTTAATCTAGTTTTCTGTTCAAATATCTTTGTACACTTGAAGACAAAACTAACTTACAAATAACTTTTCAGCCAGATACAGGAGCTTGGCTTAAGTCAAAAATTCCTCAACGTTGTTGAAAAATGGCAGACTATTTCATTTATAACATGGGAAAAGTGTCTTATAAGTGAAGTACTTTTTCAACAATATAAAGGATTTTTTTTTATTAAAACAAGCTCCCACATGTTGCTGAAAAGTTACTTTGTCTTATTTCAAGTGTACTAAAATATTTGCACTACAAAAAAATAGACAAGAGGTGATTTGGATCAACTGAGGAGTAATGAATCCATCAGTTGACGGATGAATTTCTTCTCCTCTTGCTTTGAACTAGAAAATACTTCTACCAAATTCCAAAATTTCCCTGAGTTTTCCAGAACAAACAGGAGCCCTGGCTGTCTTAAAATCATCAGTGGTCCAATCCTCCACTCCTGCCTTGTATTAATTTCAGATTAGACCGGAGACTTGGATAAGAAAAGAACACTTGTGTGAACGGGTGAAGGATCAACACATTGTAAAACACTCTGTAAAACCTGGAGAAGGTTGAAGCGGTGCTATAAAAGTGTGGACAGAAAAGAAGAGACGAGACAAACCCTCCCAGTTTCTTTCCATGATGCGTTTATATCTGGGAGGAAGCAGAGCTCAGGCTTGTGTCAGCCTATTATTAACATCCACAGAGAAGAGAGCTGTTCCCACAGCTGATTCTCTCCAGTGGACGACTCTGGTCCAGGGCGGTGTACGTTTGAGGAGATGAGAAACAGAGAATCGTTTTTTTTTTTTTTGTTTTTTTTTATTATTGGGGAGGAGTACTTCAAAAAAGAAAAAAAAGGATATGGAAAGCAGAGAACACATTTCGGGGTACTGCGCAGGCTCTCTCAGCTCCCCACCAAACCCCCACAACTTTAAGTGCTACCAGCTGCATCACAGAGAGAGCAGGAAGAGACAGTGGGAGAGAGAGGCTGAGAGGAAAAGGGGGGGGGGGGGGGGGGGAGATGAAGAGGAGACAGCAGGGAGAATGTAAAGGAGGGGAAAGTGAAAAACTGAGGTTTGGGGAGGTGTTAGCACAGGAGGGGTTGTTCTGGAAGCAAATCAACGACTGATGCATTCTTGGGGACTAGCTAGACTGAGGCTCTTCCTCCTTGGCTGCCGATTGGCTGGGAGCTGCTCGGAGGAATGCACGGGAGCCTGCCTATGGAAAGCAGAGGCAATGACCTCCAGCTCTCTCACAGTGGCACAAAGTGGCAATTGTTTGAGTTGGAAGAAAAGGGGGATGGAGCAGGAATGCAGAAAGAAGCCCATAACTCTCTCTTCCTCCGTGCCCTCTTGTGCTTAGTTTTTTTTGTCTCTGCTGTCGTCCGTCCATCTCTTTGCCCCTTCCCTCAATAAGCGCTCTTTAATTCAGCACCTCTCCTTCCCTCCTTCCCTGTTGCTGCACTCGCTTCAGTCTTTCATCTTGTTCCTGTGTGTCTGTCCACTTCAAGCTTTCAATTGAGGCAAAGAAAAGGCGCCAGTCTCATGTCAGGCTAATTTTACACGACAAACGTGAGGCCACCAGAGCTGAAAACAAGGCAGAAGAGAACTGAAGTGACATCTTCTTGGGACATATTTTATTAAAGCTGATCAACTCTAAATAGGGGGTGGGGGGGAATGCGGGGAAGGTAGATCAGCTCATATGATTGATCTTCAATGGCAATGCAGAATATTTACACTTAGAAAGGTTTCAACATGGTCACTTCCTCTGACAAGGAAACATTTGGCATGCTGGAAAATACTTGAAGGATAAACAGATTATGTACCTATTCCAACTCTTGCTTAGTTTACAGTTAAACCTACTCAAAACATGTACTGTAATAAGACCCAAATGTTCTACTGAAAAGTACATTATGACCATTTACCGTACTGTATCTGCACTCAAAACATTTTTGGGGCTCCTTTTGCATAAATTACTGGATCAGTGCATCATGTTATGGAGGACTCTTTGAATAAGCCCAGGCTGACCTAAAAGTGACCTTCAGCTTGCCTGTCTTTTGTCAGATTCTAGGACCTTGATTTCCAAATATAGATTCAAATATTACTTCTGATAAGAAGACTGATCATCTAAAGAGTGGGCTGAGTATACTGAGCAAAAGCTAAAACTTATATTTCCAAAGCCCAAAAACATTACAAAAGAAACAATATAGATATCAGGAAGACAGAACGGGGTAGGGCAAAGTCCCTCCATTTCATTCTTTTGAGGTTTCAACTTCTGTCGGGCAAAAAACAGGCTGGATTCAGAAATATAGTGATTCGAAACTCTTATGACTTACTGTTGTTTTTGTAATGCTAACCAAACGTATTACCATTAGATGCCAAAGGCAATTTAACACATCAACACTATGTAATCCTTCAATCTCTGTTCTAAAATTACAGTAAAACATTGTTTCGACATTGTTTAACATTAAATTCACTGGTGCTGTTTGCTTTATTTTCAAGAAATCAAATTAAATTAAAATTGATTTTGACACGCCAGCAATTCACAAAATAGGAGCTCAGAAATTTGCCCCACACTCTGTTCAGTGCATCTTCAGTCTAAATCTTCTCACACTAAACTTGTTGTTGCAGAAGATACAATGATTTAACCTAGACATTGATAGGTCTATTATGCCTGAAACTCTCTGCTGTCACTTCTTTTCTTTATCAGATTCTCTAAATACATGACTCCTCAGGCAGTCGATATGCCAACCCACAGGACTGTAGGCCTCAACTCATCTGCATTAAAAAATTACAAAAATTACAAGGGTAGCTTTCACCTGCTTACTGAAAAGGAAACTTACATTTTCTTGCTCATATGTTATCAATTATGTGTTGTCATAATGTTTTTTTCCTGTTTGTAATTTTTTGTGAAGACTCCAAAATTTCCCACGTCAGAGAAGCTTTCAAAACAGCCTCATAAAAACTCAGCCGTTTCTCTGTTTTTACAACCATAATCACAGTTTTAGCTTGCTTTAGTTCGGTCATGCCGCCCCAGTCCTGTCATTGTGGCTAAAACTTTTAGCCACAGCAGCTTCAGATTGAATTATTCAGCGATTTATTCTCGTTTTGGCAGAGTTTGTTGCTTAATAATCCTGGCGTTTCTCGCTACAGCTTGCACATCCAAAGACAAAAAGACTTCATTTTGGCAAACAAGAGAAGTTTGGCTGATACTTGTCCACATGAAGCTCCTCCCTAGCTTCCAACTTTCTCCCTCTCATGCAGCCAAGCAACACATCCAAACGTGGCTGCTAAGGCGACTTAAAGGCATTTTTATCATGTAGATAAGAAACTCCTGATTATTTCTTTCAGGAGCCTGCAAAGCTGCCAGGAATTGTCAATGCAGGAATATGTCTGTCTTTCCCCTGCTCATTCTTTACCACAGAGCTGCACTATTAAACACTGGCCAGAGGTTTCTCCAACCAGGGCGTTCCCGATAAACAACTGTCTGCTTTCTCACTAATCTGCAGTGTTTTGCAACTTGAGTTCCCGAGCTGTCTCCCAGGGAACTCTTCAGTGCAATCTTCCCTCAGCTGTGGGGATATCCTGAACAAAAGTAAGAAGGTCAGGAGACTTGGGGCTGGGAGGGGTTTGAAAGCTGCCAGGCTACCAGAACAGGAAAGCATGTTGGGCTGAACACTCACCTTTCGCGTCACTGCAGGGTCTAGATAGCTCCTTAGCTTCTGGAGATAAGTGTGAGGCGGGTTCTTCACTTGGAATCGCTCCTGTCAAAAGGAGAAATGAACATGAGATTAGAGAGAATGAAGGGAAAAAGATGGGGCAGAAATAATGAAAAAAGGACTCCAGAACACACATCTAGATTTTTTGTGAGGTCAATGATTTAGATGGTCACACACATCTAAATCACAAAGTAAACAAAGTACATGCACATCCTTATTTGTTCTCAGCACAAAGGAAACTTTAACTCACAGTGAGCAGCCATCCACAGATGGGAACTTTAGATTATCTTCCACTTCAAGAAGGAAAATAAAACAGTTCCTCCATTCATAAGCGGCTGCAGACATGACAAACCCTCATATGACTCGTTTCACTTTCTGTGACTGAAATAAAATCAGTCACAGAAAGATGCTGTTTTCTGTCAAGATTTTTACCCAGTTTAAAGTACACAGAGATGTACACAACTAATGTGGATTTTTACTAATGACACCAAAAGAGTTATTTATAACGGGTAAAGTGTTACATGCCTTTAACCTATTAACGTAACCTTAAAAATACTTAGCTATCCCTTTAAGGGGAGGAGGATTTTTTAATACCTCGTGGATTCAACAAAAACAATTACAAAAACAAATCCCAGGAGATCATGGGGCTTTGCTGTGAAAAACTATTTCACTGTAGATGTACAATAACCCAAGTTGAACCAACCACCAGGTTTTAAGCCCGCACCATTGTGCTCTAAATATAAAAACAGGAGATTAGTCTAGGATTTGGATCAGTGTGTTGAGCGGGAAATTGTATTTGTTTCAGACTGAGAACAGCAACACAGCAGTTTATCAATGGTGAAACTTCAACAAGTATGGCTAAATTGTTTTTAAAAAAAAAAAAAAAGAAGAAGAAGAAGAAAGACATATTCCTCGAGGCAGACTGAGCAATTAGTTCTGGTTAGTGTTTGCAAACACAATTTTGGCCCCTGTGCTTGAGTTGTACAAGCCAGAGAACAGCGAGGCAGCAGCACAGTCAAAGAGACACACTGCAGCTTATTCCAAAACAAAGACAATTAAATCCTGATTACATATTGTTCTGAGCTTGTTACGTTATGAGACACAGATGTATAAACAGACGGTGATAAATGAAGAGGGAATAAGATGGATTGTGTCTGCAATATTCTATGTTTCCATTTTATTTTTTTCCCTCATGTTGGAGAAAAATCCAGAGTAAGTCATTTTATTTCTTCTTTTATACTTTTGAATACATCTCAGATGAAGATGCCAAAGAGTGTTTCGACTACATGTGCCCTTTAAGAAACTAAGTCCGTTAGGAAATCACACATGTGCTAATCAGCTCAAGGATGACTGTGCATCCAGTCCACACACTCAAAAAACCCAAAGCGAGGGTTGGTTGGGTGAGCAAATACGTTGCATTCGGAGGGAATAATTTGGCATTGTGGTGATGATGTCAAATTACACTCAAATGTTAATGTTTCCACCATTTGTTTTTTTTCCACTGGTTTTATGGTGAATCTTTTAGCAATTAAAACGTCATAAAATTATTTCTAAAAAGTTGTGCCTAATAACCTAAAAAGAAAAACAGTGTGGCCAAAACATTTGCCAATTCAATGTAGAAACATGGGCTACACTCCACACATGAGCCATTCAACATTGTCGAGGCACACCAAGTTTTTAAGACGGGTACAGATTCAAAACCACAACATTCATACTGGTCCTGCGGTATAAAGTATTTTAATGAGTAACCAGAGAAAGTCAGTTTTTCCTGGTTGTATGGAGCAATGAGTAATACGGCAATGTCTCCCTCCTCCTGTTAATAGGACTTGCATGGGCAACTGGCTAAAAGAAGAACCCCCATATTTTTTTCCCCTACAACTTAAGAGCTTTGAAATTTGGGAAAATACCTGAATGCAAATTTTAACTGCACCAAATAGTACAGATCTATAAGAAAAGTATTTCAGTTATTTAAGGAAAATAACTAACAACTGAAAAAGTCCAACTCCAAGTATTTACTCAGAGTGTACCACCCATTTAGACAAACATGTATCCTTGATTTGACTCATGGATGTCCAAAAAAAAAAAAAAAATGCAACTACACAGGTTTACATGCAAACATGACAGAGTTTGTAATAGAAAATCTCCCATGACTACCTGCAGTACACAGATAGTAAGATGAGATCAGCATCACTACATTTGTTAGAGCCAGAGAGTCTCTTCCAGAAAAACAGGAAATACAAGATGACAGCAAAGACAGGAAAGAGTGTCTCTCTCAGAAGACAGCAACAGACAGACGAGACAACTCACTCTGGTACCCAGCAACTCTGCGAAAATACAAAGTGGACTGTAGTCCAAACGTAAAATAAAATGTGAGTAACGCAAACCAACCTTCAACTCACATGGTTCCTAGGAGCCTATATGAGTAAGGCTGTCTGGGCAACAGGTTGAAAATAAAAACAGTTTGTTTTTTTTTCAAAGAATCTGTAGAGTCTGTTCAAGTAAAAGAAGTGAAGCAGTTGTTTACACATTGTAGTTAAAACCTTTGGATGTTTTCAAGAACATGGTGTGACTGCAGATGGATGAAACTGTCTGGAAAATGCCTTGTTAGCAGAAAAAAGGTCACAGTAACAGGATCTGGCTGTTGTCTGCTCTGTGATTTTTTTTTTTTTCAAACAGTTTTTATTAAGAAAAAAACTCCTCATACTTACAGCAACAGCTTAAAACTTCAGCCTAAAGGGAGATTGGTGGACAGAAAGGGTCTACCTTTTGTCACGGTTGCATGGTTACTCTAAAGGATTCACTGTAACTATGGACACAGAATACATCTTGCTCCGAGCTGTGTAAGCTGTTACAGATATAGGTTGGTAGTGAAAGCGAGGGGGACAAAACATCAAGTAGCCGACCTACAAAAATCAGCTTAGCAACAAGCGACGGCCTTCTAACTTATAAGGGTGAATTTCAACAAGCCATTATCCATCCTTGCGAGGTAATTATTTAGAAACTCCTTCGCTGGCAATCTGAAAAGGCCTATAACCAGCTTCACTTTCAGCCTGAAAGGTTTCTGAAAGGTTTGCCACACATGCTGGGGGAATCTTTGCTGGTCAGCGGCCCGATTCTCTTCAGGGTCACCAGCTCTCGACATGGTTGTGATCTAGTCTATGCCTTTCTTGGCTGCTCGAGGAGGCAGAAAAACTCTGGCGCAGTGGCTGCCGTCAGACCGCAGCTCACTGCTCAACATGTGCACTCTGTTATTTTCTACATGCAGCACTGACTCCAATAACAGGCTGGGAGTTTTTAACTGGCTAACTGAGCTCTGCTCCCTGCTGGGCCACTTAACCCACTTGACCAAGAAAGTTAAGGCAATCTGTGCGCATTAGGAGGGGCTTGTAGGGTGAAGGCAGGATAGCGGAGCATGGAACCGTCATCCTGACACACATCAGGACAATATTCAATCTTTTCATAACTTTTGTTACGAATGCGTCACTCAGTTTGAGTCATACAGAAGCCACATTGTATGATACTGAGAAGAGACATTCACCTGATCGCAGATTAGTTCCCATTTCTTCTCATTATCGTATTGTCGCAGCAGTCGAGCCTTGTCTGGAGGAAGATTCATTGAGTTCTGGAAGTGAGAAAAAGATCACAGTTAATTACCTCAATTAATTAATTATAGAGGCTGAATGAAAAGTTTGTTACCCGAGCTTAAAGACAGACTCATGTTTTAAAATGTTTATATCAAATGTATTTCCAGCATCCACAAGCTGTAACTCAAGAATGCAATGTGGGTTTTACGGAGTGCATTAAAAACAAAGAATTGCTAAACTAATTCACAAAAGGTGTTGAATTGTGATAGTGGAGTTTAGAAAAGTACAACTAAAACAGCTAAACACAAGTAAAAACACCGGATATGAAACCAGGAATCAAGAACCATCTCCAAACTGCAATGACCAGGCACTATGTTTGAGAATAACACCAAAATCAACTCAAATCAACAGTTAAATTGGAAAAAAGCCTTTTTAATTTCTAGTTTGGAATACGTTTGTTGTCATGTTGATTGTTCTGAAGCCCTCGGTCCTCTGCCTATTTGGCTTATTTTGAGTAGAATTAGACTGCAGCACAAAGTTACATTTTCTGTTGTTTACGGAACATCACATCTGTGATTGCTACAATTTAAGGATAGTTTATTGGTCTCAAAGTTGGTATATATGAGAATTAGTCCAACCCAAACAATAACAGATCGTTTTTCCTAAAACAGTCAAATGGAGCAAAGCTGTACATGTATTGCCTGAACTGACGGAAACAAAATGATGTACACCTTAACTTTTATTACAACACCTGGCAGGCTACTCGGGTCATGGTACCGAGCTGTCCATGGATGGAAGAACTGCTGTGCAGAGCAGAGTGAGATAATGTTTTGCTCCTCAAATTCTAGACCAGTTCCTTAGGCGGGGAAATGCAATGTAGTATGTTCTGATATAGAAACAGTTTAAATATTATTAATCTATTCTTAAATATTTTTTGTAGTTAGCAACACTTTGCCACACATTCCTAAATAAAAACAGTTCCCCTTTCTATACTTAACTGAAACAGACCTTCCTCTTCTTAAAATGGTAGTATTTAAAATTATATTTTCCTGTCCTTTAAAGAAGCCATTTGACTTGAGCTAAAGGCAAAAGAGAAGAATGTCAAACAAAAGAAAATAACATCTCTTGCTAATGAGATGAATATAATAGTGATGCAAAATGGAGGGGTAGATCTCCCCTTATTATTCTGCCTATTACCTGAGAGAAAGAGCATCATATTTTACACTAATCACTATGATGATTATGAACACTAAGTCTTAATCTTTGAATGCATTTCATACAGAAGTTATGCTTTGTCAGTGTTACTAAAGATAACTTTTTTTAAACAAATCCAATGCAACAAGTACTTGCTGAACAGCTACTAAAAATAACTGTTGCGTAACGTCTTAACGTTATTAAGATCTGCTTCCAGCAAGAACACCTCTGCAGCTTCACAGACTCACGCTTCCTCAAACACAACCCTCATGTGGATCAGAAAAGCTTAAAGAAATTTAACTCCTGCTTGAACCACCTCCAGCACAAACTGTATTTTTAAGAAACTTTTCCATTGCTAAGAGAAAAAGCGAATAAATGCTGCTTAGTTTATTTCTTGTTCTGGATCATTTTACAGAGAAAACGGATTAGGAATACCCTCAGATCAGGCCCGTTTAACAGAGGGAACACAAAGATGAAGTTGGACCCTAAAGGAAAAGTCTGAGCCCCAATTTGCTTTTCAGATTTGTGAAGCTGTAATGTTTTATTTCTCTGCTTTGTATTTATGAAGTGGCAGCGTAATTGATCTTTACCACCTTATGAAAAGGTGCATTTGAAAAGGAAATTAAATGCATAGAGCTGCTAAGGAGGAATAAGGATTAGTCTGTCGTTGCATCTTAGCAACAGCTGAAGGGAAGATAAAAAGACTAAACAGTATTCCACATTATGTTCATGACATAAAATGCTTTGGAGAGTTCTGAGGTAATCAATTATTCCATTAGGTCCATTATGCATTCCACTATCTTTTTGGTTGTATGTTAATAGATTCAAGCTGCTTGCTTTAACATGAACAACTCTACACCCACAAAATGAACTCGTACAACTGAACGGAGTTGTATGAGTTCTTGCATCTTGAAACCATAGCAGAAAGTAACATAAATGTCATAAATAATTAATGATAAAGGTCTATACTTTGTCTGATAGTGTTTTCATAACTATATCTAACTACCAGATCTTTTAGTCTCTGTAAAATCAGGCCACATCAGAAAAAACAGCCATGATTTATGGTATTCCTCAGGGCTCTGGCCTAGGGCCTTTTCCTTCACTTTGTCTTGTTCCACTGGAACAAATTATCGAATGCTCTAATGTTATCTGTTATTCCACTATCTCTATGCCGATGACATCCACTTCTACTTTACCTTCATAAACTAGCAGGTAGAAATCAAGAAGTGGTTTAAATGATCATTGTCTTTAGTCAAAAACAAACAGGGACTTTGATCAATGCCCTTGCCAATGTGATTGATGTGATTATTCAACAGCTCAATATTACAACATAACAAGATTTCTGATGATCAAAACTCCTTGATCCTCAGAAAACAAGTTTTTGATGAATTTATATAGCTTGAGTCAATTAGAAATTGAAACATTGTTAAATAAATTTTTCTAAACTCGGAGTGCAGGTGCCCAAGTCTTCACTCAGTATAATAAATTATGTTTTTGCTTCAACCCCGTCTGTACCACTGTATTATTTTAGAACTATTTATGAAGGTTCAAAGTCCAGCTGCCAGAATTACAACTTGTAAATAAACAGGTCAACATCACTACAGTTTTGGCATCCTTGCACTGGTTCTCCATTAATTGTAGGACCAAAATTAAGGACCTTAAATGGACAAGTCCCACAAGAACCTTCTCTTCCTCTATGGTTTTTAGGCCATCAGGGCAAAGTTTGCTGATGGTCCCTTGTGGTTTCATCCCTGGGGATTGACCTTTCAAGTCAGCATCTAGAGTTTGCGGTGCACCCATTTCAATGTTTGTGTTAAATAAACATTACTGACTCTTAAAAATGCATATGATAACAGTTTTATACAGCTAAGCATTCAGTTGCATCAATAGCTAAAGTTTGCCTCCATTATATTTTGTTTATATTGCTAATTTATTAGTAAATATATCACTTTCTGTTATTTGGATCACTTTAATTTGCAGTTTCCTTCATTGTTTTCCCTATCTTTTTATTTGGGTGCTCTCCACGTGAAGTGTTGGCCCTGGCTTCTGGGTGATTTGTCGATTCACTTTGAGTGGGTTGAGCTGTGGGCTTCATGCTTGGTTAGTCTCCAACTAAAGCAAAGAACCATTTGTACCAGCTTTCATTTCAGCTCAGTGCTAACGAGCAGTGACAGCCACTCAGCTTACTCAGGTTGGGTTACCCCCATGTCTACAATCACACCACCCATGTCTCTGTTATTAATAAGGGGAGGGAGTAGAGCAGCGAAGGGCTCTTAAGAAGTAGCTTTTTATGAACACCTGATGGCAGACCACCCAGAAAAATGCAGGCTGAATCACCTAAATTTGGCCGATTAGCACATCGATCAAATTTACCGTTAAATTATTGTTAATCACACTTTAAGTTAGGGCTGTGTAATAATATCAATTTTGCGATATATATCGATATTTTCTTTCCTAGAAAAAAATCGATATTCATCCGCAAGTATCGTAACATCCAACTGTCACCTTGCTCACTCACTGCTTGCTTCGTCAGGAGAGTGATTCGGTCATCAGGCTTGGAGTAATTCCTTCAGATGTTAAGTGTCAAGGTTAAAAAGGTATCAAACTATTCAGAGCAGGGTACTTGGTGCACTTTATTTACTTTACAAGTAAATAAAGTAAGTAGCTTACAAACTGTAAGCTACAGTTTGTACTGTTTCAATTAAAAGAAACATGTTTTCTCACCACTTCTTTGATTCATTTTGTCCAGCTGTCGACTTTAAGTCTGTGTCCATGTCCAACCAGAACCAGGTATTGTGTAGTTGGTGCTTTTAATCAGTTTTCAGTTAAATTAATTCAGTCCAATTCTATAACAGTCACAAAATGTCACCAAAATCCCTCTGTCCCTCTAAAATCTTTCAGAAAATCACAAAAGTGTATTGAATTGTATCGTTTGCTGAATATCGCAATATATATAGTATTGTGAGCAGAATATCGTGTATCGTATCGTGAGATTATTGCATCACTATAGCCCTACTTTAAGTACACTAATTAAAGTATGACTGTTCAATGAGTTAATGCCAACATATACATATTTCCCAACTGCAATTTAATACTTTGGTAGTGCTACAGAAAAAATGTTGACAGATATTCACAAAGTGCGATTTACTTTTTTTTTTTTACTCAGTGTAAAAAGAAAGTGTAAAAGTGTTTAAATAGAAATTATTTTATTGCACTAATATAATCTAAAAGAAAAACTTTGAAATTGTCTAGACCTGCAAAAAAAATCTTTAATATCCTGAAAGGCGTGCAGTTAGTGTATGCAAACCCCTGCTATTCATGGAAGGCATGTAAGACACAAAATGGTTTCAAGAAAACAAATGCATGCCTAAATTTACCCAATTTCCAAATTAAGGAAAACAAGGCTAGGCCCCAAGTTTATCACATTAACACACAGAGAAGGCAATAGTACGTGGGGTAAGAAGAAAAAAAAAAAAAAACGTTAAAAGTCAATGAAGAACTGGTCCCAATAAATGTGGAATATGCTGCAACAGTTTCCAGTAACAAGTCTGGACACTTCTTTTGAATATGAACATGAATATGAACTGCAGACTTCTGGAAATAGGTCTGCAACATGTCCTCATGTTAAAAACCGGTAAGACACGATTGCGCAGCAAGCTTTAGAGAGAAGCAACATATAGCACTGCAACTATAGCATTTGTATTCCTACATGTTTTGTCCCACTAACAGATGGGCTTGTTTTCACAAAATGGGTCAATTAGTTTAAAAGGTTAGCAATTGGTACACAAGTTATGACAAAAATAGACCTGCATATAGCCTGGAGGGTATTTTTCAGCTATGCCTATGACTTATCTTGATTTTAACCCACAAAGTCTTAATTTCAAAACCAAGTAGAAAATAATGTTTACTAATCCTCTCATTAGCCAGCTGCTGTCATAAAAGTAGCAAAAATAGACGGTTCAAAAAGCATTACTTTCCATGAGGTCTACGCATGTTGGTGCGTACAGCTGGCTAGAAAGGCAAACACATAGCCCACATGAAGGGCCAAATTCAGCTAGCAACAGCGTGAAAAGATACAAACCATGTAGACAAAGCAAGAAGAAATCCTCTTTGATGGTGGTGGACCCATCAATAAAGTGTTTTACATGGCAAGATGTTCAAACAGACCCCTTTGTGCCAGAAAAGATGGAAGAGCTTGTTAGATCAAAAAATAACTCTAGACCAAATATTGAAAAAGCAATATGGCCCCAGCTGCAGCTCAGGAGAGACCTTTAAACATGTCACCAAGGACTTCCAAAAACAAATGACTTGCATGCTTTCAAGTCATGTAGAAGAAAACTATTTAGTGTGGGCAGAGTCAGAAGTCTTTAAAGTTATGTGACAAATTATCACTAATTAGTAAGTCACTAAATCACAAACTATCAAGAGAATTAAACTGATACGCGAACATTTAAGTGTAAAATGGTGCCTTTAGGGGCATGAGACAGAGGTACGAAAAGGCAAAAGAGTGAGATGTACACAAACCGATCCCCAATGGAACAATGCAACTAAAGATAATTACTTGATTGGTAGACAGAATTATAAAGACAACATTATTCTGCTATGTCTCAAGGTCCAGAGTTTCAACTTATTTCATGGTTTTGTTAGGTAAAAACAACAACAGTCTGGTTCGAGTGTGCAGTTCAACATCTCAAAGCCCCCACTCTGTTTTCCATCATAATGGCCTTACCGGAGATGAGCTGTTGAGTTAGATAAATACTCATGTTCTGCTCCTTTCTACTGTTCCCACTTATGGAACACAACCAAAACTATTCCCATTAAATGTGCAGAATTTTGTGATCCAAGCCATCAAAACTGGTTTCTCAGCCCTGACAGCAAACAAGAAAAGAGCCAAAAGTTTTTTTAGTTTTTTTTAAGCTAGCTTAACAAACATGCTTTTCAGTTCCAAAGCAGCATCCCAATCTGGTTTGATTCTGGTTTTATCACCTCTTCTTTTCCTTTGAGCCTAATCATTTCAAATGAATGCGTGGCACCACAACAAAACCTCAGATTACATCAGTATAATAATTTGTCACGGCAAATATTAACAAGTTACTCAATACTCCGGAAATGAGTGATTACCATACCATACTGTTCTTTCAAATTGCTTGCTTCATTGACAACTCTTTCAATTATGCAACAGATAAAGTTTGTGCTGCATGGTATAACAAAAAAGTCTCCAAGACAGCATAGCTGTTCTTATATATCCATGGAGCTCACATACATAAGAAAAGTACAACCGCGCCATAAGAAACACATGAGTAATGGCCTGTCGTAGTCATAGTGACTGCTCTCAGGCATAAACTGAAAGGAGAAATGAGCTCTACTCCAACTCTTTTCCATCCGAAGGAAGCTGACCCCCGCTTATTAGCACAGTGTGGCTCCATAATCCTCCGCCTATTTTTCGGGGGCACAGGTGTCCCCTGTCTGTACTTAGATTATCATTGTAATCCCCAGGATCCCTGTTGACTCAACTACAGCTTTCCTGTTCGTGAAGCTGCTCACCGGAATGTTTTGAGAGCAAATGGGCAGATCAGATGGACCCGTTTTGCCCCCTCATTCTAACGGTCTTCTATCCATTTAGCTCAGTGTGATGAGTTATAATCTCATGCATGTTCAGTCTGTCACAGTCATTTACAAGAAACTACTCTAAAGGACAGCTTTAGATTGGAGAAACATAGCTTCTCAGAAAAAAATATTTAATAAGAAATAAAAAGTTATGTCAGCATAATGTGAAATCTGTCCATTCACTGAGCAGTCTATAGACTTTAAATTTGGTCAGGGCTCCTTTGACTTGAATTACTGCATCAATGCAGCATGACATGGAGGTGATCAGCTTGTAACACCACTAAGTAGACCATTTTATAATCCTCTCAAGGCTGTAGTTTGTAGACCATAACATTTTTAGTGGTACTGTGAAATTAAGTTTTCTGAAAGACAGAATGTTAGTCTTTCATTAGCTGTAATCTGTAATTCACAGGAATAATCACTTGGAATACATCTCACTGTATTTAATGGTACTTTATTATGAGTTTAGTTTTTTAAACTGAATTAATTAAATAACTACATTTAAGGTCAACAAAATCAAGAAATCCAAGAAAATATCAGAGAAGGATCAGGAACACTAAATTAAGCAGCTGCAAATGGGTGGAATCACATTTTGCTTCCTCTGCGTACGCTTCAACTCAGAGCCAAACTGATCCAACAGCTTTTTCCCCAATGCTCCTTAGGATATTACATTTATAAAACCTTCATTATTCAGTTGTGTGCTAGCTAACTGAAAATAATATCACATAAGTTGGGTGAAATGCATATGCTGTGGACAACAACAACTTTGGCCAAATAAAACAGCACGACTGGTTTATGTCATCCAAACACCGGAAGAGCGTTACGGGGATGGTTTGGAGCTGCGGGGCGCTGTCCAAATAAAACAAGAGATACATGGAGTCACAGAGGAGCAGACCAGATGTTGTGAGGTTGCGAAAGAGTCTGGACTGAGGTGGAGTCCAAGCTGGATTCCAGATCCACAACTGATGAATCAGAAAAACTTTAAAAACAAAACTTGAAAAAAAAGGAAAAAAAGAAGAGTGTAACAGTCTGTACATAAATCCAGACTACATACAGTATGTTTGGACCATATTCCTAGAGAAAGATCATGTTCTTCTGACAAGCTTAAACTGTGGTAAACATTTTTTCAAATCTTCCCATCAGTGTCATTTCTCTATGTACCAGTAGGTTTTAAAGTTTAAAATCAAACCTAAATGACCTTTCACATTTAGAAACATAACACTTCACTGACTTTGGTCAGAATTGGCATTTCAGTTCATGTTTTGTTTTATTAAACCTACAAACCTCACGTCAACAGTGTTTACTGACATTTCTGCCAGAATATTTGGGGACACAACCACTTTACTTTCCTTTTTTTTTTTTACTTTGATTATAACTTCTACGGTTTTATTTGTATAAACTAGGAGTGAATATTTAGTTACAATTTTTAAGGGTAAATTAATAACTGTGGTTAAACTATAATTTATCTAACTGAAAACACAATCTTCAAAAAAAAAAAAAAACAAAGAAAAACATAGCATACATTATGCCAAAGAACTATTCAGAACACATCTTTGTCAGTTTCTGCAATTTTCCAAACTTATGCCATGAACAACTGATATTAAATAAGTATTTTTTGACTAACTGAAGAAAAAAAAACATTTTAACCTAAGAGGTAAATTGCAACAAAAAAAACTATTCTTAAAATTATTTTCAGATTAGGTTTTGGATTATACAAGTAACTTTTCAGCAAGGAGTTAGCCATTTTTATGTCAATAATTCCGTAATATTTATAAAAAATAAAAAATAAACACTGTTTCCACTTAGAACAGGGGAACATGCCTTGTTATAAATGAAAAAAGTCTCCAGTGGATCTAGCACCTTATTCAAAATAATCAATCTTCTCTAGTGACATTCACAAGTTGCTGTTTACAGTTAGTGACTAACCACTCTACCTGAGCTAATTGCTAAAATACAATCAACGAAATAAACTAATCATTTTGTCTTTATCTTAATATGTTAAATAAACTTTGTTTTGCAGCTGCTCCTCAAACATGCATGGTGTGGTTTCTCCTTTGCTTCCAATACAAATAATGACAGCTTAAAGCATGAAGGCTGAAAACAGTCAAATCTCTACAAAAACCTAGAGATTAAAAATAAATAAATAAAAAAAAATAAAAATCGGCCACGACTTTAATCAGTGTGTCTCTAAAAGAAGAAAAATAAAAGTGCAGCAGCACTGTTCTGTGGAGCTGACGCACGGGATTTCAGCCACCGCTCACCCTCTGCGCCTCGGACAACAACCATTGTTCTGGTAGAGGGAGTAGTTTTGATTTCTACAGGAAATAATGAGATTACAAGATTATCCCCATTCCCGCACCAAAGCACATGTCCCTAACCTTTATCTGATTCTGACTGACCCCAAAACAAAGTGCATTGATAAACCTGCTGTTTCTTAATGTGTTTAACAAAGAAAATGAGTGGGTTTTGAGTGTTTAGCAAACAAAAATCTGATTTGTTTGCATTTGGGCTCTGTGGTCATTGCTGATCAAGGGAAACGTTCATCATTCACCACTCTATATCTCCCACATTTGAAATGATCACATCTTAAAACTTCAACAGTTCGGAGAAAAGTGGGGGCATTTTATTCAAAACAGAAGACAATTGCATTGAGGAGCATGTAAAAGCAGCAGGACCTCCCATTCTGAACTGTAGATGATAACTCTACTAGTTTCCTGAAGTCTTTACATTCAAATGAGATTTTTATAACCAATAATGACTATCCCAGCAAGTTTAAACATTTTCATGATTCTCCAACTGACTAAAATCAAACTGCAAACAAACTAAACAAGCCAAGGTCTGTAAAGCATGCAAGAGAACAACCTTGGTCCTCAGATAACACCAGGCCTGATGCCATAACCTACTTATTTGTCACAATGACACGGACGTTTAAAGATCTTGCCAAACCTCTTTTTAGATTACATTTTTAAAACCTCTGTCAGGATTCCTACACATTTCAAACTTCCATACATCTCAAGATTGTATAGAAACTGTTCTGTTGTATGGCTTGGCTTTATGGAACAGCAGGCACTTTGGACCCTGAACAAATCCTGACCATAATGCACTTCTCCCCTGAGTTGGGTCTCCGTTACTCTTTTGTGTCAACTTGGACCAGTCCAGTTGGATAACGCTGCCAATGGACTGACACCGAATAAAAGAACTAGACTGGTCTTTTGAAGGCTATGTAAAACTACACCTGCAGGGAGAAAAAAAAAAAAACACACTGAAGCTGAGACAAAAATGGCAAAGTCAAAACACAATGAGTGTGAGTGGAACTGATGTAAAATTTGCAAGGACATTTCTGCTCATAGTTTCTTTATTGTTGTCTAACGAGTGTTCTGGGAACTGGTTCATCAGCAGCCAAATGAAGTTAGATAAACTCATGACTACATATCATCAAACCGAAAGCTATAGTGTGCGTCTCCAATCCACACAGGCAAGAACAAAAATAAAACCCAGAAAACCCAGAAAGATGTCAAAAGTGAACTGAAAGTAATAAGACTCATTTCAGCTCAGCTGTGCCTGATTAAAGCGGACCCTCAGGCCAATCAGAACACACCATTTGACTCCAAGTATTGGGTTTCAAATCAGTAATCTGTCTCTGAAGGCAGCTGAATCTCACACCCACTCCAACTTTCAGAACATGAGTCCAATCTCACAGCTCCCCAAGCATTTCATGCTCAGCTCAGTTGTGGCTAATTGGAGGGTGAGCGTCCGGCTGGTCCAACACAGCAGAAATCCACCCACACGTACGCACATGCACACAAGGGTGCGAGTGGTGGTCTTTCAAAGGCTGCGGGTCTGGGTCCAGTGCCAGGCTCCGTCTCGGGTACCCCAGGGAATAAAGAGCACCTCTGTTCTGTGGAGCTGACGCACGGGATTTCAGCCACCACTCACCCTCTGCGCCTCAGACAACAACCATTGTTCTGCTTTTTAATGAAGAAGAGTCGACATGGAAAAAAAATAAATAAAGGAGGTTAACTTATTCACTTCCTGGATTCTGTGAACGGGTAGCAAGACGAGCACACTGTAGGCCACAATTAACGGCAACCACAATATGAACACGGATAAAAAGGAAACATAAATGAATCCTTAATCCACACGCAACATTTAACACGCCTGTACACTCATTCAGTGTAAAAAAATTAACCAGTTATGCTGTCAATTTTTCCCCTCACCAATAAAAAAAAGCACTTCCTCCGTTAACATGGAACATGTTAAGATCAACATGTTCCATAAAGCATACAGAAAGGACCTTTGACCATTCCTCTTTGCTCAATTCCTTTAGATCATCCCAAATCCTTGGTTTTTTCCTACACCCTCTTCTTTACAGCTTGCTCCAAAATTTTTCTATAGTACTTAGGTGTGAAAACTTGGGAGGATGTTTGATATGGTGTTTGCTAATCCATTTCTGTGTAACCTTGGCAAAGTGTTTTGAATGATTATCATCCTGAAAGATCCAGTGACAAACTACTTCTCATCTTGTTGACAGAGAACGCCATTTTCCTATATAAATTCTGCATGATGAAATGCACTTAAAGTTTCCCTGGCTTTAGGAAGAGAAACAGGCCCACAGCATCACCAATCCACCTCCATACTTAACAGCTGTGTAAAAGAGGTGCTTACACCTCTTTTATTCCTCCTTAATTGAGACTGCATTATGCAGAAAAAAAATTTTATTCTCATCTTACAAATTATCACTGCTTGAGCTGAAGAGCTGAGCTAACTCTGCATGTTTAGGTTCGTAGGACAGAAAGGACATTTTTTTCTACTCTCATCGCGGAAAAACAATCTCTTGGCATGTATGTGGCGTCTAATGGTTGTTATGGAGACTTGGTGACCTCTAGAAGCCACTCTTTGCAGCGGTGAGAAATTGAGACCTTTTTTTTTTTTTCAAGCACTCTTATTGTTTGTCTCGCGGTGTGTGGTGGTAAGACAAACATGGGTTCTACTCCTGCCTACTACTAGCAAAATTATGTGGGCACCAATGACAATGCCAGTCGTAATAGTTTTATTACATTTTAACATGAAATTTTATTCTCCCGACAGCGTAAATATATCCAAGTTAAGGTTGGATTTTTCTATATTATTCAGGGCAACATTGTGGATCTCAAATAAAAGATCTATTTACTTTAAGACATTTTTTTTATCAGTTCTCTTTATTGACTTGGTGAAATATTTTTGCTTCTCATTTGGTTTCTTGTTTTTGTCCAAATGCAAATTAATCTTAGACATCACTATTCATTTGGAAAGTCACAACATAGCATCTGTTGGTGCAACTTTATAAGCGCATCTAGCGTGAAATTTAAAACTGGTTTAATATCAGTTCTATGAAAACTTAATTCAGCCGGGGATGGTGGAGGTTGAAGCAGAGCCCAGGTAACCAGCCCACTCATTCTACACCCGTCAGAGTGACAAATGAGGCTTCAGTCGAACATGAAAGGCCACTCTTGTGATTAATCCAGAGTAGATTTCAGACGCAGAACCCCACAACACAAATAACTCCTGGCACTTCAGCCGCCTTCAAACAAAGCAGCTTAGATGTAATCTGGACTATTGAGAGGAGCAGCAAGAACAACAACTGCAGCAGCTAAGCCTGTAGTCCCCCATATGGCACTTAAACATGTAACCTCTTTACATCACTGATAGCAGTAATGATATCACAGCAGCTCAAGGAGTTTCTAAGTGCAATCGCATAATGGATGTGGGTGCAGCTTTATTTGACGTCAGCTTTGTGGTTAACTGAGGCCAGAGAACAGCCATCAGGCCCGGAGCTAGTTTTTCCTCAAGCATAAATTTTTGACATTCAGACTGTGAGAAACAAAACAACACAGTCATGATATTAAAGGTTTAATTTGGCATAAGATCTCACAGCACTACAGCGTTAAAATATTTCTCACCTAATTCTCTCTTTAACATGTTCACAGTTAAATGTTTGAATAAGATTTTAATAGTGTGTGCTCCATTTTAGAGTTCTAATATAAACTGCAGTTCACCACGAGTTTGTTTTGTAGTTTGTTTTGTACAGGCAGGCTGTAGACGTGGACAAACCATAAACAGAGAGACAGATGGCTGGATATGCTAATTGGTAAACACATTAAGTTGGAAATAAAGTTGTTTTTTTTTACTCATCTTACTCAGAACTAGAAAATACTTTGGCCAAATTGCAGAATTTTTGAGTTTTTTTCCAGAATAATTAGGAACTCTGGCTTTGTTAAAATTTTAAAGTCAGCGTTTCAAACTCTAATCGTGTCTTGTATTCATTTGCCAGATCAGGCTAGAGACATAAAAAAAATGCTTGTGAGAACAGATTAATGATCAACACGTTGTAAAAAAAACTCCTCAAAAAAGAAGGCAAGGACAAGGAAGGGAAGAAAGGAGGGAGAGACACAAGGAAGAAACCACAGGAAAGCAAGGACACAAAACTTAAACAATGGATTAGAAAATAAAGTTGGGAAATAAACATTTTTCCAAGCTTTCCAATTGTTTGAGCTCCATTTTGGAGTCTTGATATAAACTGGGGTTTATATCAGGACTCCAGAAATGGGAAACACAGAAATCCCATTCCAGATATTGTTCTGCCTCGTGAGGACCCTTCTTTTGAGATATTTCAAAGTCAAGAGAAAAATACCAGACTTATTTGTTTTTAACAATTATTCAAGGCTTTGAAATCTTGTAGGATTATGACATCATTAATAACCAAGGAGAAAACAAGCTACAGTGACACTCAGAGTCCAATATCAACTTCTGCCTAATCTTGTGAGCTAAATGTACCACTGCACACTGCGTAGGCATACATGATAGATACTATAGAAACCAGAGGAGTTGCAGAATTCCAAGTTTAATCACAGATATTTACCCACGAGGCCCCATCCGAGCGTTAAAGGGAATAATACGTCCTCATTTAGGTTTGTGCTTTAGGGCTGCTGCCCTACTTTTCTTTTGACTTTTGTTTGGTGCATTTTAAAACGTGACAATTCTGAAAAATTACAGTAAATCCCATAAGGAACAACTATTTTTTGCAAAGAAGATGCCGTCTTTATGTTTGTCGTCAACACTTTTCTTCCACCATCTCTCTGCAATATACCATAAGAAGCATAATAACCGCTGATAGTTTTGCATGCCTGAAACAATCAACCTTAAACTCTCACAATAAATCGCCAGATCTCTCAGTGCAAATGAAGCTTTAAATGGAGCCATGCAAACTGCAAAATGCCCACTGTGTACTTTAAACAAGATACTATTTGGGCTAAACCTTCTACTAACTTCATGGCCAAGGTCGCATGTGAATCAAAAGCTTGCGTCATGGCTGAGAAATTATAATACAATTAGTTTGTTTCAAATAGCAGGCAAAAACACCAGGGATCTGCGAGACTGGATTCAAGGGAAGCTTTTCATTTGGAGGAATCTGCAGACTCAAACATTGTCTTATCCAGGACAGGGTGGGTTAAAAGTTAACCTACCGCAGCTTTGTAGTTGTCCTTTGAAGTTGTAACTCCACATAATCTGGGAATGCATTCACATGAAGGCTGGTAAATCCTTAAATTGCCTTCTAAATAAATTGTGAAATTGTTAAACTCAACATCAATAAAAAGATGCAACAGACTCTGGTATTGTCAAAAGTGACTTCATTTGTGTATATATGGAAATAAAACTTGGCAAACAGCTCTGTTCAGCCTGTCAGGCTTACTACCTTGAAGGTGTAACGTACTAAAGCAAATAACTGATGGGAAAAAAAAAACTTGGGCAGTATTAGAC
The DNA here is from genome assembly GCF_904066995.2 of Poecilia reticulata. Classification (NCBI taxonomy): domain Eukaryota; kingdom Metazoa; phylum Chordata; class Actinopteri; order Cyprinodontiformes; family Poeciliidae; genus Poecilia; species Poecilia reticulata. Next base: position 33,117,477 of record NC_088831.1, read on the forward strand.
CTGCTGCTTAAGCTCTGCAATACAAATGCATTGCAGAAATGTACTGGAAGTCATCCAGTCATCACTGAATAAAAGGTTTTGACTTGACTTGCCTGTCGGTGGAGAAATGCTCTCTCGGGCTGTATAACATTGAGCTTGGTAAGGAAATAACGTAAGCATGATAGTTGGCGAGAGAGATAAAGTAAATAAAGATGAAAAGAAGAAGAGACAGAAACGGATAAAATATGAGATAAAGAGACAGACGGACTCACCTAAATGAAGAAATGGATTAAAAAAAGATCTAGAAAAAAAAGCCACATATTTTTTTCCCTCTGGAATGTTCTGTTAAATATTTTGAAAATGTCAAATAACCTGCTGAAGTTTTTGTCTGTGAACACATCCCACATGACCAAATCTTTAGAGGAAAATGCTGTTGTATCTTTCACCCATATTACTGTAATCCGTTAAAGAGAAATGCATTGTTGGCTTGAGAAAAGATCAGGAGGATGAAATAGTCATTTTGTTGTAGTCTAAGCCTTCCTGTTATTTTTCAAAGTCTTGCACTCTTTGTGGCCACGTGAATAATCGGCCCATATTATCTAATATGAAGTTTCTGTGTGTCAGGGATAAGAACTTTGGTTATTTTGCATACTCCTGCTGCTACTCACAGGAGAGTATGTGCTGCCATCAAAACAAAATTCAGCTCATTTAGCAGATATCCTTGCCTGATCTGCTGGTTTTTGTGACATGTTTTTCTGTGCAACTGCACAAGACTCTGTGCACTTGACTAGCCTTAGTCAAGTTTGGTGTTTCATAAAAAAGAACTAAAAGTACAGGAGCAACAATGTAGGACAGAAATAGCTCATGACGTAATCTGTCATTGTTTAGCTTGGCTGATAAGATTAATTGCATTAAGTGTGAACACAACATTACGACATGCAGTGATCTTCTTTGGGCGGGGCACCCTCCTTGAATAATAGAGGGAAATTGATGAATGAGACACCCATCACTAATTTTAAACATGTGGCAGCCATGTTGAACTTTGGGGTATGAAAACCATGTTTAGAGGAACATTTCTGATCCTTTTTTTCCAACATAAAAAAAAACACACACACACCACAAACTGATAAATATTCTGTTGAACTTGAAAAAATGCTTTAAAAGTTTTAGTTGGTGTGGTGATACTTAGAAACTATTAGCTTAAGTGGTATCGACTTTTTACCTTCAACTCATCCTCAAAGCCCTGTGACCGTCTTTCTGACTACAGAAGTCAGAGATGTGAAGAGTTAATATTAGAGCTGAGGGCTTTCCACATCACACAGTGTGGAAATTCAAATTCAGCGTAGCCTAATGAGAAATTCAGCAGACCGCTTAAATGTGGTCACGTAGAGCCGAGGTCTTTAATCTCAGCAGCTCCCTGCTGTGATGCAAGGGCTTGCCAGTTGATCAGACCCATTACGGCTGGCGAGTAAACAGTCCTGCACTACTCTTTGATCAACAGGTCCCAAGTACGAAGATTAGAGTACAACAAGACTCATGTAAGAGTAAATTAGTCAGATAGATTATTAATAGTGGGGGAGGTGTTACACAGGAAGTGATTAATGAGTGGCACTGAACAAGAGCCAAGTACAAATCTTGACTCATCAGCACTAAAAACCTCTTAGGAAACAAAGAAGCCTGAGAGAGGGATCATGCTTATCATCTGCTCTTTGGGTCAGAGTCACACAGAGTCACTCAAAAGAGCCGCCCGACACAGACAACAGCTGATACACATTAGAGTTTAAAGGGTGGTAACTCACACTAAATGCTCTGGTAATGGCACCAAATTCTTCTGATGCCGAAGGGCTTCCATCTCTCCAAGAGATGAGGCAGCAGAAAGAGAGAGAGAGTTCCCCGACATGCTATATGAGGATCGGCTTTACTGTCAGTCAGTCCAGGAAATCTTCAGTTTAGACAGGTAGGTTTGTTTCTGGAAAGCCGCATAACGAGGGATTATCTAAAGTAAACTTTATGGATCCTCATCATTTTAAACCCACTAATTAGAGGAGGAAGATGAGTTGTTGACATTCAAAACGAAGAGCACAAATAATCCTTCAAGAAACATGACGTCAAAGCTTTCAAACACTTCCTCCCCACCAAAAACCAAAAAAAAAAAAGTCTGAAGCTGCCTCTGGCAATTAAAGAGACTCATCCATATCCGATGAGCAGCAATCACACCCTAACCACAGGCCTGTCTGTCAAACAACTATCCCACTTCCATTTCTGAGGGTTTTTTTTGGGGGGGGGGTTTTGCAAAATGAGTCATCTGTGCAATGCTGTCCAAAATTCAACATTAACAAGAGAAATACACATTACCTTGCAACTGAAACAAAAAAAAAGTAAAAAGCAGTTAAAAAATGCTTACTAAAGTTAAATCTTTCTTCTAAACAGCTGATGTATGAGAACACCAGGCCAGGCAACAATCACATCTGACCCACATTTTTCCCAGCTCTCAGATTTCAACCTCACTCTATTCCTCTGCGCAGGTCTATTCAGCAGCAAGCTGGAAAAAAAAAAAACAAAGAGAAAGAGAGACTACTTATCTACATCAGTAGTTTACCTAATTACGCCTTGTAAAACGACTGCAAATAATACTTTTGATCCCAACTGCATCGGGAGCACATGCAGCCAATCCAAAGACTTGTTTTTGTCTTGGGCATACACAGCAGCTGGAAGAGTTTTCAAAGTCCATCTAACCTTGCAACATAATTGTTGACAGATCAACTGGAACTTTATGATGCGACAAGAGTTTCTGCAAAAGACCTGGCATGCTGGGCTCTTAAGACTTTAGCAGTGAGCCGGCGTCTGGACTCATAAAGTTGAAAGAAAACTGGGGCAATAAAGCCAATGACTTTCCATGTCGACGGTGCAGGTGCGTCCTACATCTTGAGTTTGGAAATGCACAGCCTAAAACATGTTGCAATATTCCAAACAGTGTTTGGTTTTGTAGTGTTTTGGTTTTGTTTTCAGATCAGATTAAGTAAAGAAATGGATTATGTGGATGGAACTTTAACTTCACAATAGTGACATTATTTAAACTCTGTACGTTTTATAATACATTGAGTGCAAAGAATACATTGTAGAGTACTTTATAATCTGATTTCTTGGACAAAGTACTGGTACATTTTGTATGCAAAGATATGTTGGGTAAAATCCTGTCCTACAGTAGTTGAATGTATTCTTAGCATCTTCAAGTACTTAAGATCTCCAAGTTGAAATCTCTTTAGAGAATCCAGAACTTTTCTCAAACTTTGTATAACTTTGTCTTACTTTGCACTTTGAGGACAGAGTAATGTCCACAATAAACCAAAGATTGATGACTTTGTCCATCTGGAAATTGCTCTTTTAAACTTCTGTAGCTGCTATTCATAAACTGAACAGTTTTTTTTTTACCTTAAACTTTTAAATTATGACAAAGATGTTGTCAAGTTTTTCTAAAAAAAATTGAAAATGAAGACTTCTTGGAAATAAAATGGATATTTGTAGTTTGCATTGCTATGTCGTATTAAAAAATTAATAAAATATGTTTGGCTGGTTAACTGACTGAAAGGCAAAGTTAAAATATTCACAGTTCAGCAGTGAAATGTTTGATAACATTTAAAAGTCAAACAGAAAGTTTTTCTAAACACAGATACACTTTTAAACCTAGCAAAGAGTTGTTTTTGTTCTAAATGTGGTTTTTGCCTCAAATGGCCAACATATTTTTCTCAGGCGTTCTGGACAGACAGAGGTCCACAGCTGTCCGGTCCCAGGACACTAAAGCGTGGAGAGAACAAAGAGGGGAGACACATGGACACAACTTTTTTTCTCTTACCAGAACGTGTGCGAACCTCTCCTCCAGCTCCCCCGGCTCTGGCATGGGCAGTTTCAGGGGCATGTTGTGTCGGTGGTCGGTGTGCTGGTCAATGCTCCCTGCGTTCCCCATGTTTGCTCCTTTTTTTTTTTTTTATAAAACACCAGCAAGCGGCCACAACTTTTCTCCTTCTTGTTAACTCTCGATGAAAATCCCCCGCAATTTATTGGAAGTGTATCCCACACGCCCTTACGTTTTCTGCCTGTTTATGCGGCTCTTATCCGGCTTATCCAGGTCACTGTTTCTTCTTCTTCTTCTTCTTTAAAATAAAACACATGAGAGGTGGGCGGCATAATGCGACGGGTCCGAGCGGCAGCAGCGGAGTCCCGGAAGAGGCATTTTCCACAAGGAAGACCTGGGAGCGTGACTCTTTCCACCTCTCCTCCTTCTCCTGGTATTATCCGTATCTTTCACAATTTCGGCTCCGCTCCCAGCCGACACAGATGACGACGGGCATGATTCACGCTTATTTCAATCCCCGGTGTGTCTGTAGTTCCTGAGCGGAGCTGGCTTTCCTAATCCCTGCACTGCTGACCAGCTTGTTAAGGAGGAAGGAGGGGGCTCTCTGGGAGCCCTTTCACGGGGCCAAGCCTCTCACTTCATCTTGGGGCGTAGCTCCCAAACCCGTAACTAAGGAGACGATAGTTTACGGTGTTGCATTGTGGTAGTTGGAGTTCACTGAAAACGCAAACAACGTTAGAGCCACAGGTCCCCCTTAGGAAGGAAGCGATTTATAGTGTAAAAAAAATACATCATTTGATTTCTCTCTTCTTCTTTTTTTACATACAGGAAGCAATAAAACGTACCAAATGGACTACAAACCACAAGTACTAGAACTTCTAATTTCAGAAGTAGTTTTGAATCCAAAAAAAATCTTTTTTTTTTTTTCTTGTTTCCCTTTTCATAGAAAGTACTCCAACCTTAGCCGTATTTAGCTGAATTAGCTCCTGCTAAAAGATACTGGGTCATTGTCGCTAAGTACTTAGGGATAAAGGATTCATGCAAAGTCAACCATTCAATCCAACTTTTTAAACTCCCTCAGATCGTTTTTCACAAGCTGTTATTTAAAGATGAAATAAATTAGCATTTATTGTGTGTTAAATCTGGTTTCACTTGGTCTACATATAAAAAATAAAGGTATAGTCATCCACTTGTTTTTATTGCATGTGCCCAACAAGTTCTAATAATACACATATTGACATAAGCTCAAAAATATTTCAATTTAATTCTGTGTGAAAATGGTTTAATGCTCTAATTGAATATTCTAATCTAAGAAATTAAATGTCATGTTTTCATTAACTTAAATGCAAAATTATAATTAACAGAGATTAAGGCATGAAACATCATATGTGTAATTATTCTATTTAATGTGATTCAGTTAGTGATTCAAGTTACTGAAATAAATGAACTTTTCAATAACATTCTGATACTGCAAGAAATATCTATGTCATGGGAAATAGCCCTGACAAACCATACAAACATATTTTATTTAATCACAAACTTATTGTGAAATTAAGCACACTTAAACACTTTTCAAAGTTGGGTTTTCATATTTAACCATATCGGTTTCAGAGCACAAATGTTTTGTGTTGTGTTGGTACAAAACTAAATATTGCTTTATAAACACTAATCAGTGTTAAAGTAATTATTCTAATTGCAACATGTATCTTTATAGGAATGTTTAGGGCAGTAAACCCTCAGTTTATGTACACACCTCCATTCAAGGCAGTGACGGTGACTCTTCGTCCGGGATGACTGCGTTTTCTGTGGAACTCTGGAGACAGCCACTCTTTCGTTTTCTGTTTTCAAGATCACTCACAAGCATCGCAAAGAAATCGGATCTGTTGTTCAGGGTGGGGACTGGCTTCATGCTCTGGAAGGTGACATCAGCATGGGGAGATCTGGAGATAATCCAGAAGTTCTCCACAGGGACAGTGGCTCCATTCAGACTGCTGGACTGATTCCACAGAGGAGGGTGTCACATCTGACTTTAGCTCAGTGAGGACGGGAAGCACAGCTGACTGACCTCATGAAATCATTACATGTTCTCCGTCCATATGACTTCTCCTGGCTGCAGTTCCTTCGATGTGTGATGAGCATTATATACAGCTAATGCTTAAAGTCCATTAAGGTTGTCAGTTAAATGTATTTAATTGACTTGGATTATGGTCTTTTAAAACATACTGTATAATCAATGGATTTTATTTAACATTAAACCTGAATCAACAAGGTAATAGAACATACCTCATTAAAAGACATTTTCTTCAACTGTTGAATATATATGTTAAATAGTTGGACTGTTGCAACTTAAATGGGTCAAAGAAATTTAAAGTTGCTGAAGGAATAAATTAATTGAAACTGGTATATATTTGCTGTAAATGTTTTTGAAATATGGCAGTCATAACTTCTCAGGGAGATATAAATAAAATTGTTTTTCAAATGAAATTCTACATTTTTGCCCTTTTTTTTCCATCAGGGACAAGAATGCTGGGCAGAACTGATAGGAAGATGGATGGAGCTAAATACGCAATAATGCTGATATGAAAACTTTAAGAGTCTGCAAACAATTTGAAACAGAACAAGGTTGACCTTCCAACAGGTCAACAACCAAGCCCGTAAACGACATCAACAAAAAGCCACAGTGTAACAGTGTTAGATCAAAATGTAATCATGTTCTAGAATGGTCCAGTCAAAGTCCAGACCGAAATCCAATTGAGAATCTGTGGCCGGACTTCAATGTTACTCGGATACTTGGATTGAGATTCTTCTTGGATACTCTCAATCCAATCTCAGCTTGAGTTATTTTGATGAGAAGAATGGGCAAAAATAAATAAATAAATAAAATCAGTCCCTAGACGTGCAAAGTTGTTAGAGACAACCCCCAAAAGATTTATTCCAGGTGTTTTTATTTACAAACATTTGGAAATTGTCCAAAACAAGCCTCCCTAGGGTAAATTACAGCAAACAATTTAAGCAAGCGTAAAATGTATTTCTATACGACATACAAATTGAATTAAATATAATCCCCCTCCGTTCACACACGTTTTTATGTGTGAATGGACATTTATGTGACTGTAAGTGAACTACTTCTTACTCTTATAAATAAGCAACCCTTTCACCACTGTCACAGCAGAAAGGCACATGACACAAGCTGTTCACTGACTCAACACTAATACAATAACAATCAGTGTAGCTCTCATAAATGCACTGTCAAGCAAATGAGGTTGTGTAATGAGTCATGAGTGCGATACGACCAACGGTCATTTTATTGACAAAATGACCGTTGGTCTGAATGAGCGCAGTAGTGTTACCTCCCACAGTTTATGTAAGCAATGTCATTGTTTTCTTCCCATAATTTCAGAGATGTCTCACAGTTTATCTTTGCAGAGACGTTCCACAAAGTAAGCAGCAGCCAGCTGTGATCAGTCCATAAAAAAAAAAACGTTCTGGTTCAGCCATCAGCAGGAGGTTAAATGTATAGGCGGGGGGCCATAAGACAGCTGCGTTTCTGAGCCATTTCTGGAAATATGCAGATATCTAAAACCCGCCTGAGGAAACATAACATTCAAAGAAAGTGCCAGAAATAAATGCAACACAATCAGACCTTTGTGTGAGCAACCTCATGGGGGGAGGTCACTTAGCTGCTGCTCAAGAACATCTGTGAAATCAAATTAGCTTAAATAGGAGGATGAGGTACGTGAGATTCCAGGCTTCGTCTTGAGCAACAGATATGTTTTGTAGTTGTAATTTCGGGGCTGCAGAATTTTGACTTGAAATGAGCTGTGAAAGAATCAACCGAAGGTATAATATCGCCCTCTAGTGTATCTTGTTTGTATTACACAGAAAAGGGCCAAATCTATTTCATGGTGCACGTTTAAATTTTACACCCAATTAATAAATAACCCTAATTAAGGTCCTAAATAACCATTACTGATATTTTCCCACAGTCAAAGCGCTCCTACATTTTTTATCTTTATAAAAACATATCCCAAGGATTTAACCAACTTCACCTTGTAACAAAAGTGTTTAGTAAAATATAATGTGCAGTGGAATTACCTTAAATGGGATGTACATGCTTTATAACCCTTCAGTGGACATGAATTTAAACATTTCTGCAATGAACAATGGGCAGAAGTCCCTATGGTTGTATAGGATTAGTCATCACAAATGATTAATGGCATTTAGGTTTAGGGAGGGACTTACTTTTTCCCATATAGGACCAAGTTGTTCAAGATTCCCCCTTTAAATTTATGGAATGATTTGCAGCCTTTTGTATTAAATCATATTTTCTTCGATATAAAAATTATTTGAAACATTTAAGTGTGACAAAATAGAATAATAGGAAATCTTGAATGGGGTCAGACACATTTTCACACCAGTGTATAAAAATGTCTTAAACTCATTGTAAAACTAAAAAGGCTCCGGGTGCGGCGGCCTCGCAACTCAAATTATAGCCCAATGCAGCCTGCACATGGGAATATTTAACTATGGAGATACACCAATCCTCCCAGCAATTTCCCACAAATGAAGGTCAGGCAGACAATTCAAGAGGTATCAAACTATATTTATTGTACACAGAACAGGGACAAATAATGTACAAATGAGGAAGAAAAGCCAATGTCCCTACTTGCTCTTAAAAGTTACATTTAGAACACCGGAGGACATTCTCAAGGTAACAAAAAAAGGAAAAAAAAAAACAAAAAAAATCCCAGTAATCAAACAATAAGCAGCTAACAATAATAATAATAATAAAAAAAAGATGTGATGAACTTTTTACAAACCTATTCAAAAATTGTCAAGACAGTTTGCATGACTTTGCATGTATACAAATGCGCCTGTAATGGACCAAAAAGGTGAGCTGTTTTTCCACTCTGAAAGTTTAGTTACATGTGACAAAGTCAATTTACAAGAGAAGGAAACGGTTTTCCCTACGTACGACTAAGGAACCAACAATGTACAGTAACTTATACATCTACAACCCTTAGAGATCCACATTTTTGGTCCTGCAAACCATACAACACTATTTAGATTGGCTTTAAATATAATATGGATACTTAACCCTTTGCTGCACAAGATTTTCTCCTGTTTACGTTAAATATGTTACATGGTTGTAAAAATGCTACCAGACATCGGAATCAGCCTCAAGCAGAGGAGAATTTCACACAATATCTTAACCAGTATGTCAATTAAAACATTTGAACCCGTTTTAAGTCTAAATGCTTATAAATTGAGAGACAGAATAAGGCTTATGATTCAAGAGTTTTGAACACATCTCGTCACCCAATCCCTCCATTTACAAGATGTCCGATCTGAGGTAAGCCCCATCTTCAGACAAATAGTTCATTTAGGAGAATAAAACACTTTTAAAAGGGCTCCTCTGCATTATTTCAGACTTAGGATTGCCCTGCCCCCCATCCCCCGAATGTCTGACAAAAAAACACGAGCCTGGCATTGAGCCAAGCACAGAAAAGGAAAAAAACAAACAAAAACAAAAAACTTAACTTGTAGAAATAAACAATACAACATGAACAAAATCTGATGTTACACCAATAGTCCAAATGCCACTTAGTAGACTCCTCCTGTTTGTTGCTGAAATACATCAATAGTGTCCTCATCTTCCATCTCCAGCTGCAACAAAAAACATTGAGTCATAAAAACGAAGCACACACATATCTGTTCAAATTAACACGTTTGAGGGAAGTTCAAAATTCTTAGAATACCTTAAATCTTCATACACATAAATGCACCCAGAACAGTGTGTTTTATTCCAAAGCAAAGAGAATTGCATATTTTTTCCCCCTCAATTTCCACAGAAAGCGAGGAAAAGAGATTAAGTTACTCAAAAAAAAAAAAAAAAGGTGTCGACATGATTCCTTTTAAAAACTCAAAGATGTAACTTGAAAACAACGTTGAAGTGAAATATTTTGCTGCATCGGTTCTTCTATTGGGAGCCGCTTCACATATCGTTTTAAGGGTCAATCAATCAGTCAAGTGTATTTGTACAGCACATTTCAGCAACAAGGCAGTTCAAAGTACTTTACATCATAAAAACACAGAAAATACAGTCATAGAAGACAGTCAACAATTGAAACAACAGTTTGTCCGGTGGCAGCATTATACATCAGAATGTTTATCAATGTTTCAAAAGCAACTTCAATTTTAAATGTGCATTTATAACCGTCAGAAGTGTTTTCACAGTAATCTTGTTTAAAGTTGGATCAATGAAAGCAAAGCAACGTTAACTGAATGCTTGCAAATATTAAAAAGTCTGGTTCTTCTATTTAACTGTGAAACTTTGCAGATTTCATGGACCAGCGGTTTTGTAGTGCTTATACAGCTTATACTGGGCACGACTGCAAACAGCACAGGGCTGTTTTTACTGAAGCAGTTTGACAAAGTCTATTATGAAAACTGTCAATTTAGCAGATGAACAGTGAAGAGACTTCCTGCAAACATTTACAAAAGTTTTAATAATTGATGCCAATTAAAACGCTTTACAATATTTACTGTGCTCATTGAAATAAGACTGAGCACTTTGTAGGTTTACTCTGCAGTCTTCTGACGTCATTTAAATAATTACAAGTAGCCAAATCGGTTACCATGGAAGACATAATGTAAGCATACCTTAATAATAAAAAAAAAACAACTTTGCCATCAGCTTTACCATTAATAAATTACATTCAGTCTGCAATAATCAATCCATTTTGCATATTTTACATATATTCCAACAAGCTGTGATAAAACTGATAAGTGTGACGAAACCGTAATAATGATACCAAGTGTTTCTATTGTCGCATGGCTACTTTCATCTTCAGCTCACCTTTTTTAATCTAGCTATGAAAGTTACAATTAGATTTTCCAACTGCTCTTAGAGTATATATTGGGATGTGTGAAGAGGTGGCAATTGCTTTCATGATTAACTGCTGAACATTGACTGCACGCTATTTTTGAGCCGGAGAACAGAAAGGTGTGGAGGGTAGAAGGAGTTTGCACTAAATTTTAGGCAGTGCATACGGCAGACGAGCATACTGCATCGCCACCGTCGAGTAAGTGAGGGGACCTCAGGGATCACTGGAGTGTTACGGCCCCGTGTCCAGGGTCCGCTTCAGTTCCACTGCAGGAACGGGGCCCTCGACATCAGAGACTCCCTCACACCGACTGAATGAATAAAACTCTACCGAAATATCAAAAGGAGAAGCACCAGACTGAGACACAGCTCTCTGCCTCGAGGTGTTAAAATGCTGCCAACATAGTGTACTTCATATTGTGTTTTTGTACTTTTGTTTTATGCATGCAACAGAGAAATGCCGCCTTCTCTGGTTGCAGGCCATTAGCTGTACAACAAAATAACGACTTTACCAATTTGATTTTAATACTAAAGCAGATAATTTTGAGTTTAGAAAATGCCTCAATTACTATATATATATATATATATATATATATATATATATATATATATAAAAAGTCAGTGAAGCTACACAAATCCAGGATGTGTATTAACAACCAGCAGGGGATCTCTAGCAGTTTTTAGTTCAAAGCTCATTTACATTGTCAGCAGTTAATGAATAACAATCAACCCCCATCGCTCCAAGGGTCTCCAGATTCCTGCTGACTAATTCTTTGCCCCCAGCCCAATAAAAACCCCTGTCCCTTCTTTGCTTTATCATCACATCCACCAGCTGACTGGAAAGGAGCGCACCAGAGAGCTCCACATCATTAAACTACCTAAACCTCCGCTTCAACATTGCATTATTTGCCGACGCTCAGGTTGTGTTTACTTAAAAGTTAAACACATATTTATATAAAAATGCTTACATTTATTTGTTTTTATCATGACCATTAAAGATACTAAGGATGTTTTACTTTGATATGAAAACTTGAGAAATTTGTAGTCAAGACTTGGAAAAATATTGACATAAAATAAAGAAAACATAAGTATGAAAAACTAAATGTGTCCTTTTCTCCTCTCATTTTCTTCCTCCTCCAACCCTACTATTATTTCTGTCTTTTGTTTCATTTTTTAGGTCACTTCTCCCTTCTTCTATTTACTGACATCTCAAATAATTGTTTCCCTGTTTGCATCTTTAAAAATCTCCCCCCCTTCAAATTCCTTTCATGTTTCCTTTAAAAGCTTACCTTTTCCTGGAAGCAAATGTCATAAATTCTTAGGGAATTTCCACATTGTACATTTTAAAATATATTAAAAAGGGCTTAAATGTAAAAAATGGTTCCTCAAGACAAGAAATGGCAAAATATCACCCAGAGCTTCCCTACTCTCAAAGTTATTTTGTATGCATTTGGACACTGTTTTAAGGAGCATCCAAACATCTGGAGGCACAAAAGGCAAACTGAAATATGTAACCTTGCTTTCACCACAGTGTGTGATGTTGTGCTTTACCAACCTGTGCAGGTGTGTCTGTTTCATTGATCGGCTGTCCATCAAACCTAAACCTTATCTGACGAATTGAAAGCCCCTGTGAAAGACAAAAAAACACAACTCAAAATCAAAACTGAAACCAGCTGTTGTGATGTAAAGTCTGAATTAAAAAAAAAAAAAAAAAAACACTTCTGGAAAGAAACCAGGTGTATTTCAGTGTAAAGGGGGCTGAGCTTGCCTGTCTTTCGCAGTACGCCTTCATGAGTTTGCTTAGCGGAGTGTGCCTCTTGATCTTGAACTGGACCACTGATCCATCCTGACCTGCTACCTTCAGGTTGATGTGGTCGTTCTCCGTCTTCACTCCTTCCTGCAACAAAATTACTCATCCTCATCATCACGAACTCAAGAAGCAGACTGGCCGGCAGCGACTAGCTAGAGCCAATTTTGTCAGATTTCAGCGCGGAGGGAAGGTTTCACACATCCATGCCGCTTTCTGTTCATCCAGGGGGTTAGCTTAGCATGCTAGCCCATGCTGAAAACTGGCGCAGAGAGCCACAATGGCGCAAACGCTCAGGGAAAACGCAAATGATTTATCCCCTAACCATCCCGCAAGCTAGTATTTAAGAATATAAATTATTTTAAATGCAGCCCAATATGTAAAACTACAGTTAACGTATCAAAATTATTAAATTCAAGCGTAATGTGCGCACAAACCCAGAATATCCGCAAACCTTTGTTTTCCCCGTCTGCCCGCTTAAACACGGTTACCGCAGCCTTTAGCGCAAACTTACAGCGGTAATTGTTAGCATTAAACACTGAACCAGGACGCGGCTTTCCGCGGCAGAACCCCGGTACCAACCTTTGGCTTCTCCTCAGACATGCTGCTACTTTCTCCGGTGCCTGAAACAAACGTGGAGCCTGGTGTCGGTGCTGCTGAGGCGGGTTGTTCTCACCTCCTACGGCCCGGCTCTTTCGTCTGGAGCAAGAGCGCGCACCGGACAGAACTTTAAAATCTGATTCGACCAAGCGGGATCACGTGTTCCCAAACTTCACGGGGCCGCGGATACGTGAACGCGTACAGAAATTTTGCGCACTCCCGTGAGAGAGCTGAGCCGGATATGACGAAATACAAGACATATCCCGTCTTAACGAAATAAAACTAGCTTCAGCCAGCAGCAGGGAGACTTAATCAATAATGCAAATATGTAATATTGATTTAAATGTGTATGGCAAGCCTGCTCCACACTGTTAAGCTGATGTTTTACTTGCTTAAGAATATGTAATTTAAATAATAAAAAATAATTATTATTTGGAGGAAAATGCAGGTAAAACCAAATGTTTAGTCACACTGTAATAACAAAACAATTTTTCTCATTGTCTGTTCTAGGTTTGTTATGATTACCAATAATGTTTGTATTTGCCAAATGCCAGAAATATTACGTTTCCATTTTTTCAAAGAGCATTTTTTTTAAATTACAAAAACAACATGAATTTCCTGGATATTAAGTAGACCTCAGTTTTAATCTGTATCCTCGGACAAATTTAGATTTCTTTTCTCGGCCCATTCTCCTTAGTGTGTCTGAGTCAGGTTTGTTGGTCTTGGATACAACTTTTTAACTCTGCCCACATTTTTTCCCCAATAGGATCAACATCATGGCTGATGTCCACTCCAAAATGATACATTTTTTGTCTTTTTTTTTCTACCACCATAAAATCAGGTTAGGGTACCCAAACATTGTACAGGACAAAAGTAGTAGCACTACTTCAATATATTTTGACTCAAATGGATGTAAAATTAGCTATTCAAGAAATTATTTAAGAGTAAAATGTATTACTCTGCACTGCAGTACTGAGTAACTGACCATAACTGATTGAATATTTTACAATGATGTCATCAGAAAGACAAAAATGATAAAGTTATATGCAAATTCTGGTATTTTGTAAGGCCAAAATCAAAAACTTAGTACAAACTTGAAAACATTTACATTCAGGTTGGAATTAGGGTTTGGAAAAGTCTGTGATACCATGTACTAGTAAACTTTAGTGTTTCATCCTTCCTTCTGATGACAAGCATATGGAGATGATGGATTTATTTTTCAGCAGGACTTTACACCTATCCACACAGCCAAATGTAGTAATAGATGCTTTAATGACCTTGTTGTGCTTGATCTCAGTTAAGCCAGTTAGAAAACCTGTGGAGTATCGTGGCTTGTATCAGAGGATGAGAAAAACCAACAGGTTGATCGCCTCCATGCTGCGCTGCATTAATCCAGCAATTTGTGCAAAAGGAGGTCTGAATAACCACTAAGTGCATATACTGTACAGTGGATGGACATACTATTCAGTAAGCCACCATTTTTTATTAAAATAATATTTTTTTTAAACAGAGAAATGAACTTTAATGAATATATATGTAGAAAAAAGCAGAACAAACAATTGTTTATTGTTTTTATTTTCAAATGCATTATTACCTACACAGAGATCTGATGAATCACGTCATTAAAAGACTCTGATGCATTTTAAAACTAATCTAATAAAGTTCAAAAACAGACAAAATAAAAACCTGTTAGAGACCCTTTAGTTCAGACCACAGTCATGCTGATGCAGAATGAAAGCAGAGCCGTTACAACACTGCAATGTCTGTAAAATCCTTCAGTATCAATGTTTAAGCTTATCTTGGGTGACAACACTGTGCCTTACAGCTTGTTTTACACATGCACAGAAAAGCATATTAGTTGAACAAACCTTTTAATCAGACATTAGGGGGCCTTTGTTTGTGAAGCAAGTGTTAAGTGAAGACAAGGTTTTTATTTTTAGCTCGGTCACACTGAAATTAATCTGGAAGATCACAGTTTATCGATAGGTACTCATATGACTGTATCTCATTGTTACTGGCATCAAAAAGATCCTCTTCACTGACATTCCTCCTAATGATCATCCATGCGGGCGTAAGGATTTTCCTTCGCTATGCCTGTTAAAAATACATGAACAAAGATTGAATTTAGGAAACTGTGCTAACTGCATTAGTTACGTTTAGTGTTTAATAATGGCAAATGTGGATTTTACAAAAGAGCAACAGTTTCAGTAACTGGAGAAGTGTAGTTCTGACTTTATCCACTAGATGGAAACATTGACCACTTGAAAAGAAAATAGATTTTTCTTTGTAGTCTTTTCATTATCGCTTGTTATTCTTCGCTTTCTCTAGCTACCTTATCAAATATTATTTTTCATGTGCTATTATTTTTTAAAAGCAGCACATTAATGATTTGTTATATCCTAAAATCCCTATCTGATATTTCCAAGTTTCATCATCAAAAGAACTGGTCTCACCATATTTCTGTCTTATTTCATCATGCCTCAGCTGGATCTCCGTTTTCCTAAAAGGGGAGAAAATCAAGGACAAACTGTTGAACGGCAGACAACTCGGACAGCTTGGATCTGTTTATTTTCACATCAAATTAATATGCAACTGAGCTCATGTGCAGAGTATATTTGAAACAAGAAACGTGTAATTGGTTGAAAATTATTTTAAATCAGATTTTGGCCACATGAAAATAAAAGGATGCAATCTAGACAGAAAGCAGGGATTGATCAGATTCTTAGCAGACACCTACTCAACAGCCATTCACCTGGCTTTCTGACGGGCCTTCCTCGCTCGGGTCTGTCTCTCCACCTGAGCTTCTTCTCTTTTGTTTCTGAAAAATAAAATAAAATAAAAATGACTGTTTTGTTTATATGTTCAAAATATTAAATGGTTTAAAGAAGATGTAAAATTCTTATGAGATCCAGTGTCTTTTGAACCGTTTCATATTTTGTCAGCTTACATCCAAAAACTTTAATTAATGGGATTTTAAGCAATAGACCGCACAAAATAGTGCTTACTGGAAGAAAAAGCTGAAATATGTGGCTCCACTTCTTTGAGACTCTCTTACTCTCATACCGCCACAATAAGATCCAATGTAACCAGTGGCTTTCCAAAGTACTCTAATTAGTAAATAGAGTCAGTCTGTGAGTAATTTGTCTCAATATAAATGCAAATGTTCTGTGAAGGTCACAGAACATTTATTCTGATGGTTGGAGAACATAATACAAAACAGCACCATAAAACACAGCAAAAAGCTCCAGCTGTGGGTTAATGCTCCGCTTGGGGAACGAAAAGACAAAACACAAACCGTCGATGACATTTTTAAAAATCTGTTTGGGTAATGTGAAATGGCCTGGGTATCCTCTGATGAGCAGCCTTTACATTTTTAATACACCCTTGCTGCATAAACAAAACTTTTTCCTCTCAGGTGACCAGTCGGTGACAGAGCTTTGGAGCAATTCAAAGCAGTTGGGTTATAAAACAGGCTGCAAACACAGATTTTATTTGTGAAAATAAATTACAAGTATCCATATATTACTTTGCTTTGGTGTGAATTCCCAAGTTTGTTGTTCAACATGGTAAAATGAAATAAAGTTCAAACGTTTTGAATACTTTTCAAGGCACTATATTTTAGACTTTTTTATTAGTGAGGAGTCATCTGATTAAGTGCTCTTGGCTAACGAAAGAGAAGATTATACTAATCCTATCAAGGAATGCTGCAGAACAGGAGGCGGCTTATTTATTTTGACACTGAAAAAGTAAAAAAAACATATATAAACATATGTATATATATATATATATATATATATATATATATATATATATATATATATATCCAAAATATAGTGAAGTTCTTCTTTTACAACCCAGGCTCTTTCAAGAGGCTGAGGCTTAAATGCAACAGTGAGAGAAAACTCTTTGGAGATAGCGGTGTCAGCCCAGCCTTACAGAATAATAACCCATTGTGTCCCACTCTGCCTCCTCCTTTGGTCATAAACCAGATTCCTCTGCCAGTGTGTTTCATGTGACTCACAGCTTACCCAATCCTCTCACACTTGCAGCAGCAGAAGCAGCAGACGAGAACGGCGATGATGATGACTCCGGCCAGTACCGACATCGTGATGATCAATATCTGGAAGTTGACTGTACAATTTTAAAAGGCAAAAATGAAATGAATAAAATCCACTCATGAAAAAACTTCCAGCAGTGTAACAATGTGATCGCTGACCTGAGGGTTTATGATCAAGTAGCAGCTTGTACTACACTAGTCTCAAAGATAAAATGTTTGATTTTAAATTGTCTGAAAAAATAGTAGCAGCTCTTTACAATGTTGCAACATTTTAAACTTATTTTCCTAAAACTGCTGACAAGGTCTCGTAGGCTGAGAATTACACCAGCAACCAAACAATTCTGGAAATTGGTTGCTGACGGAAATCCTAGCCTCCATTTACGCATGGGGCCCATATAGACGGTAACCTGGCTAAGAATGGGATCATCCATGCCTGACATAATGGCCTAAATTATTCTCTTTAATCTGATTTATTTAAAAAGGGTACATTACACACCTAAATGGAAATCTCATGTACTGTATAGAAAATGAAATATTGCAATTCTAAATATTTTTCATTCATCAACATTTTATTTTTTAAATATTTTAGTTCTCCTATATGTGAGCTATACTGTATGGAAGGAATGTTTCCATATGTGTATATGAAAATAAAATTACTATAATAAAACTGCACATATCTGATATTTACTCAATATTTTAACTAAAAAAACCCCATCACATATACTCGTAAAATATATGTCAAATATATGTCAAAACACAACAGATGTGCAAGGCTGGCACACATCTCATTTTGCTGTCTTACCCCAACACACCCCCCATCGTGCATCATTCAGATGGCAAACGCTGCTGGGGGGCAGGATGTTCTTCACTGGGTAGTCGATGCATTGTTGGGTGGAAGAGCACCACAAGCACTGCAACAGCAAAAGTCCCACAAACATATTCAGTGGTACATATGGGAGTTCAGAGGATTTTTGAGTGGGTATTGGTGCTATAAAACACATGTAAAACAAAATACAAGCAGTTTTTTTTTACCATTTGTGGTAAAGACTAAGGTGCAGAAGTAAAAAAAAAATAAGTCTGATGTTTTATATAAAAAAACAAGGTCAAAGAGAGATGAAAATCACTGCCACATACTGTGATTGTAGGAGTTTATTCTTTTGTACACATTGAGGTACAGAAAAATAAACTCAAATCATTTTGCTTTTTTTAAAAACTCACCTCAGTCAAACTGAATTAAACTTGTATATATATTTGTTTATTTCAAACGTTTAGGTTAATTAATATTTGTTATGTGGTTAAAAACACGAAGGATAACCCCTTTGACGTGCACAGTTGAAACTGCGCCCCCTACAGTCAGAGTGCACAGAATTAGGCGCAAGTCTGGGAATCTTTCAAAATCCGTAACGAATGTATTTTTTTCCTTGTTTTTTGGCTGGTGAACTTTTCAAAATGATTTTATAAAGAAAAAAGAGGGAAAAGTAACATCGCTGACTTCTGATGAGAAATCGCAATTGCAAAAGCACGCACTAACCACGGCAACACATCAAGAAAGTGGAAAACTGAGGGGTGGGAAACTTACTGCCACATTCTGCAGACATTCATCACAACTGCTGTTGGATTTCAGGCTACAAGGAGCTGAAACAGAGAGAATGATGTATAAAAAAAAAAAACCGAAGCACAATAAAACAGAGGCTTGTGAGTGTTCGATCTTGGCACTTTGGAGTTTAAAACTCAGGACTGTAAAACACGATGTTTCACTGTTGAATGCAACAAAAACCCTGTTTAAAAAATTTATGGGCCAAATCATTATCCAAGTCGCTGATCTTTGTTTTTTGCTCAGTATAAATCTAATTTGCTGATGTCATGTGACAACCTCTTGACCACAACGACCGCACATTAAAAAAAAAAAAAAACAAACAATTCACAACAGCCTGAAGAAAACTTACCCGGAGCCGGGGACGGTGTCTGCGCCTCTGCTGCAGCGATGAAAACAATAATGACACAGATGTTAAAAAATAAAGCAAAAGCAGAGGAGGGTGAGGTTGAAAACCCGAACATGGTGCCACCAGTGGGAAGCAGTGGAGAAGAAAAAAGGCGTTTGTGAAAAGTGAAGGCTGGACGTCTGCTTTACGATGGTGGACGTCATGAGCAGCTGACGCTTCTGTCATGAATCAGTGGCAGAGAGATAAAAATGCTTCAGAAGGTGGAAAAAAAAAAAGAACGAAAAGAAGCTTACTGTCTGGATTTGAACTAGCACTAGGCTTATTTTCCTCACTGGGTTTCAAACTAATAAAAACTTTATTGCACAAAATGAGAACTTTACCCATTTTAATTACAGGGACCATAATGAACCAATTTCGGGTAAACCGTAGTGACAAAACCCACACGTTTCCAGCTGTTAAAGCAATTAAGTCATTCTGCTGAGTTTGCATGTTGTAATTGCTTATTGGGAAAAAATATTGGAGCATAATGTAAAATTTTAGTAAAAATGGTTAATTAACTGTCTAAAGATGATTATGGTGTAACATAACGATTCTGTCTTTATAGCTGTAGGCCCATCAAGAGTTTGCATGAATAACATTAGCATGGCTACCAAGTCCTCCTGTGGAGAGGCAGGAGCTACTTAAGTATAGAGAAACATTTTTGAATGCATCAACTGATTTTGTAATGTTTCTTGTAGAGGCAATGAGTTTAACTGCAGCTTTATACATTGTCAGTGTTTAAAACATTGGTGAACTGCTGGCTCATCTGTTTAACTGGGTTTCTAGAGGAGCAACTTGCTGCAGTTAACCCCTTATGGTTTCTTTAACTTAGAAAGTATTCCAGGATCAGTGCTTTTATGTTTTATTTGTGTGCGTATGCTCTGTCATTGACTCCATGCAATCTACCAGGTTTCCTTAGATAGAAAACGTCTTGACTAGTTTTCGTAATGAACTGAACTTGTCTGTAGGTTTTGGTTACTGGGATCAATTGGAATGTATGGACTTAACATGGAACCTGTATGATTGAACTGAACAGATTTTTTTTATATTGTATAGTGCTTTTAAATAACATGGGTTGTGATTTGGCACTGTATAAATAAATTAAATTGAATATGTATGTATCAAAATGTTTTTTTTTGTAACCTGTCCTTAACTTGCTTGGGACTAGTGGCAGATCAAGAAAACTTTTAACTGGGGTGGCCAACAACTGACCAGTACCAGAGCTAGTTTGGAGCACACCGTTCATATTTTCTAAATCATTTACTAAAGACAGAACATATTTTCTTGAAGTGTTTAAAAAGAGACTTAATTATATTTTCCAAGCTAAAAAAAAAAAGTATCTGTGAGGGAATAAAAGATGAATCAATATTCAACATTTTGTTGTCATTTATTCATTTCTGATGTTTCCTGCTCAGCCACATCCAACATTGTCTCTCAATCATATTGTAAAGGATGAAATCAACACAAAAAACTATTTCAAATACAATAATTTATTAAAGCATTTTTAAATTCTTATATAAAACATTTTCAGTTTTTTTTTTTGCCTCATCAAAACAATCAGAAGTCTCAAAAATACAGTCATCATCAACGGCAAGGTGGTTCGCTCTCTGGTGTGGCCGCCGGCAGCTGACCAGAGTGTCCACTGTTGGTGAAAATGAGCGGGTTGTAATGGAGGACAGTGATCTAATGTGAGGTAAATACTAAGCTCATTATGTCGAGATTATATTACTCTAACCATCAACTATACTGCAGGGTTGGTTGGCATTGACTTAATAATACAAATTTATCAGTCAGAGAAGCCCAGAAACAAAATGGAGACAATTCATCTGGTCCATCTCAGCATCACTTTCTGTGTCCATACAGGCACAAATTAGACTAACAACTCATTTCAAGCTCATTTAGCGTTCTTGTCTCTCAAATTCATTGAGTGTTTTCAATAAATAAATGCCACACCCTCACTTGATTGCTGACATGTCTAAAGGCAAAAACACACAAGCAAACTATGCTCACAAATGCAATGAAATGTTGTCATGCTTTCATTCTATAACACACATTTTGGCTGTTTTTAAACATACATTCAGCTCACATTTGTTCTTCTTCTGGAACAGAAGCGCACATATTATGCTACTTTGTAATTTTCAGTCTTGGTAGAACAAAAGGGTTTTAGACTTTTAATTGGTGTGTCTACTGACATCATGTTTGATCAGTTTTAGTTGTTTTTTTAACCTGTTAAGAGGATTGGTTTTGCCTGACGTGTAAATAACCACAAACCAGTTTATATTTTGCTTCCGCAAGGCCACATTTATGCTGTTAGTAAGGCAGAATGAGGGGACTTAATAAATACCCTGAGGGGATCTCCTTTCTGGAGAACATTCATTAGAAAAGGGGCCAAAAACTCTTGGGAAATCAAAAAATCACACCAATTTAATAAATAAAGGTGCTAACTCTATCAGTGTGCATTTGCCACATAAGTTGTGTGAAATTTTTCTGATTTGGTAATTTAGATGAAAAGGTGTTTTAAATTATACTCAAAGAGTTCAAAATGTTTAAATAAAATCTATGAAGAATAATGCCTGATTTCAGTTTAAAAAATAAGAAAAAACGTGAAATGACCAGCGTAACTTTTTGGAGATTACATGGAAGATCGTGAAAGTCCATGGGGATAAACATTCAGAACCTCTGCCCAAATAGGTGGGAGAAGCATCGTGTTTGGGTATTATTGGGGGGGATTCCTAAATGGAGCGTATTAAAGTCAACTCAAAATCTTTGTGGCAAAATCGCAGGTGGTTCCTCTTCTCTCATCTCCACCTCTTCACCGTGTCGTTTATGCAGCTGAGTAGGCATGGTGTCAGTCTCCAGTAGATCACCGGATCCAGTTGGTTCCATAACTGGACACAGATTTGACGCTGCAGCGCTTCTTCACGATCATGTTTATGTACGCTTTCATGATCTTTGTGATCTCTCCGACCTGGCGGAAATGCAGCAAATGAAAGGGGAGTCAACTGCTATGAATGGTTAAAAAATAAAGTAACAACACTTGCAAAATCAATTATATCAATTGAACCTTTTTACATTTTAAAGTGTAACTAAATACGGCAAACCCCTGAAGGAAAACAAATTAGTGACTGCAAAAGGAGCAGAGGCCCATCTTGCAATCGGACATAAGTAAAGATATAGCTGGAACGACAAAGGGAATGATTTAGATCAAAGCATATTACAGTGTTAAAGTGGCCCTAGACCCAATTGGGAATCTGTAGCAAGACTTAAGAATTACTGTTAAAAGATGGATTAAAACCAAACCACCTGAGTTTGAGTTATTTTCAAAGAGGAATCAGCAGAAAGGCTTTCTGTGAAAGGCCAGTTGGAACATACTCCAAAAGACAACATAAATCCATATCCCGCTTCTCAGGTTTTATTCGAAAATAAATGTGAAAATCTGGAACTTTTTTTTTTTTTTTTTTTAAGAATAATCAATCAAATCCAATACAGTAAAGTTTGTGTTTGCAATGTGACAAAATGTGAAAAAGTTAGGGCACAAGTGATTCTGCAAGCCAATAAGAAGTTCCAATAAAAATGGTACCTCTGGTGTCTCGAAAAACATTTCCCTCTCATCCACAGTGATCTTGTAGGTGCAGGGCTGTGGAGCCCCAAAGAAGACGATGTGCTCGTACGGGAACGTCTCCAGAGGCTTTGGCTCGCCTCTCTTGTAGACGGACACGTTCTCGGCGCTCACACTCAGCCAGAGGTCGTGTGGGAATCCTCCTTCTTTGCACTGTGAAGACCCGAACACAGGTAGACTGATGTAAACCTGTCCCAATATTTCCAGAAGTCATCCGCTTTCTTGTACATCAAAAATTACCTCAACGTCAAACAGCGTGGATCCATATCCCGGCCATTCCTTTATTATGCTCATGTATTTGAGCATGGCCTGGTGCTGGTCCAGACCCTTGAGGTGGGACCACTTCTCCACAATGCTTGCCCTGGTGGCAGACATCTCCTCCTTTATCCACATCTCCAGCATCTGCTCCTCCTCCATGCGCTGCTTCTTCATGGAGCCCGTCTTCAGCCCGCGCCGCAGCGTGCCGTCCAGGAAGCTGGTCCTCCTCCGCTCCAGAGTCTGGCCCGACCCGGAGGCTCCACCCGCCTTGGTGAACTGCAGGATGCGGTTGCGCAGGCGACCCACCGGGTAGACGTTCTCCAGGTTCCACGCAATCCGGGTTTTGTCTCCGAACAAGAACTGCAGGCGCAGAGCGGCGAGGTGTTGCAGTGTCTCTTCACGAGCAGGAAAGTGGCCACGGGTCAAACTCTCATGGGCCTGACAAAAATAGAGAAAAACATATTATCTTTAACATGTATGTATTTTTTGTCTTTTTAAAAAAAATTTTTTTTAGCAATTTTATTCAAATTTCATTGAAATCCGAAAAAACAAACCTGCTCAAACATGAACGCAAACTCCACTCCTTCCTTTGGCATGCTTTCAACATCCAGGAAACAGTAGAGTTTAAAATACAGCCTCCACTGGCCCTCATCCCGAGCCTCCTCACTGCCAGCCAGTCTGGGGAGAGAAAGCCGTAAACCTGTCACTCCCACATCTGGTTTTATCCAATTTTATTACCTCGTCTTCATATCGCTGTCATCCCCAGGACACAGATTTCTGTGTGTCTCTGATTAAAGATAATGTCTGGGGAGAAAGAAAAAAAAAGTTCATGCATACCTTTCAAATTTAGCTAGAACATCAGCCACGAGCACCCTGCTTTCCACAGCTTTGTCCACAGTATTGTTGTGCTCAAAGAGCGCAAACATGTTTCTGCTGTCCTCCATAGCCAGACCTCTGATCAGCTTCTCCACCACCTGACAAAGAGAAGAAATAGTCATATGTTTAACAAAGCAGCTTTCGCCCTTAGTGTCACCAGTTGTAAAGATGCGCAAATGATTTTTTTTTCTACATTCAGTACATTTGTTTAAAGTAGTAAAAATCACATTTTAAGATATAAAAGGTAACAAAATTGCTGGTGATTAATTTACTTTGCAGATCAGAGTCTAGGAATTTTACTTTAGTAATCTACAGCATCACACGTTCCTTGTATATAAATACGATGTGACACATGGCCTTAAAGTAATCCATAAAGGGGATGTGTGATTTAGGTTTTTTTTTTTTTTGATTGATGGTGTACCAGCAAAATGTAGATAAACATGTGGTGACTTCTAGCAGGAAACAACCACAACTCATCATTGGGTCTTTGATAAGGGTAATGATCCAAAATATATGGTTAAATCAACACAGGAGTGGTTTAACCTCAGTCCCCAGACCTAATTCTTTTAGAAACCTCTGGAGAGAGCTCAAGAGAGAAAATGAAAAGAGAACCTAGGAGCCTGGACACTACAGACAGATAGTAAAAAAGAGGAGTGGTCAAGGATTCCTCAATTGTATATTCCAACCTTGTGCACTGAGTTTCAGGAGAAGATTAAGTACTGTCCAGCTGTGCTGTGTATTAACAATCTTCTAAAAATGACTTTTTAAAGTTGGATTTGTTTCGACACCAGGAAAACTAATCAATCAGCAGTGATTGTGGTCTACTTACCTCTCCAGCGGTGGTGTGAGAGTTGATGGAGATCTTACAAGAGCCTCCTCCGTGGCAGTAGACTGTGGTGGTCATTTCCTGCCTGGTAAGAAGTGCCACGATCTCCTCCTGGGATGGAACAAACTCTCTTGTCTTTGTCTTCTTCAGAGACTCCCCGATAAAATGGGCAAACATTTCAATTTCTGTCCCAGGAAACAACTCCTTAATCCTGAAGAAAACGCAGAGGTGCAAAAAAACAACAACAAACGTTCAGACCAGAGCTCAAACTTTTCATCGCTTTAGTCCAAGCAGAGCTTCACCTTTTCAGGTGAAACTTGAGGTAGCGCAGGATTCCTCGGCTGGGCAGGAAGGTGCAGCTCATGGAGGTCAGGAGATGCCAGTGGGCTCGGTTGGCGGGACTGTTGGGGTGCGGGACGTGATTGGTCTGTTTGATCAGCTGACAGTAAACTTCATCTCGTAACGGCCTCAAGTCTTGACAGGTTTGCAGGATTCCCTGAATGATTGGCACCGGGTCTGACACGGCCTCCATCTCCTGCAGCGAGTTAAAAATCTTCACGGCTTCGTCCTGCAGGCTGGTGTAACCTTTTTCCTTTTGCACTAAAAGACGTAGCGGGGAGAACGGTTTGCTTAGACAGAGAAAATTATTTTCTTTTAATCACACCCATTGAATACTTCAAACCGAAACCATACAAAAATAGTTAGTGGGACAGAATGCAGAAAGAAAACTTATCAAAATTATTACATCAGGAGGATCACCTTATAGCTGACACAAATCTTTGGATGTCCTCAAGAATGTTCATAAAAAGGTTTTTCTGAATGCACTATTGGACAATACAAATAAAAAAACATAACTTTGAAAACTGTGTGAATGAAAACTCACAGTGGACGCTGACATCTCCATAAGGCAGAGGTAGAAGGGGGGAGTGCAAAGGATGCTGGGTATATCTCAGGATGGGGTTCCTCCAGTATGTCTGCTCCACAGCCTCCACATTTAAACTACTCTCCTGTAACAGCAAAATCACAAATTTGTTATTTCATGCCTTCATTAACTGACTCACAAAGAATGCTTCTCACCAAATTAAGATTTAAAGTCTTCAGCATTTCTCAAACATGGCTGGAATGAATACAAATAGCATTTTACTGTGAGGGCATTTCATAAGGCTACTATGTTCTTAGCAATTGCCAAATAAATTCCTTGTGCTACTCATCCTACCTCAATGGTACAGCGGAGGGATCACATCTGAATGAGGATGTTTCTCAACACTTCTGCTATCTGATAAATTGACCTATTTCTTTTACAGTTTTCTGCACTCATGCTTCAGTCTTGCTGAGGATTATGCAATAATTTTAACCACAGGGCTGTCTGGAAGGCAGCATGAAAAAAAGCATGAAAATTCTGTTTTTCATTTGAAGTCACCCCAAAAACACTCTATTCAGTCTCCCAGCAAGTAGCACAGCCAAGTCTGGACAGTTTGAATATATGTCCACTGGACGAGGCCAGTGCACAACAATTTCTATGATGTACAAGTGTAGAGCAGCATTTGCTGCTGAAGACATTACACACTGCAGTACATAGCAGCCTAGGCGCCAAGAGTGTCACATTAATTTTCTTGGAGTACCTCCAGCCCACTGTGGGTGTAATGAGGTTGTAGCCTTGGAGTGAGGCCTGCTTTACATTTTCTGATAATTAATCCACACCAGATAATTGCTGCCACTACCACACACACACACGCACGCACGCACACACACACACACACACACACACACACACACACACACACACACACACACACACACTACCCTGAGATTCTGCTACTCCCATTATAAACCAACACAACCTGTGCATGGAAGATTTGTGCATGCTCAAAACAACCCAAATGCTACCACACAGAAAGGAGAGTGAACTGCAGTCGCAATAAGAACAAGAAGACTTCACCAAGAACCTGTGGAGACCTTCCAAGCTCAAAGTAATTTTAAGTATTGAAAATATGGTCTCAATCTTGTGTAAATTAGTCCTAATACAAAGAAATGTATGCTACGATAGAACTGGAAGAATTATTACAGAGTTTAATGTCACAAAGTCTGGATGAATGGTAGGAAGAAAGTGGTGATGTTCTGGAAAAGCAAAACCACACGAACAGCACAGCACACAGTTCAAGTACCTCACTTCACAACCGTGTGTCTCCCTGCCAAAGGTTTGCTAAGCTAGAAAGAATGTTTGTCATTTTACTGAAATATTTGGAGTGGTCAGTTCTGAGATACATCATCAATTCTTCAAGTCATCAGTCATCAGTGAATCACAACAAAAAGTCAAACTAAGAGGTTCATCACCTTGATGTCCCTGATGAGTTGCTGAGTCGGTGTTTCGATGGGAACTTTGTTGTCTATCACTCCCTGTATGGCATTTGCCCACCGCATGGCTTCATTCAGCATTTTAGTATAAAGTCGGTAAGAGTGTTTACGCCCATAAACAATGATATTCCAGTAACCTGGGAGGAGTGGAGAAAAGAGACACGGGATATATGCGGGAGTGAAGTCAACATATGCAAAAAAAAAGATCAGAAATGATGGCGCTAACTGATGTTAAACCTACCAGAGTCCTTGAAGACTTTCTCATCCGGTTGCATCACAGAACAGAGGCTGTTCAAGACCAGTGTTCCCAGTTTAGTTGCATTGCGCTCTGATGACTTGTAGTAGTCGAGGGAGTTTGTGGTGAGAACAAACCAGCGCTTCTTCAGCTTCAGAGAGGTACTCTTTGCTCCTGACTTCATTTCTTTATGCAGCCAGCCTGAGAATTAAAACCGACATGTTGTCATGGATTGCTACTTAGAATATTGATTACTTAAGTTTAATCTTCTGTATGAAAATCTATCACTATACATGTATAGAAATCCAGACCCAGGCTGACCTCTAACTAGGAACTCCTGCCCATCGACTTTTGTATCTCCTTTAGACTTTTGCAGCAGACCGATCCAGTGGTGCATCTCCTCAGGCGTGTCTGTGTTGCAGTGGATCACTCTGTTGGCCGTGATGATCACAAAGGAGTTTGGTCTAGAGAGAGAAAATATCACTTTGAAGATTTTTCTTAAAAAAAAAAAAAAAAAAAAAAAAAAAAAAAGGACTTTGCAAAAAGTGTTAAACCACACCTCAAATCTACATATTCTCCCTCCAAGCAGCCAGATCTTCAGATATTTGAAATTGGTCTCATAAAAGAGCTTTTTACACTGTCTGGGGGATTTTGGCTTTTTATCAAGTTGCCGTGAATTTACTGGGAGAAAATGTGTTACCTATAAATTATTCCGGCATAAAAATGTCTCGCTTTTAGGCATTTTGTTTTGTTTTAGATCAAGGCATTTTCAAATGATTGGTCTTGGGGTGCCAGACCAAACAAAGATTGTGATGTCTGTTGTTGGTCTATTCAGACCAGGGGTGCCCAAAGTCGGTCCTCGAGGGCCGGCGTCCTGCATGTTTTAGTTCTCTCCCTGGTTTAACGCACATGGATCAAATGATGGCTCATTAGAAGGCCTAAGAGGAACATTGACCTGCTGAAAAGGTTGTTACTACCACCAGGGAGAGAACTAAAACGTGCAGGACGCCGGCCCTCGAGGACCGACTTTGGACACCCCTGATTCAGACTGACGTATTGTAGCAACCCCAGTAAATAATGCAACCGCATTTTAAATCACAAACTTTTTTGAGCATATTTTTTTGCAAAACTGTGTCATAAATGCTGGTTTGTTGATCTGTCTGGATTATTCCCAACAAGACACTCTTGACAATAATGTCACTGTATCGGTTTCAGCTCCCTATTTGTCTGAATTCAGATACATTTTCCTTAGTTAGGGGAACTATCAGAAAATGTAACTTTTAGTGCAGTAACACTCACTTCAATAAAATATTTGATCTGTCAGTAAAATAGGTAATTGTTGCAGATCTGTAAACAAAATTTAAAATTGAGTGGAAAAAGGGACAAAATGACATCAATTAAAATGTTATGCAGACTGCACAAAAGTGACAATGATTTTAATGACTCCTTGGCAAATGCCTTTCCTTAAAGGAATTGCATCTGTAAAAAAACAGTCCAGATCATGACAGCCTTGCTTTCGGAGACTGTTTATCCGCTATAATTGTTCCTTTGCCTTCTCTTTGTTTACATTCTGCATTTGCAATGGGTCAACCAACCAAAATGCAATCACAGAGAGATACCAGAACATGATAAAAAAAGGGAGAGAGAGCAGTCAAAAGGCAAAGCAAACTGCTGATCAAGACCAAATTAAATGTTTAAAGACAGTCTGATTGCATAGAAGCAATTCATAAAGAAATTAAAGATGTTGAAAGATCCTATTAGGTGAAATGACATTTAGAAACTCACCTGTCTGGGTTATCTGATGCACAAACAGAATCAATCAAACCCACATCTAGTGTACCCTAGAAAGAAAAAAATGGTGGTGTGAATGAAAAGCTTTCCCTTTTAAATGCTAAATATTTTCTGTAGACATCGACTCCTGCTAAAGGCTGCAAGAGAGAAGCTGTAGGTCAGATAAATTAACCTTGCTACGGATCAGAGAGCTTCAGTTTCAAATACTTCAAGTAAAACCAAAGTTATAATCTAACCTCAAAACTGGACTGGACCTTCATACTTTAGTGGAATCAGTTACATGTTTATTCACTTCTCACTGTACAATAAAAAAAATAAATAAAAAAATAACTGAGGCTGGAGCCGAGGCACTCACCACAGCATTCTTTGGGTTGGCCTGTTCGTGGTGCATCTCCAGGAGCTGCTCCGGGCTGGCGCTGTGGACCCGACTCAGCACATTGAACCAACCACTGAGTGGGTCAGAGGGAGTTCAGAAAGCACAAAGTCAGCAAACACATAATTGCTAATTAAACCGTGAACTTCCATCGGGCAACCACAAGGGGGAACTTAATTTCTATACTTGTAGGTTGAGACAATTTAAAAAAGCAGCACTTGGCAGAAAGCAAGACAAACGGAGATAATGGGAATATAATTTACCTGGCATCTTCAGGGGACTCAGCATAGATCTGATAAGTCCTCTCCTCAGTGACAATGTTCAGAGCATTTTCCTTCTCGTGGTTGTCCACAATCTCCCTTTAAAAAGACATGCAGAGTTATTTTTGACAATGATAAAATGATTAGTGCAGTGCTTTGCAAAAAAAGTTTATACCCTTTAAACCTTTTAACATTTGTCCTGCTGCAGCCACAAACTTCAGTTAATTAAATTTGGCTTTTATGCAACAAACCAACTTAAAGCAGAAAGCAACGATGGTCAAAGAAGTTTCAAAATAAATAAAAATCTGTGTTTGAATTCAGCATCCTTTAGTTAATGCTTTACAGAGTCAATATCCTGACAGAAAGATGCTGCTGCCAACGCATTTTAATTTTATGGCAGTCATGGTGTGTTCAGGGTCATGTGCAGGGTTAGTTTTTTGGGCTTTTAGTCCAAAAAAGTTTAGTTTTGGTCTTATCTGACTGAGGCACCTCCTCCCACATGTTGGTCTGTAGTTTACTGCAACTCGAGGGCAGATTTAAAAAATATATATATAACGACAGTTGTCAATTTTACAGATTGTTTCCTACGAGGGTGTTTTCTGAAGGAAATTTGATGCACTTGACTTTATCTAGAGGTATTAGGATATTAGGGGGTCTGAAAGTAAAAGCACAACGCACTTTTCAGACTTGTAAGCTATTTTGAGGCCCGTTTATCATCTTCTTTCCACTTAAAAAGTTAAATATAAGTGGTTGTATTGTGACAATACGGAAAAAAAACAACAACTTTAAAATACTTGACACTGTATGACATTTATTCAAGGTTTCTTACTTGGCTGCACGGATGTCTATCGTTCCTTTCAGCTTCTCTTCGCTGTCGTTCTCGAAGTACATGAGTTTTGCCTCGCGCAGGACAAACCATCGCATCTTCCAGTTGCGCCGAGACAAAGTGGACATCCCTCCGCCTTTTTTGTAAAGCCAGCCAGATTTGAGGGAATCCTGTTTGGCCCGGAACCACATGAAGGTCTCGTCTTTGAGCACACACCAGCGGCGACGCCATGGGATCATGAGTCCACCTGAGATGTTGATTGGATCGTTTTAAAATGTGACGAGATATTTCACTTAAAACGCTGCTGCTTCTGGTGGCTGAAATGCAAGGATGCGAACCAGTCTGAAAGACCCACGGTCGGCATATTTAAGCTGTGCATTAATCGTTTGCATGCCTCATGGGCAGTGGATAGGTACTCACCCTTCATGTAGAGGTAGCCATGGAAATATGGAGGCCCAGTGCCATTCAGCAAACTCACTCTCCCGTTGGAAATCTCCTCGTCTGTGTCCACGTAGCCGTCATTCTCCTCGTCACTGTCAATGAACTGAAACACAGCAGCACTGTGATGTTGCTTCACTCTGGGTGGATGTGAAATACACAGCAACGCTTTGCTCAACATGCATCAGGTAAAAAAATAAAATAAATAAAATCCTTGAGCTGCAAGTATAATTAACGACCGCTCCATTTAGATCTGCACGATTCTGTGATTTCACTTCTGACATTCTGTCTGAACTCGCTTGCAGAAATCTTTAAAAGCCGTCCCTTCACACCGACACAGATGCACGTTTCTGCACGCCAACACATACAACATTTTTCTTTTCCTCTGACATTCTGCTGATGCCACAAAGTTCAGACTGAAGGCTCTGCTAAGCCAGCGGTATCTTCCATTTAGGCTCAAATGCAGCCACATCTGCGGAGCCAAAACAAATGATTTCTAGTCAGCTTCATTGTTGTTTCCATGTGAGCTGGGCCTTGTGGTAACAGCGGCAGGCAACGCAGCAAAGGATCATGTGTGGAGAAGTCATACGTTAAAGCAAAATAATAAACACCGGACATTCTTGGTGTTTTGGTGCATGTGAGAGCAACCTCAGTGAGCTCTCGTTTAGGTTTCAACTTTAATAATGCATATTTCGAGTAGTTTATGTCTACTTGCTTCAGATGTTACTTTCAGTGACTTGGTTTATAATACAGTGACTCGCAAAAGTTTTTCAAATCTCTTGAACACATTCTGCTATGTCACACCTACACACTTTTATGTATTTTATTCTGATTTTATGTGTTAGACCAGCATAACGTAGAGTAAAACCGTTTCAAGCACTTTCTTCTCTCATGCTATCAAATAACATCCAGTGCAACCAATTAATCGTCACCTAATAAGGAAATCGAGCTCACATGTGTGCAACTTGATCTCGGTATAAATTCAGCTGTTCTGTGAAGGCCTCAGAGGTTTGTTGAACATTAGAGAACAAAACCACATGAAGACCAAAGAACACATCAGGCACATCAGAGCTAAAGCTGTAAAGAAGCTAGAAGCAGGGTTTGATTATTACCTAATATCCCAACCTTTGAACAGCTCACTGTTCAAAGCCCTGATCAAAAACACATCTCAAAATGGAGACCACATGACACATCTCCAAAAAATGTCAGGCGAAGAGAAGCATCCAATAGCCGATGGACAGTCCGGAGGAGCTTCCATGGTTGAGGTGGGAGAATCTCATGCTAGGACAACTTTTAGTTGCACACACCACAAATCTAGCCTTCAGGTGAGGGAGGAAGACAACCATAAGAAGTCCTGTTTAAAGTTTGCCACAAGTCACGAAGGAAACACAGCAAACATGAAGAACAAGGTCGCCTAGTCTGAGGAAACCAGAGCTGAAACTTTTAGACTACATGGGGGGAAAACCTACACTGCATATCGCCCTGTACACAGCATTCTCAGAAGGCCACCTGGTAGTGGCAGAATTATGAAGCTGGTGAAAGTTGATGGGAGGATGGATGGAGTGAAAGACGGAGCAAACCTATTAAGTGTCGCTGGACGATTTAGTGAAATGTATCACAATATAAGGGTTTCATATCAGTAGATATTGATAATTATTGATTTGTTTATTGCTTTAAATACCTAAAATACGGCCAAGCTAACAAAGTGACCTTTTAATCCACCATTTCCCCTCAAGCTGTTGTACTCATTTTCTTCTTCCACTCCATGCCACTGTTTTTTTTTATTTTTAAGCAGTTATGAGGCACGGTGGAAGAAACCTGAAACTGCTGCTGTACAAGTTACTCAACAACTTGTTGCTAGGTAGCCACATGCTACTCAACAGGTTGTTGCTATAGGTAACCAAAGAGTGAGCGAATTAGTTGATAAGTTTTAGCTGGCTGTTAGAGTAGCTTAAGCCTTTCCTCTGCCTACATTCACCAGAATGTTGGATCAGAGTTTAGTGAAATTATTCAGCATTATATAGAACATATCATTTATTGATACTGGTCACGTGCCTATCACCATATATATTGTTACTGATTTATTGTCCACCTCTAGCTGAGAGGCTACAGAAGACTGAGGCAGAGGTTCAACTTTCAGATGAACAACAATCCTACTCCTGGTTGTTGGTCTATCAAATAAAATTAAATGGGGTTTCAATGTGGCAAGAAAGGTTTGATAGATAAATATTCAGCAGAAGCTGAACTTACAGAGTCTGAGCTGCCTCTGAAAGAATCCAGGCTGTTTTGTGTGCAGGAGGATTCTCGTAACACCTCCTCGTCTGTGATATGGCCATCGTTGATGCTAGCACCTGAGCTCCCATGGGCCTCCTCAAACTCCTCCTGATCATAGTCTGACTCTGTGTCTGGCAGGTTTGACTGCGATGGCACATCATTCAAAGGCACAAAATCCAAAGTCCTGGTAGTTGTCTGGCATGGCTGCCTTTCTCCATTAGTCACTATAAGAGGAGAAGGAGGAGGGGGACGGGTTTGGGAGTCTGTAACAATGGGGGTATGATTAAGTCCATTAGAGGTGGCAGGGGGGAGTTTTTCTGGTGCAGATTGAGGACCTGAGGATGAGGACACCATGACTCCTTCTGCAAAGGCAGGGGGAGGAGGAGGAATACTTTGAAACACGTCCGTATCAAGAGGAACCGTAGCTGGGGGAGGAAAGTCCGGCAAAGGAACACATTCGTCCTCCGCGGGGAAACCCTCGTCCACTTCCTCCTCGGCCAAAGGAGCTGCCGATTCATTCACTTCGTGGAGATTTTCCTCGCTTGAGAGCGATGGCTCTAGCCCTCCGAAGTCCAGCAGGTCCAGGAACTCCGTTGCCACGCGAGACGCCTCCTTCTCCAGCCTGTAGATCTCAGCGTCCCTCATCTGACGCAGCTCCTCGCGGGAAACGTCCCCGAGGAGAGACACGCCGTCCTCCTGCTGCTTCTGCAGACGCTCGATCTCCCGCTCGAGACGCAGGATCTCCTCCATCTGGCGGCTCTCCTCCTCAGAGGTGTGGTTGTTGGTCGGAGTCTGGGTGAGATCCTGCTGTTGACCAGAACGGTTCAGAAAATTCTACCACATCATGTTTGAGTTATTATTTTAGAAGCGGAAGATGAAATTGAGTTACCTTAGGGCAAGCACCATTCACAAGGGAGTTCCTACAGATAGAATATTGATTTTATAAGTAGAGTATAAAGTAAAGAAAGTTACACAACAAACACAAAAACTACATTCTACCTTGTTGTATCCCCTTTAGCTGCCAATTTCTGCTGTTCTTCTTTCTCCTTCATCAGTCTCTGCTCCTCCTCCTCTTCTGCCCTCCTCTTGCTCTCCTCTTCCTCCTTAAGTCTCTCCTCTTCTTTCCGTCTCTCCTCCTCCTCCATCCTTTCCCTCTCCTCCTCTAAGCGCCTCCTCTCCTCTTCCTCTTCTCTTCTTTTCTTCTCCTCTTCCTCCCGCCTCCGCTTTTCCTCCCTAAGTTTGTGGCAGACGGACCGAGCAAATTGTCCCCTGCGGTGTTTCTGCAGGACGACGGCAGCCAAGCGCAGGCGCAGGAAGGCGCGTCTCCAAAAGTGAGCACGGTAGTTCTTCTGGATGGTAACGATGCTGTACAGGACCCTCTTGTATTGTTTCCTATAAGCAGATATTTTTTAAAAAGTCAAAAAGAATTGATGTTGGCCTTAAACGTCTTTGTTTCATATACATCAAGAAATTGGTTTTTGAACAGAATCAGTGGTCAACTTTCAGAGTCTTCAGTGTGGAAGTTGTTACTGATAAAAAAAACTCCATGTTATGTATTTTTAATGGGTCTAATAATGACATTATAGGAAATACACAAGTTCTATGGAGATATTTCATTTCAACTTCTTGAAGAACCTTGAATAATACGAGTTAAAACAACATTTGATTTAGCATTTTTGAATTGAATTAATACATTTCTGTTATTCTGTCTAGCTACAAAAGAGCAATACTTTCAGCAAACATAAAGGCTGGATGGAGTACCTGGAAGTAACTCTGTTTAAGTTTGACAAGATTTCAGTCTTTGCCTGCTTTGAAACACCCTGGACTTGAAAGCACTGGAAGCCTTTTGAAAATGTCAGAGTTAAGTTAAGTCACATCTGACATCACTGACGGACAAGTCCAAGTCAAGTTTCAAGAAGACAAGTGCTCATCAAGTCTCAAGTCTCTATCGACCTAAGCAAACACTTTCTCAACTACTCTGCTAATAATTTATGTAAGCAGAATTCAATTCTGATACCATTTGCCCTTAATTTTATGCCTAAGCATATATCTTTTTTTTTACTTTTTGAAGCATGTACATAAACTCTGCTGATTTGTATTTTTCCTGGATCATCATAAAGTGTGATATTTTTCTGATTTGAAATATAAACCTACTGAACGTGTCAAAGAAAGGCCTTTTTAGTTTGTCTTGACAATGACGTCGTTAATAACTCAATTCCCGGACCACGTGTCTAAGTCTAGTCTGAAGTCTTTGTTCCAGGAGCTCAAACCTTCAAGTAGAACTAAATGCTGTCATAACATGCTAAAGATGCCAATAACTTTGTTTCCCGTTTTTACAGCAACGGCACTCACATGTGCATGACGTCGCCTCCGCTCCCATTACAACTAATTAATGACCCCCCACAGAAGGAAGGCTAGTGTATAAATAGCTTAAAGGCTGTTTTTGAAACTTCCTGTTTTAAAAGGATCGGCTTTTAAGATAAAAAAAAAAAATCTGTTTCGGCAGGTCAAAGCTGTACAAAAACACACACAATTCTGATTGGTGCATCTTTATTTCAGCTTCTCTGTTTAAATAAACACTCTGGAAAGAAAAAGGCCTGTGTGGCTGTGCCAATCCTCTGTGGGCCGTTGTGTTTAGCATTGTGACTCAGCCCCAACACCCACACACAGCACATGCATTAGATGCATATAAACATGGACACGTCCAAACAGCACATAACTTTCTGGGGACCACACACGAAACTCTGCTCCGACTCTGTGACCCCCCAGTCTGACCTGTCGTCCACATTTATCACAGCGTGTGCTTCCTCTGGTGTCAGGATGGCCTCTGAACTGATATAATGTTACGTGTAATAACACAAAGCCTGTACTTGTGTCTTTAGGGAACTTCCCGAGGCTCTGGCTTCAGTAAGAACGAGCCAGAGGGGAAGGAAACCCATAACCTGAATGCTGTCATCAGCCCCATTATACTCTCCCAGCAGAGCTTTTCGCAGTACTGTATGTAACCTTATATATGTCTGCATGCAGGTGGAGTACAGTTAGATTAAATGCCTAAGGGGCGTCTGCATGTGCAGATGTTTAACAAGCATTGAGAATAGAAGAGAGGCGGGCTATGCAATTAGTCAAGTTTTGGTCAGATTCTTTTCAGTTTCTGCTCGAGAAACATTTCAGCTTCCCTTTGATTTTCACCATGTTGAAATCCGATATAAAATTCTAAAGACTAGAGGAATTTGTAAATACGATGATGTGAGATAAAGAAATCTGAGAGATCCTTGAAGAATTAAGAGGTTTGACAGCATTTAATAACTGTTCCTCTTTCACCATGGAGGTTAACATACTGAAAAATGAAAGTTCTCTGTGTATACAAAAAGTGTTTTATTAAACATTGAGTCTATGAAATATACATGTCACTTCTGTATAGTGCATGCATACTAGCGGGTGAATAAATTCACATTGCTGCATAGTGTTAGGTTATAGTACTTCTTTGTCCAAAGTGATCAGATAATAAATCAGAAAGTAGGTCAGGTTGTCAGTTGCACCCATTTTTACCAGTGAAAACTACATAACTTTAAAAAAAAACTCAAGCATCAGTTGAAAGCAAGCCAGTTATGTATCCATTCATAATGTCTCCCACTGCTTATGCTTGTCTTTATACTGTTTGTCTGTTAGCTAGTTGTGTGAATGTTTTCTTTTCTTGATGTATGTTATTTTATTTTTTTTAAACTTTTTTTAATATAACTATATGTATGTGAGGTATTTAGTTTTTCCCCCTTACTTGTACTGAACAGAGGATGCAATTTAGTTATTGTGCTAATTCCTGAATGGCGATTCTGCCATAAATTGAGGTGATGTTGTTTAATGTGCACCATCTTAATCAAATAAATTAAATTAAACTCCAAAACTCCAGGGCTGCACAAAATGAAGAAAACATATAATTGTGATACTATTGTTGAATATTACTAAGCTGATATTAATCATCATACTCCCACAATTTCCTGTTTGCTTCCTTCGTTAGCATTATCAGAAAGTCTCATCACTCCGGTTGAGCTTTAGCATCTCAGCCCCTGAAAAATACATCCATCGTGGTGATTACCATAAAAAGTCCATTCAACAAGCCAAATATTTCATTCACATGCAGACTTTTCATAACTGGAACTAGAAATATTATAGGGTACCAAATATTTCATCCGAACCCATATTGGATAGATGGTTACTGTGATGTGACTGTGCATTTATGCAGTAGTTTTGGGCCTTTTATCCATTCTTTGACAAATGGCTCAACAAAGTTGAATGGAGACCAAGAGTGTATTTTCATTTCTTCTCCCAGATTCTCGTTTGGAGTTGAGTCTGGACTTTGACTGGGTCACTAGCACAGCAAGAATTAAGCTGTTCCACTGTAGATTTTGCTCCTTATTTTTAATTGTTCTGCTGACTGTCCTAAGCCTTTTCCAGCCTCTATCAGGTTTACTTCAGGATTTCCATTTTCCCATCAACTCTGACCGGCCTCTGTGAACCAATGCAGCCCCACAGCATGGTGTTGCCACCACCATGCCAGGACACTATGTGTGTTGTGATCAGGATGAGTTGCAGTGTTATGAATACTTTCGCAGGTTTGTAGGCAACAACGTTTTGTTTTATTTTATTATCAACAAAACGTTTAGCTCCAGGATGCATTTTAGCAAGTATGATTATGTGATTATTCAAAATAAGAAACACGTCAAATTAATTTCTCTCTTTTTGCTCCCTGGGACAGTAAAGCTAAACATTTGGTACTCCATTATGTAAAATTAAGTGCTTTAGTTGTGGTTTATGCTAATAGAATAAAGAACACCAACAACCATGTTACGTCACCAGGCTCTTACAGCTTCATTCCCTCTAACTTTATAATTTAATTGTAACTTAAAAGATCCCAAATGAAGGCTCTTGAGAGAAAAAAACCCCCAGATGTTCTGCAACAATGACTGGCTGTCCACTAACTGGGTCATGTACTGCTCAGCAAGTCCACATAGCACGCATGTACATACAGAGACGAGATAACTCTGCCAAAGCCGTGCATGAAAGCACCTAATCCACCCTCCACCTCCCCCATGTGTGTACACACACACACTCACACACTAGCACATAAGCTGCATACCTCCACCACAAAACAAACACTGACAACTGCCGCTGCCACTCAGCAATTCAACCCCCCCCTCCATCCGTCCAATCACTCACCTTGCCACATAGCTGAGGATGTGGGCGCGGATCACCATGCCAGCCCTGCGCCGCACCTCTTCCCTCTCCTTCTCCAGCCTCTGCTCCAGCGCCTCCTTCAAGAACACCTGCAGGACGAGCAGCGCCACGGCCGACGTGGGGGTGACAGAGAGGCGGGACGGGGCAGGAGGGATGACAAAGAGGATGGGTTAGTTCCTACGCTTGGTAAGCTTGTAAATAATAAAAATTAAAAAATTTAAAAAAAAGAGAGAGAAAGGGACGGGGGCCCACAGAGATGTGAAGGGCCCCTGTTTTCAGTTGGTCACTGCAGGAGGAAGCTGTGGTGCAGCTGTAGCTACCATGCAAGCTGGTCTTCCTGACTGCAGAGCAGAACAGGCAGGAAAACTGACTGACTGACTGCAGCGTTTCTGCTGCTGCAGAGCCTCATTGTGTTCGGGGCGTCCTTCCTGAGCTTTCCTCTTCTGCTGCTACCGCTGCCTTGGAAGCTAGACTGACGTATGCAGGCAGAAAGGCACAGCAAACGGGGAGGGGAGAGGCGGGGAGAGGGAGGGATGAGGGGATGTGAGGGGGAGGGATGGTGGCTGCTGTCCAGATAGAAAGCCACACCTCTCCTTGGTCTCATGAGGGAAGGAGAAAGAGTTTGAGTTAACCCTTCCCTCACTCCTGGAAACTTTTTTTTTCTTTCCAACATTTTCACTTTTGTTGTAAGAGACTGGAAACCCTGTAACTTTGTCTGAGCTAAAACAGAGCTTATGTGGCCACTTTATTCCCCAGAAGAAGAGTTTCTGTTTGCGGGTGGAGACATTCAAGTGTTTGTGTGTTTGTTTCCCAGATGTTCCACTTATCAAAGGATCTCACAGCTGCAGCTCTGCCCAAACTCTGTGAAAGTCTGTGAGAGGAGGAAGCTTCCCCTTCGTCCACATCCTTCCCC
The DNA here is from genome assembly GCF_904066995.2 of Poecilia reticulata. NCBI lineage: Eukaryota > Metazoa > Chordata > Actinopteri > Cyprinodontiformes > Poeciliidae > Poecilia > Poecilia reticulata. Next base: position 33,156,917 of record NC_088831.1, read on the forward strand.
CGTCTGTAAAACAAACGGCTCTCAAACACATGCGCGAGCCAGCAAATATTAACCCTGGTCTCCTAATTCGGGGCACACAGCTTCCCCCTGGACACAATCAGTGCGTACATAATTACACACAGCTGGTTCCACCAGAAAGAAACGTAGACCCTGAGCCTCGTTCCCACAACCCACACAACATTACCCAGAAACCAGGAATAACACACTGCCACCAGAAACACACACTCATGAGCTGAGCAACGTTGTCTCATACAGTGACTTGCAAAAGTATTGAGCTCTCTTGAGCTCTTTCACATTTTTTACCACAAAAAACTTTAATGTATTGCAATGAGACATAAAATGTAAGGACGACATATATAGTTTTAAGTCTTTTTCTCAGAAAAAATGTCTTGTAGTTAAAATTACTAACCCTTCTGCAGTAGGTCTGACTGTACCTATCATTCCCCGACTCGAAGGTGAAACTCCGCCCCAGTTTCAAGGCTTTTGCAGCCTCTAACAGGTTTCTTCCAGGATTAACTATAATTTAGCTCAATCCGACTTATCATGTGTTTCTGTGAAGTATTAGTTGTCCAATTTACAGTTATGTACTACTTGGTGTTAGTCTATGACAAGAGTCTGCAACCTTTACAACCTGAAGACCCATTTTTTACTCTCGGGCCTGTCAAATAAAACATAATTAGAGCCAGAAATGTCACAAGACCTGTTAAAAAAAAAACCCTGAGTTTGCTATATTTAAATTTAGAAAAACCACAGCTGCCTGGTTCTTTACTACTTTTAGCCAAAGTTATTAAGAGTCATCTTGGACGGTCCAAAGAGCCATTTGCAGCTCTGGAGCCAAAGGTTGCAGACCCCTGGTTTATGACAATACATCCTAATAAAACACACTGAAGGCTGTGTTTGGAACGAGTAATACCTTAGCGAGGCAATGCTAGCTGAGGGTTCATCCACCTCCTCTGTGTGAGTGTGAGGGACATTTAATTTACACTGGCATCTGCACATTCGTGGTCATGCACCAGTTATGCATTCAAAGCGAGCCGTACATATGGCCCGCATCATTTTTCATGTCTCACCATGCGTTTTGGCCTGCCATGTGTACAGGTTGACACTGTTCACGGCGTGCTAGCCAAATGGGATATTACAAGAAAAGTGTCCAAAAGGGAAACGGCAAATCTGAAAAGTCTCAGCCACGCAGGAACCACAACTGAGGGCAGGAAGGAACCCGGGGTCAGACGCGGGTTTAGCTGATTTCAAAAGAACTCCATAAAAGCTGTTTTCTTCATAGCTTCTCTTGGCTTTGCGCAGTCTGACTGAAACGAGTTAGTTAAAGTCGATCTTTCTTTGAAATAAAGAGTCGAGTGAGCTTCAGACTGCAACGCAGAGCTATTAAAACTCCTCAAAAACAAGGGCACAAAGCATGCCGTGACTGTAAGTCTGCCTCGATGTTACTCACACGGACAGTTGTTTGTTTAATGCACAGCTCGGTGAGTGTGTTAAGGGGAAAACACCGCAGCTCCTACAGGATTGTCTCGTGATTACAGTAAGTCCTTGTCTGAGTTACAGTTACCGACTCAGGATTTTCCTTTTAGGAGGAGGAAGTTGTCAACAAGACTCAGACAAATCTTTGGGACATGAGTCAAAGAGACTGCGGTGGCCATTAACAGTTTAGGAGTGACAGAAGGCTCAGCTTGGTCTCAACGGTTTGCAAATTTTCTCAAACATTCTTCATATTTCTTTTTTTGGCAAAACGTGGCTTGTTTATGCACTCGGTGTATAAAAAAGCTCTCTAACAAGGTGTTTGTCAAGTGAGTTGCTAACCGAATAGTATTTTGTGGCCTTCTGTGGTCTTAAAGAAAAACATGAACTGGCTTTTTAACGTCTCCCTGAGCCTATCCGGTTAAACTTTCCCATCCATATTTGAGAAACCAAAAACCTAGAAAGTTGATATTTTCTTTCTTGGCGAAAGAGAAAAATAATTTGAAACATTGAATTGTGGTGTTGTTCGTGGCTACTCTAAGTACCCAGGGCATGAATCTATGACAAGTCACTCCAAACTGACAAAAAAAAAAAGAAGGAAAAAACCAACAAGTCCAGGCATGTTTTTATAAGTGTGTGTATGTGAGCTGCACCTTTGTCTTCCCCAGCTGCCACTCTTTCTTGGTGTTATCATGAAGGGTGAGTACCTCCAAACAGCAAGACTTCTCTTCCGCCGAGACGGTTTTGTTTTTGTGGATCATTTTGTACCTGCGAAAACACAAAAACACAAAGAAAATATTTTTTGACTGCCTTTGTTTTAAAATAAAATCTATCTCCTTTTTGAATGGTATGACTACAGAATAAGATGAGAGTAAGTACAAATAATGACAAAGTGACCCAGTGTAGTACACATTTAAACAAAATTTGATGGAAACCTTTCAGGGTTAAACAGAAGTCATTCTTTCTAATAAAAAAGATGCCTTGCATTTATGATCTCAATTAAATTACAGCCTTATTCCAAGCATAAAGCAAAAATAATTATTCTGAATTTGATAGCTAGATATATATTTATACTATGGTGTCTAAATTGTATTTGACAGCACAGATACCATTTAGCCTCAGTAAAAGGACTTTCTGTCAGCAACAGGCCAACATCATCACAGATTCTTCAGCTGGCATAAAGTACAAATGCTGTTTTATCTCAAGCCCACCTGGCAGGTTTTTTAACTAAAAAAAAAAGGATTACAGTTAAAGCAACAAAAGTTTTTAGCAAATCTTATACATTTACATTTGTGTTATTTGTTCCATTTCTTTAATAAAGTAAGTACAGCTGCACAGTCTGAGTGGGGCTTACTTCTGGTTTTCCTACCTGCTGAAAAAGTCTTTAAATGTTCTGCGGACGGGGAATCCAGCCTTTCGAATCTTTACAGTTTCCAGCATCCCAGAATATCGCAGCTGGTTCAACACGACATCCGGGTCGAACCGATTAGCCTTCTGCCAGAGACAAACAAGCAAGAGGAACTACTTTTTTTTTTTTATTCATGTCCAGTGATAGAAGCAGCAATAACTCTGTTTTATGATGTCATTTTAATAGAAAAGTGGTGCAGAGCAAATGCACAGCTGGTGTTTAAACATGCAGACATGTCATCTTTTAAATATAACCTTCATCTTTGAGTGCAGCTAAAGAAAGTTATGACACAGCCAAACACTGCAGGCAACACCCACTCAAACAACCTCTCTGGCGAGTCAAGCTTAACTTGAACTAGAAAGTAAATGACCACAGAGAGCTCTATCATTTAACATTAACAGTCGGGTTACTGAAAGGAAACACAAACACCGTCAGATGGGAAACCTGAGCTATGTTAGGCAAGACCTTGGCAGCCTGGGGGGCCTTTTTTTTTCTTCCTGGAATCCTCAACAGCGTTGTTACCAATAATCCTCAGGCATGCTTATCGCCGAGGATCTGCCATATCTGCCGCCTTTCTTTGGAGGCCGGCAGATCACTTGGGTCCACATGAAGGCCATTTGTCACACAGAGGGCCCACACAGGATCACAGCAATTCTTCTACATGTCAGTCTAATTACAGACTGACGCTTGTCAGCGTGGAAATTTGCATCTTTAGTTCCTCGTTGTGGCCCTTTGATTTGTTAACTTCTCTGCAGAGGATTGAGGGAGCTGAAAGAAGAACGTCACGTTGATTTGAAAGCATGAAAAACGAGCCGATGCGACGACGTTTTTGTTTTTTTTCCGGCATGTAAATCACACAAATGCACACTTTCCATTTGTGGGTCTACATAAATTTGCATGCTTGTCATTCTGTCACAGGGTAGGATTAACAAATTAACTGCCTGCTTCATCTTGACCACCCAGAGCAAGATAAGGCAATACAAGGCAAGGACAATGAGACGGGAGGTGTTTGTCAGAGAGCAGAGAGGTGGACACTGAAAAAAAAAGGACGAGACGAAACAGGAAGAGAAGAAAGATATGCAGGCCAATCAGCAGAACATCAACTACAGATGTCACCTCTGGCTTCTGGATAAAAAGATACAGTGGGAGAAGTGTGTATTTGCACCAAAGAAGAAGTCGTATGTTAGTAGCGAATATCTACAGCTAAACAGTAACTTTTGAGTGAGAAAATCTTATTTGTGGTTGGAGCTGTCAGAGCACAGAGGCTGAAGCACAAATATGAGCTCTGGGTGCAGGGGGAGCTATGAATAGCACCAAGGAGGTTTAACTTCACATGCGACCTTGACAAGACCTGGCAGAGATTCAAACTTTTTTTTTATTCTTGTCCAATGAAATTTGCATGACTTACCTTGTCCATGTTTGGTTTGATGCAGCGTACAAAAAAAGGATTAGAGGCACTCAGTGTGGCCATCAGGGAATGGAGAGAGTCCTGAAAGACATCAGCGCAAAGACAGTAAAGAACAAAACATTTTTTCTAATATAACTTGTACTTTGAGGTAAAAAAAACAACAAAAAAACAAACTCAGGGTAAAGTTTCAATTTTTCTTCTTTTTCTACATTCTACACACAATTTTAGTTACAAATCACTCTGGAATTATTAAACTGTTTTACCAATTAATTTAAATTAAAAGTACAGTAAAACCTTAACTATACTGCCTTCACGTGAGTCAGTTTTAAAAGAAGCACTGACAGCTTCTCAAAAAACAGTAAATATGTATCCCTCGAAGTCTCAGTCTTTTGCATCTCTGTGTCCTCCAACCTGTTTCCTTGTTCCTGCTATTTTAATGCGAAGGACATCGAAATCTAAGTATATGCAACAAATAAAAAATATAAAAGCATTTTTATTTCACTTATCCATATCTAAAATTACTTTTTTATGAGAGACACATGGACAAATACACACTCCGAGGAGCCTTGAACCACCCAGACTTTTCTCAGTACGGCAGACACTGGGTCTCCAGCAGCTGAGTGTGACTGGCCCCTGGTTGGCCCCTCTCTGCCCAGCCGTCAACCTTAATCCATTGGATTTTTGGACCTGTTTGCCAGGGCGACCTGCCAAATCCTCGCTTGCTCGCTGTAGTTAGGACGTGTTCAAACGGAGTCCTCTGCAGCATCCCCTCCTCCACACATCAACAGCTCGCAGCTCCAGTTTTCCCTCCAATTCATCATCCATCATCCTCGGTTGATACTAAACAGATATCCTTCTCCTCCCCCTCTGTGTGTTTCACTTCTCCTTATTGTACAATAATAAAGAAGAGATGTGACCCTCAGAGATTTCTGGCCCATTTCATGTCTTGACATGCCAGTAAAAATTTTAACTGAGTTAAACGTTTTTCTGTAAAAGCCCTAAATTACAGGATTAAAAACATGTTTTCTAGCCTATATTGTGAAACAGCATTTGCCTCCTTTTTCATATCCATCAACTAAGTTCTACAAAAAGATTTTTTTGAAAGGATAATTTTCTCCTTTTGCCGAATAAACTATACACGGCAACATCTGAAAAAGTAATTTCAAAGAAAGATTGCCAAAATGAGTACATATTTTTGAAAAATGAATCATCCAAAAATAAAAAACAAAACAAAACAAAAAAAAAACTACAGAAGTATGGAATGGTTGTTGAGTGAAATGTAGCAGCCAGAATAAACTGAAATGCTCACATAGTATTTACAACTTTGTTTTTAATTTCTTATTTGGGCATGCTATGACTTTGTGTTTAAACACCCCAGTGGAAGTAACTTTGAGTCTTTTTAACTCAGCAACAACTTCCACAACAAAGATTGTTGTGGTTAGGGCGTTCTGGTCAAGTCGAGTTTATTTGTATAGCATATTTCAGCGACAAGGCAGTTCAAAGTGCTTTACCTCATAAAAACATCATGCAGTCATCAGTGATGAAACAAGCAATAAACATTGCATTTAGTCATTTTTGATGATGGCATTTCGTCAAATGCCATCATCAAAATAATCAAGCAAATACACATCAAATATATGTTGATCAGTTTTCCAGTGACTGCAAACCAAAGGCTACTCTAAACATGTGGATTTTAAGCCTTGAATTCGGCTGTTTTGCAGTTTTCTGGAAGTTTGTTTCAGATTTGTGGTGCATAGAAGCTGAATGCAGTTTTTCCATTTTTGCTTCTGGTTCTTGAGATGCAGACCAGACCAGAACAGAACCAGAAAAAAATAGAGGTTTGGAAGGTTGATTCGACAACAACAGTTCTCTAGATCTTGCTGCGACAATTGTCCTTTAATACCAAAAATGTTCTTCCAGTAGGATATAGAAGACTGACTCTGTTAACTGTCTTTGTGTGATTCTGAAGCTTCAGGTCTGAGTCAATCATTGCATTTGGATTTCGGACCTGGTCGCTAGTTTCTAGCTGTAATTACCGAAGCTGCGTGCTGATTCTGGATCCTTCCTCTCTGGGTCCAAAATGATAATTTAAGTTTTGTTTCTGTTCCGCGGATCTCTGACTAGATCCAGTCAAAAATGAACATGAATTAGTCCCAGTCACCACCCAAATCCTCTGTGCGTCATTACAACATGTTTCTTGTCAATGTGCTGAGATAATACCACAGATGTGAAAAAAGGAAAACAAATGTTATCCAGTGCCTTGTCCAGGCGTCTCACCCTGAACTGGGAGCTGACGGTGGGTTTCCGACGGGCTGTCCCCATCTTCAGAGTCTCGTCTCCACTTCTGCTGCCGACGCGTTCAAAGAGGTCGTAGATGAAGTCGAGCCTGGAGACGCAGCAGAAGAAGACAGGCGGTCAAAGAAACTCGTTCATGCCAAGGAGAGAGCATCCCTGTATTGGTGTGCCAGTGTACAGGATACAAAAGAGGACATGTGCTCACCGGCTGTCTTTGAGGATGAACAAAATGTCATCTCTGAAGGTGTCTCTATTCTTCTCCAAGATTCCCCGCACATCATACAGCACCTACAAAACAAAACAACAAAAAAAAGATGGTAGGAATAGTGACAGAAGCAGCTTAAAAATATAATAATGATAATAAATTTGCAATTGAGAAACACCAGATTTGTCTGGGACAAATTTTTCAGACAAATTTTTCAACAGAAAATTATAAAGTCAGTAATATACAAAAAAAACCATAAAGCTTTTAAACTTATAATAATAAAACTACTTGGCATCACAATGTGGAGGGGAGCTTGCGTAGAGTTTGCATAATGTTCGGGGCAACTCTCACACAGCTTGTGAAGATAACTGCTTTCATGCAGAATCACCTTTTCTGACCAATAACTAAAAACACAGAAGTTAGAGTTTTTCTACTGTCGTCATAAACATGCATAAAATACATGTTTTTAGAAGAGGATTCACATGTAACCTCAGTTTAGCATGCAAACACAAATGGTTTGAGTATTTTACAGTGAATCACCTCAAGGCCTAATGGAGTGCTGTGCAACTCGTTGGGGTTTGAGTCATTTTAGCTTTCATCAAGACGTTCCTACACTCGCCTTTCTCCACACCAACACACTTGGTACAAGCTCTCTAGATACTCTGTTTGTTTGCTAAAAATAAAGGTGCAAGTTTCATATTATATGCAAAAAATGTGGGTTATTTGCATATAATACATGCCTCATTTTATGTTAGTTTTCTTTGGGGTGGGGGGAGGGCAGCGGATTTGCAAGCCTGGAGGGCCTAGCAGAGCCAAACATGATGAAACGTGTACACATAAATCACAGAAGCACTAATTTATTTCATATACACTGCTGTTTAAAAGGAAAACACTAATAGATTTATGTTTTGTGTCAGTTCCAATATGTTCCTTGGCACGACGTCAGAATTTTACTATAAAACCAGTACACTGAAAGTAAAGCACAATTTAGTGAAACAACCATGGCTGCAGTAACTACCAGATTCTTTACAAAAATACATCTAAATGCTTATTTGCAGAAATGTATTTTCAAAGACGCAGTTTTGGTGTTTTACTAAAGCATTAACATGGCTTGTACTTTTTCAAATCCTGCCACCATTGCAACCACAAATTTTAATATATTTTATGGGATTTTATTTTTTTGTTACTTGCTCAACAAGAATGATAAAAATTATACTTGAGTGTCAACTGGTGTATGTCTCCACCAGTTTTGCATATAGAGAAGCTGCAACTTTTACTCATTCTGCAAAAAGATCAGTGGAATTGCAAGGAGAGAGCATCCCTTAAAAGAAGTTCATGGTTGGACTTTGACTGCACCATCTTGCCACATTTAATGTTTTCATCTAACCATCCTACTGTGTTGCTTTGGCTGCATGTTTAAAGCATTGCTGTCCTGGTGAAAGCTCAACCTAAATATGTTTCTTTCCAGGTTTGCCTATTTGCCTTTTTCAATGAATCTCTGCATCAGTTCTAATCATCTGACGCTGCTGAGCAAAAGCAAACTTACAGTTTCGTGTTGTGGATGATCTGTTCTGGGTGATGTGCAGGGCAGGTGTTAGTGATCTGGCAAACAAAACGTTTTGCATGTTGGCCATTGAAGGTGCTCTGATCTTATCTGACCAGAGCACCTTCATACATATGTTTGTTGAGCCGCTGCAGTAGAGGTCCACCGAAAACAAGACATCTTATTGTTTTCTTTTAATGCTTTTCTTCTTTATTTTTTGCCATAAAAGTCAGATATGTGGAGTTATAGTTAATAGTCATCATTTGATACATTTGGTGCATAAAATGTGGATCTTCTAAGCTCCTCCATTGACTTGACTTTTTAGAAATATGTTCATTTTTACAGCTAATTGGTTTATATGGATGGTATTTAAGGCCATCAGAATTAAGTTGCTTGAATTCAGATGTACACCAAATGCTCCATGTGTAATTGTTCTTACAATGATCCAAATAAATGGTGGGGGCTATCATATAACATCCCAATAAAATATGTTTACATTTATGCCTGTGTCTTGATAAAAAAAAAAAAAACACTGGAAACAACAGCCTGGTCTGGCCTTTTGTATCTGAACCGGGTCACAGCCTATCCCATGCCTGGCTTCTGATCGTTTTGCGCTGAAGAGATGCTGTCTGAGGCAGGAATCATAAAACCAGTCTTTAAAAAGCACAATCCTATCTAATCTCTGCATTTGCTCCCTTTTGTTCCTGATCATTCCCCTCTTACTCCTCCTTTCTTCACTTTCACCAGGCGCATTGCCTGTTTTAATGCCAGCCGAGGAAGAAGATGATGACGGTGAAAGTTTTTATCCTGAATCAGGGAAAAAAGAAGAAGAAAAAAAAAAAGACAGCGGAGGAGGAGTGAGACACCGACATCCTGGAGAAGATTTTGGCAAAGAAACCCGCTCTGTTCATCCAGCAATTACCTCACTTCCACTAAACGTTGAGTCCACAAAGAAAAAGACAGTGACGTGCGTCTTTGTGTGTTGGTGCAAGAGTCGTTAATCACCTCTCCTGCATAGTGCTTGATGCCAAACTGGTGGTCAGTCACTCTGGGCTTCACATAGTACGGGTTTGCCTGGGAAGAAAAGACAGGAAGACCTCAGATTTCTTTTAGGCATTAAGTCCGTGTCTGTCTAACGAGATGATTAGGAGAGACAGAACTCTGGGTTCTCTAAGAGTTCAGCAGACATTTTTAATGACCCAGAGGTAAGCAGCCAACACAACTGTGTCACTGTGTTTTCTATTAATTATTTTTTTTATAACGTTTTACAGTGAAATCTTTCCCATCATAGCTTGATTTCTCAAATGTCAGTTTTGTTGTCTTATACAAAGTTTGTTCATATTTTTAGGTTTTGAATTTCTTTAAGTGTGCAGTGGTTAAATATGGGCTGATTTAAAGTGCTGGTCATATGAACATATAATAAATTCAAAGTTGTTCACAAAATTCTTGATTTAAAAAAATGGTTGAAGCTGTATGTTGTGTAATTACCCCACCCTGAAAAAGACATTTTAAAATTAATCATTAAAGCCTCTGAATAAATTAAGTTAACCCCTGTTATGTGTGTGTGTGCTTACACCTCTGACCAGGATTATATTATACAATAGTACAAAAGTTTTTCTCCTTGAATGAGAGGAAATTAAAAAAAAAAAATCTAACAAAATTAAAACACAACACAGGGCCGAGACCTCAGGGAGAGCTCAGCTGGTCCTCAGGGTTCTTTCCATTTAGTCACAAAAATGTTCTGAGAAAGGCCTTTTCTCTCCCTGCACACAAAGCTCATCAGAGCTGGAGAATGGCTGATCAGATTTCAGCATTGTTGTGTGTAAAAGCGTGCAGGGAGGGGTCTGCACAAGGTGCAACAAAGACTTTTCAGCTCAGCAGGCGAATCACCGGCCAGGACGGAGGTTTAACCCCTTCAGGACGCCAAATGGACTCCCATTCAGCTTCCGTGGACAGAACCAGGCGGTAATCGTTTTGCTCTTCAGCTGTTTGAGTACAGAGATAAACTCTGATCTCTTAGCTGTGTGGACTTACCGCATGTCGGCTGTGCAGTTTCTCCAGAAGGGTGTAGTCCGTGCCTTTGGGGAAGCGGCTCTCCTCGTTGATAAGAGCCAACATGCCCAGTTTCTAAAGCAGACACAGACATAAGAAAGACAGTCATGATCAAACTAGTTGTAATCCTAGCATCTGGCAACTTACGTTATAGCAATACCAGAAGGAAACTGTTCTTTTCTTTCTTTTTCAGTGGTTTGATTTATATTTTTATATGCACAAAATGGCACTAATGCCACAGGAATAATGAAGCAACACGAATCTGAGGAATGCGCAGAAATAAAATGGCTACATTGTTCCCAGCCTTTGCAAACACTCAGTTTCAGCATAATTTCTATCTCTGGTGGTAAAATAACAATTGTTGTCATGTTTTACATCAACCCTACCTCCAACCACCGACTGGTGTGCATTACTGTAAAAACAACATGCAAACTGAGACTCCGTAATGATAGAGTGAGAGAAGGGAGTCAGTGTATGTAAGCACAGAGTGGCGTCTGGGTCGGCCCGCACTGCCATGGCGGGCGGTTAGCGGTCGGTCCCCACGGTGACTGTGCTCTCTCACGTTCCCTTTGCTTTACCTTCTCTATGAGATCCAGACACTCGGCGTTATCCATCCAGTCTATGGCTTCCCACTGGATCCCCTCCCTGTCAGAGAACACACACACACCATGTATATATACACAAAAACAAAAGGACATAAAGGCTGTGTTATCCAGTATCTCATGTGGTGAAATGAGCCATGTCCAGGCTGCTGGTCCTTTATACTAGAAAACAACTGGCTGAGGAAGAAACTGAGTCTGTTCCAAAAGCCTGGTCGTTCACCCTGACGACACCCACCTTCGGTTTAGCTAACGGCTCTGTCTCGCTCTTGTTTTATGTTCAAATGATGTGTATCTGCGCGCTATGTTTTGACCTGTTGTACTCCAGCTGCTCCAGCGAGAAGATGTGCTTGTTGAAATACTCCTGGAGTTTCTCGTTGGCGTAGTTGATGTTAAACTGCTCGAATCGGTTCACCTGCCGGTCAGAAGAATCTCATTTACAGCAAATCAGTTCAGACTCAAATTAAACCTAAACATTACGACGAAAAGACCTTTATGTATTTTATTGTGATTTTATGTTGGCAGACCAAATGCAGGTATGAAAGGGAGAAGAAGTATTACATTTCTTTCTTTTTTTTAACAACAAAAATGTTCAAAGGCGTATTTGTATCCAATCCTTTGATGTTAAAAGATTAAAATCTGTGTCCATTGTTATCTACAAAAGCACTTCAGTGTTTCTTGACGTTACTTTTCAAGTCTTGCCACAAATACACTCTGGTCAAACATCTGATAGTTCGCCCTAAAGTGGACTTTGACTGGGCCAAATATTGATTTCTGAAGTCTTCCTGAGTTAAAACATTAGTATTGTTGTTTATAAATGAATATGAACTTGTTTGAGGTCTGAAAGCACTGCATCTTTTTTGTTATTTTCACCATTTGTCATTTTCTGCAAAATACTAAATTTTTGCTTGGAATTTCTGAGAAATGTCAGTAGTTCATAGAATGAAAAAAAAAAAACAATGTTAATTTTTACTGGCAATTTTACAGACATCTGACCTCTTTCACATGTTTGACTTCTTGGAAATTGGAAGCAGAATTTCTTGTGATGTTCTTTCAAAGATGGCTTTCCTAATGTTACTCTTCCATTAAGGTCAGATTTCAGGAGTTCGGGGCTAATAGTTATCTTGTTATTGAATTTAACCCTGCATCAGACCTTCTTCCTGACTTGTCTGGTCTTAGTTCAGCTGTTTGTTCATCAGTGTTTTCTCTAACAAACCTCTGGGGTACTTCACAATTCACCTCACCTCAAAGTTCTCAAAGCCAAAGATGTCTAGGATGCCGATGGATTTGAAGTTGTCTTTCCCTTTGATCTTCTGGTTGATCCTCATTATGATCCAGGAGAAACACTGGGAATAAAGAGCCATGGCGACAGAGTCCCGCGAGTCCACCGCCTGTAGATGATAACACAAAGCGATAACGGATACAATGAACGCCACACAATGCATTTTTCACAGGAAAAGAGAAGACTTTGTAGACAGCGTCGCAAAACAAGATGAGAATCGGCACGGAGAAGACGTTTAATTAGTTCTGTCAGATGGTGGTGGAGTAGATTAAAACAGTGATTTGTGAAACTGATGATGTGTGAGGCCTCTGTGCTGTGGCCGTAGAGCAAACAGAGGTTTGGAGACAAAGGAGCGTTGTGGCGGCGATCGTCTGATGTCTGTTGTCACAACAGAAACTGTTTATTGCCTACATATCTAAGAAGTGACACACAGCAGGTATGTTCTACTATTCAAAAAACGGCTAAGACATTCAGAGAAATTCATTAGTGAGCTTTCATGATTTCCTTCCGTTCTTCTTAACAGCTTCGCTAACAAAAGTTAAACTCCTTCACAACTTTAACCCTTTAACTTTAACACTGAACTTTGTAGCTGGCTTTGAACTGAGATTAAATTACACAAAGCAGGCCTTTCCTAATCATGAATCATCCGGAGATAAATGGCTTAGGTGAGTTTTATCTAGGAGAAGCAGATTAATGAGGGTTGAATACAAAATGCAAGCAACATTTTTTAGGTTTGTTGTTGTAGCGGAATGTGAAAGCCACATATAGTTTTCCTTCCATATCACATTCATACACTACTTCACATTAAACTTTCCCCCAGTTCCCAAATAAAATACATTATAGTCGTGATGTTGCAAAATATGAAAAGACAATAGAGGTAGAAAAGCTCTTTGCACTCTAAAGCAACACAGGAACTTAGTAGCGCACTTCCAAGCAATTCTCCCAAAAAGTTTTCATATTTTCCATACCAGGCCTCTACCATTCCTGTTTTCTTTTTCCCAACCACAATATGAGCTGTATGAGAACATTGTCAAATGAGAGAAACACAAGAAAAGCAGACGAAAACAAAACAACCCCCAAATTAGATTAAACCCAACAGTTCAAAATCGGATTATCCTCCAGGTTCATTGAACCTCTCAGCCAAACTTCATCTATGTACAAACAAAAAGCTTGACCTTCCCGCTTACACTTCCTGCACAGGTATTGTGCTGGAACTGAAAATAAAAACAAAACAGTGGTGGTGTGTACTGTACATGAAACGACAATGCCCCAGTACTTCTGAGTAATCCATCAAGCTTCTTGTTGCTTATGGGAATAAAGAGGGCCCTGGTGGCTCCAGGATCTCCGTCACAGGGGTGAGAAGAATGGCTGTTTGTGCATGATGGTGGGGACTGAAGACGAGGGGGGAGAGATGACCTCTGGCCGTTGTGAGAAGAAGTCCTTCTTGTAAGACTCCAGGGCTAGAATAATGAGGTCTTTTAGGAGACAAGTAGCTTCAAAGGCCAGGCACAACGAGCACAACGGCCAGCGGCAGGGCGACACTACCAGCTCTTTGTCTGCTCATGAAAAGCTGTTTTGTGGCTTCCGTGTCCCTGTGATAATAGCAAAGGTCTATGCTGCATATTTACTGACAGTTATGAGCGTTGAGTAGGCCGAGGACGCTCGGCTCTGGCCAAAATATAAAAAAAAAAAACGTGGGCAGTGTCATGGGCCAAAATGTTCTTTTGGCATATGGTGAAAGGGATATCACTCGCAGTTGATGACTCGAAATACGTTTGCATTAATTACAGGCGACAGCGTGGAAAATTCAAAGCGTCAGAAAGACGTGGGTGAATTACGGTGCCAGCTTTTTGGTGCCTGGTTGCACTGCCTCCAGAGGAGAGGGCTCTCACTTCACCCCTCCTCAGCTTTTGGGTCTATTGTGCTTTTGACTGAGATCGCTATCATGATGGCTTTATTGTGCCGGGAATCTGGCAGAGACAAAAAGCAGGAAATGGCTGAGAGTCACGCAAGGGATCTGGAGAGGCATGTGGTGCAGAGGGCAGCAGACTAAGACTCGGCGTGCTACTGTTTGAGTGTCGGGAGTGAGCGGAGGGACCACAAATACGCAGATTAACTATCATCCCATCCTTCATGAAAGCAGACGCCCAACAGGACGATGATGAAGTCAACCTTAAAAGGACGTTTAACGGATGGCGGGTTAGCCGTGTCGTTACCTGCTCCACGGTCAGGGGGGAGCAGATCTCCTCTCCTCTCAGGATCATGGAGCGCTGGGTCAACACCTCTGACAGCTGGAAGGAGTCCAGACCGAGCAGCTCGCTGACATTACTGACCACTGAAACACACGCAGATGTACAGTGCGTTGAATGTATAAGTGATGCAGAACACAGGCGGTTCACGCACATTGATGTTAAACAACAGATATGCACCACGATCCCACACAGTTCAGGGGGAAACTCTACTCTTCATCCGGGGAACCGCTGCAGTTTACAGGTTCCTCGGAAAAGAGGTCAGACGCAGTGAACAAAGCAGCCCTGAGATCATGTTGCAGCCTGTTCAGGGCTTTGTCTGCCTGTGCAAAGTCAATCAAACTCAGGGGAAGACTGGTTCAGCGGTTCAACATTACTATAGGTTTCCTAAACACACTCCTGTATTTAGGAAAAGTATGAAATTTCTTGCAGTTTACGTAACCTCCATTATCAGCGCTAGTTCCAGATATATGATCTTTTTAGTCACAGCACATG
Source organism: Poecilia reticulata (assembly GCF_904066995.2). Lineage (NCBI taxonomy): Eukaryota > Metazoa > Chordata > Actinopteri > Cyprinodontiformes > Poeciliidae > Poecilia > Poecilia reticulata. The sequence continues at coordinate 33,171,926 of NC_088831.1, forward strand.
TTTTTTGTGTACAGCTTGCAAAACTTGACACTCAGCTTATGAGACAAGACAGTTCACTGTACTGGGTTCAGTTCAACTAAATAAGATGAGATTTTTGCAATATTTGCGGTATAACCAAGAATCGTAGCTTTTTAAAAAATAATCTAGAAAGTGTGCAAGACAGTGTTTTTCTAGCCAATATGCTGAAGTTCCTACGCTTGTCTGATTATGAGGCAGCTCTGTAATGCCCAGAAAGTATCTTAACAGTTTTCACATATTGAAATGAAATAATATAATGTGTTGAGTCAGACACATGTTTAGAAATAAAGTTATGCACATTTTGAGTGATTTATAATCAAAATATTAGCCTTTAGTAGCATGCTTGGGCAGAATCATGAGGCTATCCTGAACTTTCTAATATGACAAAATATCTGCCATTGTCAAAACAAACATGTAGTGAATTAAAGCTACTGAGTTTTCAAACGCAGACATACCAAAGTCTATATTAAATTTACTGCAAATAATTTCAAATTAGTCATTTGTATCAACAAACTCCTATCTTAAATGACTCTGATCAGTATCAGACAAAAAGAATGATCAGCATTTTATCTATCAGTATTGTGGTTTGGAGTAGCTATCAGAACATAACAGTTTCACAGAAGTGCTGTCAAAGGGCTAGATGCTTAACTTTTATAACAAAGCCTATTATTTCTTTTTTTTATAATAAAAGAAAATCACCTAAAAATAAGCTAGTGATCAAAATAAGATTATTTTCAACCTGATCTGGACCAGTAACCAGATCTGGAGTCTCGCCATGTCTAATAGATATTAAGTCATTCTGACCACAACACCTTTCAGTGAGGATGTTGTTACTGCAGGAAGAAGGTTCAAAGTTAGTTGTAATGTCTGTGAAATGCTTAAAAATAAGTCAAAAGAGGATACACAGAGATGTAAGAAGCTATTTAAAAGGAAACTCAGTTATATTTCTGTAGGTTCAATATATGACACCTTTTAATTTTGTATAATGATATATAAATACTATAATGCCTGTAACAGTGTAGTAAATGTGTTTATATATTGCTGCCGCTGTGGTGTTCTCCACCTCCGTTTGAAGTGATCTGAGCTCCGCCGGCAGTCATGAATTCAATGTTTCCCATCTGGAGGACAGCAGACAGCAACTTGAACACGTCTCTGATCTCCTCCTCACTGAATTCCATCACCTTAAGAGCCTCCTGTAAAATAATACATCATGTTACAGTTCAGATTCTTCCGGCGCAGTCAAAACATCTGCTAAACTTGTCATTTCCTCAGAAGAATTGTAGCTCTTAATTTTGGCTGTATTTTGAAATACTGGTGAATAATTACCCGTACGCTCTGGAAGTACTGGCAGGTTTTCTCGCATGTTAGCGTTTCAAATTTAACAGCAAGGTATATGGCGTCCCCTGGGGGTGGAATAAAGAACTGCAGTGGACAACTCACCATCACACTGTTAAAGAGCTGCTTGTCATCCAGACTGCTGTCTTGAACGCAGCCTGCTTGGCTCAAGTAGTGATACGACTCTGGACCTTCAGACAAAAGATACATGTCTGCAACACAAGTGTGCAAACACAACATGTATATAAAAGAAAACATTAGCTCTAAAACCTTTCCAAGACTTTAAAAAAAAAAGTAAAATACAAATAGAGTTGCTCAGATGTTGTTGTGTAGATGTGACTTAAATTCAGGAGGGACCTACCTCTGTGGTCTCTGTCTGCTCCTGCCAGCAGGGCATAGAAGATGTGGTAATTTCTCTCGCCTGGATTTTGCCGGACCACGCGGTTCTAATATAGAAAACATGACAAGAATGCAGGTTCATTTGTTTCAGTTAATCTAATTAATGCTTGTGATAATACAGGAGTAAAAAAAATGGTGTGTGCCTTAATACTTTTACCCCCTGAAACCTCACCTTTTCAAGTAAATCTGGTGATTGGAAGTCAAGGGGAATAAAATCAAATGAATCTATCAAGATTTGCATGAATAGAGAAAACTTTCCAGAATGTATAGTCGTGTTTTCAAGGATACAATCAATGATGCAGCCTCCCTGAATGTTCCCGTTCTGTGAAAAGTGGAGCTGTATGAACTTCCCGAAGCGACTGGAGTTGTTGTTGTAAACGGTCTTTGCGTTCCCAAAGGCTTCCATGATGGGGCTGTGGACAGAAAAACACAAAATAATGCAGATCAAACATTGCTGTGCATTTTCACTAACAGGACAGACTCCTCAGGAACGAAGACTTTGACTAGACGTATTTGCCGATATGCATCTGAATCTAGTTTCGACGAAGCTTTATGATGAAGTCATTCAACCTGTTTATCCGTGATGTCAAGAACTTGTATTTTATCTAAGTATGACCTGTCAATGTGAACCTGGGCAAAACATTTAAACCCAAGGTTGCCTCCTAATCTGTGTGTAAAGGTTTGAGTTTGTAAATACGGATAGGTGAATGTGGAACTAGTGTAAAGATCTTTTACTAAAAAACTGTCATTTTCTTATTCAAAGGGGTTCTTAAAGGTTTTGTCTTGACTCATGTTTAGTATTTAAAGATTAAAATTGGAGTCAAGATTCTAACATTATAAAGAACTGGACTGAGCCACAGTATTTTAAAATCCATCAATCATCTAATTTAGGAGTAATTGCTTAATAACTGTGATGAGATCCATTTGCAAGGATGAAGTGTGTTGTAGTGGCATCATATATACAAACTTGTTAAGGCTGAATAAAATTTTTTTTTAAATAGGGTTACAAAAATAACTATTTGTAACTTTTTGCTATAAAGTTAGTCATAAAAATGCGAGCAACATGAAATGCATTGCTACAAGGTTCATTCTAATCACTGATTGCTTTGAAGACTCTTGTGTTCTGGTTTAAAGGATGAATCTGTGCATATCAGTTCAAAGATTTCGGGTTGGGCGGAGTGAGGGGGGGGTTTGTTTCTTCAGTACCTGCTCTGGACGAGTGCCTGCTCCACCCGGGTGGTCCGCTCCGACAGAGGAGTACCAGACGAGTTCTGACTCATCACTGAGAGGAACTTCAGCAGCAGCTTGGTGCTCTCTGTTTTCCCAGCACCGCTCTCTCCGCTGAAGATAAGCAGACAGAACGTGTTTTTGACTCATAATCTTTCTCATCACGCACATAGCCTTGATGGAAAGCCCTCCAGATGAGCTGCTTATTTCACAGGGTAGCCCTCACTGACCTGATGAGAACACACTGACTGTCGTGTCTCTTCCACAGGCAGCGGTAGCACTCGTTGGCCACAGCAAAGATGTGAGGAGGCAGCTCCCCCATCTGGTGCTTGCTGTACAAGTCGACCGCAGTGGAGTCGTACAAACCTGCTATCTGTTGGTAAGGATTTACTGCTGCCAAAATCGAACCTATGTTGGTCTACAGGAAGGTGAAAGGAGAAAGCAGAAAGAAATTAATTACTGAAACACAACAGAATACTTATAGTGCAAGAGAAAATGCTCGGCATTTGGAAATTTTGCAGCTGCTAATACTTGGTCAATGCTTGTGCTTTAGTACCATTAACTTGCTCCATTAGCTCTGCAGATAACACTTCCTCTCATACGACTTCCAAAGTCGGTGAGACTTTTCAGCTACCCATTGTGGCCTAGTTTGTTAGGCTGCTAATATTTTAGGATCCACTGGTCCTGCTCTTCTAATGCGCTTTGGGGAAAGTGCTTCTTCAAAGTGTGTTTCTGGGTCATCATGCCACAATGCTGACATTCTGCAGGACATACTGGGTAGACGCTCTGAGATGAGATTACAAGATAGGATTTCCAAACAACAAAAAAATGAAAACGGACCATGTGATTATTTTTTTTATAAACTCTGCAGGGTTTCTGCAGAACCTCAGAGTTTGGCTGTAAAATCAGTCCTGGCATTTAGAGCAGATAAGACAAACAAACTAGGAATTCAGTTATAAATACCCCAATGACATATGAGCTACAAGCCTGAAGAGTAAAGATCTGAAAAAATGGGATTTATGCCCTTTAAGCGAGTTTGTGCAGTAACTTTCCATCGGTACAATTCAGTTTTTCATGTTGAATCGATTTGCAGAGTTAGATGGCCTCCTTCTTCCACCAGTGCATTTTATCCCAACTCAAATCCACATATATGCCTTCCCTCCTGATGTTAAAACACAAATGGGCTCACTGGTTGAAACTCACATAGATGTTGTCTTTCTGGTAGCGCAGAAAGAGGTTGTGCATGATGGCAGCTTCATGCAGCTCTGCCAGTGTGGACATGTCCTCGACTCCATTGATGCTGCTGGGATGCATCGGGTACACCGTGTCTCTGTTCAGCTCCTCTCTCGGTAGACAGATCACCTGCGTCGGCACATGAGCAAAAATGCATTTAGCATTAGAGAAAACAAGAAACTACTGCATATTGACAATGTTTACTGTTCAAACCATTGCAGCTACAAAAGCTGGCATTTCATGTTTGTTACCTCGGGTGTTAATCTATATTTTTCTTAATTTTAGACCTAAGAAGACACAGCACTGTGTGATCCAAATTCTTTTTACATTAACCTCAATTATTAACATATTTTGCCCAAAAATACAGAGAAATATAATTAAATACATATTGGAAAAAAAAAGTCCTTACTATTTCTGACAAAAAACAACAACAACAACAAAAACAACACACTGCTATGCTCAGTAGTCTGAAAAAGTGACCATAAATTACATCTAAAATGTAGCAAACTGTACAGTAAAATCCCATTAAGAACATGTTACACACAGGCATTTTATCTAGTTTCAATTCTACAAAACAAATTCAAACAAATGTAAACATAGACAACATATAATATAAACCAAAGTAAACGCTAGGACATTTTTATGCATCCATCTCTTTCAAACTACTATGCAAGTTTACCCATGTGTATTCAGAAAAAAAGAGAAAACAAAAAACTAATCCCCATCTCTGGATTTGTTGTTTTCCTCGGTTGACCTCTGAGTTGATGATTTCAGCGCCCCCGTGTGGTTGAATTCAGACCTCTCTGGTACATTAATCATATAAACCAGAAGCAGCTGATTGAAAAGACAGAGCTACTGAAAGATACATAACGTCTGCTCATCACTGACAGGTTTTATGCATAAATAATATGCTGCATAGTAGAACATGAACGTCTGCTGTGGAAGAGTCTCCAACACAGATTCAAAAACCATGCACCCTGATATTTAAGGTCTTCAACAGAATGGAGGGTTTTTGATTGCAAAATGGAAAATCCAACAAAACAGACCCAGGCAAGAACATGCAGGCTCCACACAGAAAAGGGTTGAACTGAGATTCAACCTTTTTGCTATTGTTCGGCTACAAACTAATATGAAATTGCACACCCTGTTAAGCAATGGATATCTTTGAGAAATTATGTCAGAGTTGAAGAAATACACCATCAGTGAGATTGATGCTGGTAGAAAAGTTGCAACGGTTAATCATTTTTCTGCTGTCACCTCCACATTCTTCCGCCCGTATCGATGACACGCCAATACACAAGCTCAAACAGGAATGACCGAAGTGAAATAAAGACAATGCATGTATAGCTTGTCTGTACCTGCTGACACAATTCACCTTTTATTCACCTTTTAGATTCCCCATTGAGTCTCTGTTAAGCAAATCTTATGTCATGTGACTGATGTAACATATCAACGTAGGTGGAGCAGTTAAATGAACTTTTTAAAGTGCGACGGATGAAGAACTGTGGGATTTCTTAGTGTCGCCACTGAATTCTCCACAAATTCAAAGAAACATCCACATCAACCAACAGCCATCCACAAAGAGTCTTGTGGACTTAGTGGCTAATGGCACTAATGTCCCAGAGATAAGATAAAAGGACAGACAGACCACGGCTGTGTTGGCCACTTGATGGGAAGATGGGTCCAGATCGATACTGATGGACTTGAGGCTGGGATTGTGGCGTCCCAGAGCATTACGGCAGGCTGTACTGGCATATCCAAGTGTCTCCCAATTGGGGGGGAGGCATTTCAGGGAACTGCTGAGTCAGCCAGCAAGGATAGGCTGCTGAAGAGCTGACGACGGTTTCAGTCAGTTGATTTACTCAAAGACAAAATGAATAGGTCTGGGCTTTAGCGATTATTCGGTAATTGATTAATTATATTTGAATTTGATTCAGGAAGACCACAAGTTAGCACAAGTATGCATCAAAACAGCTTTAACCACAAGGGGGAAGAAGAAAAAGTGGCAGTGGAAACATAATAAATTCAAGGCTTGTAAAATCAATATCATACACCAGACATGGAGCAGCTCATTTCCAGACAGCCAATAAATGCCTGGTATTGACTTCTGTTTATGCTTTTAATTGGCATTCATGACCAGAATAAGCTAAAAAAAAACAGTCCAGCTGCAGTTTGCTGCTTGAATAAGTACATACATTAAATTTACTAAAAAAAAAACACACACACATAACCACTTAGTGGTGCTAAAATCTTATTAAGGAGTAGGAAACAAAAGACTGAATTTAAAAAGACAAATAAAACAACTAAGGTATCAGATAAAATCATCAAAATAGTGCAAACATTAAGAAAAAAAAAACCTTTTCATGCTATTGTTATATATTCTTCTGCATTTCTTATTGACAAATTCAGAGTAGTTGGTATTAGCTGGTCGAAAAAGTAAGTTTTGTAAGACAGCAACATCTCTTCCTCAGCATGTTGCTATCCACTGATTGAAAACTGGCAAAAAGAAGACTTTTTCACTTTTTTCTCACTTACCAGGCAGATACATTTGTCTCTTTGTAAATGTTCTGAGTTGCAAAAGACACTCCATTTCCAGTCAGCATGTCTCCTGTAAGGCAGCTGACTGTAAGTTGGCTACTTAAGCAGATAGTCCATCCAATTATTCATCTGGATCTGATTATTTTATTTATTACTCAATAAAAACAAAATGACAAAGGGTTTCTGTGTAGTAAGCACTTGAGCACTGACAAATCTAAGTCAAGCCAAAATAGCTGTAGGCAGACAACTTTAAAACTGCAATGATTTGAATGTTACATTATCATCACCAACTGTTCTTAGTTTTATGCTTTGAATTAGAGCAATGATGTCAGTTTACATGTTTGTAAACTGACCTCAAATATTTCTGTAAATGTGTCAAATCTTCTACCAAAGGAGCAGATTAAAGCCATTGTTACAGGATAAAATATAGATATGCATGAATTTTTAAAAAGTTATTCAAAGTATCGTATTTTCTGCACTATAAGGTGCACCTAGAAACCTTCAATTTTCTCAAAAGCCAACAGTGCGCCTTATAATCCGGTGCGCCTTATAAATGGACCAATATTGAGCCACAACAGGTCTAGCAACTGCAACGGTAGCAACGGTAAGCAGTCGCCGACATCATTTTCACCCGTAGAAGAAGAAGCGCGCGGTGCATGCTGGGATAGTTGTCAGAACGCTGGTTTGTTAATGAAGTTTGACTGACCTATCTACCCATAGACATGAACACACGTATATGATGTCTATGTATCTACCGACCTACCTGATAGTCAAGTGTCTGCAGGTCATTTAGCACCGCGTTCTCCACCAACATGCTGTGCGCGAACGGAGAAGGGTGACCATCGTCCGGCCACGCCCCGGCCCAGTCACGGAAGGCTCTCCTCGCCGACCGGAATCGGACTGTTTTGTTGACATTCTTTATGACAACAACATGGCTTTAGACATGGTGCTTCGACTAGGGTTACCAAGGGACCAGCCCCTATACAGAGGGGGAAGAGAGACAGAGACTGCGGCGGCAGCGTGTCGGTTGGTCTGCGTTACCCAGAAAGCAGTTGGACACAATATCGCAACACGAACACCGTGAGTGAAACAATGACTGGGACAGCCTAGTATATAAAGTACTCGGGGACCATTTCTTTGTTATTCCACATCCACATTTGTAGAGTACGGAACAAATAGGTCACGTCTATTCTATGCGCCTTATTATGCGCATAGAATAGACGCTACATGAAACTATGAAAAAAGTTTTAAAATAAGCCATTCATTGAAGGTGCGCCTTATAGTGCAGAAAATTCGGTAATAAAAAATATAGGTCAATTGGAGAATGGACGTGAGCTGAAGAAAATTAATCACAACAAAATCAATATCGTGAGTTGCTCAATGTTTTTGTTATTAACACAGTTCAGTGATCTCCCACAATGAGATCACTGTGGGAGTGATCTCATTTATCCAGCATAAACTGGGAGATCTAGATCAGATCATGTCCATCCACAATCTGATCCAACTCCACACCCTCAAAAATGGCCCAGAATCACAGCAGAACCCAAGTGACTAATAAAAACAGATGCCTGGAAGAATAGCTGTAAAACAAAAACATGTTTCGATTTAATTGGGGTTTTTTTGCAAACCAAGGCTCATAAGACAAATAGATCTTAAGTGCTGCTATAAAAACCTACGTTCTTACATGACTTGGCATTGATAAAATATTAGTGTTGAAGTCTGATGATGAGGAATGATCTTTTCAACAAAAATTGAACAGAACAATTGCTGTGGCTAAAAGTAGCATTTACTGTATAACGGCATGTTCTGGTCATTTTAATATTTTGTCATTTCATAGTTTTGATCTCTTTTTAACCCGCCTCATGCAAAAAGATCTGTCTGCTATGAGGTGTTTCTTATGAACCACATGTCAAATTGTACTACCACTGGGTCGTTTTACACTTGCTTAGATCATTAAAAATATTTTCCATAATCTACTAGGAATCGAAGCATAGATTGAAGGAGTAAGGAATTATCTGACTCCAATAAACAACTATTAGTCGGTGCTCAGAGATGTTTTGGTTTGATGTGGAGTCGTGAGTTATTAAAGCAAAGGAAATGTTGTGAAACAATTTGGATAGAGTCAAAGAGACTTGGAGTGAAAAGTAACATGAACAGAGAACATGGTAGATAGACAGTGATGTATTTTCTGTTAACATTAACCGGATTCAGATATTAACTGGGATTGGTTCAGCAGCAGAAACCCGTGTGAGTTTCTTTTAATGCCTAAATCCTTCTGTTGCTCGTAAATGTAACCATTCACCAAAATCTCTCAATTCCTTATTTGAGAATGAAAATTATTTGCACATAAAACCATCTGCTTTTCTTTGGAAATATGTCGGATTTAATCATCATTATCCTGGGCTGCCTAAAAAAGGGAGCACAATTACATTGTTTTTATCCATTTATGTGGGAAGAAATTGCAACAGAACTAAGATTTTTAATTCGCTTCTTCTTAACCCAACACAGTATCAAACAAACCACATAGACTTGATGATACTTCCACTGTCTGTCAGCATTCCTTACAGTTCTCAAGTATAAAGTGGCATTGGGTTCACCAGCAGCAAAGATGAGGATAGAAAACGCTAACAGGCAAGAGTTTGCTCTTAGTTTCAGCTCAAGTTTCAGGAATAAGTAGTAGAGACTCAGATGACTCCTGAATATTTCTCTGCACGCACAACAACTTTGCTTATATATTAAACTTATTGCTTCATAAAACTAGCTGACAGGAAGACAAATGAACAGGAAACAACCATGAAGCCCACCAATGTTGTCTACTCCTTCACGGCACTCATAAGGGAGGAACAACAGCTTGTTAAAGTATACTCACCCCATGTGCTTGTTCACATTTTCTCCATTAAAACAAAACAACACTGACATTTTAATAGAATTGTATGCAATATTGCAAGACAAAGAGGTGCTTAATTGTGGAGTAGAAGGAAAATGACACACTGCTTTAAATTCTTTTTAAATGAAAATCTGAAAAGTGTGGCACACATATGTCAGTCCCCTTTACTATGATGCCTTCAGATAAAGTCTAGGGCATCCAATTGCCTTCGTAAAAAGGATCCACTTGTGTGTGAGTTAAGTTATATTTCCATTAAACTGTATTGAACATTTTGAGCAGACTTTTAAAATGTCACACAAAAAAAGAAAATGTGAATTAGGTATGTTTCAATCTACTGGTAGAAAATTTTAAATTGAAAAACTAAAGACTGGGAAAGCAATTTACTATTAAAATGAGCAATGACCCTTAATCTACAGCATGAGCCATGTAAAGTTTTAGATCAAAGCCTTTTCATGTGTAGGAATGGTCCAGTCAAAGTCCACACCTCAATCCCACCGAGAGTCAGTGGTACAACTTGTGGACTGATATTCTCAGAACCTGCTGATCTAATCTGACTGAGTCTGAGTAATTTCAAAAAACAAGAATGAACAGAAAGATGTGCAAAGCTGGTAGAGACAAACATCAAAAGACAAAATCATTGACTCCTGAGGGCTGAATGTAAATGCACACCACACTTTTCAGATTTTTATCTGTAATAATTTTTAAAAATATCTATTTGCTTTTAAGTTTATGTGTTGCTTTGTGTTAGTCTACCACATAAAATCCTGATAAAACACATTGGCAGCAGCAGTGGACGTGATAAAATGTAAAACAAGGTTCAAGACATTCAAATGACTTCCTTCTTTAGAAGAAAGAAGTCAGGCTAATGTTTGTAGTTAAAGTAGAATACTTTATAACCAGCTTTTATAAGAGACAGCACTTTGTGTGTGAAAATGTCTCTAGACCACAGTGCAAACCCCTAAAAAACGCCACTGTTCAGATTTCACAGTGCGACCCCTCAGGGACTGTTACATGTCCAAAACATCAGGGATAACATTCGTGGAAAGTCGAGCTGGAATTTCCAACATCAAAAGGGTTTCATTTTTCTCTGTTTTGCCTTAGAGGGGTCTTAGTTTCACTGTGGGTTACGGCCCAGTGAGATGGGTTGCTGAACTCAGTTACTGTAGATTGTTAATAGTTCTTCTTTATCTTAATACAGTTCACTGACAATATCTCATTTATTGAACAGGACGGGATCTTTTAAATTGTGATTTTCAACAAGCGAAAAATGTTTTGTTAGAACTATAATAACTAGTTCTACCAGCAGTTTACAAACAAATACATGTGCAACCCAAATCCAACTGTAAAAAAAAAAATAATTTAATTAGCTCTTTGAGAACTACCCACATGTCACAAGTTAGATGAGCGTTTGAAATCAGAGTTGGTGTAGTAGCAGCCAGAGATTGCTTCAGGCCATTTACAACTACATGTGATTTAGGATTGAGTGGTGGAGTTGTTTACTGCACCGTTCGATTCTTTCCAAACTGTGTTGACACTGGAAAGCTGGTAACCTCCGCTGCAGAGGACGTGGCTGCACACGTGACAGAAAATGACATGTTTGTAAAGTTAGGTGAAACTAACAGACTCGGAGGGGTTAGCTTGTGTTGATCAAAATTATGATTTAAATATTCAAAAACAAAGAGACAATTCTGTAAAAATGGAGAAAAATTCAGCATCTAATCATTTATGAACTGTGTATATATTTATTTCTAAATATATGGTAAATAAAAGGCTGCACAGTGGCACAGTTGGTAGAGCTGTTGCCTTGCAGCAAGAAGGTTCTGGGTTCGATTCCCAGCCCCGGTCTTTCTGCATGGAGTTTGCATGCTCTCCCTGTGCATGCATGGGTTTTCTCCAGGTACTCCGGTTTCCTCCCACAGTCCAAAAACATGAGGTTGTGTGTCTCTGTGTTGCCCTGCGACAGACTGGCAACCTGTCCAGGGTGCACCCAGCCTCTCACCTGGCACGCCAGCTGGAGATAGGCACCAGCAACCCTCCCAACCCCACTGAGGGACAAGGGTGTAAGAAAATGGATGGTAAATACATTTATTTATAAATAATAATTTCCTCTATTTTCTATTACCTTCAGCATCTATATTGTGCATTAACATCCTTTAGCAGTTTAGTCATCTTTTTTTGTTTGTTTTTGATAAACAATAAATAAGCAAAACATTTTAAGCTGTAGCACTACAGGTAACTAGAGGTAATTATAAAACGTATGCATGTTTGTTGTTACTGGTTTGATTTTTTTACAACATACACTTCCAGAACAAGTTAAAATGCAATAAACTGTGCAAAAATCTACAGCTGCGCCTCAATAAAAACAAAATTCTTGAAATTGGAGCTTCCAGTGCACTTAAACTTTTTTGGAGACAGTGATGTTTTTGTCCTTTTGTTCGCTCTCCTCTGAAGCCCCACCCTGCTGCTGCTGCTGCTTTGTTCACCCAGCCCCACTTAATATTCACACATACTGTAGGTGGAGTCAGGCTCTTCTGCTCAGACATGCTTCCTATAAATTCAGCCCTTTATGTGGGACACGTGGACAGACACAAACACTAACAAACACAGTCTTTCTTTCTTTGTCTTCCTTTTTGATTTTTAAAAGTGTTTTTGACTGCCCTCTGTCTTACAGTGAATCCATCTGCTGCAAAGGGAATCCCATCCAGACCCCGGAGGAAAATGAAAAGATGGAGGGAGTGTGTAAGAAACAAATAATGACGGTAAAAAAATACAATAAAAACTGCCACAGAAAACATTTTGTTTACATTTTTACCAACACGTTTAGAAAGACAGACGCAAGAAATAAGTTTGTCGCTTTAGTCATGAGTGGACATAAAGACTCAACAGAGTGATTAAGGCAGGGGGCCTTCAGTGATCCATTTTAACCACAAACTGTGTGCTAGAGGACTATGAAAAAAAATTAAAATTGAAAGCATACAAACATCTTTAATTGAGACCAAGTATGATGTAAATAACATATAATTAAAATTATAAACTGTTTTTGGACATGAAAAAGCAATTATTATTATTATTTAGGTGTAATCAAATTACGTAACTTTTATGAAAAAGCCTTTAAACGGGATAAAAAAGACATCACCTACAATACCTCTTTAGGCGACTCATTTGCTTTTTCTTTTCTTAACGCAAACTACTTTGAGAATAATACACATACTGTTAATCCAGCTGGGTAAGAGTCATAGTGCCATCCGGCCTCACTAGACATGCATGGTAACTGAAAGGGATTAGGTCTGTTTCTAAAGGCAGAGGCCTCTATCTTCACATTCACAAACCCCTTTGAGTTAACACTTGGGACAAAAAAAAAAAAGACCTCACCTCTGACATGGTTCAAGGAAGTTCCTCACTAATGTCTAGACATACTACAGTACACAATGTCAGGACTTTACTGAGAACATTGGTTCTATAGAACTCTGTTTGGTTCCCAAAGTGCTGATAAATCTCTGAAAAATGCCAGATCAGGAACAGAGGATCACATGAGGTCAGTGGAGGATCCTGAAGATGGAGACGAGCTGTTGTTCAGTCTTGCATTCCTCTCATTCTCGCTACAGAATCTTTTTACTTGGAAGCAGCAGGGGAGTCCATATGTTTGGCCTGATAACCAAAATGCTCTGCTCAGATGTTGCAATCACACGAGACATTCCAGTACCAGGTCAGATTCAAAAGTCCCTCCCCAAATCCCACTTCCTGTCACAGAAACATCAACATTAACCCACCGTTAAGAGTTTAGGGTCCTAACTCAGGGTTTTGAGATTCTTTTCTACTGCGCCCATTCACACTCCAGATATTTTCACCACTCACCAAATCATAAAGCATCCCAGAATGCCGCATGGATGAATAAGTTTGCTCTGGTTCTCTTAATCATTTTATATTCGAACCTGCCTGGATACCCAAGGCTGAGAATGCAGCACATTACCACAACTACTGTGCAATAACGTATTTACAGTACATGACTAACCAGCTTCCAAGCATGCATGCTTCAGTTTTTTTTACCAGCAGAGTGACAAACACAGATAATTTGTTTATGTGCAGCTGAGTGAGAATTTGAGCCACTTGAGATCAATGGGTTCGCCTCGTAAGAATAAAATAATAGCATCTTGTTCAGATATTCTCCACAACTAATGTTCACTCAAAGCATCTCACAGCAAGAGATTTCAGTAGTGAATTTAAAGTGCACAAAAGAAAGAGAGAGAGAGCGAGTATGTTGGGAGAAAAAGATGTGCTTGGTAATATGTTTTTTGTTTACAAAACACATATTACTTACTTAACATCATGTTAAGTATCTCTCATTATGGCCAGAAAAACGGCACAGATGGTGTCTCTTGTTTACATCAGCTCATTTGCCTGAACAAAACCACAGGAAATACAAAGTTAGAGTGTTTTACAAGTGACTGCAATTAAACATGTGTTCCAAATGAACAAGTTTTGCCTTCTGCGCAAAAAAAACTTTACCATATGTGAATGAGAGCAGCTGTTTTAGATAATCAGGCATTGTAAGCTACAGGTTATGTGATCAAGACCATTAGGGAAGAACAAAACAAACATAAAGTAGGCTATAAGTGTTGGATGATAATGTTATTAGTATACAAAATGGGTCCCCAGGTAGAGGTTTTTATTTTCCATTTAAAAGGAGGCCGTGATGGACCAGAGCTAGTGTTGAAGGTAGGCTATGCAAGACCTATGTCTGGATACTGCTGGGATTTTCAGATGTTGATTGCATCAAGTGTTTAGATGAGCCCACCTAGAACCCTTGAATCCCCTGTAGCTGTCATATGGAGCTGTGACTTTGGCAGGCTGTCAAAAATGATTGCAGTGAACAGGGTAAGTAGCTCACAATGCTATCCACATTTTTATTACTCTGTCAATGCATGTGTAGAAGTCTGCAGCCATGTGTTCTGCAGTAGAGTACTTCACACCTCCACTGAGGTTATTCCAAAAACAGTTCATTGTCAAGTTCATGAAAACGTCTACTCCAGTCTTGGACAAAAGATGTTTTGTTTTCTGGCAAATGGTGCTACCAGAGTCCTGTTTTTGGGTACCGATGCTCTCAGTAGCCATAAAGCAACAAGCTGGTGCAGTATGTGCCAGATCTAAGTCGTCTCGGAGCTACGATATAACCAAATATATAGTTGGGAGTACATAGTCAGAACTGATGTTTCCTGAGATCCACTCTTCTGTGATCTGTGTATTCAGAGTGAAATTCCTGTTCCTGTTTCCGGGCTAGATACCAAACCTTCCTCTTTATAGTACTGATCTATTGTTGTCCAGGATTAGCCCCAACGCTGGGATGTCACCCACAGGCTCGATGGCGGTCAAAAAGTCATTAACAACTTTGTTTGTGTCTCACTAAACAAACTGGAATGTGTTATTCAGGAAGTTCAGTGTCCAACTTTTGCCAGCGACCAGAAGGTTAACATCTTGGACTGAATAAACAAAACTCCCACGTGGTTATTAAAGCAAAATGTTGTGGTCGTTTTCTTTGAAGTAATATTTACGCACTGAACAAACAGAGATGGGTCAAAAAGTGGAAGATAATCAGACATTGTGTCAGTATTGGACGACAATGGAGAGGAAGTTGTTGAAGCTCAACACACCACAATTCCCTGGCATGGCATGAAGGTTAATGTTTAATAGCATGTTGAGGTAACAGTCTGGGTCAGTGACAGGCTGCATATTAATGTGATAGAGGAAAAGTATAGTGGGGTGCATTTAGTCTGTGAATTTCTTTTCTAAATATCCCTCCCAAAAATCAGGAATGTACTTCCCAAAGTTAGGAGTAAGACCCCACTTTGGGGCTCAAATCAGTACTTCAAAATATACTAATGTCAGCTGTTAATACGAGGGGGTACTCAAAAGTTTCCAGAATGACGCTGCTGAACGCGCAGTTTTCGTAATACATGATTCTGCCGCTAGTTATGTGTTCAACCACGCCTTCTCAATCAGTGTGCCAAGCGGCGGTGATGTGGAAGGTTTCGTCTACCCGCAGTGAATTTTCTTGGAAGAGGTGCTTTTTTTCAGCCGTTGTTTTTCTTCATGGAGAAGTTTTATGAGCAGCGCGCGGCTGTGAAGTTTTGCTTCGGGAAAAAAAGCGGTTGATCATCAATTGACATTTCACCATTTTTAAAGCGGGTGAACCACGAGTAAACTTGAGCTTGACACATCATCCTTGTAAGCGGTCTTCAACATTTGAACGGTTTCCGATGCTTTTTTCCCGTATTTCTTTTTATCTGAAGCGCCACTGAAAATGGATAAAAGTGAGGAGAAATTTCTGTGAATTTGTCACAGCATGAGCAAATTTCACTGATCTGAATAATTGTTTTTAGATAGTGGGTGGAGGGGGATGCATTTCTTGTGAACCAGTGCTATATAAATAACATTAACTGGACTAAACTGAACCCATTACTGCAAGAATATCTATGCCTGTAGTTGTATTTCCACACATTGGTTCTTGATACTTCAAACTTTCCCACCATTCATATTACTTTTTCTATCACTTTAGAAATAGTGAAAGAACCTTTAACTTACAGTCGGCTTAGGACAATTGTTAGCATCATGGCCATATGGTACTCCTGTGAACAAAATCCTGTGAACAGAAGTCATTTTAACCTGAATCTGAAAACTCGTAGACTATTATGCATTTAATTGCACTTTGCACAAAAAAAAAAAACCCAGCAAACTTGTTATTGACTTCTTCTGATTTGCAGCATCTGACATACAGACTTCTCTCTGTGAGTCTTCGTCTCAAACAGGATTTCCTCCAGACACAAAGACTGCTGCACACTGCCAGGCAGATAAGCTCAGCTCAATGACTTGTCAGTGGGACTTCATTCCTATCATTCTTACTTACTTACAAAAGGTGTTGATCGCACTGCAGAGCCATCAAATGAAACACATACAGTAAAACAATCAGCTCAGTAAGCACACATGCACAATGGGTAATTTCCTCCTCACATTATAACAAAACTGAGCGGAAATGGTTCATTCACACAATGCGTTGAAGCTCCAGCTTGGACGTTAAGGTGCATTTTTGCTTTGTGGTGGACTTGAAATAACTTCTTGCAAGCCATATTGCAAGTGGACCAGGTCATTAAGCAGCAAGATATGAAGAGGGAAAAAAATAATTTCACCTTCCCGTAGTCAGATGTGAGAACCAGGGACAAGTCATCAGAAGAGCTGACAGTGGAGGGAAGGAGCTGCTCCTTATGTCTCAGCCAGACGCGGGCTCCCTGAAACACAAAAAAACAACATAATATACTTAACATATACACACAGCGTCTGACCTTAAAGTTTTAGGGATTTTTGCATAAAATTATGTTAAGAATGATATCTTCTGATTGTATTTTTTTTATTCCCACACTTACACAGGACAAATCTGACACACCGAAGGGTGTTTAAGGAAAGATTTAGGTCACGTCAGACATTTTACTACAACTGCTAGGCTACGGCTTCGATTCATCCAAACTATCGTCAAAGAAGCTTCAAAGATTAAACCTTTGACTTACAGTTGGTTTATGAGGAAAATATAAGATTACAAGCCCCAAAGCAGCTATATTAGTAATAACCAGTAAAAATGAAATATATCTCCATTATTTCCTTTAAGAACACTTTGAACATTAAACTTACACATTTTTGCTAGTGTATTAAAGTAATCCTAGCTATTATTTACATTATAGTGAATAAATAAATTAACTGACAAAAATGAACAAAACAAATTAGTTTAATCAGAATCCATCTTGATTTGTGAATTGTCTTAGAGACAGAAATGAAATCCTACTTTTAAACTTTTTTCTGCACTCTATCTCATTTTTCAGGTTTTTACCTGCTCAACCTTTTCCTATCTATATTTCCCACATTAAACTTTCCACTGTAATATAGACGTGAAACATACTTAAGAGTTAATGTCTATGGACAATGTCAGTTTGGACTTAGTTTGTGCCATTTTACAGAGAAGAAATTGAATGTGTTGTGTCTAGATGTGGAAAGCTGGTTCAGACACACCGTAAAACTCTATATATATATATATATATATATATATATATATATATATATATATATATATATATTTATATATACTGGAAACAAAGTGCCAAAATAATCCATATTAAAATGTTTTTTTTTTTTCAAATGGTCAAGGAATTGACAGAATGTGAAAGAAAAGTCAGCATTTAAAGTCTAAACAAACAAAATTTCCATAAATCCTGAAAATATGTTGCCCAAGTCAGATTTAGAAGATCACAGACTCCGTGGAATTAGAGTGCAGAATGCAGTATCATTTTATGAGTACGGTTTTAGCTGAACACCTATGTCAGAGTCGGACCCCCCTCACAAAAAGCTCATCTCTAAACCAACCATCAATCGTCAGAAGTGCTGCCGATGAGGCGGTCGGGGGAGCGTAAATGAATTGTGTGTCCGACAGAGCATAAAATCTGAAAAGATCAATATGCATGGATTCCACTAGGAAACCTTAGACGAGGTCACCACTTCCAGACATCAATCCTCATTAACAATTAACAACAGGCTGCCATGGCAGCGTACAGTCTCATCCATGGAGCGTATGAGAGGAACTATCAGGACGGTCTTGCGTGATACGATTTGATGCTTTAGGAACGATTGCTGCTTGTGGAGTTATTCTGTTACAAAATCCAATAAATATATTTCCTTAACAGTTCAAAGAGAAGTTTGATCTTGCATCTTTGTTTGACACTTAAAACTTAGTCCTGCTCTTTAGACAAAGCACTGATGTTTTCATGCCGCCCTCTTCCATCAAGCCTTCTTTTTGTTTTTGCTTACATCCGGCTAATGAAGCAGAGCTAAAAGTGGCCATCAGGCCTCAGGGGATGGCAGCCAGTGGGATGAAGAGGGTCCTATAAATTAAGAGGCGGGTGAGGTGGGGGGGAAAAGGAAGGGTGTGGGCAGCTGATAATGTCCCTCCTCCTATTGTGTTGAAAAGGAGACAAACACATGTGTAATGGAGGTGCTCCGCAACACGTGGCCTCACAGTGACACAAAAGTTCAGTTATTTCATTACATGATTAGTGAGCTCCACATTGGGGGGGCGACAGTGTCGGCCTGGTACCATCTCACTGTGCAAGGGTGGAACCTTTAAAAGCTGCTTCACGTGAGACAAGCGAGGGGATTAATCGAGCTCCCTGCGAGGATTTGAAGTAAATCTTTTGCTGTTATATAACTGTGGAGAGGAGGAGTTTAAAGCCTTAAATTGTTTAACTTTCCATCCTGCTCAGGTTCTTTGTGTCAGTTAT
The DNA here is from genome assembly GCF_904066995.2 of Poecilia reticulata. Lineage (NCBI taxonomy): Eukaryota > Metazoa > Chordata > Actinopteri > Cyprinodontiformes > Poeciliidae > Poecilia > Poecilia reticulata. Next base: position 33,190,877 of record NC_088831.1, read on the forward strand.
TCTGGTTACAAAGAGGCAAAAGATGAAAATATGTTGTAACACTGAAGATCACAAGACAAGCAGGCAACAACCGTGGGCAAGTGGTAACTTGGAAAGCTTTGGGATGGCTCATGGATTTGTGCTTTCCCGCTCAGCAAATCCAGTGTTGCATCAGTAGAAAATTTCAATCATGCAGACATTTGGGGGCGGGGGGGAAAGTGTGGGTTTTAGGCGGCTCAGTTGCTGAGACAGACCCAGATGTTCTCCGTTCATCTGGAGTTTGTTTTTCCTGCTACATCTCATAAATACTTTCAAAATTCATTCATGACAGGAACAGTTGTCAAGTCTGCAAGCGGTATGTCTTCTTGAGAAAATAATTAGGACCGAGGTGCAAATTATTTTTCATTCAGTGCCTTCCAAAGAATCGATGTCCATTGTTTTTACGCTACAGCCTTTATTTTTGTGTCACACAGAAATGAATAATGGTGAAAAGATCTGAAAAGTCAGGTGCGCAAAGTGACGTAGGACCACATTTTATTACACATACAGCTTCAAGCCTTTTAGGTTATTTTGCCACTAGATTTGCACAGGTAGAGACTGAAAATTTAGCAAACTTTTCTTATCAAAACTTGGTCAGAGCGTCTGAACAATTTAAACCTTGCCACAGATTTTCAATTGATTGACTGGACCTGGATTGGACCATTCTAACACACCAGCGTACTTTGGCTGTATTGTTGTACTATCAACAATGTCATCAATAGAAAAGCTTCAGTATGAGTGTGTGTTCAGGATGAATAATGTTTCACTAAACATTATTGAAAACTTGAATCTTTTTTGCTGCATTTCAACAGAGATTTTCACTTCAAAATGTTCAGGTCACATAACATTGATCAAAACTAAAAAATAATAATCTTAAATCTTGGTTGAGTCTTAAGTCTGTTGCAGCTTCTAACAAGATATTTAATCAGAATAATTTAAGATAGATTTAAATATTTTCAAGTAACTTAAGTAACACTTTTTGGGGTTTTTGTCCATCTATCTGTCTTTGTATCTCTGAATGTGTGTATAAGGAGTCTGAGAAAGGAGGGTATAAAGTATAAAGTCAAGACAAATTCTCTCAGCAATAGCAACAGATGGTCCAAACAAAACTTGCCCCCGCACTCGTCTCTCCATCCTCAGGGGCTCCGTCACTAAGTCGGGACAAAGGCTGCTTCGTCTAACCCCGCGTTCGGAAGTTACCCAGGCGGAAATATCTCAAACAAAGGCCAGCTGGGACACAAAGGGGGCACGGGTATCAGCTTGTGTTTTAAAGTCCCCAAGACTTGAATTACCTGCTGCTGATGCTGCATGGCCAACCACTCTATAAAACAGTGAACCGGCAACTTCTTGCGTGATAATCCCTGGAAAGTACAGCGCAGATTTGATAATGAACCAATTGCCTCTGGGTTTAATTACAGGGCGTCATTTGACTTCACGTCTGTGTTTCTTCTAACCAGATGTTTTTAATGGCTGTATTAGTTCTAAGATGAACTGCTGCCACTTCACTTTCAGCTGAACCTCGTCACAGATTTCTGATGCTGTGTGTGTCACCGACCACGTGCAGCAGCAGCAGCGCTGAGGCTGACCCAGTGACAACAGTAACTCGGTCCGCCGCCAACAGGCCTCGCAGAAACGTCCCATCGTGCTTTCTGACACAGAAACCACTCTGCCTGAAAGACGTGATGCCGCAGGTCACGGCTTGAGTTTCCACGGCTTGTATGATGACATCCAGCTCAGAGATTTTCTAATGAACGCCACTTAAATATTTAAGGACATACACAGCACAAGGTGCTACTGCTCTTTCGCTCTCTATTCTTGTCTATCCTTCTCTCTCTCTTTTCTCTCTCTCTCTCTGCCTGCCATGGCATGAGTTCAGACAGTATCAGGTGATCAGATGAGCCGCAACAAAGGAAAGCTAATTAACTGAACCTGAGTTGGACATGCTTGAACAATTAGTTATGACAGGCTAATTTCTTGGATCAGAGTGTGGATTCAGGGAAGTGATGAATGAGTCCCCTGTTTAGTGAACACCATTCAGCAGCTGTGGTGCTGCAGGGTGAAGCCTGAGTGCACACAGCTGGTTTCCTGAAAAGTATTTTAATTGTAGTGCTTAGATGCGGAGGATCTGCTTCAAATGTATCTTTCAGGGATATTTGTGTGCTTTTTTTTTTTTCTGATACTGAAGAGAAAAAAAATGTTAATCATGCAGCACTCCTTTCTATTGAACGGGTCTAATTCACAGCAGTTCTAGACACGCCCTTTTCGAGGTCTAGATCCATAGCCTTCTGATCCTAAATTACAATTTATTACACATTTAAAAGTAGCCTTAGCTACTTGGACATTTAAAAGCCCAACTTGAGACAAGAGCTCTGTGTACAGTGTGCATGTATTGGAACTACTTGGACACTGCGTCATAGTATTTTTGACATCCTATTATTTCTAAATCTAATTCCAATGTATTGCATCATACACTTAAAATATATAACACATGCGGTGTGATGGGGGTTGCAAACCGAATTCTCAAACCAAAACCTTTTTGATCGTCTCAACATCATGTATGTTCTAACAAACATACATGAAAATTTGGCAATTCAATCTAACTATTTCTAAAATAATTTATTTGAAATTCATTGATTTTATTTCTCCCGTAACCTTCGGACAGAGTCAGTGTTGACATTTTATGGTGGAGTAGAATATTTCTAGGACTGGTTACCAAAAGCAACCAAAAAATAAGAAGGTAAAAAAAATTATGTAGATAGTGATACAGCCTCATTTTTAACTTTCAAAAGCCAATCAAAGAGATTCAGTCTAATATGTGACTATCTTTCTTTTAACAGCAACTAGCTGTATTGCAGAGAGGATGCTCACACTGCAAGTCCCAGACAAAATATTCTGGTTGCTTTGTTACAAAGAGAAACATTCAAAGCCCATGTCCCTTTACAAACCCTCCATTAGCATGGCTGATCAGGAAGTAGACAAGCCTCCCAGTGACCATTCACACCTGTCCAGAGAGATTAGACCACAGTTACCCACTTCACATCTTTAACGATGTTGCCACGTCACAGAGTGGGCTGCCAGCAGAGCAACAAATCATCGGGTCAACTAATGTTTCTGTTGCATCACATACACACAATCAGTTCAGAGAACCGTTCAAATTTATCTGAGTCACTTTATTTTTGAGTTATTTAAGCTACAAACTCTTTAGAAGTTTGACTGTTTCACTCAAAAGAGCAAGAAAATTTTAATTAAAAAAATCATACTTTAAACAGATCAACATCACCGCACAGATACTAACAAACTACCAGCACATTTAAACAGCTCACTTCCATTCACCTTTACCTTGCACACTCTCTGCTTCATAAAAGTTCATTTAAAGTCCAAACATAGAGAGATTATGTGCTTTTGTGGGTCACTTTCTACCATGGTGACCTGGTTTAAGCAACTCCTAAAAGGATAAAGATAAACTGCACAACTAGGAACCTGAACTCAGTGGTGCTGCTATTGGAGATGGCCTACTTTAGCTGGTCTCACAATTCATTCACATATTGTCTACACTCACTTGTTCACGCATGAAACTCAGATTAAGCTATTTTCTCAGAAGAGTGGAAGTTGATGGCTGCGGGCAGGAAGGAACTCCAATAGCAGTTTGTTTTACAGTGGTTCTAAAAAAAGCCTCTGACTGAAGATACTGTAGTTGTATTACAATCGCGTGATTGTTTTCTTGATCTTGTGAAGAATCGTTATTTGCATAGTAATTTCCAGATGTGGAAATTCATTAAAATCAATGTGGGTGACATTAATCAATATTAATTTCTTAATTAATCATTTTAATTAAGAAATTCAAATGATTGAAAATATTCAATAAATTTTAACTGCATCATATACTGATTTTAAAAACATATCAGTATATCTCGAGTGGGTTTGATGTTGGACATCAAACCCAATCAATATATATATATATATACATACATAAATAGTCCAACATACTACTGCTAGTTTTTAAATTTATTTTTAACTAAGTATATATATATATATATATATATATATATATATATATATATATATATATATATATATATATATATATATATATATATATATATATATATATATGTTATAGCTGCATTTCATATTGCTCCTATTTACGTGTTATAGTCAGATGAATAAACATATGCTATATTCTGAATCAAACATTAAAGACAAACTAAATTTAAAAAAATTGAAAAACACATTATGCACCCATCCTTCAGGGCAAGTTTGAAACATGAATTGGGAGAAAATGCATATAAATCATTGAGAGCTTTCAGGATGAACTGGAGAAACAAATTCAGCTCACTGTCAGCTCAGTGGGAGTAAGTTTGAGAGAGAAATCTGATCCTTTTACAAAAGTATAAACCAAACTTCATTACACTGATGGCTGCACATTAGCGTGTGAAGTCATCAGTGTGTGTATGTGTGTAGAGAAGTGTATGTGTGTGCTGTGGTGGTGTGGAGCCACACACCAACTCTGTTAAAGAGAAGGGAGGTTCTCGCAAAATGAGGTTGAGAACCACAAGGAAGAAGATTTACAGGACAGTTCTTTAAATGGTTTGCAAATTTGCTATTTGTTTTGCTCCCAATTCTCCATTTTTAAAAAAAAAGCACACACACGACTATTTTCTGAGTTGGAGAGGCATACAGAAAAAATATATATTTTCAATTTTTTGCTTTATGTGTATGTATGTTTTAAATTGGAAACAAGAGCAGGGAGAATAATGAAGGGATAGTAAGGGCATCTCCTGAATGATGTGAGAGTGGAACGAGCAGAAATGTGCCAAGTAGCTGGTGAGATTAATTAAGCAGGCTGAATTAGGCTAAGAGGGGAATCTGGGCAAAGGTCCCACTGGATTTAGGCTCTCCAGTAGGTTGAGAGCTATATGTTCTACAAAAAGCAAAACCTCAGTGGGTTTCATTGACATCACAAAAATACGAGCTCTTCCGCTAACTTTAAATAATTAGGCACCGTTCTCAAACGTGCCGATTATCCTTTAGAATTTCTCGTTTTGTTGTTTCCGTCCCGTCTGCCTCCTGAACGCGACACAGCCAGCGCGTCTGAGCCAGAACGTCAAAGTGGAGGGGGTGGGGGATGTCGGTGACAGAGGCGGAACATCAGATGATTAAAGGCAACCTCTAACATCTGTGCAGGGAGGACGTATGAATTAATAATAGAGTGAGCAGCTGATCAGAAAATTTGCTAATGGAATAGGAGGAGTCCCCATGGGGAACAGGGCTTTCCCCAGTTTGTGTCTGGGAGAAAAATCCTCAATTGCTTCTCATACTGCGGCGCAGCTCGAGGCCCCACGCTGAGGAGGCTGTAAACATGTTTAGAGGAGGACTGCCTGGAGGCAGCTGCTGTTCTTATTTAACGCTGACACAAACTGATGGGCGCAAACTGTTTTTGTTTCGACAGAAGGGCAGAAACCTATTAACAAAAGCGTCACATGCTGGAAGACAATCAAACACATTCAGCAGCCTTTTTTTCTCATCTGTATTTAGATTACATTAGATGTCTGTCTCTGCATGTGTGTGTGTGCGTGTGTGTGCATGTGACAGTCAGTGAGCAGACCCACCCCGTCTGCAGAGGGCGAAAGGCGTTAAAATGCTCCACCCCCATCATCATCCGACGGAGCTAATCTACTGTGTTGTTAATAAGTCTATTGAAGATCATTTGCATGACAAACCACGTCTTTAGGAGCATGACAGAAATAAGTGGAGCACTTAACTCCCTGCCAGGCTCCCGACTCGAGGTTCTGTTATCGTTTGTGAACATACTGTATATTTATCCTACACGGATCAGAACGCTAAACTGTATTTATGTATAACAGAGAGGTCGCCAGGGATGAGTAAAACGGCCAGAAATTATGCGATTATTATTCATCCGAGTGGATATTCAGCTAAGCTTTGTGAGATCACCGTATCTACAGAGCCACCTGGCTGACCCCCCTTCCTGTCTGTCTTCTGCATGTCTGACCTCTCCTGGAACCACCTGACTTTTATAGAGGGGTCACACAGCAGGGATCCTGGGGGTATCCCAGGAATGCCGCTCAGTCAGAACTGTCAGGGACTTCGGGTGTGTTAGCTTGACTGTGGGAGACATTTTAGGCACGATCAGTGGGACAGTGGGAGGCAGCAGCGACTCCATAATGGGATGTTATTCTGTCTACGACATGTCTATGACTAAAGTGGTGCTGTTGTTTATTTTTAAGTATAATGTGCTTTCCAAATTGACTGATTAAACAACTCATCTATTATAAGTTAGCTTGTTGAATACATACATATCAATTGCCTTGCAACAATGTTTGCATTTGGTCATATTACAACTACCACCTTCAACGTATTTCTAAGGGATTTCATCTCAAAGACCAACACATAGTTCGCCATATTTGTGAAGTTGGTGGAAATTTTCCAAATTCCATTACAATAAAATCATTTTGTAGAATCTCATTCACTGTGATTACAGCGGCAACTTTAACCGGGTATGTCAGTGAGTTTTCAAAGGCCTGGACATTAATCAGAATAAAAATCTAGACTTTCATTCCTGAAAAAAAAAAGCCCACGTTTTCTCACTTTGGAAGGAGAGCAATCATTTGTCTCACATTCTCAATTGGTTCTACTTCTGGACTTTAACTGGACCATTGTAACACAATGAGCATTCCTTTATCCAAACAGTTCTATTCTATCTGGACGGTGAACATCATTCTAGTCTCAAGACATTTACAAATATTTCGTTCCAGGTTTGCCATGTATTTATCTCGACTCATCATCCATCAGCTCTGATGAAGAAACACATTCCCGCAGCATGAAGCTGCCACCACAATTAAAGACATTTCATCTAATGGGTATATATTAATTATAACATTGATCATTTTGTTTCAAATGCAGAAAAGCTGGAGGATCAAAAAACATAAAGGAGACATTTCAATTGCTCAATGTGTAGGGATAAAATGTGCCTTTCAGCATGTGAGTGTGAAACATGCAATTATCACCTGTAATGTTTTCCTAAGCAGGGAACGATTCGTTCCTAATGGATGATGTTGCAGTGAAACGAAAAGGGAAACTTGGAGTGCACAGACAGACGAGATATTCACTCAAGCACTGTGTTAGTGGTTCACTTTAAATTACAATGTAGACTTTAATAATTTAACAAGCTGAAAGGAAACACAAACAAGCTGCCAGTTCATGCATTAGTCCAAGTACCCGGCCATAGATGTGTCTCTTTGTTACTTTATCATGATTAAGCGAAAGCAGAAGTAATGAAATATGAAGTAGTAGAACTACAAAAACATTATTGCTAAATATTGCACTTCATGCAATAACTACATTTACTCTCGTTCTCTGCACTCTTCTCTTTTCTGTTTTCACCATTATGATGTTTCCATCCATCTGCTGCAGCATCTCACTCATAATAAATCTTTACCAGGTCCAGAAATCAGGGACCACGAAAAATGGAGAAAATATGTTATTGTCATTTGGAGAATTGATACACGTCATTCTGAATGTTAAAAAAAACTGACCAGGATCCCTCAGTGAGAGATGCTTACTTCAGTCCTAATGAATGTTTCCTTCACCGCTTAGATCTGAAACTGCAGCTTTGGAAGTAAGCTTATCATAGGACGCAATGCTTACAAATGTTTTTTCCGACCGAGGCTGTATTTCCATGGAGTTAACCTGCACTCATGGGACAGTGTGAGTTGGAGACTCGCATGTCCCATCCTATAATAAGCTGCCTATCCGCTGACAGTAATCATAGGAGGTTAAATAAGGAAAGTTAACATCTGGGCAGGAAGCCGTAATCACAGGTCGGCTGTTATTAAGCTGCCTGACGGGACTTCTGAACCAGAGGATTTAAGAGACTGGTTACTGTCACACAGCTTCTGCGTGTCTGTACGTACCGGACAGCCAATAGGACGGTCAACAACTCGTTTTTTATTTTCTTCTGGTAGGCAAAGATGCAGGACTTACGTTTCCAAACATAAATCACAGAAATAACACAACCTATGCATGAAAAATAAATTTAAGACATTTCATGGTCAAGTATGAAGGGATTATTGAAAATTATTTTCAGATGTGAATCTGAGGAAAAAGTAGCTGCAGTTAAATATTAGGCAAACAGTCTCCCTCACTCAGATCAGAGATTGAAAGTTTTGGAAATATGTGTCATGTTACTAAGATGAACTTAAAAGTTTATTCCAATCTCGTATAAAGTAAAAAAAATATATATATACATCTGAGTTATTGGGATTTATTTGTTTAAAAAAAACACAAGAATTTCTACACTGCTGTAAGTGAGGGGTGCCCAATTCCAGTCATTTAGGGCTGCCATCCTGCAACTATTAGATTCATCCCTGTTCCAACACCCCTGAGTGAAATGAATGGCTCGCTATGCTGAATGACATGCTGATGAGGGTATTCAGTGATTTGATTGAGCCGTTTTGGGGAAGTGACGCATCTAAAAGTTGCAGGAAAGTAGCTCTGGGCACTACTACAGCAAACCATCAGTACTGGTCCATATTCCCTGCCACTTAGGTGGCTAAAAGTCGGCTGCTACTCTTGTTCCTTTCTTTTAAAAAAAAAAAAAGGAGAAAAATCAAGTTTTGTATGAAAAATAGAGTTACAGCTTTCTCGCTGTAACCCTATTTGTCAATGGAGACATCCCTGCTCAGAAGCTTGAATTACCACCTTTGCATGTTAGTGAGTTTGGCAAAGGTCTGATCATTAACCATTCATTTGATTTTTGAGTCTGAGTCTTACATCCAAAAGTGCAAGGTAGTGGCACTGGAGTTACAAACCTCTGAACTAAAGGAACACCACCTATTTCTCTAATTAACATAATAGTCAGTGTAGCTGGTAACCTAATCCTGAGTAATCAATCAACTATCATAAAACTATCACAACTGTGAATAAAATAAATGTTTATTTCTATATTTTTTGACTAAGTCTCTAGAAATAACCAAACATCAGAGGTCATTGCATCAATGCTGACTCATAAACATTTAAAGCAAAACCTGCCTTAATGCTAAAATGTGCCTATAAAAGCGCAACTTTTTTCAAAAAACTCTGATGCCTTTAACATTTTTTCCAGGTGGATCAGCAGATGTGACTAAGAGAAACTCTACACAGCGATTGTTTGCCCTATCATCATGACCCCAGCAGACAGGAAGCCACGCGTCTGCGCTCCGCTATTTGTTACTTCTAAAAACCTGTTGAAAGACAGGCGCATACATTTTCCTCGGATGAGCACAAGCGCAGACGGCTTTGTATGAAGAGCTTAGAGATGTGGCTGATGGAGCTAAAGTCAACAGCTTGGTGTCAGCAGGAGGTTATCATAGCACTGATCTCCCAACATTAAGCTGAGCTCATTGATAGATGGGGGGGAGTTCAGGTTACTGATACAGTTATATCAAGTACAAGCTGCTCTGCTGAAATCTATCACTAATACTCAACGGCCCGTTACAGTTTGAAAGCAGAGTTAAACAAACTCTCATGAGCTACACCAGCTCACCTGACTGAGGGAGGATAATCCATGTTTTCTGGTTCACGGTTAGACAAATATCTGTTGCTAATTAGCCTCTGTGCTGCTGTGACAGCAAACACTGGACTGAAGCAAAGCTGCAGGATTCCTACTGACGCACACACAAACCACCGCCTTCGTAATCATGCTCTCCACTCTTTAATCCTAAACAATCAGTTGCTGTAAATTAACCACAGTTTCAACAGCGCAGTTTGACAATCCGCTAATTAGGTCCGATAATGCTTACAGTAACCTATTCATGAGTAATTGAGAATTAGGAGAGCTGCTTAAAGAAGATTTACAGGAATGCAGGCCTCATTTTTTATTTTTTTTTTATCTCTCTTTCCTTCCTTCACCACATCCGAACTTTACTTCCTGACAGTTTTCCTCACTTCAAGGGCCATCTGGATGGAAGTCTAGTCAAGATTGTTTGTATAGTATAATTAATACAAAAGGTAATCCAAAGTGCTTTATAGCAAAAAACAAGAGAATAAAAGAACAATTTAAAGACCACTTGATTAGAAAGAAACCGTGATTTAAATTTAGCAAAATGATGGTAACATCCTTATAAAAACAGGGAGCCAGTACAATGTAGCATCCAAAATAAAATTATTTTCATTTAAAACCGTCACCTCTGCAGCCTCAGTGCTGTAATGTGGTTGAAAATGTATCTGGAAAGAACCAAAGAGAGTGTTTTTCTCAATCAAGAAGTAAGACGTTTGTCGATTACCTTCCTTTGTAACAGTTCTTGCGCTAAAAATGCTCAAAAGTTGGGAGCAGCAACCTCTGCCTCTCGGCTCTTTAAAGTAGGAGATTAATGATGTGAGGACTGAACAGAAAGGCCGTCGACGTTGCAGGAGGAAAATAGCCTAGAGACTCCAAACAGGTTTCTCACAATGCCCATGTCATGACAGAATGTCTTTTTTTTACCAAACTGGTAGATCCATTGCTCCGACTAAACGGAGCCAGACATAAACAGCTCATCGCGTTCCTAGGGATGCTTTAAGTGTGTGGGCCTATATCTGTGTGTAGAAGGGTGAAGGTGTGAAACCTAAAGCTTTGCCACTACAGCAACACGATGATGGGATGACAGGAAGCCTTGACCTGGAATTTGCAGGGTCAGGGTTGGGAATTTGGGATTCTCTCTGTCAGAGTATATATAAGAGGAAGGAATTTGCAATGTAATGTAAGGAAGGAGTTAACGGGTGTGGTGAACTCCTTGTGTGGCTCTACAGAGCAGCAGCTGTTGCTATGGAGGAATTGTCGACCACGTTTACAAAATAGCTGAAATTCTACTTCATCAGCTGGATGTTTCACCAAGGATTTTAATATCTGAGGGGACATATCATCTGTAAAGGGTTAAAAGTGACAGCAAAGAAGCTCTAGTGAAATCTAATGAAGTCAAATATATATGCTGCTACCAGGTCCAGCAGCTGGTGGGCTTTAAAATGGAGTCACACTCAATCAGCGGACGGGTTGGGCGTGGAGTCACGGCGCTGAGGTTTTTATGGTGGCGTGTCAGCTCCTGAGAGCCTTCGCTGATGGACAGGATGGGCGTTCAGGATGAGATCTTGGCGTACACGCCCTCGTAGTCGCCCCTCCTCTTGACAGGCTGCCATGATTGCTGCCCTGTAACTATCTTCCCAGGCACAAACATCATCACACAAGGCACAACTCAGCCATGTGAGGTGTTCTCGGGCCACTTTTTGTGTAAAATCATTCACAGTTCTGTCATATTGGACAATTTGATTATATTAAGCCGAGGTGGGCAGAGTACTCAACAATTGTGCTGAAGTAAGAGTAGCAGTACTTCCACATATTCTTACTCAAGTAAAAGTAAAAAGTAGCCAGGGAAAATTAGTCAGGGTCCATGGTAACTCTGGAGGAGCTGCAGAAGACGAAAGAAATATGTGAAAGAAGGTGCACTTTCGTCCTGCATACAGAGTTTTATGTATGGCAAAAAAGCAACACTAGACGTCACCCTGAACATGCCCTCCCCACAGTGACACATGGTGGTGGGAGAATCATACTTTGTGGTTGTTTTTCTTCAGCAGGGAATCTGTTCAGAGCTGGTAAGAAAGATGAACTGCTAAATCCAAGGGTGTCCTGAAAGAGAACGTGTTAGACGATGTGAAAGACTGTGGCATCACGATAACCCTGAGCATTCCGCCACAGCATCAGTGAAGTGGTTCAGACTGAAGAATGTTCACGTCAGAACGATCAAGTCAAAGTCCAGATCAAATCCTATTCATTATCTGAGGCAGTAATTGGAAAAAGAAAATGTTCAAATGCTTTCTCCGTCCAATCTGACTGAGTTTGGAGAGTTTTACACAAAAAAAAAAGCAGGTATAAATTCAGTCAGTGAAACACTGTTGGAGACAAAGCTCAAAAACCTCGCAGTCCTGAATGCGACGAAAAGACGTTCTGCAAACTATTTATGCAAATCTAAGTAAAACAGACCTCTGAAGAAATCCTGACGCCAAACTACAACAGAAGATTTTTCAAATGAGTTAAAACAAAATGAAACAATGAAATAAACATATTACAACTTTGTTCCTTTTCAGATATCTAGATCCCCATTAATGAATTGTGCTAAGGGTGCAACCCTGTTGCACTTAGTTTCACAACGTTGAACTTAATCTCTCTTTTTGCATCCAGAACTGCTGCTTAATTAAATCCAAACTGTTACTCTGCAGAATTTAAGAAACTGGCTTTCTTCCATGACACCAAAGAGTCACTTAAAGAATCAGGGCAGTTCAGTCAATTTATATCCAACGCAGTTTTTTTTTTTTTACAGGGTATAATCATAACAAAACAAATCATTAAAAATAAATCATAATTTTACATTTTATATTGTTTTTATAAAATAACAATCATACCAAATAAAATCAGTTTGTTAGTCTGTAGTTGGATTATTGCTTTAAGGTAAATATTGTTGCAGCATTTTGCAAAAGATGACTAGCATGAAACATTGTGGATCTACATTTATCATATCAGACATGGCATCATGTAAATACAGATTTTAAAAACTTAGAAATGCAGAGATGTAAATATAAATAAATAAACAGAAACAGACAAGCAGTTTAGTTGAAATGAAATTCAAAAAAATCCGCAAGATAGATAAATTACAGATGATCCTAAATATTAATCTTCTCCTGCATAGGACATCACTCTAATAAAGTCAGATTATGCAGCATAATCCAGCTCAGCGTTATCTGAGACAGCTGAATCCAAAATGTTTTCATCTGAACATATTAGCAAGTAAAAAGAAAACCCTGTTTGAAAGTCACTTCACCTTACATAAAGAGATCACTTGATGACTTTTCGGGTTTTATCCAGCTACAACCGTGGACTTCATAATTAAGAGTTTGTGTAATTTAATCTCAGTATGAATCCAGATGTTCTGTGAAGGCCTCAGAGGTTTGATAAAGAACATTTATGGGAAAGCAGCTGTACGAAGACCAACAAACACAGCAGATGAGCCAAAAGGTTAGCTCATTAAACAACAGCCTCAGTATCTTACAGAGCACAGTTCAATCCATTTCTTGAAAATTCAGTGTACAATACAAACCTAACTTGGAATGGCTTTCCACCTTAGCTGACAGGTTGGATAATCAACCAAAGAAGAGCCTAGCACTAAATCTGGAGGTGCAGCAGAGATCCACAGCTCAGGTGGGAACATTTGCTAATAGAACAACTGTTCCCACAAATCATGTCTTTGTAGAAGAATGGCAAGTAGAAAGCTATGTTGAAATAAAGCCATAAGAAGTCTTGCATCTATTATCACAAGCCATGTAGCACACCAAGCATACGGACGTGAGCTTTTGCAACTCCAGACTCACTGAGTCAGTTGGCCCTGTTTATGTTCAAGTTGAGACTGAATAGAAATGCATGCCACACTTTTTGGATTTTTATTTGTATTCTTTATCTTCCTCTATACGCCCTACTTTGTGTTGGTCCAACAGGAAGCTCAGAGGGGACAGGGCTTTCTCTGTCATTGGCCTTAAGTTATGGAATGACTTGCCTTTGCAGGTTAGAGAGGCCCCTTCACTGTCCACTTTTAAAATTCGTCTTAAAACCCATCTATTTTACTTGGCTTTAAACTCCAGCAGGATCTAGTTTTAAATTGTATGTTTTTGTTTTTAAACTGTAAGTTTTTATTTCTTTATTGTTATGTTGTGTTTTAATGTACAGCACTTTGTACCAGCTGTGGTTGTTTTAAAGTGCTTTATAAATAAAGTTGGTATGGTAACAGTACAAATCTCAGTAAAATACTATGAAGCTTGTGGTTGTAAAGTGACAAAATGAGGAAAATTACAAGGAGTGGGAATAGTTTTAGTTTTAGTTGGCACTGTGCATGAAAAAAAAACAGTATTCAAACATAAATTGTAAATTTAAACTGAAAATATGACAAAAAACCGAAAACTTCCCAAGTTAGTAAAACTGCAAGAAGAACCTTTAGTGAATTTTAGGCTAAAATATGGAATTATCTTTTTTTTGCGCAAGAAGCATGATCTATGAGTCTTACGTTGAGTCAGAACTCAGCACATCACCGAAGGGCGAGGCTGGTGCCGCCAAAAGGAGGTAAAAGAGGTGAACACTGGGAGGAAAATCCTACCAACACACTGTCTCTCTGTCAGAGTCTGTGTCCTCCTCTGAGTCACAGGGGGATGAGAAATCAGACCTGCAGCCATGATTTCCCTTCAACCCTGAGGTGTTTGGGCTGAATGGCTCATGACACATCCAGCCAGCATGGAGCAAGGTCAGCTTTTACAGGTAGATACTGCCACAATGATATATATTTTTTTTAAATCCGCTAAATGAGGCTCTGATAATGGAACCGAGTCAGTTTGTCCTGTTATTGTTTATTCTCCAGTTAGATGATAGTGAATAGTTGTGGATTTTTTATCAGAGGCTTTCAAGTTTCCATTCGAGTCCAGCTCAGAGGAAGCAACATTGTTATAAAATCTAAAAATAAATGAAAAAGCATTACAAGAACAGAAAAAACTAAACAAACAAACAAAAAACTAAAGTTACAAAAAAAAAAAAACTATTACAGGTAAAAAGTAAATGCGTCCAAAAAAAACCAAAAAACGATAGAACCAAACAAAGAGCGTGGGGGGCGGGAGGGGGTCCCACAGTCACTCCGGGTTACACTAAAAGTAAGCAGCTCCTAAAACTGCGCTTAATGCGCAGAAAACTGATCCGACTTACCGCTGCAAAGAAGAAATCCATCTCCAACAGAGCCCGACCTCTCTTCTCTTTGTAATCTGACCTTAGGGTACCACAGCAGAGGAGGAGAAAAACCCCGAATCCCGAATAATTCCCATCCGCTTCCTTGAGGCGAATAAAACTTATTCTTTGTTACTGATGCTGCTGCTTGCTCAAAGGGCTCTCTCTGTTGGTTAAATGCAGCCCATTTTCCAGCCCCGCTCTCGGTCACTTTAGGCTGTTTCCCAAGCCGGTTCGCCAGTGTCCCGACTTGCCGCTGAGAGTCTGTTTTTCTGCTGTCTAGTCATTTCAATGAGGCAGCCGGCACATTATGCAGGGAGGAGGAGTCTCCAGGAAGAGGCGCGCCTCCCCTTCAGCATACGCCCTCTTTGTTTCTGCTCGACGTGGAGTTCTGATAATGTAAAACATGAACGCATTCAACGCATATCAGATAGGACCGCATTTATTCATAGGAAATGTTCACCTTGGTTAAAACCAGAAACGACTCCAGATTACAGTATGGAAAATTATCAATCTTGATTCTTCTGATGATTAAGATTTACAGAGAAGGAAGAAGGGGGGGGGGGGGGGGGGTAGGGGGACACAATCAAATGTTGTTGCTTTCCATTTATTTTAGTAATTCAATTCGCTCAATGCAGCACGTTTACACAGAGATAATTAGAAATGTGGGTTTAATGGGAAAAATATATTTAAAAACTGATTTCAGCTTTTTATTTTCAAAAGGCACTTTTGATCTGACAAATGAGCCTCGAATGCATATTCTAATTTACTGAATGTGACTGTACTTGAACGTTTGATTAGGCTCGTTTTCTGCAAGTGTTTTCTTGCATGAATTATTATTATTATTGTTTTCAGTTCAACCACAAATGCATACTTTAGTTAGTCATGCTTATTCAGCAGCCAGTCGTCTGATCTTTCCATGTTATCTTTAATAAACAACAGGAATTAACATCTGTTGACTTTGACACCCCACACATGAATCAAATCAGGAAGCCTCCTCACGTCGCATTATTATCCCACTGGTTGAGAACACTACACTAATTGATTAAAGATTCTTATAAGGCTTAAGGAATGTTGACCCTTTACAAACAAACTGCTCGTTTTCTCAGTGATAATAAAATACAGTAGTTTTGTCTCTTAGTTAAATGTCTCACTGTTAAATTATAAGCAATGTCTTTTTAGGCATCGGAATGGAAAAGCTTCTTGTGGTACATTTCTAATAGCTGCTTTTATAAGGTTACAGTAAATCAGCTTTTGAGTGAACAGTCCAGCCACTGTTTTGTGTTCCTGTAAGGATTAATGCTGGATCAATTCTTGCAGTGCCAAAAGTAGTCTCTGCTGAGAGGGCTGCTGACTGGTAAGTGATGACAAATTGCCTGATTCTCTGCAGAACAGAAACTTCTGCGTGATTCTTTGCCTTATATATTTCTAGTGCTATAATAGGGACAATAAATATTGGAAAATGAATACCTTCTAAACCTTTTTCCAAATGTCACAACAAATATAATTTCTGGTGGTGAATACATTGCGATAGCCTCACATTTAATCTATTTAAGATGGCTAAAATCACACAACCAGGACAAAAAGTGCACACAACTGAAACATCACCACTTGCATCATCATTTTCAAAGAGGTCTGTCCTGTTTGCATCGTATTTATTTTTAGTGCATTTGTTACTGTTGAAGAGAGACTGAACACCTTGGCTGTTTAATAAGTAAAACAAAGTTATTTTTAATGCCAACTTTGCATTAAATTATCATAATTTACAAAATTATGCAATGTTGGCACTTTTAATGACTTTTAATGCAACTTTTAGAGCAACTTTGCATTAAAAGTGTCATTATTTACCGAATGACACTTTATGACAACTGTCATGAACATTCATAAAGACTTCTTCATGTTCATGACAGATGTTATGTCATGTTTATGACAGTGTCATGTCAGTCTTATGCACACCCCTTCAAATAAAATCATTCTATGTATTCAAACTTTACTGTAATGTAAATTGCTGTTGACGTGTTTGTCTTTCTTTTAAGTGTTGCAGGTTCTATGTCAATGTTGCACTTTTATTATGTCTTTTAATTTAAAAAATGCTGGGGGAAAAAACAAGCAAAATAAAAGAGGAACATTTTTTATTTGATTTTGGATCTATTTCTCCTCTTCAGTAATGTAAATAGCTTCTTGTGTTTGAATGAACACAAGAAAGTTTTATATCGTTGTTCTACGTATGCCAATATAAAAGTTTTATATCATTATACATAGACAATATGTTTTGTCATTCTATGTATTCAAACTTTAATGTAATGTAAATTGCTGTTGATGTGTTTGTCTTTCTTTTAAGTGTTGCAGGTTCTATGTCAATGTGTTTTTATTATGTCCTCCCTTTATGTAAAAAGAAAGCTAAAAAAAACAAAAAAAACAACAACAAAAAAAAGGAAAATAATTCATTGTTTTTTATTTGATCTCTATGAAGTGGGTCAGGTGACATGGGAGACAAAAAAATTGTGGCAGCAACTTAATAATGGGAACGAAAATAATGAGAATGGTAATTACTCATGTATTTCGTGAGAAAGACTTAATTTAATAACGGTTTTGTTTTCTTTTTTCCTGACTCCACAGATTTCAGACGTATTCAACTTGATTGATAAGAGCTGGCTAAATTTATTGAAAGCTTTTTCCACATATTTGGGTCTTTTAGATAACATTAAAAGCTCAGTGTCTGAGCTTTTACATTGATTCCCAAACATTCAAGAGAGTCAAATATGCTCAAGAAAACCATTTTACAGTTTAGTGAATCATGAAATATTAGGAAGTCCTAAGCTCCTCTTATGCTTATTGTTCTCACTTAAGAAATTATATTTAGGAGATGCCAATTTGATTAGTACAGATGCTTCATTATTATAAGGTCTCAGCGGTTTGTTGGGAATCATTAGAAAAAGAAAATTCATCATGAACACATCTCTTAGATCAGAGATCATGTTGTAGGTGATTTTAATGCAGGGTTAGCCTGTCGGAAGGCTAATCATTGAAAATCACACAGACGACTGTTCTGTCGATTATCTAAAAATGAAAAATAATAACACAACTACAAATCTACCAAGACAGCTGTCCACCTTAATTGGTAGTGTCTGAAGTCAGTGTTCTGCATATTTAGATAATTCCCCAATGCAAACCTGAGTCACATGACCAGTTCATTAGCAGGCCTCAGCAGAGCTAGCTAATTAGCATGCTAAAGAGCTAAGCCAGCCATTTGAAGCAGGGCCATATAACAGGGTAATTCTGCTGGCAAAATAGCTGTGTGTTGTTTATGAGTGGTAAACAGGGCTTTAAGTGAAAAAAAAAGTGCTAGCACTCCCCTTAATCTGTTTTCTAAAGTGTGTTGACTAAAGTAGGTTGAATAAAAATGCAAACCCCACTTTTTTATTTGTAACAGAAAACAAAGGAAAAAACTTTGATCACTTTTCTCCACGTTTGTGTTCATCCATTTCATAATTCAACAATGTTTGAAGAAATGTGTGTAAAATGTGTAAAAGTTTATAGTCTATAGCTCATAGGCGTAACATCCTGAAGGACTGATGTGGACATGTCTCCACCAACTCTGGCATGAAGGGGACAGTCCCCACCAACCTGAGTGAAGTTGGCCCCCCCACCTTTTTCAAATGCAGCGTCCTACAGCGACTCAACATTAACGTACAACTCCAGCATGTATTTGGGTTTACAGAAGCAAATAAATTATTTACCAGGAAGTTCAAGTTTATAAAATAACATGGGTTAGTTCGTTGTTAGCATAACATCCTTATCGTAGACTAAAATTACTTAAAATAGCACAATTCACTACTCACCCGGCAGAAACAAGTCTTTTATTTATTTTTTTACCGCGATAATACGGATCATATCTTAAATATACGCATATTTTTTTCGAGATACCTCGGCTGTTCCAGCCTATTTAGGGCATTTAGCATACTTGTGATCAGTGGTGGGAAGTAACGAAGTACAAGTACTTCGTTACTGTACTTAAGTACAGTTTTCGTGTATCTGTACTTTACTTAAGTAGATTTAATAATGGGGACTTTCTACTTTTACTCCACTACATTTTACAGTAAGTATCTGTACTTTCTACTTCACTACATTTCTACAAAAGTGTCGCGTTACTCGTTACATCCAAGTCGCGATGCTCTTTTTTTCCGTTAAAATGTGAAGTTCAGGGACTTAAGGTGGACTTAAGGTGGCGCCGTAAAATCCAAGTAATAACGTGACTTAGTGTCTGTTGTCACCCATCGGCTCCACCTTTACTCGCACTCGGAGCTCCAGACATGCGCAGTGGTTTCCTCTGAGCGGGAGGAGACGTTTGTCTATAATATAATAGCGCTGCATAAATTGATATGGCGACATGTAAAATCAGCAGCGCTTCGCTTTCACAGACGGTGGGACTTTGTCCAACTTTTAGCGTCACTTCAAAGGAAAGCTTAAAGAAAGGTAAGATCTGTGCTAGCAAAGCTAGCTGTACTGAGACACATGTTGCATCTGATGAAAAAAAGTTGTCACTCATGCCCTGAATTATTGTGTGGAGGTGTTGACTGAGGTGTCGCATATATGGGACAACGCTGTGACCAAAGTCTGCAATATAGTGATATGACATTCAGGAACGATCCGATTCTTCTGGACGGATCTTTACTAAGTCCTAAGGACTGAAGCCTCACTGAGAGCCGTTCTTTGTTCTTGTGTACACTGCGGTAGCTATATATATATATATATATATATATATATATATATATATATATATATATATATATATATATATGACATTCATTTAATCGCTGAATAAGTAAAAGTTGCGTATGAACACAGAGCATGCTCATTGCTCATTGATTGATTTCGTCTCCTGTCATGGTGGCAAACATGCAGTGGGAGGGAGGATGAAAACAGTCACGGTGCTCATTCTGCTTAGTTACTTGTTGCGCCGTTGGACAGTGTTCATAGTTGAACGTTATTTACCGTTAATTGCGATGTTTCAGTTGTGGTTTCTGACATTTGCAAGATGGGCAACCGCCCAGGGCGTTATTTTTCTAGGAATAGCAGGAGACCTCTGCGGATTGTAGCACAGCGATGAAAGCAAAACAGAATGAAGTGAGTTTTAATTGATACCGGTTAAATATATTTCAGCTCTAAGTATTTAATATCTAGGTGTTTTTATGGGAATGTGGATCTTTCAGATCAATTTCAAAACCAATTTTGATAGGTAAACTTAATGTTATTGTGTCATTTAGCGCAGGGCGCTGGTCTTGGGTTCGGTGGTCTTGACTACAACTCTGCTACATGGCTCCTTGGTTGCATGTCCTCCACCTTGCCCGCACCGTCTTTACATCCCCTTTCAGTTAGATTTCTTTCTAAATAAATGTGACTAATTAAGTTCATGCTATGTTAGGACAGGAGACAAAATGTTTCCATCCCTGAAATTATGATTCATAGAATCACATATCTAAGTCTAAACTGTTACAGAGAATAAACACAATAAGAACATGTTTAATCTGTGGTAGTGTTAATTAAAATGGCACATTTCTGATGTATTAAAATTAAATACGATCGGCACACTTAATGATATTAGCGATTAGGTAATGCATTCAGCGAGTACTTTTACTTTTAATACTTAAGTATTTTTAAAAAACAGGACTTTTTTACTTTTACTTAAGTAAAATGTTAATGTGGTACTTTGACTTTTACTTAAGTACATGTTTGACTGTGTATTTGTACTTTTACTTAAGTAAATTTTTTGAGTACTTTCTCCACCACTGCTTGTGATCAACTTTGCTTTGTTTTGAACCGGAGAAATTCCCTTCATCTGAATTTCGCGCGTCATCCGGGTCACGTGACTGAAACCCAGCATTGAGTCAGGAATATCGGTGGTCCGGGAAATGACACAATAAAGCAAAGAATCTGAAAAAGGGACGCAGAGTTTTGATATTAATTGTCAACCCCACGAGAGCACGATAACAAGGTCCAAAGGGATCACGTTTCACAGATAAGTAAAAAGCTTCAATTAAAAATATATTCAAGAAAGTGGAAAGTAGGCTAAGATGGCTAATCAACCACTGCTAGTGTTCAGGCAATCAAGGACTAATAATCGCAAAATGAAAATTCAAAAACATAAATCTGCAACGGACAGAATGTTCTGTTTGGTGTTTTTACGACCTTCTTTGTGTGGGGAAGTGTGGCTTTTTGTGTGTGTTAATTCCTGATGCACTTGAACTAATCTCCCCGGGGCTGTTTTTTATTGGTTGCCATGGTAACGAGTCTGCGTGTGACTTTAAGCTGACAGTCTGAGAAAAAAAAATACAATCACTCGTTTTTCTACATTTTTTTCCCCAGGACACATTGCATCATTTGTTTGTAGAACATGGCAATATTCAGAGCAATAATAGGATAGGATGAAATATTTCATAAAGCATAAAGAGCCAAAGTATGTTAAATTTTAAATCATGGCTCCTGTTAAGTAAAATTAAATTATAGGCCATTATAAAGAGAAATTTGCTTTGTTCTCTCTTGTTTGTAGAACTGACAGAAACCCGACTATAGATTTATTAGAAGAGAGAATTTTACATATCCAAACATCAGCATCTCAGCTTTAAGCCGCATTTTATAGAATCCAGTAATATTGATGGGCACTCTACTCACCAACTGCCCCAACCAGACCCAAGAAAGGTTTTGGGTCTTTAATATTTGCTTTATTATAGACACATCATATCTCATCTGCTATGTGCCAGTCAGCAGGACAAAGGTTTTGCCAACCATCTGAGGGACAACTGTGGAGTCAGAATCACATAATTGAAAAATACAAAGTTTGCACTGTTGAGGAGTCATTTGGTTTACACAGAAGTTACTTATTCTGCTTTGGAAATGTTTAATAACATTTTGATTGTTACAGAATCTCACGTTGTTGATGTTTTTAGCTCTTGATAAAATCAGACAGTAAAAGGCAACTATGTGATAATTCTTCACAAAAATTATTGCTGAATTATGAAACCGTTTTCATCTGTAGGTAAGCATTCAGCAAATACAGGCTGATTCCATGAATTAGAATATGACTGAAATGTTCCTTTGCAGTTCCATCACCAAGTGAATGATATTATATAGATTCATTAGATTCCATATATTTTAACATATATTTCGTAGCATGTTTAATACCTCCTAAAAGATTATTTTTGAAAGATAATCTGACACGCTTGATCAGGATGTATGTCCTAATTTATTGAATAAGACTGTCTGGCATTCACATTTAAGTTTTTGCATTATTCTTAGCACTAGAAAAGAAAAGGTCTCCCAGTAAACTGTGGGTGCATCAGCACCCTAACCCCCCGCTCCTCTTCGTCCCCACCAACTTTCAACACCAAGTTACATCCTTGCCTGCGAAGGACAATGATATCCTCTTATGTCTTTTGAAAGACCTGGGTTTTAAGTTAACCGAGTAGCAACATGTCACCCATGTGTTAAGAGAAACATGGTGCAGAGTAAGCTAAGTGCAAAGACTGATAAGGAGTCTTTCTGTAGACTTCCTTTAGACCTATTATCAGAAAAATGTTTGCTTTTGCTACAGTTATCCTCTATTGTTGGCCAGAATGCATTTTATAAAAACCAATCAATGAATATGAACTGTGAGAAGTTGACAGAGAAAGAAATCTTCCAGCCTGAGAAGACAAAGAGAGTCAAGAATCAGCTTGGTCATCAAGGTTTAAAGACTAAAACTAAGAACCCTTGATTGTTTGCACAAATAGTTTGAATGTCTGAGAAATGTCTGAGACTAATGAATTCAGCTTTCCGAACAAATTGGTAAATTGCAGTCAGTTTATGATTAAACATGAAAAACGATTTGATTTTCACATGAGGCCAGATCGGTTTGAACAGCCTTTTCTCAGTCAGTAAAAGAAATCATAAATTGAAAACTCTTTCATATATTGTTTCAATTTACATTTGTCTCATATGTGCATTTGTTTGATAATCTGAAACAAAAGAAATCTGTCAGGGACAAAGTACGTTTTCAGAGGACTGTACACCATTATACAATATTCATTAAAGGCAGCTTCCAAGGTCATTGGGTCAACAGCCTTATTTCTGGCCCTACCCACATAATAGTGAGCCCGAGGCAAAGTCATTCAAGTCGGCCCCCTTTGATAGCTCATGATGCATAATTGTTAAGTCTGACCTTTTGACATGAGACTCACTGAGAGTCAGTGGTTTAGTATCCCTAAATCCTCAGGCACAGCCAAACCATAATATTGGTGGGCTGGAGATTGTTTGATTACATAAAGCCTCCCTCCTCCCCCGCCCAGCCCATCCATATTTGCTGCCTAAACAGTAGATGCTATTGATCCGAACTGAGTTATGTCATCACAGCAGCTGCCACTTGTTATAATTTATGGCTCAGGTCAAGGGAAACACTCTCAAATTTGAGTATTTTCATTTTACGTACAGAAAAAAAACACGTATTGATAAGTTCTGAATGAAATATTACATAAGAGCATCACTGATGCGTGGACTGCAGAAGGTCCTCAACAAAGAGTGAGCTTAAATAATATAGTGAACAAATAAAAATGTTTGTGGATTTTGCATGCATAGTATTATGAGGATGATATATAATGTTGAAGTGACTCATGAGTGAATAATTCGCACAGAAGTAAAAGTACATATGTCATGATTTTTGCTGACTAATTTCACTAATGAAAGTGATGTCCCATTTGCTTGTTCATTTCTCACAGGATGGGCCCCCCTGGAGCAGGGGGGCAGTGGATTAAACTCTTGGACACACTCATGGAGCAAAACAAACAGGGGAAGGGTGGCAAGAAGGTTAAAACTGATTGAATCTCATATAATTCGACATAGATAGACGAGGGGGGAAAAAGCGCAGACACCCTGAAATATAAACACAATCCCTAACAGAAGTGATTCAATATTTATTGGATCACTCTAGCAGGCAGTAACACATTAAGGTGTGAATACGGTCGATGATAAATCTGTCTGCACTGTTTATTAAATTACATGGAACATGACAGAGCCAGCTGGTCTCCAATAGAAAGCATGACTCAAACCTATATCGAGAATCTTTCTTGGTGTTATGAGATAGCAAATCGCTAACGAAGGCACATAAATATTGTGTGAGTGAAAACTATCAGATTATATATTACTCTATATAATAACAGGCTTTTGCTGCCTTCTTTTTTGCCGCCATTAAGATGCACATATTAGCAATAAGACCTTTGATAATCAGAATCTTGTAGGTTGTTTACTCCGTACCGCAGGCTGATGTCTTGTTGCAACATTTCCTAAATGCTACCCTCTATAGGCATTTAGATGATTTGACACATTTTAAATCAAATTGATCAAGTCTTGGGACTCAGCCACACAAATCTAAGACAACTTTTTCTTTTTTTTTCTCCTTAAAGTGGTTTGGTTTTTGTTTCGGTTTTACTCATAAGTTCTCATGAGTAACTTATGAGAACTTATGAGTTAATTTTCTAGTACGCCTGTTGAGTTGATTTTATCGCAATTACTAATGACATAAAGCATCCAGGCATCTACTTGAGGCAAAGATGGAGACGAAAAATTATTTAATTGAATTTGAACATGAATTGTTGATGGCGCCAGATGAGCTGGTCTAAGTAATGCTAAAACTGCTGATCTGCTGGGGTTTTCGCACTCCATCCTCTTTTGGGTTTCTCGAAAGTGATCTAAGAAAGAGAGAGAGAGAAATCTGCTGAGCAGCAGTTGTGTGAACAGCAATGGCTTTTTGATGTCAGAGGTCAAAGGAGACAGTAGTTCAATTAACCTCTGGTTGGTAATGGTGTGAAGAAAGGCTTGAACACCACTGCCTTTCTGAATAATGTTGCTGGCCATATCCATCCCTTTATGACCACAGTGCCCTCCAATGGCCTCCAGATCTCTGTATGGTTGTGCAGTGGGATAGCAGATTTTCATCATGGAGTAGCAGCTGACAAAATGTCAATAGGGAGCAAAATCTCAGATAAATATTTTCAGCACCTTCTTGAATACACACCATGAAGAATGAACTTAACTCTGAACCCAAAGCGGGTTCCAAACAGGAACAACCAAGTCATATCTAACAACTGAGAAGAAAGGTGCAAAATGTTCATTGTGTTTCTGCACAAAGCCAGAGTATCTTATTTCTGGCCTGAACATTGCTGTCTATTTTTTATGTATTCTACTTTTTTCATGTTTAATCATCAACTGACCATTTTGGGCTGATTTACACATAATGTGTACTCCTTAAAATGGTCAGATAATTATTAGCCGATGTAATCAGAAAATACATCAAAATTACAGTGAACGTGATCAATTTTTCAGTACTTGCTGTTTACCTGATTTGGTTCACCAGGATTAAAAATAATAATTTCTCACTGTTTGGGCAATAAAAGAGGACATTTTAAAAAAGACATCATATGATTCATTTAGGCAGTAAAAGGGATTTTTATGTGCTATGATTAATCTCCAACCATATGCCATAATATGGAGGAATTATTTTGCCAAAAACTTCTCCATAATATCCCCCATACAACCTCAGTTCAATTTAGACAAGCATGCGCCCTGAGGGAATGCCATACCTTCCTTAAGACTGAGGAATGAGAGCCAACTTACACTCTTCCCATGCTCCACTACAAGCTCTGCTTCCTGTTTATTTGTAAAGTCTTGTGTTTTTAAAACTCCCACACTGAGATTGCTTTCTATTCCTAATCTGTTCGTATTTATGGCCTAATTACTCCAAGAAACTCATAAAATAATGGCTGATCTGTAAACGTCATATAAACCGCACACATAGCAGGAGGTTTTGCTATTGGTCTGGTATTTTTCTTTTGTTTATTGTTTAGTTTCTCAGAGCTGATTCCTCTCAGATTCCAGAGTATTAGCCCGGCAGTGACTCAGGGGCCTTTCGGGGCCTGAGAACACAGAGAAGGTACATTCCTGGCTGTATCCTGAGCTCAGGACTAGATTTTTAAGGAATTCCCCAGCTCTATTGCTCAGCATGTAACTCAACTTCCTGATGATCACTTATCAATGAATTTTACCTTTTATGTTTATATGCTTAAAAATAATCATCTGTTGTTCTGTTAAATTAGTATTGGTAGGAACAGGTCTCATCCTGGGTAAGCAATAAATACTAAGATAAACATATAATTTGTCGTGATTAAAATAAATAAAAAATACAAAGTAATCTTTTATTTCAATCTGATCATCTCAATAAGAAAAAAAAAGTGTGAAACTTTAATTTGAGTATATGTGTTTGGGTTGGAAATATGACATCCAATGGAAAAAAAGATAATTACTCTTAATAAAATCACAGCTGTCATGGTTAATGGCACCTCAAAAAAAGTTTCAGGACTTTCAGGACTTTTAAATAAAAATCAGGTGATTCCTGTCAGAAAACTGAGAATGGTTTTTTGATTGTCATTTCAGCAGTGCATGCGCAGTTTAATATTGAGCAGGTAAAATACATAATTCACAATATTAATTTTTGTAACTACTTTTTAAAAAACATGTTTATTTTTTTTGCTGCAAATACTCTTAGCTTGATCATTTTGATATATGATCAAAATGATCATATCATTTTGATCATATAATGATATGATCATTATCATATATATTGATATATCAATTTTGATATATTTTGATATATCTACTTAATGCTGCAGCATATAACTTTTACAAAATGTTTTTTTTTTTACAAATTTGTTATTACTGTCACAGACAATCTGTAAAAAGAGCAAGATCCTCCACCTCATCTCAGTGCCTCTCAGTCAGAAACAACCTATCAGAACCAGAAGGAGCATCTTAACGCTGTCAATCAAGCTCGTGTACATCTTGCTCAATGATGGAGAAAAAACTTACTGTTCCAGGAAATCCACTGTCATTGGTGGCCATGTAAATTAGATTGAGCATTTATGGCACATCCTGTTGTGGTCAAATAGCTGAACTGTGGCAAGGAGCAAGGTGGATAGTGTGAGCAGAG
The DNA here is from genome assembly GCF_904066995.2 of Poecilia reticulata. Lineage (NCBI taxonomy): Eukaryota > Metazoa > Chordata > Actinopteri > Cyprinodontiformes > Poeciliidae > Poecilia > Poecilia reticulata. Next base: position 33,217,690 of record NC_088831.1, read on the forward strand.
CATACACAAGCATGATCGACAATGCAAAGACCCTCCTCCAGGGTCTGATTGGTTGTTTCTAACAGAACAAGGTTTTGTTCAGATGAGCTAAATTGTTTTCACTGATTATTTGACTTATACTGTCATGACATAATAATAGCTTTTAACAAATATTTAAAAACATACTTTTTAAAATAAAAATTTACACCTGCAGCTTTAAGCAAGGAGTAGTTCCACAAAGGAGTTTTCTAGAAAGAACAGAGAACCTTGGTGCTGCTTTAAAGACTCCGTGGTTTTGGTTTATTTACTTTTTTCCTATTTGAGAACAAATAGGAGAAATATATATATATCGCTTTTTTACCTATTTTTCAAGGTAAAAAAAAAAAGCTATGAAAAAAATATGTTGTCAGTAATTTCGCTGATTATAAATGAAACTTGAACCAATATTTCAATCTAAGAAAATTTAGACTACAACAATATTCCTTTTTTTATATGAGGAGAGCTCACTGGTTGTTATTATGACATGTAAAGTGGTATTTTCATACAAAAATGGTGGTCTCCTCTAACAACTGCCCCCAATGAGTTGGACTGTACATATGGGAGGTGGGGGCTGAACATTTGTGAATACACCTGCTTCCAGCAGAGACAACAAAGAGGGCCTCACTTTGGGGGTGGTGGCACAGAGGGGAGGGTCCAATCTAATTATAGACTCTGGGGAAATGACTTCATGGAGGTGACGCCCAGCCCTCGGGTCAGCGTTTTTATGCTTCTCCTAGCAGTAGTAGTAAAAAAAACTGGACTGCAATGTTTACATTGGGAAAATATATATATCTTTTGTTTTTAATCAACTCTATTAGCCATTCCACTTCCACTTCTTCCCCAGTGGTTCAGTAAGTGATAAACACTCTCAGTGCATTAGGATCTTCAGTGTTTTTGTGGTTTGAGCATCCATCAGGGCTTCTTCAAATGCAGACATAAGCTCTCAGCAAGCACCATCTCGCTAATAACCAGATTACAGAGCGTCATGCTTTGGTCCTCTCATTCACAGGACAATAAGCTGCTTCTAACAGAGGGCTAATGAGCCACAAAGCCAGAACATTTGTCCTATCTGCACTCTAGATCTCGTCGTTAGCCATTACAGGGCACACCAATTGAATTCTTTCAGTACTGAGAGTAATGAATGAAGAGACAGGAAATGAGTTTAGAGTTTAAAAATGTTACTGAGAAAAATGCTGATGATGATGATGATGATGATGAAACTGCCACAGAAAGAGTAAAAGCCTCTATTATTATCTGTATAAATACAGTGAATTTGTGTAATGCAGCCATTACTGCCTTGTTATTACAGATCACACTGAGATAAACAAGTGTTCTTGTTGCACATTAGCACAGTGGCCAATTTACTCCCACTCTTTGTAACCACAATGGTGAGATCATGAGTCTGAAAAGCAAGTTGGATTTATTTTATTCAGATCAGACACCATATTTGAATAAAAAAAATATGGATAAAAAGAGAACAGCGCAAACACAACTGATGGTCGTTAAAAAAGGACAATTTGGAGCGTCCAGATTGCCAAATTAAGGTATTAAGGCGCCATCTAGTGTTGTCCAAAGAGCGTCAAGATGGCTCCTAATAAATCTGGTTGGTGATACTTCATTAAATATCAGCACAGCAGTGTATGCTTTCTTATGCACATTTACATATATTAATGAACACAAAAGCTAAAAAAAGAAATCTTTTGCTAAGTGACAGTCATTCAAAAACCCTTAAAAGGACGTTCAGGACGAAACAAAAACTGCCCCTGAAGCTAAAATAAAGCAAGCTGTTCCTGAACTGGCTGCTTTGTCATTTTACCATGCTGAACATAAAGGCAATTGTCCACAACCTACATGCTGCATAACATGACAGCAGGGTGGGAGAGCAGTCATACACCGACTGAGGGTTCTGTCCATCCACACATTTAACTTATTTAGCTTTAAACGTCTGTTTAAGATAGAACAACACATTTCCTTATATTTTTTAGGGTTTTAGTTGAAGGAGAAGAAAAAGACAGTTTAATATTTTTTACTAATAAAAGTCTCAAATATCTGGTGACCCTTTTTTTTATGTCAGTATCCTTCACTCTGATACTCCTAAATAAAATATAGAAAATAGAACCAATTAAGTCACATAATTGGTGGGAAGATTCCACCTATGTTTGATTTAATTTAATAAATGCAGCTGTTCTGTGAAGGCAGGTTTAAGGTTTGTAAGCAAACAACATTAGACCAATAAATGCACTGGACAGGTCACAGATAACAGGATTCATAATAATTTATATAGGGTTATTCTAATAGGATTAAAAACAATAACTTGAGGGAGTTTTTTTTGTTGTTGTTTGTTTGTTGTTGTTTATGGTTATCAAAGGGGCAGAGGTGGGTAGTAAACTACATTTACTCTGTAATATTTACTTGAGTAATTAATATTTTATAAAAGAAAAAAAAAGAGGTGTGGGAGTAGATTTACTGTATCATCCTATTTATTTTTGAATAGACTGGGAAATGTTACTTATTCTTATAGTTTATCATTTAAAATACCAAAATTCACACATATGTTTTTGTCGGTCTGACTACCCAATTTTTGAATGAATTACAGCACAACAGATTCGCAGCTAGTTGCTAATGACATGTGCAAAGCTGATAAAGACGCGAAACCTAAAATACAGTGAAAAATTACCCCACAAAATATTGACTGAATAGAAAAGTGTAAAAAAAAAAAAAAAAATGCCGTGCATTTCTTTCCAGCCACTTCACAATGACGTGGTTTAATTGGGGCTAAATAACGGGCTCTAGGACCTTGCTGCGAGAGAAGATAAACATCACATGACGCTGGTTGAGAAGCGGGCTGGTTGGGCTGGATATTAACTAAAATGTTGCTTCCTCATTAAGCATTCGTGCAGGAGAAACGCAGAACATCGATTCTGTGAAAAGAGGGCGATAAATGGAGTGATGTCTGTGTTTTAGGTACAGCTGATCCAAGGAGGCAGCGGACATGGCTGCTGCTTCTTTCCTCTTTGCAGTTTGCATGGCGCTTTCAACTCTTTCTGGAAGTTTGGTAAGAAGGAAACTAACATACCTTCTTACGTTCCTCTGGGTGTTTTTTTTTTTCTAGAACAGTTTAGATAAACTTCATGTTAAGCTCTTTGACTGCAATCGGGTTTTTACCTACTAGCAGAGACTTAACAGCAGTGATCAACGCCTTTATGCTTCCTTGTTTAAATTATGAAAATGACAACCAGATGTGTCAGTATGCAGAACTTCCCATCACTTTGCATGCCATTGGTTCTTCTCGCAGGTCACTGGAACGAGATCATTTTCTATAGACTACAAGAACCACTGCTTCCTGAAAGATGGAAAGCCTTTTCAGTACATCTCAGGTAGCATCCACTACTCCAGAATCCCACAGTATTACTGGAAGGACCGCCTGGTGAAGATGTACATGACTGGACTCAATGCCGTCCAAGTGTGAGCAGAACACATCCAACTTAATGCTATAAACACAGGTTGCTTTGCATACTCTTTGATCTTTTCCATATCTTGTCCAGTTCCAGCCACTAACTTCAATATATTTTATTGGAATATTGACAGACCAACATAAACGGGGCATAATTGTGACGAAATGAAAAGGATACATGGTGTTTTTGTTTTGTATTAAAATAAAGAAAATCCTCTCCACAGCATCATAATGTAATCACCATGCTTCACTGTAGGGATGGTTCATGGTATTGTGATGTATTCAGTTCCTTACAAAACTGCAAACAATTCTTTTTATTACTTCTTTTGCTGCCATATGTCCTTAAAGGTGAGGTTTTCACATGGCACAAATAAAACAATTATTTATTATTTAAACTTTAATTATATATACATATATATATATATATATATATATATATATATATATATATATATATATATATATATATATATACACACACACACACACACACACACCTTACTTCCATGTGTAGTAATGGATGTTACTACACATGGAAGTGTAGTAACATCCATGTGTAATAACATGGAAGTTACTACACATGGTGTATTACCATGGTTATACATCATGTTGGTCTGTCACATAGGATTCCAATAAAATACATGAAGATTTGTTGCCCTAACAAGAGTTTAAAAGTCCTGGGGACATGAATACTCCTGCAAAACACTATATATATATATATATATATATATATATATATATATATATATATATATATATATATATATATATATATATATATATATATATATATATATATATATTAGAGGCGTGCCGATCGATCGGTCACCGATCATAATCGGGCCGATTTTCGTGAAAAAGTGCATGATCGGTGATCGGCGATCATTGGCTCTTGTTGCCGATACCGATCACCTGCATCTCTTTTCGCAGCCTGCCTGTGCAGCTGGTCTCCTCTTTCCTTCACACTGCGCAAACGCGCAGCAACAAATCCTAAGCGATGTTGAACTATAACGCACTGAGTGAATGGGGAAGTTTGCGCGTTGCAGCGGAAAATTGAAGCAGGTCAAAATGCATTAACATAACGAATCTAATATGGCATAAAAACAATGCCATACTTGACGGAGTTTGGCTACATCAAGGCTCACTGCAGTAAAAAAGACATATGGAGGATCAAATAGCAGGTAAAGCAGCGCGCAGCTACAAACACTCACCGGGATTAGCATGACGGTCAGAAAGCTAAACAAATAACCCGCAAAATTATTTTTAAGTCTTCAAGCTGCGATGTAAGATGCTGGTTCTGCTCTCGCTGTTGAACCGCTGCTATGCGCTGGTTACAGGTAGCGCATGGCGCTCCGTCTGGGAGCGCCACTTCTGCTCCACCTGCTAGTGACTCTCACACCGAACCTCTGCTTAAAGCTGCAGCATCTAACCTAAAAAAATACATTTTACATACTATTAAAACTTTCGCTGTCCTAACATGAGACACATAATCTCTAAAAAAATAATTGAGTTCTGCATAATTACTCCGCTCAGTCAGAAACAGCCAATCAGAACTAGCAGTAATCAGCTAGCCGCCATGCTATCAGGAAGTTTTTATTCAGTAACTCTGGATTGTTTATTGTAATGGAACCTGCATTTGCCTTTGAATGCTAAGTTTTATACTTGAATTTTTTTGGCAATGTTGAGAGGTTTTATTTTGGCTCTTTGCATTATTTAGCCTATTCAGAGCCTTCATATGTTATCAGTCTGTTAAAGATAGTATTATCTATAGTACAATTTGCAGAATGCCTGTTTTGTTTAGTTTTCTTCTTGGAAAAAGTTATTAAAAACAAGTTTTTGTCTAAATTAAGGTGAATTCATGGTTCCTTTTTCCACATAATGTAACTGGTAGTGTTTATGATAAAAAAAAAATTAAAATAATTATGTGATCGGTATCGGTGATCGGCCCTCATGGGTGATCGGTGTCGGCAGGAAAAAACCTGATTGGCACATCTCTAATATATATATATATATATATATATATATATATATATATATATATAAACTGTTAATTCCCGCCTTGTGTTCTCAGATATGTCCCCTGGAACTTCCATGAACCAGTTCAGGGAGTCCACAACTTCACAGGAGACAGAGATTTGGTGCATTTTCTGAATCTGGCCAACCAGACAGGCCTCCTGGTCATTCTGCGTCCAGGACCGTACATCTGTGCAGAATGGGAAATGGTAATTTAAGTAACTTTGGTCATGTAGTATATTTAGTTTTTGACATCACAGGCTAAAAAGGGAGCAACTAAATTGCACAACAAGACCTAAATTATACAGATAATACAGTGTAACAAACATTTAAAGCAGCATTGTGAAAGTGACAATATCAAAGAAAAACAAGACAATCCTTCTGTCAAGTTATTGTTCCAACCAACAAACCATATCAAAACTGTAAATGTATGTCTTTCACTCCAAGAGCCTGTTAAAAAAAAGAACACAAAAGGAAGAACAAAAATAACCTGCAACATGTGTCACAGTACAGTGACACACTGGATGATAGAAGATGTCATTAATGTAAAAAAAACAAATGTACAAAGTCAAACTTTATTACTGTGACAGACTCCTATTTTAATCTATTTTGTACATCCAGCCAATTTAAATACATCTAAGATGTAACATTTATAAAAACTGTAATCTCAAAGATGTTTTCCAAACAAATAGGCATAAATCTATGTCCTTCTGGTGTTATCATTCAATTACATTCAGAGAAATTTTGCATTAACGTTTGAGTACACCAGTCTTTAATTTGAGAGTATTTTTTTCACAAAAAGAAAAACAAAACTGTGCAAAAAAATGTCCATAATGTCACAGATTCTCTATTGCACTCAGGAGTAGAGACTGAAAAAAAAAGATTAGATTTAAAGTTGGTAATAAACAGTAAGAAAGTGTGGAAAGTCAATATAACATAAAAAATAAAAGAGATCAAAATAGTTGTATCAGGTGAAGTCTATGCAGAAGTTGAAAACCAAAGAGGAAAGTTTAGCAGCAGCCAATCAGAAAAGCAGTCAGAGCATTCACAAGAATAGAAGCATTGTTAACTGCAACATGGAAGTATGCAAACTGGACTGACCTGCTTTTCAAATTATAAGTGCTATCAAAAAAGACATCTAAGTTCTTGGGAAGAGGGGTTAAGAGAATAGTTAACAGGCTGATCCAAAAACAAATGTGTTACCAGATCACCTTGATTTATTTTCACATAGACACCACATGTGTGAGCAAGATGGGAGAGTGGAATTAGATTTTGTAGTACATGTTATCAGTACATATATGAAAATGTGTTTCTTAAAAACGAGACCACACTCAGGATATAGAGAATAAAGAATAAAGAGAAAAGAGTTTACAACAGATCCCCGAGGAACGCCACTGACTTCAGGTGAAGACCTTGATCTGATCTGTGATCGACAAATAATTTTCCAAAAACTAAATGTCTTTACTAAACCTGTGTTCCAGGGTGGATTACCAGCATGGCTTCTTCAGAAACCAAACATCATACTTCGCTCAGCAGATGCAGGTAATCAGACACCAATATACCAATATGCTGTTTTCACGAATATATTTATGCACAATTAATATGCCTTCTCCTGTACCAGATTACTTAGAGGCAGTCAGCAGTTGGCTTGCTGTCCTCCTCCCCAAAATTAAACCATGGCTCTACATCAACGGCGGCAACATCATCACTGTCCAGGTAAAATGACTCGGGTAAATACCGATAATCTCTAGCACGTAATTGCAGGTAATAATGAATCAACTTCAATGGCAGGTTGAGAACGAATATGGAAGCTACTTCGCCTGTGACTACAACTACATGCGTCACCTGCGGACGCTGTTCCGCTTCTTTCTGGGCGAGGAAGTCGTTCTCTTCACCACCGATGGAAACACAGACAAGGAGATGACATGTGGGTCATTGGATGGCTTGTATGCCACGGTGGACTTTGGCACAGGTTGGTGGTATGTGACTGTGTAACGGAAAACGCAGCTTCATGCAGATAAGTCGCGTCATTCATTGTTTACCTGATTTCCCTCAGACACCAACATAACTGTAGCCTTCAAGCGCCAGAGAAGATTCGAGCCTCAAGGACCCCTGGTTTGTTGCACACCAGTCCGTCCATCATCATCTTCTGACCTGGTGATGTTTTATGGATGTAACCTGTTTAGATGTCTTGCAGGTGAACTCAGAGTTCTACACAGGCTGGTTGGACCACTGGGGAGATCAGCATGCCATGGTTGGAGCTCAGAAGGTCAGCAGAGTGCTTGAAGAAATGCTAACCATGGGGGCCAGCGTCAACATGTATGTCTCCTTGAACTCCCAGGATTCCAGCTTTCCTTCCCTCTACACATATTTGATTAGTCAGCAGACCGAGGCATTGAAAGTGATTATACTGTATGTGTCTTCTAGTAGAGAGCCCAGGCCAATTATGTACTTTTAGGTATTTGATTTACATTCTTCAGGGCATAGAGTTTTAGAAAATAATGAGAAAAGCTCGTTTTCAGCTAGAGGCACATATCTGGATGTGATAAAGTATTGTTGGACTATTCCCAGTGACTATCTCCTTTGCTTCCAACTACTAAAACTTTCTTGTTATCCAAGTGTCATTAATCAACACTTCTCCAGGCTTTTTGTGGGTATTAAAACATTTGTATTTTGCTACTTTCCTACTTATTTTCTATCCAGTCTTTATACCAGGTCTTGAAGGTGACCAGTGGAGGATAAATATTTTAGACCTAAAAAGTAGATCAATGGTATGTGAAAGTAAGTCACAGACTAAAAGGCTGCTTTATCCCCAAATTGATCATTTACTATTCAATACTAAAATTGGATACTAAAATACCCCTGAGGATTTTTTTTTAAAGTTTACTGAAATGCCAAGAAGCTGAGTAAAATTTATTCCTTGAACAATTTTTTATGTCCCCTGAGGAAGTTTTTAATGCCTGAATGCTGCTCATCTTCCACCAACCTGAGTTAAGATTGGTACGAAGATAGAGACAGAACCTCACAGCTTTTACTAATGATACCTTTCTCAGAACTCATGTTCTCTACCCGTCTTTCCTCTCAGGTACATGTTTGAAGGCGGGACTAACTTTGGCTACTGGAATGGTAAACACCTTTTTCATGGTTTTTAACATTAGTGTGGCGATCTCCTGTAAAGGCTCGCTCTTCTTGTAAAGGTGCTGATCATGACAGCAGGTTCCGCTCCGTGGTGACGAGCTACGATTACGACGCTCCGCTGACTGAGGCAGGAGACCCCACAGAGAAGCTGTTGGCCATCAGAGATGTCATAAAGCAGGTGACAGTGATGGAATAACCAAACAAGTTACAAGTAATTCTCAATAAATTAGATAATCAAAGAGTTTATTTTATCTCAAAATGTGAAACTCTTATTTAGTTAGTTGCACACTAATACATTTCAGTCGTTAACTGACCCTGAAGATAACTTAATGAAAACATTCACTGTCAGCATTTTGAATGTTACATTATGCCAATAAAAAATATATTTTTAATACAGCGTCTTGGTAAAGTATGCCCATGTACTCGAGTACATGACATACTGCATGAAATACTGCATCATTATTTAACAAGCTGTGCTTCACAAAACTTTCTCAACATTAGTTTTTTTCTTCCACACAGCTTTTCCATTTATATGCATAATTATATTGCTGTGTGTATAGAACGTGTCTTTAGCAGCGATCTTTTGAGACTTACCCTACAAGTAGAGGTTGTCAATAACGGTCTACTGTAAAAATGTAAAGTCAGCAGCTTTTCCATGATTACATAATTGTCTAATATTCTAATCTATGTATGAAAAGCTGAATTTTCGCTTTAAGCCATCATCAAAATGAGTAGAAATAAACTCTTACTGTATAGCACTCTTTGAGTATTAGTTTTTGAACTGAATTACTTGAATAAACTAGCTTTTGAGTGATATTCTGATTTGTTGAGATGTCCCGATTAATTTTGGAGAAAGTAACAAATCATTGTTTATCATTAGTTTAGAGACATCCCCGCCGGTCCCATGCCGCCAGCAACTCCTAAGTTTGCCTATGGCTTTGTTACGCTGGAAAAGGTAGTAAAATTTAATCAAGGTTTTGGCCAAAACACATTTTAAACAGTTTGAGTCACTCATGATCTATTTTTACAGATTGGAAACATTAGCAGTTTGCTAGATACAATTTCTCCTCTTGGGCCGGTCCAATCCAAGTATCCTCTGACGTTTGAAGAGATGAAACAGGTACGGTGCTGCTCTGAAGTCAACAACAGAGAAAAGGCTAGCAGCATAGAGACAGTAGACCTCTTGAAATAGAGAAAACTTCTAGACTGTTGTGTCTGCAACCTGTCATGTCCATTGTGTCCAGTACTATGGGTACATGCTGTACCGGACCACGCTGCCCCACGACCTCACAGAGCCCACGCCACTTATATCGCCTCTGAATGGGGTTCATGACCGCGCTTATGTGTCAGTCAATGGGGTAAGAGCTTTCTGTGAACTTTTGTTTGTCTAGCCCTCCAGGTTTCCAGGTCAGTGGGGAAAATACAGATCAACATTATAAATCTAAGTATAGTGTTGTCCTTTTGGAAGCTAATGTGAATGTGTTCAAACAGGTTTTCCAGGGATTGTTGCAGAGAGATACTGCACTCGTGATGAACGTTACAGGAAAACAGGGGGACATGTTGGATATTCTAGTTGAAAACATGGGCAGAGTTAACTTTGGCAGCAAGATCAACGATTATAAGGCAAGGCAACATTAAATATGACCAACGTCAGTCAAACTATACACACAGAAACTATGGATCTCTTGCCAACAGTATTTCTGTGTTTTAGGGCCTGGTGAGCAACTTGATCTTAGGTAAAGATGTACTGACGGACTGGAAGATCTACCCATTGGACATTGATGGAGCCATTTCAAGAGGATGGCCTCATTCAAACAGTCGGACGTCCTTCACGTCCCCACGAAGAGAACCTTCAGCTGGACCCACCCTTTACACGGGGACCTTACAACCTAACGGACTAGCATGGGATACTTTTCTCAAGCTCATTGAATGGACAAAGGTAATTCATCATTGGCTCCTCTGGTACAGACGTGTATAAAGCCTTAAAATAGCCTTGTCGCTGAAAGTTTGGAGATATTTCCCTTTGGTGCTGATTATGTTGCCATTGCACTACTTTTTATCTGACTCAATAAAAATGCTTGTATACCACAACATTTTAAATAAAGAAAAACTGAACATTTTTTGGGCCTTTTAGTCCAACAACCACCTAAAACTTTACCAACCACAAACCTTCATCCATAGCTGTCCTTTTCCCAAAACACAGCTGAACAAAGCATCAAACATACAAGGGCACAGGGATTTTTGGAAAAATAAAGTATTTAACGTAAGATTATTTCTCTACTAAATACAGTCAGATCATTGGTTGGATTTTATTTTTTCAGTGCGAGATAATGCTACTGCAATTTTAAAAAATACATTTATTTTAAGGCTTTTTATGCATCTCTACCAGGGCTTAATAAGTGTTTTTATAGGCTGTTTTTGTGAGAATAATAAGTGAAGTGCTTGTTTCTAATCAGGGCCAGGTTTGGATTAATGGGGTGAATTTGGGACGATACTGGCCAGGGAGGGGCCCCCAGCAGACTCTGTACGTCCCCGGGCCCCTGCTCAGCACCAGTCTGCCCAACAACATCACGTTACTGGAACTGGAGGGAGCCCCAGCACACCTGCGGATTGTTTTTATGGACCGGCCTCAGCTCAATGCCACTGCTGGGAAATCCTGACTAATAACATGAGCAAATAATTCTTGCTTTACTGCTGCCAATTCTTCATTCGCTCCCCTGTCTGGTTCTTTAACTTTGGTCCTAATATTTAATCAATCAGCTTTATTTTCATCCTACAGAGTTTCTTAGCAGCATATTATGTAAATGCCTTGTATAATAATTTGATTTTTTTTAAGTGTGTTTATTAAATTATCTTGAATAATTTTACAAAAATCAAAATTTGTGTTGCTACCAAAAATAAAAAAGAGAAAAAAATCTTGAGAAGCCTTTTACTTTTAATTTCCCTTCACCTAGATTCATTTTTCCCCAAAACGCATTAGGACTTGTTTGGAGGAGCATTTGCTTTCCGATGAGCTTGAACGCATCGTGGAGTGCAGAATGAATACTCCAGGTAGTTAAATGGAATTTTCCCGAGCAGAGATTCTCCACACGACCAGCACCTCCTGTTGAAGAGAAGAAAATGTCACCAAATATCAGAGAACCCTGAATATACGCCCATCAAAACCTGGAAATCTTCATCTTTAGGGGACTCACTGGACATTAGAGAGGCTGACCCCTGATGCAACCGCTTGTTCTGCCAACCTTTTCTCTGCTGCCAGCGCTCTCTATGATCAAAGAGCAAAAACAATGACACATCCACAGTGCTTTTATTGAAATCCCAGCTTAACGGCGTGTTTTCTCACCTTCTCCCGATCTGTCAGAGATGCAAACCTTTTCTTCTCCTCTGCCTCCAACTCCTGTTTCTTCTTTTCCTCCTTCTGCTCTTTCTCCCGCTGCCTTCGCTGAGCTCTTTGGGCCTTTTTCTTCTCCACCTTTTTGGATTCAGTCTCTGCAGTTAGAGGCCCAGGAACCTGGAGTTGCACAGCGGGGAAACCGTAAGCTTCACCGCTTCAATTTGATGAAATTCACAGTCAGGCAGTTTATTCTCACCTGTGCCTTGCTGTAGTCATACTTATCAGGGTTCTCACCCATGTATTTACGAAAGACGTTCCTGGTGTCTTTGTCGGGGGCGACGGTATACGGCGTCTGGCTTTTGTTATCCCTGTGAAGAGATATTGCAAAGTTAGTGAATGGGCTACAGCCACAAACTTCAATTTATTTTATCAGACTTCCCATGGAGACTTGAAAAGCCTGAAATGTTGTTTCAAATTTGGAGAATTTTGAATTAATACACCAGGAAAAGAGTTTAAGTTTTCAAACTTTCAATTTTACTCCATTATTTAAAAGACAAAAATCTGAATTTCTTGAAAAAGTTGACGGCTTTTTGCTCTGATTTCTACTTAATTGATAACTTTTAAATTTTGTCAAGACTTGAGGTTTGTCTCATTGATAATTTGTTTTTCCTTCATTGTTGAAATAAAAATAAGTGATTTTCTCTTCTCAAAGTACTGCATGGGACTACAGAGTGGCTGATACCTGCATGCAGGATCTGCTCCTGCATGTAGGAGCAGCCAGACGACGGCCTTCTGTGCAGCTGCTGCGGCGACATGCAGCAAAGAAAACCCTGATGAGTCGATGGGTTTATTCAGGATGCTTGAAGGGGCTGTAGAGATATTTTCCTCCATCTTTTCAGGATGGTCCATCGTTTCCTGAGGTAGCTGAAGGAGACTGCAGAGAGCGCCTACATCTCCAACTTTGCATGCAGTAAACAGAGCATCCCTCAGGCTGTAATCAACTGACTCATCAACGGCTTCTAGAGAGATAAAATAACAGATTTAACGACCACTTCAGAGCACTTCTGAAGAAATGATGCTATAACAGACAAATTTAAGCATCTGTGCTCACCATCTTGTTGTTTTTGCCCCTGTGGTTTCTTCTTCCTTGTTTTTACAGATTGTTCCTGGTGAGGCGTTGGCGTCTCCTCCTCCTCCTCTTCTTCTTCTGCAGGTGTAGCCTCAGGCGCCACGTCTTCTAGCTCACTTGCTCCAGCATTCGTGCTTCCTGTTTCAGTTGAATATGGGGGTTTATGTCAGCCATGTTATGAATATTTCTCTGGTACTTAGACTGAACTAGACCAACCTTGATTATGAAGTTTGCCTTGCTCTTTCTTTTTCTTCCTCCTCTTCCTCCGCCTGGAGGGATGCATTTCATGCTCTCTGAGGTCCAGGGTTCCTATCGTGAGCTCCACCATCTCCAGCTGGATATCCTCTCCCTCTTCATCTGAGCTTTCATTATTTTCTTCCCTTGGTGCCAGCAATACATCTGTGTTAAACAAATTGAATATTATTGCTCAGCATAGCAACACAGTTCTTCTCAGAGAGGCGTTCAGGATTAAAACGTACCTTTATCTTCACCTGTGATTTTCTGTGCTGCAGCTTTGGGCTTCTTCTTCCATGCCGTCTTAGACGGACTAAAAACAGCCGACATGTCCGCGTCTTTCCCTGCACAGTCATAGTTAGCATTATTCAATAATTACCTCCTAGATTTACATAAATAGACAACATGCTACTGCTCTAAACATGTATTTAAACACACCATACACCTGGACAGTAGAGAGGACCTCGTGCACCCGCTGCACTTCCCGAAACGTCGCCCTGCGCGTGGCGATGGGAAGTGAGCGGATCCGGGGATCATTTTTTTGGAGGGGACCCCCGCGGCCTCCAAAGAAGATGGTCTTGTTGTAGCTGGGAGCTCGAACAAACACGGCAGAGGCCCTGTTCAAGTGTTCAGCCCAGGTTAGCAGAAGATCCTGAATGTCCTGCAGGGAGTTAGGGAAGCTCTGGATAATCTCTGTTAAAAACTGAAACTCACTTAGATCCATTACAAACAGGGCGATACAGTTCAAAGGTTAGTTTGATTATTATGGACTATATCTTAATAATAAGTTTCTGAAAATCTAAATATCATATATGGCCAATAAAAAAGGATTTTTAAACAAAGAAATACCTTCAGAATTATAGGGAAGGTTGCTGACTGAACAGAACATTCACCAGACAGTCACCAACCGTTTCAACGAGAAGAAAAAGCCATAATGTCATTGCTAAAGAAGCAGGCTGTTTACAGAGTGTTGCATCAAAGTATTTTAAAGCAAAGTTAGGTGGAGGGAAAAAGTGAGGTAGAAAAACGTGCAAAAGCAACAGGGATAACAGCAGCTTCAAAAGTTCTAGCCTGGATAATGTTCAGATTCAAGTTTTGAGTTATTTTAACACTGTTTTACAAAAAAAATTAACTCTAGATTAAAAATGTCAGGATATGTTCCCCCTGCAAAACAAATATATCTGAACAAAAACAGCAAATACCTAAGATTTGTTCAATACAAACTCAGTGATAAAGAATTATCTGAATTTGAGCTAAAAGGTAAAATAAAAACTGCATATGGCTTGTTATTGTGATGGTTAAGAGCCATGAGCTTAATAACTTTACTTTGTTACTCTAAAGGCAAAGTAATGAGGCAGATGAATGCTGTGTAATCTTGCCTTAACGAGCGCTGCCTCGTTGTATCTCCTCAGAGTCGCTCCTGCAGATTTCGCCATGTGGCTGCGGTTCTGGGAATCTCGCAGTCCTTGGGCAGTGCCTCTCTTTGCTCGAACCGTGTATCGATGGAAAGTCTTGTGATGGAGAACTTGTTTCCTAAAACACAAATACGTCGCGATAATTTGACAACGGACAGTTTAGCCGTCTGTTATAATTACAGTGATCTGAAAGAAGAACAAACCCTTCGAAGATGGCTCCAGCAAAATGTCCGCCACCCGTCATTAATATGACCCAGACAGTTTTCTGATTCACAGTCTTCAGAGAGGAAATTATGTTGTGCTCATCAGAATCTGCCTGAAATAAGAAACTGAAATAAATAAGCAGAAGTAGAGAAGAGGGATCCCAACATGAGGCGTACCTGCTGAGCCTCACCTTTCCCATAAGCGCACAGTGATAGATGGACAGATATTCTCCTGCGGAGTTCTGAAACACCACCTTACTGTGGAGCCGCCCAGTTGTTGCACTAGGCTCAGCCGAACTCTCGTTGTCTGTTCCGGTGATGTTACTCCCGGTTCCTCTGTCGTCACTGTCCGTGTCCTCCTCATCAGAGTCAGACTCAGACCCTGAGATACTCGACAGGTCTCCTGCGAAGTCAAAGAAACAATTAGATTTTCCTTTTTCCTTCTAAAAACCTCCACATTTTGGGAAGCTGATTGTGTAAATATTAGACATCCTTTATATTAGCCATGTTTTTTTCTGCTCTAGCTACACAGTTGCTCTTGCATATAAAACCAGATTTGACTGGACAGCTTTTATTCTTAGTGAATAAATTCATAATTTTAAGCAGTTTTGGATTTAATTTGGTTATCAAAAGAAATAACAGAACTGTCACTGTTAACTAGTCCACCAGCAGTGCTGACTACCTGAAGCTTTTTCAGCGATTCTAGTAAACTAGTGCAACTTGTTGAGAGCTAGTGGGTGAAAATGACATTTGATAAAAAGGATTTCTAATATTTACACAAACAGCTTTCCATCAGAGCACCATTGTTTCCGCACCGGCTCTGGTTTTTTTCTCAAACTCCTCTGCTGTGATGGGAGGCGATCCTGCCATCTTTTGTCTCAAATTAAACCGATGCCAGTCAAGCTTGTAGTGCTCCCTCTGCAAAACAAACACAACCCACTATAAACTGGTGTTCCTCAACCACACACACATCTGTTTCATAGAGTGTTTAACCGGATGGGGTCACCTGTTCCTCTCTGTTATCAAAGGAACATTTGCAGGCTGAGCAGGCCATTTTGTCTGACACCTCTCTCTTCCAGTCGTCATCTGGACCTCCAATTTTCACACCTGCAAAGTGACATAAACTAGAAATTAAATGAACAAGAAAATTCTCACTGTCGTAATGCACAAGATGCAGAGTATAGCAATAAAATAGAATGTCATTGGAATTCTATTATTTTTTAAAATTCTATTCATAAAGCATAAAGTGCCATGTGAGTTGGAACCACCACATTATCACTGACTGTGAACACTTTACACTGGTTCTCAAGCAAGCTGGATTATGAGCCTCTCCATGTTTCCTCCAGACTTTGGGACCTTGATTTCTAAACAAAATGTAAAATTTTGTAAATCTGAAAAGAGGACTTTGGACCACAAAGCAACAGTCTTTATCCTCCTTAGCCCACAAAAGAAGCTTCTGGCAAGTTACAATCCAGGGCTTGTTACTCTCAATTCTCTCAAAAAGTAAACATTTTCCTTCTACTCAACTTTCTATTTAATGTGTTTGCTACAACCATCTTCTTTGGCACTGACCTATTGTGACTTGCCCTCCTTGTGAAGGGTGTTAATTACTGTCTGCTAGTCAACAGTCAAGTCAGCAGTTCTCTTTTTGCTTGTGATGTCAGAACTTTAACATTTCTTAATTAAACAGTATTTTTGCAACTCCAGCATAGTGCTCTAATTTTCTGACCAACTTATTTTTGGCTTTTCAGTAACTTTGAGCTATAGTCATCAAAATTAACAGGACTGCCCTTGAAATATATTGAACTGTGAAATAATTAATTAATATTTGATGTCAGTTTTACTGTTTGAATTATAATACTGTAAATCAACTCCTTGCTGGTATTCTAACTTAGAGAGCTTCACTTGTACAGCTCATACTTACAGTCTGTGGATGATCCAGTCTCCTTCAGGGCAGAGTTTACCTCCCTCAGCTTAAAAGCTTCTTCGTTTGAGCACAAGTCGAAGATGGAGCGGAGGTCGGTACACGTTGTCATTGTTTATATATATATATATTTTCTGTTCTGATAGAAAAAAGCAGACAAAATATAAACCAGGTTAGTCTTTTAAAAATACAGTACACAGATACAGAGGTAGCTTACTGTTAGCCATTCGATTCTTGGTGTATGCAGTAATGAGAACATGCACTCTACGATCCGAAAACAAAGTGTAAACTAATCTTTAATTGTGTTTTTTTTAAGCTGCCGTTGCAATTATTTGACAATGTGTCCTGCTAACGACACGTGTAGAAATGACAGCTGGTTTATTTTCTCTTCAAAATGAAACACGACTTCTAAATAGTTTTAACTCTTCAAACAAAGCTTTAGCGTCTGTAGAAGTAATTAATAAAAATGACCTAAAAATAAATAGCAACTCACCATAAAAGGAAGGCGGTCAGAAAATGTTGTGCTTCCTCCAACCGACTACGGAAGCTCAGGAGTGTCAATTATGCGGCGCGGCAGCAGTTGTGCTGGTATCTGCGGAGCAAAGGTTGCTGACATACAGAAGGAAACACTATACAAAGGCACAGTAAATCAATAGCAATTTAATTTTTAAGCATATAATGATATTTCCAAAAAAGTTAATATTTAAATTTCAATTAATTTTTACATATATAAGCGATTTCCAGTACGTGACACCGGTATTGCTTTGGTATTTATTACTCCAAACCCTTAAACCTGACTGAACTTAAGACAGAAGGGCACAAAACCTACCGGTTTTCCTCCTGAATATAGGTCCAAACAGGACCAGTACAAAATTCTGAGGCCTTAACAGAAGTACACTTCAGGGCCCTCTTACAGCTAAGAATAATAAGAATAACACTTATGAAAGAGACTTGGATATAATATAATGTTATTGTCTAAACAAGCATTAATAGCCAATGTACATTGACTTCCTTATCACAGCTTTTAGGGGTACAGCCAATCAGCGCCAAGGAAAATTAATGGCATACCTGGATTAGCTGCTTTGCAAGCACCAACTTCTAGCTTTTTAAGTAGCATTGCACTTTGATATTTCAGCTTTCCAATTAGCATTTTTTAGCATTTAATTTAGCTATGATATGTACAAAAATAATCCACAGATACATTTTTGTCATATTAGACTTATTCTAAAATAGTACTTCATAATGATGTGGTGCCAGGTTTTTCCTAGCACTAGTGAGTATGACTATGTATTTCACTACCATCTGCCATTTGATAATGACTGGCTCCCACCTGGCCACTCAACCATAAAGCCCTTATTGGAGGTCTGTGACCTACAATTTCTTTGACTTCAGGTTTGGTTTCTGCTCTGTCAACTGCAAAACTTTACACAGGTTTAATTAAATTATCAAGTTGTAAATCACAAGGATTATTAGTGGAAATAAAGTGCATCCAATTCAGTTTATGAGTTATGGAAGATGTGTGAAAACTTTGGTAGGTTTGTATTTTTTGAACATTCACAAATTGTGAAAACACTTTCCACCCCTTTTCGTGAGGGGAAAACTAGACAATTTCATGCACATCAGTTTTAGAATTAACTTGTTAGAACCAATAAGTGGACACATATCAATTTCTAAATGTAAAAAAAAAAAATTCTTTTTTTAATGGGCAACACCTCCATATATAGCCTATGCTTTCATGAACTCTGTGGCCTTGTCACACTTTAAATCTGGATTTGGAGTTTTATTTCAGAAAACAATTTCCAGAAAAGCCCGCTGTACAAACAACTAACATCGTGTAAAGGTGGAATAAAGAAGTAGTTTGGTGGAAATAAAGACTTTATTGGTTTCATTTTTTAAAAAAAGAGAGACAGCTAATTACTGAGTACAATTAAAAGAAAATAACTGTCCCTGGAAACAATTTACTTTTTTATTGTTTTTCTTTTTGACTTTCTGGTTGCCACAGGACTTGAAGCTTGTCCTGTAAACAAGAAAAGGACAACACTTTCTATCAGATATATCCACATGCAGAAAATAAACAGCCTGAAACCTTCTAATACCTGCACCGTCACAAGCTTTGAGCTCTGCCAAGCGATCTTCCACCTCCAGGATTTCAGCAGTAAGACTTTGGACCTTACTTGAGGCACTCTTGAGCTGCTCCTCCAAAATACAAATTTTATTTCTGAAAATATAGTAAACATGGTGTCCGTTTGTTACTTATGGGTTTTTTCTTACAGCAAACAGCATGTCTAGTTACCTGTGTGAGGCAGCCTGTTGATCCAGATGTTCTGAGAGATGCTTTTCCTTTGATAGGAGCTTGCCTAGTTGGTGCAATGCATTACCTATTGCACCATTTTCCATCATAAACTTCATTCTCTGCTCAGTTTCTTTTTTGCTGCAGATGAGAACAGAGATCAAAACCCAGGTGAGGGCTGAGTAATTACACAAAGACTTAAAATGTTTGAAGCTATAAAACCAGGACCCTGCTGTGCTTCATTACTTTGCCTGATCAGCAGACTCTGGAAAAAAACAAAAAAACAACTGTTTTACTGATCTTCTACCATTTATGTGGATTTTAAGGTCACCTCGTAATGCAGCAATCACTTTAGTAGGTAGATTTTGTTACATCTAATAAGGAGAGTGACAGAGTCAGCCAGCCAAAGAGCAAGTAAAAGATAGTGTGGGGGAAAGCACAAGGAAAACTGAATTTTTCTATTTATAAAAAAGACAAATTACAACCCTAATAAAATATACTGATACCATAGAAGTGCCAGAGCATTTTTGTGTCTAAGGATCACATCCAAATCCCTAGACACCCTGAGAGATTCAAGTCATTTTATGACCCTGACCATCCTCTTCATGAGACTGTCTTAGGGGAGGAAAAAAAGTGTCTTTAGTCAGAACTGACGTTTCTTGTCCATAGCCATCACCACAATAACTCTGGAGAATTTTTAATTAATACGAGTTTCGAAAACATTTAATTTCAGTAAAGCACTTTTGAATTTGAACTGAATTTTTAGTACATTGTGTTTCAGATAAACTTTTTCTGTCTTATGTCCCATGCAATGAAAAAATATTTCTATTTTAAAAACAACCACAATTAGTCGGAGAGAAACGAAAGATGCCGATTCAAACCATAGTTTTATCATTTTCCAATATTAACTTGCAATCAACAATATGGCTGATAAACTGACGTATCGTTTATGGACCTATGGCATGCAACCTTTAGCAATGACATGATCAAGGTACTTTTCTGTATGCATACTTTTAAGAAAATTTATTTAAACGCGAATGATGCGGTGCACAAAGTCAATACCAGCGAGCGGTTTCCTCCTCGAGACGTAGTCTTTCCTGCCGCACCTCCTCCAGTTTCTGAGTGGTTTCACTGATAGCACGCGCCAGGTCCTTAATTTGTTACAAGAGAAAAGCGTATGTGTTTTTTTTCTCAAACAATTTTCGTGTTGAACGCCTTATCAACCTTAAATTTTACACCAAGTCAACGTACAGATGTATTTTTCTCTTGGAAAAATGTACGGTCAGAAAATGCTGTCATTGCAGTCGAGGTGTTGTTTCGCCGTACAACAATAAAAGGTGTTAACGTGTGACGTATGGTTCTGCCTTATAAAGGGTGCTTCCGCCTCTGGAATGCAGAGCCCGGATAGCTCAGTCGGTAGAGCATCAGACTTTTAATCTGAGGGTCCAGGGTTCAAGTCCCTGTTCGGGCGGAGTTTTTAATTTTTCCTTCCAAAATTTGTTATTGCTGTGGCCAATTCCCCAATCTGTCTATTTATTTTTGCTTTAAACTGCTGTTGAAATCACCGTCTTTCCTCGTTGTGACTTCATTATCATGACATAATTTAATGGTCTCTCTTATTATTCAAATTATTGAGACAGCAAGGTGTTCCACAACTATAAATGCTGAATTAAAATAGTCATTTAAAAATAGAAATAGAAAAAGTACTTTACTTGAGACTTTATTGATCCAACAGTGGGGAAATCCAGGCTTCACAGCAGCATACACCAAACAATAAAATGCAAGTAAATGACACACAGGCAGTATAACCTAAATAAGAATGCAAATGTGCCCTACGACAGACTGGCGACCTGTCCAGGGTGAACCCCGCCTCTCGCCCGAAACGTTAGCTGGAGATGGGCACCAGCAACCCTCCCGACCCCACAAAGGGGACAAGGGTGTCAAGAAAATGGATGGATGGATGGAATGCAAATGTGAATTTGCAAATCTGCATAAAACAAGCATAAAAATAAATATGTAGAAATTACTTAACATCTCATACAAACAGCAAAAAATAAATGTAATCAGTTTCTAAAACAAAAGTGAAATTACTGAAATGCAATTAGGTTCAAACTTAGAAATGCATCAGCCAGTCAGCTAGAAGACAAATTAACCAATTTTTTTCTTAAATAGAGTCCTTTCTTTATTTATCAAACACATATCAAACTTAAACCATTGTTTAAAATATTTTTCAATGATTGATTTGAAACAATTCTCAAATATTTTCTAATTAAATACCTAATTCAAATGGCAATTTGAGTTCTAATTCTTGTTGCCTTTGTTATCCCCATCCTTTATGCTAATTTTCACTATTTGTCATTCATAATGTTGAGCTGAAATTCTTGTTCATTAGGGTGCAAAATATATCACTTTGGATTTATTGAGACAAACAAACCTTCAAGTCAGCTCTGGAATTGGCAAAAAAAGTCATATTAAAGGTTTGTGACAAGGAGAGCATGGGGTAAATAATCTAAACAGAATTTTATTAAAATAAGCCTGGCATCTTATCACATATTTTAATGAGCAAGGTTGAGTTATTTTGCAAAGAAGAATTAACAAAATAAGGAAAAAAATAATTTGCAGCTCTAAAGGCAGCAATAAGTGGTTTTACAGTCTTATTTGTCAAAAACAAATTGAAAACAATTATTTGATTTTTACATCTCGCAATTACGCTCCACTTGTGTTGATTTGTTGCACACAATCCTAATAAAATATATGTAAGCTTAGTAATGTGACACTGAATTAAAAAGTAACAGTTTATTAAATGCTGAACAATTTTAAATGGTTTTACAACAAATGAAATAATTTTGTGAAATTAGCAAAATACAACAACATTGTCCTGATCTCCAAATATACACATGAACCCAAACTCTAATCAGGAATTGTATTGTGTATGCATTGGAGTCTGGATATACAGTAACCCTGGTTGTATGAAAGCATACTTATTACTGCAGAAAGATTTGGTCTCAGAGGCATTAGAGCGTGTGGATAAGAATATGTTAGAATGTGAAATCAGCAGCATAACATAGCATGTGAACCATGAGTAAGCTTAGTTTCAGTAAAATGGAAAACAGTAGTCCTGGTGAACATACACACCATCTAAATCCTAAAATTGTACCGATCCAGTGCCAAACATTAGACCGTTTAATTTAAATTGCAGTCGAACTGTTATTAAACAGTGTAGGACCTCACATTATGCTCCCGTTGAAGATGTTGTTTTTGAAAAAAAAGTCAAACTAATTAGGGGATTAAACTCACTGACAAACAAATAACAGCAGCCCAGTAATTTACCTGGGATAATCATGGGTATTATCTCCGGACAGCGGCCTATAAAACTGGGTGTTAGTGCAGGTCAAATGGCAACACTGAAGAAGGATCTGCCAGGAAAAGATGGAGCAGATTATCCTGCTGTGTGCGCTCTCAGCTTGTCTCTTGGCTGCAAACGCTCAGGTAAACATGCAGAGAAATGGAAGTAAGAGTGGGAGTTTTACATGTAGAAATCTGCTTACTGCTCGGTTCTTGTATTTTTTTTTTCTTGCAGAAATTTTTACTCAGTCCCAAATGGGTACCTATTGGTTTCAGGGGTAATTTTTTAATAATAATATATATATATATATATATTTATAAAAATAAAAGATTATTGTGAATGTAGCTGAAATAATGGCAGAACCTTTACTGACTAATGCTTCCTTTCAAGAGCCTGAAGGAAAAAAAGAAGGCACTGCAATGGATAAAATAATCAAAGCCAATGAACTTCATGGTGAGTATTTTATAATAATTGAAAGATTTTGCAACATATTTTAAAATGTTTACTATTTTTGATTTTGTCCTTAATCATTTCTACTTCAGGTTCCCACGTCATCGACGGTTCCACCACCCTCAGAGAGGGAGATATCGCTGTGTCCACTGGAAGGCGCTCAAAGATCTGCTTCGCCCGGAGCTGCCTCTGGTCCAAATCTGTGGATGGACACGTCTACGTTGCCTACACACTCTCACCTGATTACAGTAAGTTAAGGGTTTGGTAAACCCTCTAACACTGTAGCATGCTTTAACAGAATCTTCTTTAGTAATATTTCTTACTCCTGTGTGCGTCCTTTAAATAAATAAACAGCTGACATTGAGACAAAACTGATAAAGGAGGGAATGGACAACATAGAGGACAGCACCTGCATCCGTTTTGTTCCTCGAACTCACCAAAGAGACTACATCGACATCCAGCCCAACTCAGGGTGAGTTATGACCAAAAAAATACATATATTACAACATCATACCATAATTTTAATAAAATATTTCATTTTTTATGCAAAACATATACATCAAAGAGCGTTGTTTCTCTATGTTTTTATTTGTAAATGAAGATGTTGGTCCTACCTTGGCTCTCGTGGAGGAAAACAGACCCTTTCGCTCCAGAATCCAGACTGCATGGATATGGGAGTGATTTCCCATGAGTTTATGCATTCCCTAGGCTTTGTGCATGAGCAGTCCCGCATTGACCGGGACAACTATGTCACCATCATGTGGCCAAACATTTGGAGAGGTAACATCAAAACATACTGGTGACCTTTAACACACACACACATCAAACAAATACAATAAATAAAAAAATGTAATGCATTTTTTTCTTTGACAGATCGGCTTAGAAACTTTGAGAAGTTTAAGACAGAAAATCTGGACCTGCCGTATGACTTTGGCTCGATTATGCACTTTGGGATGTAAGTCGTGTTTTTTATGTGTAAAACTGCATTTAATTCTTATCTTGAGGTGAATATCTGTGAGTAAGAAAACATAAAAAGATATTTTATTTTAGTAATTTATTCAATTTAGTAAATTCTAAATGTGAAACCCATGCAATAAATAGAATAATTACACATTCAAGTTCTCAGAAAAATTGAACATAAGACCAAAAACAATGCTTCTTATCACTAAAATGTTCTAGTCTATGCTATGACAGCTTACAGCAAACATGTTGAAGATGTTAACAGAAGGTTTAGTGGATGGAATAAATGTGGTACAGAAGCAAAGCATGTTCCAGAATTTGGGGTAGATGCACAAACGTTGAACTGCAGGTAGAGACAGTGCTTCCAAAGCAACCACACACAAATTCAAGACAATGCCTTCCGCTGTCACTTTGAATACCTGTCACACCCGAAGCAGAGCCCGAGTAAGAAGTGTCTTACCTGGTGCTGTTCTCTGTTATCAGCATGTTATCAGCATTTGTATATTTCTATGTTAAGGTATGCTTATTCGATGGCCGGAGATCCAACCATCGTCCCAAAGAACGGCAGGAACATTAAGCTGGGCCAGGCATCGTCTCTCAGTCACCTTGACAAGCTGAAAATCAACAGGCTTTATCAATGCGGTTCGTACAGAAAAAAAATATCGAGCAGCATAAATTTCAGAGCTACTATATAAATCGGTAAATGAGCTAAATAGTGCTTCATTTTGTCTCTTTCTGCAGCCGTGAATGACGATTAGAACCTGAACCAAGACGAGGTGAAGCAGGAATCCTCTGAAAGCGGATGTGATAAACTGCTGCTGAAACATCTTCAAACAATCTCATAATATTTTAGGCCTTGTTTTGTGTAGCTGAACTTGTATTTGTTTGAGTGAGACATTTAACTTTATATTTAATGTTTTAGTAGACAGAATTGGCATATGTCTTTGCTGTTGTACAGTGAAAGATGAAATGAAAGTTATTGCCTTGGTTTAACTAGTCACTTAATATCCCTGTTCACTTCCTGCAATAAAGATGTTAAAGAATTTAAAAAAACTAATTGCATCATTATTATTGCAATATGTTGAGGTAGCTGAAGATTTTGGGTGATGGCGTTAAATAAAAAAAGCTGCAGTTCATTTGATTATAGAAATCAAATAGAAATACTGGCTAATAGAAAGCCAGTCCAGTTTATACTGAAATAATTCCTCCTGGCTTTATTTTCCAATAATTTTTTTGATATGACAACCATAAGTGGCAGATTTCACTGTTACCACACACCGCTCGTCCTTTAAGTGTTTACCTCTCAAAATTGCCCCTTAATAAAAATAGGAACGATGTTTGGGGAGGGATTTATTATGTTTATATATGTTTACCTGAGCTGTCGTTATCATCTGATAGTATATCACTAAATCACTGGTTACCACTACAGTCAGACTCAAATTGCTGGTCTTGCAGGACTGGGTGGAGAGTTATTCCTCTGAAAGCAACTGCTTTGATAGCAAAAACACCTCTAAGTGTCTCATTTCAGAAAGTGCTGAATAATGAAGGCCAGCAGCGGGACCACCTGTTGCGGATCAGTAGTGGACTTGAGTAAATTACACCCGCTGGATGATGAGAGGTCTCAGCCCACGCTCTCATCACAGGAGTGGGGCCCAATCAGTACAAGGCAGTGGAGGAGAAGTGGGTATATAGATCCAGTGAAGGTGGGAACTTTGCTGAGCAGTGATCTGAAACTGGGGAAACGACCTGAAAAAACAAATATGGATTCTAGAGTTGTGCTTCTAGGCGTCTTGTTTGGGGTGCTCATCCCGGTGGATATGGTCCCCGTTAAGGTCAGTGCCAAGAGGAAATGCTTTTATAGAGAGAGGTAGATTTATTGTACTCTACAGTTAAATGATTTATTGATAATATTATGTATCTATTTACAACATTACTGACAGAATTCCACTGGCGTACATGAGGGCAAACTGAGACTGAAGAGGAAATACTCTGGTGAGCTCTTTGAAGAAGGTATTTACATACAGCTGCATCTCAGTATGAATATGATCAATTCAAGAAGTGAAACTCGTATAGAGCCATTACATGCAGAGTGGCATATTTCAAGTGTTTATTTCTGTTTGTTGAAACATCATATTAGATCTATAAAGAAATAGATAGTGCCCTACTAATAAAAAATATGTCCTACTCGGTTGAGGCTCCTTTTGCCATGATTTACCGCATTAGTGAAACTTTTTTTGAAGGCAAATCGATTGTGGTTCTGTTAATTTCTTTAATGATGGCCTGCAGCTTCTAAGACTTGTTGGAAAATTAAATCAGTATAGGTTTTTTTATGAAGCTTTTTCCTTTAACTAAACTTTATATGTTGTTTAATATGTTGTCATGCAGCACTCTGTGAACAACCAGCTTCTTCAGCAAAAGCCTTTTGTGGCTTACACTCCTTCTGCAGGGTGTTAGTAACTGTATTCTGGGAAACTGTCAAGTCGGCAGTTTTTCCCAGCTATGGTCTCTAATATGACACAAGATAACCTATCTATATTAAAAATCATTTACCTGGTCTAATGTAATATTCCAATTTTTTGAGTAACACAATTCTGGGTTCCTTAATATCCATCTCTAATTCATAATTGTAAAAATTAATGGGGAAAAAAACACTTAGAATTTTTCAATAAAACTTGTTTCACTTTTTGAATTGACTTACCTTTTAACGATATTCTAATTTACTGAGATGTACATTTACATGCAGTGATATTGTACATTTGAAACAATAACATTTACAAAACCGACAATGATCACTATGTTTTTGTGTTAAGATGAGCTCATGGACCGAGATGAAATGACCGCAATGGATCAGATCCTAGAAGTCAACAGCAGTAAGTGCAATGTAAATTGAAATAAACTATGTTAATTCACTCTTTGTAAGCTTTGTTAAATGTTGCACTTCAGGGCTGCGGGCGCCCAGAGGATTGTCATTCAGGGAAGGAGATATTGCTTATTCATACGTGCGCAGTGCCATAAACTGCCCTGGGAATGCCTGTCTGTGGCCCAAATCAATTGATGGATTTGTTTACGTTCCCTACCTCCTCTCTCCTGTATACGGTAGGAATCCATTTTAAAGGGGTTTACAGATAGAAACACTTTGGTCTATTTTAATTAAATAGTCTTGTTGTTGTTTTTGTTTCTGTAGATGATATGGACAGAATCACAATAGAAACAGGAATGCAAGAGATTTCCTCTGGAACCTGCATCAAATTTATTCCTCGCACTCATGAGGCCAGCTTCCTCGACATCCAGCCTAGATACGGGTGAGACGGACTCCATACTTCATGTAACTCTGCTTTGTGTGAGGAAGCACTGTAAGGTTTGCTCTGTGCTCCCCCAGTTGCTGGTCGTTTCTGGGGCAGACCGGGGGAAGCCAGACCTTGTCACTACAGACTCCTGGATGCATGTGGTCGGGGATTGCTGCTCATGAATTCATGCACGCCCTCGGCTTTGTGCACGAGCAATCCCGCTCGGACCGAGACCACTATGTCACCATTGTGTGGAAGAACATCTTGCCAGGTTTGGATGAATGGCCGCGACCAAGGATTCCCAATACATTTGAACTAAATAAGACTAATGTCCCTTTTTCTGTGTGACAGAACAAATACACAACTTCAGGAGACAGGCGACGAACAATCTGAACAGCCCATACGACTACAGTTCTGTCATGCATTATGGACGGTGAGATGCTGCTTAAGGCAACATATAGTGTGTGTCTTCTGTGTTTGCTTTTTCTGTCACTTACATTTTTTATTTTTATTTTATATAAAATAAATATGAGTTAAGTATGTACAAAAGGCAATCCTCAAAAAATTAGTTAACTATTAAGAGGAAAACAACAATACAAAGCAGCCTGGCCCTGTGTAAAAAAGTAATTGTTAATTCATGCATTAACTCTTCTTTTTGGATGAACATTCTGTAGACTGATGAGAACAAAGTTGAACTTTTCAGATGATGATGTGTCCAGTTACATTTGTAATAAAATCATTATACAAGGTGATCAGGGGCTGCTTTTCCACTTCAGTAAATGGATGAGTTATTGTAACTAATTAAACCATGCAGTCCAGGCATCAGGTTTATGATGTTGTAGCAGGATATCAATCCAAAGTCTGCAAATAAGTCCAAATGTGAATGGCTAAAGACCAAAACACAATGACGGTTTTGAAGTGTCTCATCAAAGTCCAGACTGGGATCCATTTGAGATACCATAGCTTTCCAGTTCATGCAAAAAAATTCCTTTAAGGTGGTAGAATTAAAACTATTCTGTAAAGAAGAGTGGATCAAAATTCCTAAGGAGTGATGTAAAACACTCATTACCACCAACAAAACGCTTGATGGCAATTGTTACTAGCAAAAGTAGCATAAAGTATTAAAGTTTAGAATATTGATTTTTTTTTTTATGTGGGGCCATGTGTTTCCATAGCATGTGTCCCTTATGATCTAAATCATTATACAATATCTAAACATTTTTATTTACTTAAGTAATCTTATGAGTAAAATATTTGATGATCTGAAACATTTAACTATGATTAAAAAAAACACACAAAAAGAAGAAATTTGATTAAGGATTAATATTTTTTAGAATCAATTTAAAAATAAACTCTTTGCGTTAATGAATGCTGGGGTAACCTTACATTTTCTAAATCTCTGCTTCAGATATGCTTTCTCTGAGGACGGTGGACCAACAATCATCCCCAAACCAGATCCTTACATTCCTATTGGCCAGCGAGATGGACCTAGTGTACTTGACCTGCATAAAATAAATGTTCTTTATAGCTGTGGTATGTAAAATGACACACAAACATCTCCCAAAAAAAAGGAATTTAAAATAATTTTTAATCTGCTTGATTGCTGTGTTCTCACTTACAGGTGCTAATGAGTAATGAATGTGAACATCTCAGCTGTACGGTCCTGCCAGATGTGTGAACTACATATTCTAAAGTAAATGATGCAGAACTCAAGATAAATTATTTTTGCAGTAGACGTGCTTTTATTATTAAGAGGTCTAAGTTTTTTTCAAATTGTGTTTATTGTTTTTTAGTGCAAGCCCATTGAATTGCTAAAACATCAGTTAAGCTATGAATCACTCAAATATATACCAGCCATAAATAAACATACTCAGTGCTGAAGCTCTAGATAATTGTTTCAAGTGTCTTAAAAATAATTCTGTACCATCCTCTTTGTCACTCCCACTATTCTGTCCGCTTAAATAAAGAAAATGCAACAGAAAATCTTGTGGCCAGTTTCACAATTTGTGTACTTATCAGAGATGGGTTATTAAATCTGATCCTCTTATAAACAAAACGACAGCACAGCAGTAATAACATGACCTTGTCTGACAGCACTTAAAACATCAAGCTGAAAACACGTGCTCCCGCAAAATGGTGACTACCTGAACTGGAGATAAAAAAATAAAAAAAAGTTATTATATTATCAAATAAAAGTAAATTAAATATAATTCACAAGTAATTGTAAAATTTGTTGCACTCCTGTTTGAGATGTGCAATATGTTTTAAAAGTAATAAAAAATAAAAGATCTCAAATAAATATATTTCAACTTTATGAAATGACGTACATTTTTACGTTATTAAGTCACGTGGTTGTGAGAGCAGTTGAGGAAGGGAGGAGCTACAGTTTTACATTACTGCTTTCACACATACACACACGCGACCATAGTCGTTAGCCTCGCATATTAGTATCAGGTAGACTATTTCTCCGTGTAGCTTATTCTATAGCCCTAAAATGAGCGACAATGAGAAAGGCCGGGTATGTATGAACTCTGATGCAGTTTTTGTTTTATTTATTTTTGTTTTTTTACTTCCTATGGTGCATGAACAGCAACGAAAAAAGCCATTTGACGAGAAAACTCACATTAACGGTTTTTGTTATTTATCAACTGACACCACTGACCAAATGTTCGCCTTCGTAGTTTAAAATTCCGGTTGTAGCCTCATATGTGAATTTCTCTAACTTATTAAAAACGTTGATGTGATTCTTATAAGATAAACTGCATAATAATTTCCTGCAAAAACGTATGTTGCTAACTTTAGCTACCTGGCTAATGCTAGCATTTCAATGCTAACTAGGCCTTAGGCTAACGATGAAGAAGCTGGCTTCCGATTCGTATCCAAGCGATTCGCCACCAGCTCTGTTACAAAATATATTTTTAGCAACACGTTAAATGAGATCTGGTGCTAAAACGATAAAAGTCCCACTCATCCAGTTTAGGATTATTTATCGTGCGTCAAATTCCTGGGCTACAGAAGGTTGTAGAGGAATAAAATAATCGGTTTTATGTTTTAGCACCTCAAATTGATTTAAAAATATTTATACGACATATGACAAATGTAAACCTTATATATATTTAAGCATGTACAGAGATTGTCTTTTACATGAAGACAGCGGTTTTGTCAATTCATAAATAGGAAGCTACGAATCGAAACCTATCTTTATTGTTAATTTAGGGTGTTGTTAATATCTCCTTTCGATTTAGCAACCTTTTCATTAGATGAGAGTTTTAAACAGCAAAAAGACAGAGACATTGCAAGTTGGGCAAACCAAAGTCTTGTCGTAAATGTTTTAAGCATGGAAATTTCATTTTCGATGTCCTTTGATAGAATATTCTAGAACGTCGAGGTGACGCCGTTTTGTTCCACACGAAATTACATCTTACGTTATGCAATGTGCGTTTCGTTTGGCTCATTTTTAGGGTAGGTTTTATACTTGTTATTTAAAATATGCACTTCGTTTAGTAACGTTGACTGAACAGCAGTCTGGGGTTTCCTTATTGGTTTTTGGCGCGCCTAACCCGCGCCATTAAATCGACACGGAAGAATAAAAATAATTTGCTGTTTTAAATCAAACACCCTCAAGATTCTTCATTTGTTTCACCTCGGTCATGCAGGTTGTAATATTCGCTGTTTAAACAGGCGCTTCAATGAATTGCTCGGCTGAGTAGACAATGAAGAACGATGCTGAAGTTGGTGTCCGATTCACAGCTGCAGATTCTTTAAAGGGCTATTTCACAAAATTCGACGAATGCGGTCTTTATTCCGCTTTGGTTTGAAATCTAAAATACAAGTATGTTTAAAAATTGAAGCTGGATCATTTTATACACATTGCATATTCAGAAATGCAGTTTGTGATATGTTATTTGTGGAAAATGTAAAACGGTGCTCCTTTTTTTTATTTAAGTGGTCAGTGGTACAAACCACAAACATGTTGTTAAATCTGTCATTAACCTAGAAATATGTCTTTTTAAGTTTATCTGGGATGTGTAGTGTTTTAGGTGATCCCATTATCAGCCATTATCAGTTGGCTTTAATTCTATAAAAGCTTTTTTTTTTTCATAAATTGAGTGCTTATTTCACAAACTGTGTTTTGTTATTAATATAAAGAGCATACATTAACACAGATCATTGCTGGGTATCTAATTATTTTAGATTAGGAAATGTTCACGTCAAAATGATCCAAGTTTGTAAATATTATGGAAAAAGCCCTTTTATTCACAGAACAAAGCTGAGTTCCAATCAGACACGAACATCAGGAACAACTAGCTTGTTCATCTTTCTAGTGGTGGGTTTACAAACCCTTCTGCTGAAGTATGAACCTGGCTTTGATTTAGCAAGTGACGTCCTCTCTTGGGAGCACCTCAATCATCGTGTGACTTGTTGAACGCCTGCTTAACCAGTTAGCAGTATGCCAAAGGGTAGGGCAGATCTGGTTTTTCAGTAAAGATAATTGCACATTGGCATTTACAGGATATGCGTGGCCGCTGCTTTTTGATGGAGGTGAATACAAATGAGTTGTAACTTCGACTTGAGGTTGTTTTGGTTAACCTAGATTTACTTTATTTTTGGGTAAAATGGGAGATAATGGGGTGGGTTTAATTCTGGTTATGACCTTTTCATTTACAGTGGTTTTATCTTCACTCTGATAGGAATGCAATTTAACGGGAACTGTTTGAACAAGACTACTTTTAGTTTTTGTAAGTAAAAAAGGATGTGTGTTTAAAATTAGGAACAAATGGATGCACTGCGTGTATTTTGTTTGTGTTCAAAATCCCTGGGTTTCCATCAGACACACACAGGGTTGACCAATTGGCAGCAATGCTCATTGAGCAACAATTTACAGAACTACTGCATCTTCCCTTTTATTGCAATCTTATTTTTTTATTAAATTACTTGTAAGACACGATAGTGAATGTGGAACCACTGAAAGTGAAATGAATCCAACTAACACTGAGCATTTGTAAACTTTTAACCTTTGTCACAAAATCCTGATGAAAATTTGAATGAGCGTGCCGTTTTAATTGTAGTCATAAATTCTTCATCCTTTTCTTTTCCATTAAGGTTAAGGTTCGACGAAGAAAATGCAGAAGAAGTCTCATGTCCACTTTATTTTCAGTAATATGAAGCTCAGATGTGTGAAGCTGAATTGTTGAATGCATGCTAAACATGAGGAGGGAAGAACTTTGAGCAGTGTGTGAGAAGGGGAAGTCAGAAGATGTAAGAAAATTGAAGAAAGAAGAATATTGTGAAGTAATGAAGTTACAGAAATGAAGTTAAGGAAGTAATCTGGATAAGGTCGCTGCGCTAAGTAATTTTCTGGTCTATTTATCCAATGCGTGCATGTCATTGTTATTGAATACATCACACTTTAATTTATGTTATTGCTATTTTAATTTGTCTTTTATTTTTGTAATCTTAATTACCTAATTATACATACTGATGTAATCCTAGTGATACCATCCTTCCACTGGTTAGAAAAAATAGCTTTAACCTGCATTCATAATTGCCAATATCTACATCTTGTGTATTTTTTTTAATTTTTTTCCTTCAAATTTTCCAGGATAGTTTTAAATCTCAACTACAGAGTTGTAGCACATTTCTTCATATTTATCACTTTTTCGGTGACAATAACGTGCTTATGTGTGTGTGTGTGTGTGTGTGTGTGGTTCGTTCAGGAGTCTCGCTCCGCTTCCAGGAGCGCGAGTCCCCATGCCCCTGAGAAGTCGGGGAGCCGCTCTCCAGCTCGTTCAAAAGATGGATCCCACCATTCCCGTTCTAAGTCCTGGTCCCGCTCCAGGTCCAGATCAGGGTGAGTTTTAGTTTTTTTTGTTTTTTTAATGAGCAAATAGTGGCACAGAAATCGGATCCTTCAAGCGTTGTTTTGGATAAATGTTAAAAGTTTGTCTTTGCTGTTTCAGCTCCCATTCTAACCACGGCTCTCATAAGCACTACAGCCATTCCCGGTCGCGCTCCAGGTCCGGCCGGCGCCGGTCCCGCAGCCGCTCCTACAGCGGAGAGCGCCGACGCAGGAGCCTCAGTCATTCCCCCATGTCTAATCGCCGCAGGCACGTCGGCAATCGGGTGTGTTGTTTTTAAAAATAAAGTGTATTCATTCATTATGTTTGTGGAGTAGCACAGTCTCAGAAAATAACAAATGGCAACATGGGCTACTCACAAAAACATGTGAGTAGCCCATGTTTTGTTTTTTTTGTTTGTTTTTTTTTTTCCCCCCAATGTTTTGATCTCACATTACCAGTCTGGAAATAAATATGTATATTTTTGTGTAATTAATTTCTGTAAAATGTAAACTTTTAATTTTCCTAAAACTTCAGACTAATCCAGATCCAAATGCTTGCCTGGGAGTGTTTGGCCTGAGCCTGTACACCACAGAGAGGGATCTGAGGGACGTCTTCTCTAAATACGGGCCCCTGGCGGATGTTTGCATCGTGTACGACCAGCAGTCCAGGCGCTCCAGGGGCTTTGCTTTTGTTTACTTTGAGAACACAGCTGATGCTAAAGAGGTAGCACATTTTATCTAAACAATTATTATAAAAAAAATAAAAATAGAAACCCTGCTTTTGATTTTGTATAAAAACACACTTTGTTTGCTATCAGGCAAAGGACCGAGCGAATGGCATGGAGCTGGACGGTCGTAGAATCCGGGTGGATTTCTCAATCACAAAAAGACCTCACACCCCGACCCCAGGAATCTACATGGGACGGCCCACATAGTACGTCAGCTACAGCGAATAGAGTGTGTGTGTGGGTGTGGGAATAACTCCTGTGCCTTAAAAAGGGGGTAATAACCCCCTTTTGTATAAAAGGGGGTTATTACCCCCTTTTATACAATATTTTTTCAATTTAAAACCACTCATTTCAAAACATTTCTTTGTGAATTTATGTGATGGATTAAAACTAACTGGTGCCTGACTGTGAAGTGGTTTTGTTGGTTGTGCTTGCCGACAGGGACAATGATACTCCTAGTCAAACGGTGGAGCCAAGCACAAAACTGATATAAAGTTGGTTCAGATCAGGTGCAAAGGAAAGGATTAAAATCCGTTTGTTGTTAAGAAATGCAGTGAGAAGAAATCTTTTGTTTTCCATTAATTTGAGAATTTCTGCCAAGATTCTAAAGATTGCTGTTCAGTGCACTACGTCCAGTCTGGTGGAACTGGAACTGTTTTACAGAGATTCATCGAGTGAAATTTCAGACTTTAAATTTGTATAGCTAGTAGAGCCACACTCCTCTAGGGGCTGAATGTCTGTGTGATCAGTTTCATGTTTGCAAGTAGAGTTTAAGAAAGAAATCATTCCACTTCCAAATTAAGCATAACAATTTTTTGTTTGGACCCGTCGCATAAAATCCCCTCCCAGAAAAATACATTTAAGTTGTTAGTCGTGATGTGAAAGTTATAAATCGTTTCATGAAGCGTTGTAGGTGTTTTGAAATTTAAGCTGCAATATGCATGGCTGCCTGTAATGGAGCTCCTGATGAGATGCTGAGCATAAAAACCTCGTGCTTTAAAATTAAACAGGAATATGTTACTTGTGTGCATTATGGTTTTACATCTGACTGTTTCTTTTTCATCAGTGGCAGTGGCGGCGGCGGCGGTGGTGGCGGAGGTCCCGGTGGTCCCAGGCGCTATTCACGCGACTACGACCGCGGATATGACCGTGGATACGATAGAGGCGGCTATGATCGCTATGACGACAGGGACTACTACAGATCATACAGGTAACACTCCCAGTTTGTCAGTTGGTAATTTGCTGATTATCATTGAAGAATCAAAACTTGGTTCTCTTTGTCCTGCTTTTTTGTTTTAATTCTAAATGTTATTGGTAAGAAAATTTGTTTTAATTTTAGACGAAGATCTCCATCACCATACTACAGAGGAGCATACAGGTCTCGATCAAGATCCCGGTCTTATTCTCCTCGTAAGTCCAAATATTACCCACAGTCGTCTTAAAACGTCCGCTTCTTTGTAGCTTGTAGGGTTTTTAACTAACGGCTGCTTTCTCTCACAGGTCGCTATTGAGCAGATCAGGAAGACATAAATCCCTTATTTCCATGGCCAGATGAGGAGTTTCTCCTAAAGATTTGACTTTCTTGTAGATATCATATTCTTAAGGTGATATATGGCTTTCTTTAATGTGGAGTTTCATGGGAAAAATTTGTGCGAAGTCCTGAGAGCAGAACACCAGCAGTGTAAGCTTAGCAATGTACTGATGTGAAAAGTGTTGGCAGAAAACCTTTTCACCTGTTTCTGCCCCTGTGGTAGTTATCCCTCTGCACAATGTGAAACTTGGAAGATGCTCGTCTGCTTATTCTCAGCTAGTTACTTTATTGTGTAATTTGGAGCTTAAAAATTTCAACCTTGTGTGAATCTTTGTGATGAATTAGGCACTGTTGTTCTCCAGAGATACTTTTTTTTTTTAGACTTCAGAGAACATTCAGTGTCTGGTCATGACAACGTACTCCCATTTAACAGACAAATTTCTCATTCAACTCCACATTAAAGAAGCCAAACGGATGACGATGATGATCACCGCTCTTCCTCTTGTCTATCAATAATCAATGAAAATGGAAAAACACATTTGAAGCAGTATGTCCTTGTTTTAAATTTTAAATGTACAGGCCAGTGTTGTTGTTCTAACTGGCGTGTTAATTTATGGGGTTTTCTTGTGTACAAACCGAGTGAGAATTCAGCAAAATTTAAACAAATTAAAAGGGAATAGTTTTCTTTTCCACCAAGACTCGTGTTGTTTTTGAAGACTCTGGCATGCTTTCTCTCAATGCTAAAAACCTTTTTTTTTTAATGAATATGCTTTAGATATATAATTTACATACAGCAAAGTCTGTGTTTGCTAACTTTTAGCTTAGAAATATTTTTGAAATGGTGGCAAATCTGAACTTTTGTTTTCTCTTGTTTTTGACATGTTTGGATTTTTGCACAGAAAATTAACTGTTAAACTATGCAGATGAGTTTTAATCAGAATTTATGCAAAGTTCGTGAAACAATTTGACATTTAGGCTTTGCTTTAAAATACAATTAAGACCTTCCACAATGGGTTGGGTTTCTATTCATTCCCTCCTGATTCATGGAAATAGTGATATTTCCTATGATTTGGCTGGGAAGCTGGCATTTCAATAGTTGGATAAACAGTAACTTTAAAGAGTTTTTGTGAGCATTTTGAATGTAATCTTCTGAAACTGGGAAAGAAAAAGTGTCCATGTGACATGATGCATTTGCTCACTGGATGACTTTTCTCATAATCAAATCACAGGTAAATTCACCTTCACAGCCATGAGATCAGGTTATTTTCCTTACCCAATTCAAACTGATGTTTGCTGCTGCTCACATGAAGAGAAACAAGCTTCATCAATCAAGAGGAAACTGAAGTTCAACAACTACCCCTGCTGGTCACTATGAACCTCTGAAAAGTCCTCAGAAGGGTGTTATAATAGATTACCCAAAGATTAATTTGACCAAGATAAGACGCAAATGATCAGTTTTGATCTTTCTGGCTGTTTTAGTTCATCTCTAAGACATGTTTTTGGGTGATTTTTTTTGTAACGGATTAGGTGAATTGACCCTATTTTGGTGTAAATTTGTACCTTTTAAATGAAACCAACAAGCAAATTTCTAAGGAAGAGTAGTTTGGTTTCATTTTACAGGAAAGTGGGCAGACACCATATTTAAGCTGACACACCAGGAGGAAGTAGTGTTGAGTAAGTGTGATTTCCTTCAAGTCCTTTGTCAATATCCAAATAGTTGTTTTATATGTTCAGAAATGTACATTGTATTTATTTGCATATTTGTGGAAAGTTCAGTTTTTGTTGCCTTTGCTCCAATTTTGGCTGATTAAACTGAAGCTGGAGGTAAAGAAACATGATGGGGAATGAAAGCTGTTTAAAAGAAAAAAAAGAATTGCGTGTTAACAAAAGCTGCTGCAAGTTTTAAACCTGTTACTATAATATTCAGTGTTCTGAAAGTGTAATATACGCAGGCATTGCCGCAGTGAGGAGACAGAAACCACCCGTTGCACTGCTGACCACACCTTGGAAATTAATTTCCATGTTCCACCACAAGTCCACATGTATGTGTGTCTCCACGTTCCTCCAAATGTCACATGCATTTCCATTCGGGGTGGAAATAATTTGCACAATCTGAAAACCCAGTGACCCAATTTTCAGAAAACTGCCTAAAAGCAGAAATTTGTATTTTTTAGTTTTATTTATTGGGGGTTTGGAGATTGCTCTTTCCATTTTTAACTGTTGATTTTTTTTTGACCAGCAGCAAAAAAAACCACACAAAAAAAACAAAGACCCCACAATAACTGAGCGTGTGTGCATGCCATCAGGAAAGTAAAGAGCTGTTTTGTAAATAGGCCACAGTTTGTACATTCCTCTGTTCGTATACTGACGGAAACAAGGCAAGAGAGAAGGAGCTGGTCACTCCTGCTGCTGGCACTTTCTGCACTACAGTGGGGTGGCAGTAATGCTCCGAAAGCTCAGGGAAAGAAGTCACATGTAAAGAGAAAAGAATTAGGCTCCTCCCCTTGGGTAACTAGGTACAAGACTACACATCCATGCATGAGCACAGCTGCCACAGCCTTGCAAAGCTTTTGTTTGCAGTCCGCCTTAAAACATGCTTCCCTCCCAAACACACCCATTTGCAAACACTTACACAACCGCCACAGCAAATAAAAGGATTCATGTGTACAGCTCCGAGTGGCTCCTTCAAGAATCCCCTTCTGTTCTTATCAGCATTTGGCTTTTCCACCATTTAGGCTGCGCTCAAAAAGGGATTTAGAGACTCTCGGCTATAAATCTAGTTTTCTTTTAATTATTATTTCTCCAAGAACAATATGTACAAGGACAGCAGTGTGGTTTCACTTTCTTTATTGCTTTTTTTTTTTTTTGGTCCGTGTGTTTGTTGAAGGAATGCTTTTGTCTGTATTTCAATGTAAATACTACAAAAATCAAATATTTCTCAAACAGGTGCTGACTGCAGTGAAAGGATCCCAGAAATCCATATTTCTGGCTCCCTCATAAATAATTAAAAGCCTCAACTGAGGGAGGGATCATTGGTTTACTGGTTTAAGTCGACAACAATTTGAATTTTCCACACAGCAGCTCCTATTTACTTCCTCCTTCTCCGCTGGCACAAGGGGAGGGACTGACAAAGATCCTGGTCTGACGACCTTAAAGACTTCAGAGTTGGACCCTATATAGAATTTAAACTCATTGAATGTAGTGTAATAAAAGTTCCTTGGAATGAGTTCATATTCATGAATATTTGTATGAAAATAGGACTGGTTAAAGTTGCTGAGAAAGTAAAAAATATATATATATACATGACCTATGTGGAGTGGGCTACACTTAGAATGACAAATGTTGCTCATATTAGCGTCCATCCGTCCAATCCACCCATTGTCTACACTTGCTTTCAGGGACATGAACATGTGCTAATATATCGGCATTAAAATCTATATTATAGCCATGAACTTTGGTGAGGTGCAGCATTTATTGACTTATCCTCCATTGTCCCCCTTTTTGGGCCTTCAAATGAGATCAGGATCACATATTTATTGAAAAGAAATGAACACAGTTTCAGTATTTTAAAGTCACAGTCTGTAAGTGCTGTATGGACTTTTATCAGCTTGTACTAATGTTTAAAAAAATAACTGAAAGAAGCTGATTATTTGAACATATGCACTTGAAAACATTCACTTATGTTTTCAAGTTATAAAATGTAAAGAAATAAAAATGAACGATTTAAACATAAAAAAATAAATAAAAATGGGGCGAGGGGGAGTCTGATGCCACTGTAAACCCTATAAAGTTCATGTCAGGTTAATCTTGTCCGATTTTGTTGTAAAACCTTAAAATTATTAATGGCCCCCGTAGAGCCGCCCTTTCAAGACTTTCTGGAAACGGCCCTGCACTTCCCTTCTCTTCTCACTCCAAACCAAGCCAAGCCCCTTACTCCCATGCAACCTGGAGGCCCTTATTATGATTTGATGAAATAACCCCCCTCTGCCTCCTTTAAGCCCATCCCTTTCGCAGAACACAGCACAGTCATCACCATGCCCCTCTGTACGCCGGACGAGCGGCACATGCACCTCCAAACATTTTTTCTTGTGATTTTTAAGGGAGATTTTGTTTAGAGGCGGCGCTTGTTGGCTCCGGAGTAATAGCGTCGTAACGACACTTTTTTTTTTTTTTTTTTTGCCTCACCTCACCTCACCACCACCCCCCCCAGTCCCTGTTGAAAGAGTTTGACCAGGGCCAGAGTTGGTCGGTAACTGGGGGGTCGCTCATTTAGCTCCCTATTATCCTGGAGGACGATTTCCCCCCCACCCCCAAAATACATTTAATTTAAATTTTTTTTATTTTATTTTTCAAAAATTTGTTTCTGCTGCTCTCAATACCGTCTCACTCTTGAGATCTGGCAAGCCTTTCGAGATTTTTCCCCCTTCTTCTGCTCTTCAGATCATGAACAAACTATATGTTGGGAATTTAAGTCCTTCGGTCACAGTCGAGGACTTGGAGCAGCTCTTCGGGGAGAGGGAGCTGCCAGCGCCCGAGCAGGTCCTGCTAAAATCCGGCTATGCTTTTGTGGACTTCCCCGACCAGAACTCGGCCATAAAGGCTATAGAGACTCTCTCTGGTAAGTGTGTGGATTTTGATATTTGCGCTGAGTGATGCTTGCTCGCTGCTGACAGGGGAAATCACACTACAATAGGTCAAAGTAAAAAAGTGTATTATTTATTATTTTGGTTTCTTTACAAAAAATATATATATATAAATAAATAAAATCAACAATAGCACGGGACGGTGTTTGTGATTAGAGTTGGAGATGTTGGATAAATGATCGATCCCACGCAGGACCCACTCGAAATATATATATATAATTTTAAGAGGAAGACACGCGCGGTCTTAACGCAAATTTCCACGCGCAAGAATCACCTTTTAATTCCTCCTTTTATTTTAAGGAGATTCCGATAGTGCATGGCGCTACTTTCTTTTTTCCTTTTTTTTTTTTTTTTTCGCGATCAGCCGCTGGAATGTATATGGGATGGTCTCTGACTGACTGACTGGGTTCGGGTAGGCATAATTATTTTTCACTTATTTTTCGTCCTGATTTTATTGACGAGCGCAGCGCGGCGCCAGCGCGGAAAACTTGTCGGATCCCTGTTCCCCCGGTGTCCGGCTATGTTTTTACGAGGTGTCTTGGAGGTGGGTCAC
Organism: Poecilia reticulata; assembly: GCF_904066995.2. Lineage (NCBI taxonomy): Eukaryota > Metazoa > Chordata > Actinopteri > Cyprinodontiformes > Poeciliidae > Poecilia > Poecilia reticulata. Next base: position 33,258,179 of record NC_088831.1, read on the forward strand.
GGGGGTCCGGAGGAAAAGGGCTCATAAACAGGTAGCTGAGTGTTGGAGGAGGAGGAGGTGGAGTGAGGGGGGGAAGGAGGAGGACGAGGTGAGACGCTAATTCCGTGCTGCGCTCCTTTCTATTTGTACGTGATAGTAACCCAAAAAAAAAAAAAAAAAAAAAAAAAAAACACCGTGGAAGCATCTACCTAACATCTGCTCGGTGTTGTGTTCTTTACAGGAGAAACATATATCCCCCCTCATTGCAATGCTTGTGGGAGTGGAAAGCATGGCTGCCCATTCCCCTCACCTCCCCACCACCCCCACTCATACACTACTACTATATAAGCTCATTAAGCTTCGTTATGGCGCACAAAAAAGGCCCTTCCAGAGTGGTTGGAATAATGCAAATGTGCGCAACGTGTGCGCCACGATGCGCCCCGAGTACTTTCTTTAAAAATATGAATGGGGACGCACCTACTTCATGAAGTGTTGGCGTACATTGTTGCAGACACATGACTTACACTGTCCATTCTCGCCCCTGCAGGTAAAGTTGAATTGCACGGAAAGCTGATAGAGGTAGACTACTCTGTTCCCAAAAAGCTAAGGTAGGCGCTTACACTCACACCCACACACCTATACTGTGCTGTTACCTCATGTCTGAGTGAGTGAGTGAGTGAGTGAATGTGTGTGTGTGTGTGTGTGCCTGCGTGTGTGACCTGTAGGCTTCCGCTGTGAAATATAGTAAGCCACATTTCCCTGTTTTTTCTCGTGAGATTTCTGCCAGCCTTGTTGTTGTTGTAGTTGCTGCTGCTGCTGTTGTTGTTGCTTGGCGATGAAAGGTCCTAATTGTGCGTGTGGCCAAACAAACAAAAAGAAAGAAAAGCGACAAAAAAAAAAAAAGACACAGTTTAGTCCCAACATCCGCAGAACACAGCCGTGGCTGCTGCCATGTTGCGTGATCTGCAAGCGAGGGCCATATCCCACACGCAAGCACTCACACACGCATGCAGACATGGCACGTTTGGGTCCTGATTGGGTTTATTCTGTTCGTATGTGATGTGAATATGCATTTCTGTGTATGTAGACGATAAGGTTAAGTTTCATTATGTGCTGGAACTCTATCGCACAATGAGTTGCAGTCACTCGACCTTCCTCTCTGGATACTATATAATCTATGGATTTGCTGCTTTTGTGGGCTCAAAAGCATGTAAAACCTTAAAAGTTTTTTTTGTTTTTGTGTTTTTAAAAGCTTAGAAAACACCGTCTTTAGGTGTGTGACGCCGTTTTTACGTAGCCAAATTAAATACATGTAATTATAATTGTTTATCTTTAAGGGGAAAAAGTACATTGCGTGACAAAAAAGGTAAATATTCAGCCCCCTTTGTGCAAGAACACGTGACCCCTACTTCATGTGAGTCCTCCCCCTTTTTTAGTGCAAAGCCACACTTTCCTGTATTAGAGCCCATTTTCTTCGCCCTGCAGCCCCGTCATAGAGCGTTATTTACGTTTAGATTGCGCCACAGTCGAGGAAAACGTGCAGTTCCCCCGCTTTACGGCTCGATCTGCGAGGCGCAAACATGGTGTCAAAGCCTGCGCCACTCCCCTGAGTTAATGTGCACGTAGGCCGTGGAAAAGCTGGAGGAGCCCTCCTATAATGGCTGCCATGATGATGGCCCTGCGCTCTGCTGCTGCCTGCACGGCTATAGGCGGACACCAGCACGCAGCAAAATGTCCATACAGTGCATGTGACTGGCCGCATGTGTCCAATCGGCGGTGTGTATGTGCAGCTGCTGGACCCGCAGAGCGTGTTTCCCTGTAAAAGAAGGGAAAAAGGGGGCCTTAAAGCGAAATCTCCGCCATGTCTGCGAGGTCCATGAGCGGGGCAGCGGGTGATGCGTACAGGTGTTCATTTTGAAAACACAGAGTCAACTGGATGAACTGGAGCGTTCACAACTTTTAATTAAATCAAATACAGTGCTTTATCACGTAAAAATAAAAATAATAATGCGAAAGATTCTAAATTAACCTCTGAATTTATTTGTGGATTTACTTTTAACAACAGAGCTCTGAAAAAAAAGCGTAATTAATGTTACATTTTGATTTATTTTAATACAGTTGCATTAAGTGTGATCACCAAACGTAAGGGATATTTGCAGATCATTATATATAAATTGTCTAATTTTGTAACGTGATTACCTTTAAGTTAAATTGTAAAAAAGCACAGCTTAACGTGTATTTAGTTGTTTGCATGCGAAAGTGGAAACCAGACTGATCATTACTTTTCTGCAAATATATTTTCAGATTAGTTTGTGTGCAGTGTGTAACTTTGGAAGAAGTAATCACATTTTAACTGAGCCTAAATGATACAAAATCATATCTTGGAGTGATTTAACCTATTTTTTGAGCTAAAGTAGAACTTAAAAATAATTATCAGTTTACTTTAAGTATTTTTGCTCATTAGTGTACTTAAAGGGCACACTCTTGGAACCACTAAGAATGTTTTAGTTTAACTTAAATGTCAGAAAAACAAAGCTTGAAGTGCATTTAAAATAACTTTATGTAGTCACATGTACTAAACTGTGTATAAATGTACAGTTTACTGTTATTTTGAATACATCAGCAGTACAATGCAAATCAGCTTCGTTCTCTAAATACATTTAAAATGCAGTGTAAGTGCACGTTTTATTTTTAAGCAACATGCTTAAGGCATATTTTTATTTGTTCAATTTAATTTAAAATATTTAAATTGTTGTCATCTTAAGGTCATCACTTCGTTTTTACAAGAAAAAAACAGGTCCAGTTCATGCCCAGTTATACAGAAATACACAATAAATCAAATCCAGACTAATATGGATTTAGTGGCACAATCCCGTCTGTTTCTATATACAACTTATAACAGTAAGTTGTAAGTTCATATGGAAAACATGATCTTTTTGACCTTCAAATCATTCCAACTAAAATACATTAGCTCTTCAGTAATTAATAAAAGTTATTTCTTTTACTTTACACATTAATTACATGTATGTGTGTACTTATGTGTAAACAATAAAATATACATTAATAAAGATATTTAATTGCACTGTTTAGAGACTGAAATTTATATTTACACATTGCTGGTGAGGACTCGATTAATGTAATTTATGCAGGTTTTCATTTAATAATTTTTTTGAATTACAATTTTATGTAAACTCCTGTATTTAAGTACTGGATTTTGGCAAATCCTGTACTTAAATAAGTGTAAAAAAAATTGTAACTTTAAACCTACTTCACATGTTGTGAATGTATCATTAAATGAGCGTGGAGGGATGAGGAATCTTAAATCCTATTCGCTACCTGAGTTTTTTTAAATTCAGGCCTGCTGTAGTTTGAGCTCCTGTTGGCTGTTTTTATTGCTGCGTTGTTTGGCTTTGACATGTAATATTTACCACGTGGAAAAGGGGTGTATTTACATTACTAAACAAATTAGGTATATTATAAAACAAAAGTTAAAACAAAAAGATAACCTCAAATGAGACTGGTTGAGGAGATGATGTGTTTGTGGTAACATTTACTGATCATGTGAGGAACTGGGCCTTTTTTTAAAATGTGGTTTTGAGGTGTGAGATCAGGAGGTTTTCACATCTGATTTATCAATAAAACGTAACTTTTGTTTGCGCTGTTTTGTGCTTTGGTGCTTTCAAATCAATTCAGAGAAACCAGTAAAGTGTTATTAATTGTAAGAGATTTGTTAACATTTAAATAATAACTTCTCAGACTTACATTTAAGAGAAAATAGAATAATTTGATACGAAACAGTTGCAATATTAGAAAAAAAACTTTTAGCTTTAAATTCCTTGAGCATTTTTATTACTTGGCCATTGCTTTATTAATGTAAAATTCTAATAACAGAGAAATTACTGCATATAAAAAGCACAATTAAAACATGTTGCATATTATTGCCAAATCGCGTTGATCTAAAACTGTAGTTTTAAAATACACCATTTGTGTAAATAAATGTTCCAACAGAATTCAGTAACAGGAAAAATATACAAGATTGTTGTAATATTTTTAGAGGTACAAAACATTTTTAAATTATTTACGGAATGCCTTTATTATTAGAAAAAAGGAAAGTAAAGTTTGTTTGCTGTAATATGCACAAATCTTCTTATTGTTTACTTAATTTCAGCTTTCTCAAGGAGCGAATCAGAGGAAGAAGAAACTGTTTTTTTTTGAATAGCCTTAAATTGATCCGGGTGTGACCTGAATGATATGCAGCTTATGGATAAAAGGCTCCAGCTGTGAACTTGATCAATAGTCAGTTATCAATATTCAGCTAGATGCAGTTGTTGAGTGATCAGAATGGCTGCTGGCCTGAATGAGCTGAAATGTTTCTTTTATGTGCTCATTTTTTTAATATATATATATTCCCCCCCCCCCCATCACCCTCAATATTTTCTGGGTGTAAACATCTGCATTGCACCACGGCGCTGGCCCCTCGTCCACATCTGTGTGTTTGGGCTGTCAAAGACTGCACTCTGAGTCTAAACAGCGAAACACGATAGCCATCAGTTGATCCACTTTGAATCCAATGATACTCCCCGGTTGGTCCGGGTGGGAGGAGGGGGGGCTGGAGGGGAGAAGTGCTCCTAGTCTGGGAGAAGCGCTCCTGGTCTGGGCTGCGGTTTTGACATCCGGAGCCACATTTAGCGCTCACCTGGCTGCAGGAGGAAGATCTGGGATGCTTGAAGATGCTTGGAGACGCCAGGCTTAAAGAGCTCTTCAATTCAATATGCTTAACATTGAAGTCATAGGAAACAGGGTAGCGCTTTGTCAGTGTACACATAAAAATAAATTAGCCACGATGCGCTCGAAGCATTTAGTTTTAGTGCTGCATTTAAAAAATCTGCCTCTTTCAAGTGCTACACAATTTGTACAGCAATTATTTACTTTTTCCTGAAAGTTTTTTACATTTTAAATTTTTTAAATATTAAATTTTTTTTATCCTCCACTCTCCTGAAGTGGAAACCGGCTTTCTAGTGTGTCAGAGCACATATAGCTTAAGGGAGCAGCGAGGATCAGATGTGAAAGAATTGTAAATTCATTGTGTGCCTATCAGATCTGTGAGATCGTTGTCTAAGCTTCCTGAGAGTTGGAAGCTCCCTAATATTTTTATCCGACCCTTCCACGTGTTTCACTGCAGCTTCTGTAGAGATCCACTTCTCAGGAAGCTTTTTTTTCTTCTTTTTCTTCTTCTTCTTTTTCTTCTCCTTCTCGCTGTACAACCTGTTGCATGACTAATTTGTTACTACGGCACTAAATTAAAATTAAAATTAAAAGCAGGAATTAATAATCAGCAAAGCAACTGTGGACAGCAGCATGCGGTGGTGAGGAGGTGTGGATGGTGTGGCTGGGATGAGGAGGATCCCTCTGAGATGATGACTTAGCCTGTGACTAAGCTAAAGAAATACACAACAAATGAAAGCGGAAAGTTTCCACCTGAGGGGAAATCACGCGGTGACTGACAGCTTCAGCCATACGAGCCGTGGGTCTTCTTATTTAATCTCTGAGTGGTTGTATTAATGTGGATACAGCCTGTCATGGACACAAAGTAAACCCCTCATTGATTAGGGATGAGAGTCATAAAGCCTCCTGGAGCAGAGCTACTTCAGCCATTTTCCTTCAGTCAGCCTGCGAAAAAATCTGTCCTTGATGATTTATTCTTATTGGCTTGTGGAGGTCAGCTGTTTGAGCAGAAGAAAAGAGAAATGTTAATTTTGGCTACACATGGACCGGTTACTTGTGTCAAGGTTTGCTATGGGCTAAGAAACAAAAAAAGGTTCTGTCTCACTCTTCCTACCATTTAATGTTCTTTTATTGAGATGTAAAAGAAGGAGCCAGAGGGGCCAGAGTCTCCTTTGGCTGCGTGGTGCATTAAGTGATGCAGTGGTGCCCCTCCCGTACCTGTTCCCGCACACTGCTCGTCAGCTTACTGAAAGAAGATCTGTAGTTGAAACCAGGTATCTCACGGTACGAAAACGCGTCGACTTCATTTTCTCCCTGTCTGACATTAAGTAAAATAAAAAATGTTCTTAATTTTAGGTCCTTTAGAATCATCAAATGAATTTCCATTTGCTAAACGATAAATTCATAAGAGAGATAATTTATTAAAAACATTTTGCCACTATTCTCAGATTGACAAATTTACATAAACTAAGTCTATTAAGCCTTCAAAGAATTTGGGAAAAGCTCTGACGATGATTTCATGACTTTATTCTGATAGATTATTGCCTAACATTTAAGTTAAATAGAGGCAACACCTCAAACACACAGCTTCCTTGTGTGACATGACGTAAAAGTCAAGACATCATCCAAGTTATCAGGAAGAGAAGCGCGGATGAAAAAAGTGTGTTTCCTCTATGGGTCCAGCCATTACGCTTTCAGGAAACGGGACAGACTCTGTGTCTCAGAGACGAGTGTGCTTTCCTGTGAAATATGTGAAAAGCAAAAGAAAGTCGTGAAAATTACATGTGAAAAGAAAAAAAGTTTTTATCAGTTTTATCTGAAGCTAATAAAAAAAAGTCACTATCCACAGTGAAACAAGTGGTCGGGCTGAAAGGCTACTCAGGAGTGAAGAAGTCATTATTCCAAAAGGAACATAAAAGCCAGATAGAGAGATGAAGGTGTTCATTTTTGGAGACGTAGGGTGAATTTTACCATATTGATTTGGAGAAAAATGGTGAAGGTTGCCAGACTGAGAGCATTTTTTGAATGGTGAAGCATGTGAGTGGCATTATAATGCTGTCTGAGTGTTTTCTGGTGTAAGTGGGACTTGTACACTTTACAAAATGGATGGCATCATGAGGAAATAACGTTATGTTGAAATATTGAAGCAACATAAAAAGACATCAGCCAGGAAGTTAAAGCTTAACTAGAAAAAGGTCTTTTTTTTTTAACCACCTAATTAGTTACAAAATAGCCTCAGGACAACAAAGTCAGTGTTTTTTAGTGGCCATTACAAAGTCCAGTCTTAATCACATAGAAAATTCATGGGAAGAGCTAAAAAGGTGAGTGTGAGCAAGGCGACCTACAAACCTGACTCAGTAACCCCAGTTCTATCAGGAGGAAATGGCAAAAATCTCGACAACCTTCTTCCAAATGCAAACTTCTGAGTTTTAATAGATATCTTCTTATTGTTGAATTCAGTTACTAGAGTTATGTTTGGCAATTCTAACTGCTCTAACAGTTTAGCCTGGTTTATTTTCAGACCATGTGGAAAAACAAAAGTGATGTAAAAAATAAAAATTCTGGTTTCAAGCAACTTTACAACAACTCCGTAGTATCCTAAAGTGCAGCACATAGGATACAAAGAAACAATGGGATAGTTTGATAAAAGTAACACACAAATGTCACAAAAGTTATCATTAATTTAAACATGTTTCATAGCAGCTTTGTTGTAAGAAGCAGTCCGGGTCAGAGTCTGTGGAATAAAAGATTATATTAGCTCCATGTAATGGCACGATGAAAGTCTTTTTCTTGGCCATAGTGTGATAGGTGTATGCATGTGGGTGTACAAAGTCAGCTTTCTGCGCAAGAAACAGTTGCTTTTCTGTTTTAAGTAAGTGCAGCTCGATCATGTAATGCAGTTTTGTTCCAAATGTCTGTGAAAACTGTGAAGTTGTTGTGTTTTTCTGAAGATTTCCACACTTTGAAAATCTCATGCTGGCCCATCCACAGTTGTCTATCAAGATACAGAAAGGGAAACGTGGGACTGCTCTCATCTCATTTAGACACTGATGTGAGCAGATGTTGGAGGTATAGCCGCTAATCAGGCTTTTATGAATCGCTGGCGTCCTTAAATTTGGTGGATGTGATTTAATGAGATATAAATCAGGATTACGAGTCTGTGCTCAAGTTCTTTTACTGGAGACAAAATAAAATTCAAAGATGCAAGGTCTCTCCTTCGTCTTCAGCGATCCTGCCCCCCCTTGGTCGCTGGGTTTTTTTTTGTCCCGTGTTCAGCATAGGAACAGAGAAGTTACGTAGAAATGACAGAGCAGAGACAGAAATGTCAACTGCTTCATTTTGGATATAAAGCTGAGCACTTCCAGGCTTTCAGTGAAGCTGGTTGTCACAGCGGGCCGACGAGGGCGTGGCGTTCTGAGAGGGTGGGCAGCTGAGGCGCGCAGCAGGTGGCCTTTCTCACACTGGCAGAACACCCCCTCCCCCATGCTTGTGCCGTATCATCACCATATAAAACTGCTTCGCTGGTACAACTTAAGACCCCTGATGGTTTTTGAACAGGTGAAGCATCTAAAGGAGCCAATCAGGTTTGAGACGGAGCTGAGACTTAAATTGTCAGAGGGAATGTTGTCGACCCACAGCTGGTCATATAGACGGCTTGATTTGGGATTTTTGAGTCTTTAAAAGTTTCTCCTGTCTTTTCACAATGAATTGACGTTGGATCCAAAGATGGAACAGATTCCTCAAGAAATTCCTCTTGTGAAAGCTTATTAAAGGCTAATTGGCATCACAGATTGATTGCATAGTAGTGCAATGGGATAGACCAGAGTCTGAAATATAGAATAGATAGGTATTAAATTTAGTGGGAGGGTGACTATCCATGCTTTTTGTGACCACAAATATTTACAAACAGCCACATTTGTCTTTCATGTAAGTAAGGAAAGGGTGTAGAAACCTTCCTTTCAGCCAGCCGACTGGCAGTGCACAACACATGCTGGAGGTGTAATGTTGCGTGTTACACAGTTTTGAAAATTAGAACAAAATACAGTAACTCGTGCTGCATTATCTAAGGAAATTAAATAATTGAGGTGTAGTTGTACAATCATCCATTCTACTGGTCGGATTAATTATTTTTCATGGAACGCATTAAGGCATCTACCTTGAAATACAACAATGTTGCCATTATTCTATCCAGGCATTCCATAGCAATTGAGAGCATGCACATTGATATTGTGATGCAATATATTGTGCAAGTCCATGTTACAGCCCCCCTTTTGTGAGGAGGAGGGGAGCAAGCCGACAACCACAAAAACTTTAGAGAGACAACGTGAATGGTTTAAAAAAGAGTGGTTTATTGTTAAAATCCCAGAAGGCTTGTACAAACTGTGGGGGAGAAAGGGACGGTTAGGTGGTGCCAAATCAAAGAAAATAATAAAACAAAACAGGGCCTAACTACCATCTATGCTAAAGAAAAGAAATAGAAAACAAAAACCCTGCCTACCTAATCTAACAAAAGTTTCCACCAAAACTTTACATGGGTGGCACCCACCTACTTACCTAATGTTTCTAACAGAAAAACACCTACGTGATGACATGTACAGGGTACCCCAAACTTACCTCGCCCTCTAACTCCCACCACAAACCTTCACACCAAGAGCAACAAGACATGCGTCAGGTAAAGTCAGTTCCCGCGAGAGATCTCCGGCTGGGATGCTTATATAAGGCCTCCCTGGATGCTGATTGGGCCTTGGTTGACAAGGATCAATCAGGGGAGATTGACACCAGCTTTCCTTACTACCTGTGAAGAGACAAACAAAAGAGGGGGGAGGGGAAAGAGAAACAAACAGCCTGACAGGCATGTAACACCCCCACCCTTATAAGTCCAAACAAAAATGTTTGGAATGCTCAAGATAAAAAAAAAAATGCAAGCTCAAAATGCACGTGACAAAGCATCTGCTAACACATTCTCTGACCCCTTTTTATGGCAGATCTTGAGGTTGTACTCCTGAATGATCAAAGCCCACCGCATAAGTCTTTGATTCTGATTGTACATCCTGGAAAGAAAGACAAGTGGGTTATGGTCTGTGAAGACAGTGATGGGTTCCACACTCAAGCCAAGGTAAGCTTCAAAATGCTGTAACGCCAAGAGTAGTGCAAGCGCTTCCTTCTCAATGGTAGAATATCTACTTTGATGAAGATTAAACTTCCTTGAGAAGTAGCTCACAGGATGCTCTATGCCATCTTTATCATCCTGCAGAAGGACAGCTCCTGCCCCAACAGCACTGGCATCTATGTCCAGCTTAAATGGCAAACTGAAATTTGGGGCGGAAAGAACAGGAGAACACGAGAGCAATCCTTTTAGCTGTTCAAAAGCATACTGACATTCATCAGACCAAGTAAAAGGTTTAGAAGGGCTGGTCAAAGTTGTTAAAGGAGCAGCTACGGTGGAAAAGTTTTTACAAAAGCGACGGTAGAATCCTGCCATCCCCAGGAATCGACGGAGCTCCCTTCTGCTTGAAGGAACCGGAAAGTCAGAAATGACTTTAACTTTTGCATCCACAGGACACACTTTTCCTCCACCAACTTGTTGGCCAAGATAGAGAATGGTACCTTTACCAAACTCACACTTTGAAAGGTTGAGTGTTAGTGAGGCAGTTGAAAGACGTTTAAAGACCTCAAGCAAAGCTGCCAGATGGTTAGGCCAGTCATTTGAGTATACAACTATGTCGTCTAGATATACTCTGCAGTTTGGCACATCTCCCAGTACTTTATTCACAAGCCTTTGAAACGTAGCCGGAGCATTACATAGCCCAAAAGGCATCACTGTGTACTGGAGAAAACAGTCTGGTGTGACAAAAGCTGAGACGTCAGAGGCCTGTTTTGTTAGAGGTACTTGCCAATACCCTTTCAGCATGTCAAGTTTAGTGACAAATTTTGCTGGTCCAATTTCATCAATACAGTCTTCAATGAGAGGCAACGGGTGTGCATCAAGGACTGTTACAGCATTCACCTTACGAAAGTCTGTGCAGAACCTTGGACTTCCATCAGCCTTCATGTCTAATAGACATGGAGAACTCCATGGGCTGCAACTCTGAATGGCAAGTCCATTTTTAACAAGGTACTCCACTTCCTTTTTCATAATCTCCCTCTTTGTGGGATTGACACGGTATGCCCTCTGCTTTATAGGTGCAGGATTGGCAAGAATAATGTCATGAGACACCACATTAGTCTTGGTAGGAACATCCCCAAACAGACATTGGAAGTCTGATATGAGTTTTGTAATGTCCTCCACTTGGTCATCTGATAAATGTGACAGATAGTCAGGCAGGTTAGCTAGTATTTCACTATTACTAAGCCTTGCAACTTGTGGTGGATCTTTGCACATTACCATATCCTCCTCAGCCAACTTTGAAACACATGTTACAGGGGAAATGGCTTCAACCTGACTCTGGGTTGCTTGGTCAGTCCCCCTTGAATGATATAGTTTCATCATATTGACATGACAAAACCTGGTCTTACGGCGACGATCTGGGGTTTGAATAATGTAGTTCGTTTCACCAAGTTTCTTTTCTACCACATATGGTCCAGAGAACTTAGTTTCCAAAGAAGAGCCAGGGATGGGTAGCAAGATCAAAACCTTATCACCAGGGTGAAATTCACGAGTGACTGCTTTCCGGTCATAATGTTGTTTCATTTTGACCTGCTTTGAAGCCAAGACATTTTGCGCAAGAGCACAAGCTGCCTGAAGTCGCTCTCTCATCTTTGAAACATACTCTGGAATACTTTTTACAGAGTGAGAGGGTGAGATTAGCTTGTCTTTAAGGAGATTTAAAGGTCCCCTAACCTCATGTCCAAACACAAGTCCAGCAGGACTACAACCTAAAGTGTCTTGCACTGTTCCACGCACGGCAAATAACAGAAATGGGATACCTTCATCCCAGTCCCTCTCTGTATCCATACAGTATTTTCTCAGCATTGCTTTTAATGTCTGGTGAAACCTTTCAAGGGCGCCTTGGCTTTCAGGGTGGTAAGAGCTTGAAGTTACATGCTCCACACCCAGCTGTTTTAGTGCCTGGGCAAAGGTCCTAGACATAAAGTTTGTGCCCTGATCAGTTTGGACAACCTTGGGAAGACCAAATATTGAGAAAAACTTTACCAGAGCTTTGGTAACCATGGGAGCTGTGATCCTCCGCAGGGGCACGGCCTCAGGAAACCTGGTGGAAGCACACATCATTGTCAAGATGAATTGGTTTCCACTTCTTGACTTTGGCAAAGGCCCCCACACAATCCACAATCACTCTTCCAAATGGTTCACCCATGACTGGAATTGGGCACAACGGAGCAGGAGGTATAATCTGGTTTGGCTTGCCTGCAACTTGGCAAACATGGCAAGTACGACAATAAAGTGAAACATCAGACTTGAGACCTGGCCAAAAGAAGTGTTTGAGAACATTGTTATAAGTTTTATTTATACCCAAATGCCCCGACAGTGGATGATCATGTGCTAATGCTAGCACCTGCATGCGGTACCTCATTGGCACAACCACCTGATAAATAGTACTCCAGTCCTCCAAGATTTCACCAGCCCAGCGTCGCAACAGAAGACCATCATCAAACACATATGCCACCTTCTTTCCCTGGGCTTCCTCCTGGGTAAGAACAGAAGAATGACATTTCAGCAGAGTCATGTCCTGTTTTTGAGCAGCAATTAATTCCTCTCTGGAAGCAGGTAACTTCATCATATCTGGGCCTGGAAGAGGAGATACATTTTCAGACTTGTTAAGTTCAGTCTCTGATCCAGCAGCTTGAGTCTGCTCTGCAGCAAGAAAAGAGTCAGACAAATCAAGACTGTATTTCTTTGACTGGGCCCGCGTGACCACACAAGCAGGGAAAACGTTAGGCATTGGTTCAAAGTCCACGCTTGTGTCAGGTCTGTCCAACACCTCAGGCACAGGTAATACCTTTCCACCAGCCAAGTCATTCCCCAGAATGAGATCAATCCCCCTTATGGGCAAGGCGGGAAGGACAGCAACCCTGCAAAAACCACTCACAAGAGTCGAGTTAAGGTGGATATTATGCAGTGGTGCAGATACAAAAGTCATTCCAATACCTTGGACAACCACTTTGGACTGACAAGATGACATGACGGGTAAAGACAGAATACCCTCCCGAATGATTGTCTGGGAACCGCCTGTGTCCCTCAGTATTTTGACTTGTCGGCCATCCTTTGGATCCCCTGTCAAGGAAACAAGACCCTGGGTAACAAAGGGTATGAAACAGGGATCTAGTTCATCCTCATGTTTAGCAGTCTGTTTGCTGGAGTGTGACACATTTTTAAGCAACCCAACACCTTTTGTCTGTGCTGCCAAAGCCTTGCTCTTTAATGAAAGGCAGTCAGCAATGACATGGCCTTTTTTATGGCAGTAAAAGCACTCCCTTACCTCACGTGGAGAAAGTGGTGGTTGCCTAGCCTTAGCTTCTGACTGAGTGGGGTCAGGTTTTTGTTGACGAATGTTCAAAAATTTATCTGCACGAGGTACAGACACAAATACATTCTTGTGGGTCAACATAAACTCATCAGCGACAATAGCTGCTTTAGACAAAGAGGCCACCTTTTGTTCATTCAAGAAAACCACCAGTCTTTCAGGCAACATGTTCTTGAAGTCTTCCAACAGAATTAGTTGGCGAAGGGATTCAAAGTTACCTTTAACCTCACTTGCAGCACACCATTTATCAAAAAGTAGTCCCTTCTCACGTGCAAACTCCACATAGGTCTGGCCATTAGACCTCTTTTGGTTCCGGAATTTTTGCCTGTAAGCTTCAGGTACAAGTTCATAAGCACGCAAGATTGACTTTTCAGCATATCATATTTCATGCCGTCTTCTGTTGACAGTGATGAAACAACCTCCTGTGCTTTACCTATGAGCTTGCACTGCAAAAGCACAGACCACATCTCCTTTGGCCACTCTAGTGCCACAGCAATCCTCTCAAATGCATTGAAGTAAGAGTCCACTTCTGACTCCCTAAACACAGGCACCAAAGCAATATTCTTGCTGACATCAAACTTGTTTTTATCTGACACCACCTGTGGAGAATCAGAGTTCACAGATGAACGAGGTGGTGAGTTTCCACGTGAAAGCCTCATAGCTTCTACCTCAAGCTGTTTCAATTTAATCTCCTTTTCGGCTTCAATTTCCAACTTGCGCATTTCAAGTTTGAAATCAAACTCAGCTTTTCTTACCAACTCCCTCTCCTGTGCCTCCAACTGTAGGCGAGCCAGCCGAACCTTGAGTCTGACATTACCACTGGAGCCACTGAGCTCTGGTGACACCGGATCGAACCGTGGTAAAGTCGCAGGGGGCGCCTGTGGCTCTGCCAACCCCTTTGGGGGAGTTTCCATTACAGCAACTCCATCTTTCGAAGGAGGGAGTCCTAGATCAACAGAAGGAACAGCACAAACATCTACATCCATTTTACTTGAGTCTGCTAGGACTTTAATCTCAATCAGTTTTTGAACAACAATGCTTTTAATTTCAGCTTTTGAAAAGTGTTTTTTCACTGAAATGTCAAAATGTTCAGCCAGACACAACAAGTCGTCCTTACGACACAGTTCCAGCTGTTCATGGCTAGGAGCCTGTACGAATTCCTCTAAGCTGAAGCTCATTTCTAAACAGACACAAGGATCTCTCAAATTATTGTGGATGTCTACAGCTCAGGGAAAATGGTGATCCCGGACGAGCCCCCACTTGTTACGGCCCCCCCTTTTGTGAGGAGGAGGGGAGTAACCCGACAACCACAAAAACTTGACAGAGTCCAGGTGAATGTTTTAAAAAAGAGGGATTTATTGATAAAAATCCCAGAAGGCTTGTACAAACTGTGGGGGAGAAAGGGACGGTTAGGTGGTGCCAAATCAAAGAAAATAATAAAACAAAACAGGGCCTAACTACCATCTATGCTAAAGAAAAGAAATAGAAAACAAAAACCCTGCCTACCTAATCTAACAAAAGTTTCCACCAAAACTTTACATGGGTGGCACCCACCTACTTACCTAATGTTTCTAACAGAAAAACACCTACGTGATGACATGTACAGGGTACCCCAAACTTACCTCGCCCTCTAACTCCCACCACAAACCTTCACACCAAGAGCAACAAGACATGCGTCAGGTAAAGTCAGTTCCCCCGAGAGATCTCCGGCTGGGATGCTTATATAAGGCCTCCCTGGATGCTGATTGGGCCTTGGTTGACAAGGATCAATCAGGGGAGATTGACACCAGCTTTCCTTACTACCTGTGAAGAGACAAACAAAAGAGGGGGGGAGGGGAAAGAGAAACAAACAGCCTGACAGGCATGTAACCAAAGATCCAAAGATGGAACAGATTCCTCAAGAAATTCCTCTTGTGAAAGCTTATTAAAGGCTAATTGGCATCACAGATTGATTGCATAGTAGTGCAATGGGATAGACCAGAGTCTGAAATATAGAATAGATAGGTATTAAATTTAGTGGGAGGGTGACTATCCATGCTTTTTGTGACCACAAATATTTACAAACAGCCACATTTGTCTTTCATGTAAGTAAGGAAAGGGTGTAGAAACCTTCCTTTCAGCCAGCCGACTGGCAGTGCACAACACATGCTGGAGGTGTAATGTTGCGTGTTACACAGTTTTGAAAATTAGAACAAAATACAGTAACTCGTGCTGCATTATCTAAGGAAATTAAATAATTGAGGTGTAGTTGTACAATCATCCATTCTACTGGTCGGATTAATTATTTTTCATGGAACGCATTAAGGCATCTACCTTGAAATACAACAATGTTGCCATTATTCTATCCAGGCATTCCATAGCAATTGAGAGCATGCACATTGATATTGTGATGCAATATATTGTGCAAGTCCACAAGTAACCCTGAAAAGCACAAAAGTTCCACAGTAGTTGCTAAATATTTTATAACATGCCATTTAAAGACAAAAAGGCATGAAAACAAATATTCTCAATCGCAAACAAACAGATGTCTGAAGCTTGATTTTCTTATTGCTGTTTGGATTTTGTCACTCATTTTTCTCTGAGCCCCTCAGACCTTCAGACTGCGACTGAATTTACAATTTGCGTGGAATTTTATTCAGGATTCGAGAACCCATGCATTTTGTTCCCAGCAGAAGTAAACAGACTTAATAGTAGAGCCCAAAGCTGCACTTAAAAGATTGAGAAATGATGGCTTTTGGGTACTACAAGGAAAGACAACTATTTGCAAACTCTTTTTGCACGTCATATTGCAACTTGTAACACTTGGTATTACATGATGATAAAAAGTAATGCTGCATTCTCAGCTGATCGGCAACAAAGTGCTACTGGAAAGATGGAGCAGCTACAAGTGACAAGTAAGACAGAGCCGGCTGGGCAACAATGAGAAAGAAGATCATTGAGGCACTCTGTAAATTGTGCAGAATCTAGACTTGTCCATGCTTGTAAAGCAAATTTTGTATCAGACTCAGTAAGAAAGAAAGAAAGAAAAAAAGAAAAAAAAAGAAAACCTTTAAATGAGCATCAGCACGCAGCTCAGGGTATACAGGCAGAAGCAGCTCCTCTTCCAGAGAGCTCTCGAAGAACAGTTTCCTGGCAAGTGAAAAATCAAATCTACATGCCAAACCCATCACACAATATCACGGCACTCGCTGAAGTGAAGATGCCACCTACACTATTCAAATCAAGCTTTTTTCCTTAGAGGAAAATGACATCCGCAGAAAGTGTTGTTAGGGCTTTAAATTGTGAAAAAAAACGGACACTGTTTTCTATGCGTGTAAGATTTCAGTGCAGATTTATGATGTGACAGATTTATAGTTTCCATTAAGGAGAAACTATAAAAGATGCTTTTATGGATATTATTTTGTGATTAACACATTTTCAGAACCTGACAGTCACTTCAATATCAAGCAGGATACTTTGTAAGTTGGCTTGGACAATTATGAGGTTCTTATGGTAACTGCAAAAAATGATTTGCAGGATTGAATTGCTTTTATCTAGAACAGTGTTTCTCAACCTTTTTCAGGCCAGCGCCCCCCTAGCCTTTATCCAGGTCCCTCACCGCCCCCACTTTTGTTTTTCAGTGGAAAAACAAAAGTTCCAGGTCCTTTTAATGCCATACAAATATGAGACAGAAACATGGATTATATCTTTTTATAGACCTGTCTATTGATTTATAGATTAATAGTTTTACTGGACATAAATTACAAAGAACAAATCTGGTTCTTAATCAAATCCTAATGAGTCAAACTGAAAGTGTCATGGAGTCATCAGCCTCATGACATTAACACTGACATGAAAAATAATATTGAAGAAATAAATATATCAAATCTAATTAAAAACATAAATAAGTGATAAGTTATTTACTGTTATGGTCTGTAAGATATATTTATTCTCAGTACTAGATGTGGTCTCAACAAACCCATGGCACTTCAACAATATTATTTTACCTTTTATCTGGAAATAGTGTCTGTTTATTATTGCCATACAGTCCTCTTTATTAATTATTGCTTGAAAGGTCTTGCCATACCAGTTTATTCCTCTACATTTACTTTAGTTTCTTAGTTCATTCTTGCATTTTGCTCTTCATTCATTTCCATTTAGTTTCCTTTGATTAGTATTATCCTCTCTTGGTTTATTGCTACGTCCACTTTAGTTTCTTTCCTGTTGCTAGATTTATTTGATCATTTATTGACCATCAGTAATCTTCACTTATCACCTGCTGCGCCGCCTAATCGTCATGTGTTTTACATCATGTGCTAATTTTTCACTGTTCAGCGTCGGATTCTCTGTTTTTATGCCATATTTCACATCCCACTTCTCTTGCTTCAGAGTTTTGTGCAATGTGCACGTCATTTTTTTTTTTTTACTCCCTATGGTGCGCAATGGTCGGGAAGAGTATCGATGGGGAAAAGGCAGACTGACATAAACCTTTTAAAACAATTTCGGTATTCTGATTATTGAAATTTAAAAGTGCTGTGGTACCGTTGTTCTATCACACCCGTTTCATACCAGACCACTTACAGCACTCTCTATTGTGGTATCACCCATGGAGGGATTTCTTTATTTAAATGGGTTCATTTTTCAGAGGAATTCAAAGTGAGGGCATCGTGATTTTAGTAATTACATGTTTATAAGAGCAATTTTATGTTCTCCTTCCATGGAAGCGTGCAGCTTTCAAACGGAAATAAAACACTTTTTAATATAAGTTGCTGCTTTGACATGATCACAGAACTGCCAAAACATATGTACATAAATACCAGACAAAGTGAATCTCAGCAACGTCATCAGCCGGTGTAACGCTGAACTGATGCGGTGAAGCTACCAGTAGCAGGAGCGGAGCTGCGCCAAAAGCTAACAAACACTGAATAGAAGAAGAGCTGCCATCGATACAGTTGCAGTCAAGCATGTTTTAATGTTACACAATACAATTTTACCAAGTTGCTCAAAGTCTAAACTGGTATTGTTGTGCATATAAGGTGTAAAGTTTACCTTCGACCAAACGCCCCCCAAAGGAATCCCAGCGACCCCCTTTTGTAAAATTTTCCGCCAGCACCCCCTGCCGTCCTCTGGGCGTAATATTTCATATTTCATAATATTTCAAATTTTTCATACTTGTAAGCAAGTGAAAGTGTAGCCATCTTCTTTCACCCATGAGATTTTGGGTGCGAAAATCTCAGCTGGAGAAAACTTTGGTGATTTTGGCCGTTTCTCTTGTGAACAATTGCAAAGATGCACAGAACAAGTGGCCAGTGGCTGGAATCTGCAGACTCTCAGTTTCACTGACCTTGACTGTTGAGCAGCAGGTCAGGAACTCAGAAATCCTGTCTTATTTTGACACACCGAAGTGCCACCACCAACAACAACAACACCCCCACCTCAGTGCGAAAGTTATTACTGACTGACGCAGACCTAAATATGAGTTATTTTCAGTAACGACGACGTGCTTGTAAATGAAGTAAAAGAGTTGTATGAATCTGTTTCATAGGAAACTCTGAACGTCTTTGTGGACAACTTTAAATAAATAACAACAAAGCTGAAACTATAGCAGCAGTTTGAGCTTTCAACCTCTGTCTGTCATTAAACATGCTGTGTTTTGAAATTTTGGCAGGCTTTTCGGAATCTCAGAGTCAAAGTACAGACCTGCATATACACTGAATTAGTGAGGCTAGCTGCGCTAACTACACCAGCTGCTTGTATAGGATGTTAAAATATCAACAAAACGTGCGAAAACTTTCCTTTAGCTAGCAGACTGGCTGTGCACAGTAGGAGCAGCTATTCTCTATTCAGCCAGAAGATTTAAAACCTCAAGAAGGGCGTGACAGAAGTCTTTTGAAACCTTTGATACATTTTCATACCAGTAATTAGCCAATGTCTGAAAACTAGTTCTGCTGCATTATTCGGAAATTTCTAACCGTCCAGTTGGTCTCGTCCAGATGAGCTGTTAAAGAGCGGCATCGTGCACAGAGTTTTTTTTTTTTTTTTGTGCAATCTTTCTATGCAGCTGGAGCAGATTCTCCTGATATCAGGGTGTTTTCTGATGCCGACTCTCTGTGAAGCACTAAAATGTTGAAGGATAGTGAGGCGGCAGTCTTCTGACATTTACAGCATGATGTGTGAGCAAAAAGCTGCAACCATTGAGCTCCTGCATGTATGTCTACTTCCTTGTGTGTGTATTCACTTCCAACTGTTGCAGGTTAGGTTCTCCGCTTTGCCATGGGAACCGGTTTTGAGTGGTTTGCTGAGTTAAAGAAAGAAAGGTTGAAGGATGGAGGCTTTTTTTTTCTTGTCTTTTCTTTTTTTTTTTTTTTTTAGGAAAATAGACCCAGGTTGCATCAGAGCCCAAGGAGGTTAGTTAAGCTTTGAAAACACTGCTTCGGTTGTGTTAGGATTGTGATTTCCTCCCATCCCCAGATGAGCGGATCAGAGCCCTGATTTTACATGTCAGTGAATGCGTGAGTTAGGAAGGTGCCTGTGCAGACCTCTGTGGTCACACTCACAACCCCTCTGCGACCTTTCTGTATTAACTTCCATCCTTTTCCATATGTATGCGACGGCGCCGCCGCCGGCCCCAACAGAACCTCCACACACAGCCGGGTCGCCGGCACAACCTTTCAGCACAGTCTGACCATTGTGCTTCCTCTGTCTCTGACGGAAAAGGAAGACGGGGGAAAAGGACTTCCGAGGACAAGATCAACACATGCTCGTGCTGCTCTCCCCCACCCCCGTCTCGGGTTGGATTGTGTGTTTCTGCTCCTGCGTGGGGAGGAATGAGTGCCGCTGATAGAGGGCAGCATTTCTTCTCCCACTCCTCAGGCTGTCCTGCCTCTGCAGGACGTGTGGAAGTTTTTAAATTCTGCTTTGGGATGGATTTGTAAGTCAAGCGCAATCCCGTATCAGGCCGTCGCCATCCTTGACAGCTACCAGCTCAAACGCATCTGACCTTCAGCGTTCAGATTGACGCGTATGAGAATACAGCAGCTTTACACTGAGCAGGTTGTATATTTTAAGAACGCTGCATCTCTCTTCTCACCTTGAACAGGAAGTTGGATTCGAAACTCCATCCTCGATCAGAAGCTCTTTGTTCTCCAGATTTAGTTGTCCTTTTTGTTTGAGGGAAACGCTTTAGATTTCAGATGCCGTTCAGCTCCCAGATTATGGGAGCTGCTCTGTAGTCTGGATGTTTGCAATGTTTGTGGAATCAGTAGAGATGCATCCCCCGGAGTCTTCTGACTAATACAGATTTCTGATTTTCTGAATTTTTATCTAAGGACTACAACATTCAAAAATAGAGAGAGAAAAAATGTGCTGGATGTTTTTTTTTATGGAGCTAGTAATTGTAATTCCAATAGAAAATGAATGAGTAACAAGATAATATCCTTTTATACACTTAAGCACATCCCCATTACCTTTAAAGATTTTATTAAACTCAACAAAGTGAATCATAGCAAATGCTGTTGGTTGATGCATATATTGACTAAAGGTAGTCAGTGTTCTGCGTATTTTTGCATTAATGTTGTTAAAAATAGATTTTTCAATATCAGAAAAGAGCAAATAAAGAAGGAAAAACAAGATGTGGCCATTTGATTGGTCCATCTCTATCATTCATTTTAGAAACAAAACAAAAAAAATAGAATAGGAACAAACAAAACAGAAAATACACACATACACATCGCCCCAAACCCTGAAAAACACATACAATATTGAATACACAATATTGAATAAAAAAAAATGCTACATTTATAAACCAGAAACTATTTTCTTCTTCACATACTTATATAGTTTTTAATAATCATTTTATAAATGCAAGGGCAACTGTTTTTTTCCCACAAATGTGTGTTGTGTGATTGGGTTATGGCATATTTTTTAGATTTTCAAAACAATATTTGCAGCTTTTTAATTTGTTTATTCTGCAATGCGATTGTGTGTAAAGTTTTCTCTTAAAATCCATTTAATTGAGTGGATTTTTGTGAAATGTCCTCTCCTTGTGTTTTACGAGATGCTGTTATTTTCATTTCCAAAACTGCATTGTTTGAATGTTTATACCTAAAACAAATTCCCAAAACAATACAAACAAACAACAAAAACAAAACTACGGAGGTGTCAACCAGACAAATAGCAAAGCTGGTCAATATTTGCAATAACATTTGTTACACAAGGGCTTGTTGTGCCAGTAATATCTTTTATTTTCGCTGTGTTTTCTCTAATGTTGCCGTATTTTGTCACATGTTTGGTCTGTAGCTCAGCTCAGGGCCACCGTATTTGCAACATTCCTGCGTGTCCCAGTGCTGCTCGGGCCTCTGCGGCGGAGCGCAGCGCAGCGCTCGCGGGGCTCTCCTGTAGTCTCAGCAGAAGTGCTGTTTTGTATTTGGCTGCTGTGATACGCCGTGAAGCCTGTTGTTTTACGCAGCTGTGCCTGATCCCGCCTCTGATTTGCTGAGGCCAGAGATGAGCTGGGTAATGTGGGCCAGGCAGGTGCTGCAGAGTAGGACGACTCCATCTGTCTTCCTGCCAAGTGGCCCAGTCCGTCACTTTGGGAGAGGAAGGACAGAGCATGCTCTGTGCGAACGAGAGGGACGGCGAGGAAGACGCGGGTGGACGGAGGAACAAGAACAGGAAGTTGCAGGGTGAAAGGGTGACTTTGAAGGTCTTCTTATTTTTTTTTTTTTGTTTTTTACAACAGAATCTGTTTGCTGGAGGAGTGGTGGATTATTCCTGTTATGATAGAGGTGAAGAAGTGCATCATAAAATGAGAACATTGCAGTCTCACGGTGTTGTTTGCTACTGAACTCGCTACTATTTCCCAGAATACACCCGGAATATTTTCCTGAATATGGAGGGATTCAGGAAAACCAACAGCTCTGATCTGGCACCTGCCTGTTTATGCTTCTATGTGTTTGATAACCTTAAAAAAAATACAACCAATCTGTGGAAATAACTATTATTGAATTTAAGGACGTATCTCATGCAGGCAAAAGATTCTTACTGTATGATAACCTTGAGTATAAATACCACAGTTTTGTAATGTTTGAGATCAAATCTAAAACATAAATGAGCTACTCTAAACTTTTCAGTGGTCGAATCTTATGTGGTATTTCCTACTGTAAAGCTTTCAAAAGACCACCTTTGTCTTTTGGACACTATAAGCAGCTGACTGACAGCTTGCAGCAACAGGTGAGGGAGGGGGGTAGCACCACTCTAAGCAGCCTGTAGCCTGATCGTATGTCGTTTTAGCTACTGGAAATTTTTCAAATGATCACACTTGTGTTTTGTGGTTTGGATGTGATACACAATTGGCTGACAGCTCGCAGCACCAGGTGAGGGAGGGGGGAGGAATACTTTCTCTGCATTGGAAAAAAAAACTAGGAGAAAAACATGTATAGAAAAATCTCTTGTATCTGATTGAAAAGGTTTTAAAGTTAAAACCATTGGTGTCAAACGGACTTTCATGAACGTCCTAAAAATATATAGATCCAAATACTTGTTAACTTTTTTTTAGTACTTAAATAAAAATACTTATCAACAAACTACTAAAACATTATAGCTACCGCGGGTCAGATGTTGCCTGCAGGCCTAGAGTTTGACACATGTGCTCTAAATGGTTTAATGCTAAATATTATTGACTTTGGCGTTGTGCCTTTTGTAAGACTTTGCTACCAGTCAACCAGTGACATATTTTTGAAACTGCCCTTTCATCAGTCCACACACAGACATTGTCAGTGACTGGAACAACACATGCAAACCTTTCTGTACATAAGCGAACGCTTCCTTCATCAAGCTCTGCTGATCGATGCCGAGCGGCTGCGATCCGTCCCGCTCCGTCTTCGAGCTGTGCTGCATTTAAACAGCGTTGTGATGTGACCTGATGGGCGTCCTGTCCGTGCCGGGTTAAATCAAGCTCACCCTGACACTTATCCAGTTGAAGCTGAAGGCTGTGTGCATAGTTCAGTCTTCAAGATAAAACAGTGGGCATTAAAACAAAGTAAAACAGTGGGCATCCTCAGCTCACCAGGTCGGTAAATATTTGATGCCAGGGCAGCCATGCATACTTTCTTGCCGAGAAGGCAAGTTGGGGAAGTTATTGAGGTAGCTGCGGTACGAATAATGTTTTTCCCCCCTCGGGACGTCTAATTATGATTACCATCAACACCCATATTGTCATGATATTACCATGTGTAACTTTATGTATAATTGGAAAATATATCTCTACACCCTATAGCATAATTAATACATTTAAGTATAAAAAAAAAAGCTGAATAATAGTAATATAGCGCACTGAGAATGAAATGTATCATTCACTAAAGGCAAAATGTATGTATAGAATATATACTCTGAATACGCATATGTACATGATTAGGTATGTAATATAAGCACATTGTGCTGTATATGAACAGGTATCAAAATGATTGCAATTTCTGTCAGGATTGTATATTTATTACATTGTAACTTATAATATCTTGCATATCTGAACAAATCTCACATAATAGCAGCCACATAATGTAGCTATGAAGTTTGCCTTCCTTCCATTTCCTTTGGTGCTAAACTTATTGTTGCTCATGTATAAATACAGATCAGATCAAATAACATTAACAGGATGAACTAGATAGTTATTTTTAATGTTGTATGCAAATTACTGTACATATTTTATGTATGTAGATGCATTCTTCTTGGTTCCCTTTCCCCCGTAAGGGGTGCAACATGTATTTTCTTCTATTTATATGGCTTAAGTGAATCAACAAATGAAATGAAATTCTGTGTGTGCCTAAATCATTCTTGTCCTTATTCAGTCTGAACCAAAGAAATGTACCTAGACTCCAGTACCATTCTTCTGCAGCACTCCGTTCCTCCCTCTTCCTCCTCCTCGCATGTGCATGTGTTGTGTCAGCATACCACCTAGATAGATGGCGTGTAATATTGTCTCTCGCTTCCTCCCTCCAGCTCTCAACGTCACCACTTCTCCGGCACACACACACAGCGGAACGGCAGAGCATGCATAAGGGGGTGTAACCAGCTTACAACTGTATGCTATGTACTATAAGCTGAATGTGAGCCGCCCTATCAGATAGTGTAACCGAGACAGGCAGGTTATTCTTAGTGGAGTTGTGGTTACCGCTATTCAGATTCCTCAACAGTACAGTAGATGCCTGTGTGTGTATGCGTGTGTGTGTGTGCCACTGGTATCCTACCAAAGTGGGAAGAAGGCAGTTCGTTTCTGAGACGATTTTGTTTCAAGTGGTGTGGGGACTGACTCCAGGCGGCTTGGTTTGCGCTAGTTTGACGTCGCGGGGCGATAAATTACAGAGATGTAAAATGACAAGCTTCAAAGGCGGGTTTGATGTCCGATAGGCAGCGGTGGAGATGTGGAGCCGCCGAAGATCATGCATCAGATGTGCTGCACTTTAGGAAAACAAAGGAGTCTAATCGAGCTGGACTCAGGATTGTTTTTCCAGTGTTTTTTCAGGCGTAATTGGTGCACCCTTTTGATGGATGTACGCCCACCTCGGGCATTTGTTCATTTGTTGAGCGCTTACAGCACGTTGCAAAAGATGTGATCTCGCAGGTTCTCACTCAAACTCCCAAACACAGATGGGCTTTTTTTTTTTGTTAACAAATATCAGCACTCAAAAGGACCATACCCACCAGCTACAGCTTGCTTTTATTTTCACTCTGTCTTTAGATTTTTGCTTGAACAGTTGAAACTAGGTAGTATTTACATTCATTGAATGATTTTTTTCGTCTCTCTTTTATCTGACCCAGTTTAAGGTCAGTTAGTTACACAAAAATTATTTCTGCTGGCTATAAACAAGAGAGAGAGGGAGAGAAAGAGCGCGAGAGAGAGAGATTTTAATTAAACTTCTCAAATTCAGATGTTTAATCATATTTCCTCCTAATCAGATAGAACTGCCTTTTAAACTTGGGTCAGATGTTTTCTTTCCACAAGCTTCTGTTTGCAGGAATTTCAGCCCATCCCTTCTGACAGAACTGGTGTAACTTAAATTTTTAGGCCGCCTTTCTGACACATGACTTTTCAAATCTGCTCACAGTTTTTCTGAGATCCGGATTTTGTGATTTCACTCTAAAACATTAACTTTCTTGTCCTGAAGCCAATTTGTATCTAATTTGAGGGCATTCTTTGGGTCATCATCCATGTGGATGACCCATTTGTTCTTTATCCTTACCTTCCTCTCTGACTTTTTCAAACATTGCTATAATTTCCATATGATGCAATCTATTTTGTGGAGTACGCCGGTCCCTCCTGCAGCAAAGCTCCTACATAACATAACGCATCCTCCTCCATGCATCAAAATTGCTTTTTCTGGCCTTTCTCCTCCCGACGTAACACTTACGTTTCTGTTTTGTTTGACTATTACTTAACACATTACAGCATCAGCATGTGCAATGTTAATATTGCGCTGATTTGAATGCAGTATCGTTGCATTATTTGACTTCCGTGTCAGGAGTCAATGAGTCATTCACCTTGTTGGACAGGAACTGTCCACACCTGATGATGACGCCCAAGATAATAAAGGTCACGCAGCATGTCGGAGTGTCATTATGACAGAAGAGAGCAAGCAGAGTGAGGAATATGTGGACTTGTGGCAGATGATAACATTCCACAACAACATCACAAGATTTTTAAATCTCATACAGCCTCCTGTGATTTGGCATTTTACAGTGACTTTGAGTAATGGCTTCTTTCAAGCTGAGTGGTCTTTCAGATTACGCATCACGATGACCCAGATCTTCATAAGGCCCTCTGCATTTGTTCTGGGGTTTGATTTGCACGTTTCACAGCCAAACATGTTCATCTCTGGTACACAGAAGCCGACTCCTTTCTTGAACGGTGTGATAGCAGGAAATCCCCCATGCTGTTTATACTCATGTATAAATGTTTGAACAGATGAACGTTGCACCTCCTGGACAAATAGTGCCTAAGGATAAACTAATATTGTTAATGTACGCGATTCTCTCCCAGATATTTTAAAATATATCCACAGATGCTCTTTTATTTCATTCAACTGTTGTCAGTTAACCTGTCTGACATGATGTCATGCCTTGGGTTTTGTAAAAAAAAAAAAATAAAATAAAATGTTTTTATTATGAATCTTTTGTCATTCTGTAATTACAAACAGAAATGACTGCAGTAATAAAATAGAAATAAAAAGTTTAGTGTGATTCAATGCTAGACAAAACTAAACAATTGTCTTTTTATACAATGAATGTAGATATCTGGCATTAATGTTACATATTACACTCTGGATGATCACAAAAGACAGTGATCTGAATGCATTGTGTGTTTCTGTCACGCTCCGGTGTCAGTTCTCCTTTGAGGACGGACTTCCTGGTTTGTCAGCGCTGCCCTCTCTCCTAATGACCCCCGTCTTTAACTTCACGAGGCAAACCAGCCTCACGTGTATTCTGCCAGGAAAGATGAAAGCAGCTGGCCTTTAAATGCTTGCAGATTTGTTTTGGTGTTCCTGTGTGAAGGAGGAATGTCCTAAGATCAAGCAGGGCTAAAAATATTTGTGAAATTAGCCAAATGAACCCTCCAAAGTTCTCTCTTATGAACCAGAAACCCCCCAACCGACCCCCTTTTTCGGTGTGATTAATGCTTTGATTGCAATTCAGGTGGCACTTTTCAATGTTCACGTTGAGATAGAAGCCTATTTTTAACTTCTGTTTTTCCTTCAGCTAAATAACGCTGTAGGTTTCCTTCAGGTTTTGTTGTGCTTGAAACATGAAGCTGAGATTTCTTTGCGAGTTTTGTTCACCACAAAACTATAGGCAGTTTGCCGACTTTTCATTATTTTACCTGGCGAACCTTATCTTCACACCTGCCTTTAACTTCTTCACATTTAGTCGTGTTCAGGTCACAAATGCCAATTAATTGCATGTGGATTTTACGGTCAAAAACCAACACAAAGTAGTGCAACACAGTAAAATGGAAAGAAAATAACACATGGTTAGATTCTCGATTTGATTTAGGTCTGGACTTTAACTCAGCTGTTTAGACACATTGCTGTGTTTAAATTTAAACTGCTATTGTAGCTCCAGCTGTAAATAGGCTTCGTCTGCTGGATGGTGAAGCTCTGCCCAGGTTTCAAGTCATTTAGTTGTTGTTTAGATTGTCAGAAAATCTGAGCTGAGGATCTCTGCAGCTCCCCCAGAGTTACTATGGGTTCTTGACTGCTTCTCCAACTGATGCTCTAATTTCTCAACTTGTCAGTTTCCAATGATGGATTAAATAGCTCTATGTGTGATGTACCAACCTTTGGAGGCTTTTTTATTCACTTAACCTGATTTAACTCCATGTGTTCTTTGATTGTAACAATGATGTTTTTCTCCAATGTTCTCCAACAAACCTGCATGGAACATCTGGATCCCCCAATAAAGTACAATGAAACACGTTGCTACAAAGTGACAAAATTTAAGAAATATTTAGATGAATGAATTAATATTTTTGTAAGACCCTGTACTCATGTTTCTGCTAACTTACCTTTGGCTCATAATGTCAGGGTCTTATAATGAAATACTAATGTCAGCTCCAGATATTTAGTGATGTATTTATTATTTATTGATCTGTGGTGACAGCTGCATGTAAGGTAATTGACAACTAAAAGGCGTCGCTGCTGAAATAATCACCTGCGCACGCTAACATGTCCAGATTTGAAGATACAGGATTACAATCTGACAGGGAAAATACCACTTCAGCCACTTGTGAGTCACGTGGCACAAGAAGATCAAAGGTTTTCTGAACAGAAGCCCTACAGTGTAATTAATGCAGTGGAGACTTTTTCTGTACTTATAGAGGCTCATAGAAGCAGCACCACACTTAGGAGCAGAACCAGAACTGCCTGTTGCTGCACCTCAGAGTTTAAACCTTTAATTTCTCACCACCCTACCTGCATAAATCCTCCCTCTATGCATAATCCAATCCCTTCTTAATCTCTGGATGTCTTATCAGACTTAATTTACTTTACTGGACTTCCACTCACTTGTGTGAAAAGGCTTTTTTGTCTGGACTCCTTATTCTAGCTAAGTCTCCTTTCATTCTCAGGCATTTTCATCCTGAAAAAACAAAAGGTTGTTTTTTTTTCATTTTGATTTCCTATAAATCCAATTACATTTAAAGGTTTTGCTTGATACAAGTGTGAAGTAATCTGTTGTTCCCATATGGCACACTTCACTGTGATTACCACCATGTTAAAGATGTGCAAATGCTTTAAAATGAACTGATGTTTTATAGCTGAAGTGCGATGTATTGACAGAAAATGCTAAGCTCTTGAACTGTGAACTTTAGAGAGCCTTTTTAAACTCCCTTACAAGCTTCTTCACTGTGCTTAGTGGCAAGATAAACATCAATCCAGCCTTGTTTGTCATAGCTGCAATGTTGTTAATGTTTTTTTTCTACTTCTTATTGCTCTGACTGTAGATATTAGAGGCGCAGCTGTGCATAAAAAAATCATATGGTATTAGTTATTCAACAGCAAAGCATGATCTTGAATCTTTCTTGACTTAATAAAAAACTAAGGGTATACAAACAATCATCAAAGTTCATAGTTAGAAAATGTACTTTAACCTGACTATAAATATTTTTAACCCAGATCTGCAGCTTTCATGTAGGCCTGCACAAGGCAAAAAAAACAAAAAAAACTTTGCAACTTATATTAAAAAAAAATATTTATGACAAATTGAACTTAGCCAAACCATCACTGCTTCTCTACCGACTGTATTTCTCTCAAAAACCATAAAGTTGCAAAAGAAATAAAAATGTGTTGTGCACAAACCACCTAAATGCACACATTTTAAATAATATTTTATTGGTTAGGTCCACATGCCTGCCAAACTGAAAGGTTCATCCTGAACATTTTCAGTTTGAACTGCTACATATCAAAAAAATAGAAGCAAGTTTACATTGGCAGCGATTTTCCTCAAACCGTTTCCTGATATTCAAATAACAGACATTTGCCTGAAGGGATTTTTCTTGTCCTTCCTATTTTAACGGATGACAAAAAGTAAAAAATTAAAATGGTTTCTATAATACAGTAAGTTGTGAGTCAGATATTAATAGTTAATCAGCAGTCTGGCCGTAAAAATATGTTGCATCTATAACTCCTATTATTTTTTTAATTTTGAGAAAAAAAATCTACTTGAAAAATTTTCTATTAAATTAATTGTATCAAAATGTATTTAAGTTATTAGAAGGATTGCAGTTGTAATTTTGTAAAAACTCATATTTTATTCCATGATTTTTTTAAATACTAAATGTTATTTTTTTCTAAATATTTGCTGTAGTTCTACAATATAAGACATTTATAAACATATTAATCCTAGGTATTAGTACAAATTGATAGCATGGGACTTTAGCACAAATATTTAATGATTGCAGCTGTTTTTATTCTTAGCTCATTTGCTAATTAGATTTCAATAATAGATGTAATTTATATTTGAACCATCCTATACTGGTCTGAGATTACTGGAATTACCTGAATTGGATTGTGTGTAACTGGATTTAAACTGTGCCTCTGCGCTTTTGCGCAAAGTGTCCTGAGAGGACTTTTAACCTTTTATAAATACACTGTGCTGAAATTATTTCAACTTAATTCTAAACCTTTAAAGAGTATTTAGATTTTGTGCTTAAATAAAGGTATTTATACGTTATTTGCATGTACCTCTTTATCTTCCAAATGATTGAAGATGGGATCCAGTTAAAAAACAAAAAGAAGCAAACACATTTTTCCAAAATTATTCAAAACGAAAGTGAAACCGGATTGCGTAACGGTCTTTCTTTAGAACAAAACTACATGCTGGTGTTTGGACAGTCAGGACTTCTCTGTCACAGCGGGTCCAACTCACAGACGAGTTTTTATTTATTTATTTTTTTTTCTTTTTCTAAAATTTCGCTTCAGTTTCTCAGAGGATGAATATACACCAGCCCCCAGCTGGTTACAGAGCAAATTTTCACTCTGTAAGAGTAGCTGCCCTGCTGAAAGGGGGAGGGGAGAAATCAAAGGAGATGTGGTGTGTGAGTTGGTGTGTGTGTGCATGTGTGAACAAGTAAAGCCGGCTGACTCCAGGGGGAGCAGGAGGAAGAAGTGAGGCGGGCAGAGAGAGGGACGATGAGAGACGACACACAGGCAGAGCAGAGAACAGCAGAGCGGGCGGGCAAACAGTTCGAGGGCTTGTTGATTGGTGTGTGTGCATGCTGTAAGTTGACCCCACTGGGACGTGCACCTATGGGCTCAGCCCTCCAGCTCCGGTGTAATACCTCATGGCTGGCAGATTAGAGGATGAGACCTGAGGAGCAAGCCGCACGGCTCGGCATAAAGCAGCTGAAGCAGCCATGAGAAGCAGCCAGCAGCGGGTCCACACCGCGCCGCAGCAGCATGACATGGTGTCCACCTGTCAGTAACTCCGAGCACTGAGGTGTGTGAGACAGCCAGTGGGTCTGAGAAGGCAGCAGGCGGCTGGCTATAGGTTTAGGGTGTGTGTTTTGGGCTGCGTCCCTGTAGGCTGGCGCTGTGGCTCTGTGGTTCTGTCAGTGGCTTTGCTGACTGCGTGCTTTGTGGAGGGGACTCAGAGTGGAGCTGAGGATCCGACGGGCATTTGACGTCCATAGAATGGGACATGACGTGACACCGCATGTCCATTTGAATCACTTCTCCATGTGTGTTTTCTTTGGCTTTGTGTCGCAGGACACCGTTGCCCAGCTGTGGTTCCCGGGACACGCCGTCCTGCACGTTTTGCACGCCTGTTGCTCAAGCATGCTCGATTCAAAGGTGTGAAACACCTCAACGGCTCATCGTCAAGCTCAGCAAAAGTCAGTTAGTTACTCATCAAAGGGTGTCAGATGAGTAAAAGCGGGGAATCTTCTTAAACATGCAGGACGGTGTTGCTTTGACTCCGGGAAACACTGCTGCTGGGTGATTCCAGTAGCAACGGAGGAACTCTTCATACCTCACTCATGAATAGGCCTGCATGGCTTTTTTACTTGGTGCAAAACTTGTGAGCAAGATGCAACACGATTTAGAAATGAGAACGATCTAGTGTTACAGATTTGCTGTGTTGGAATTTTAATTGTGTCTTTTTGAAAAATGATTGGGAGTTAGTGTAAGTAGTCGCATTTGCCCTTTGATTGTTGCTCTAAATGAGCCCAGAGCAACATATTTGTGCCTTATCTTAAGTCTCCTGCTGACTGATGCACACTTTGAAGACTGAACTGGAGTTGTGCTGTTTTAAAAAGTCAGAGCAAGTAAAGATGGCAGAAGGTTTGGATTTGAAGACATCAAACATGAGACACATGATGTGTCAGAATTGTTTCTTGTTGTGGATGAAACCATTCAGCAACACGAATGGTTAAGTGACGTGTGTGTATCTAACACACACATGTTAGATACACACTTATCTAACACGTGTTAGATACGTGTTAGAAAAAATGTAAATGAACTTATAAGAGGGACTAAATATGAGCAAATTTGACTTGTCAATATATTTTTTGTATTATTAGTAAAGACATTTAGATATCAAATTTTTAAATGAAATAAAATTATATCATAATCTATAAACTATACATATACATTATTTATTTAGTTCTACACTCAAATATATTTGTAATTACTTTTACATTTTAATATTTTAATTCCCCCAAATTGTTAAAATATACAATGTTACTTATTCTAATTATATGATTTATACTTTTTATAGCCTGCATTTGAGTAATTATTTTAAGGTAACAATTAACAAGAGAATATTGACTTTTTACCTTTCTTTCAAGATAATCAGTGATATAACCTTTTCTTATAACCAAGCAATTTTATAAGGAAGTTAGAATATATATCAATCAATCAATCAAATTTTATTTGTATGGCACATTTCAGCAACAAGGCATTTCAAAGTGCTTTACATAATAAAAAAACAGCATGTAAAATTGAATAAACAGTAAGAAAGAGAAAGAGATTTTGAAAAAAAAAACATTAAAAAAGATAAAAACATTAAAACCCGCACCCCTTTTAGGACTTCAGTTAAACATCGTTTAACTGGGACGTTAACCCTCTGGGACTTTAGTCAAAAATGCCATTTGACAAGGTCTCCAACCTCTAGGTTTTTAGTTGAAACGCCGTCAACTGGGACTCTAAACCTCTGGGCTTCTTTCCTAAGGACTTTTAGTCAAAAGTACGAATATGAAATATATATATGAATATATATGAAAATGAAATCTTTTTTGAAGGATTCTTGCTGACATGTAACGCTGAAGGTTCAGTGATAATGTGAAATGATATTATAGTTGTCATAATGATGATATGGTTTTATTTTTTTATGTTTGCAGACACTGCATCTGGTGCAGTCCTGAAGTGTTTTGGGTCATTTATAATTTTCCCCATGCAGTGTAATTTTGTTTTTCTCATTACAACATGTTTTCCTGCAAAACCATGAAGCATTTTACAGCAAACTGTGTTTTGGGGTTTGATTATATGGTTTGAATGGATGCATGATACAGCAGCAGGCTGCAGAAAAAATATTTTAAGCTAAATTAAGACGTAACACTGATAGATAAAATATATTTTGTGTTGCCAGAGCATCATGCCACTCTCACTGCAAATCTAGTTAAAAAGAAGGCCTAGGCCCACACCATTCCTGTGGTTTAAAGTAATTTTTATAAGATACTGGAGAAACTTCTGGAGTGACTGGAGTTTCTCTCGCTGTATTCCACCTTATTTTAGCAGTGCTGGTAATTATCTTTGAATTTCCCTTGTAAATAAAAGCTTTTAGGCCATTTTTGTTATGCATATTTGTGTAAATACCATTTTACTGTAAGGCTGTGGTACTTTTACTCAAAGTTATTTGGTGAGATTTTCATAAAACTGAAACGTAGATTAAATCTAAACGGCTCAAATGTTTTTTTGGGCGAAAAAAATTATCATTATGTAGTATAAACATCCAAGTTTTTGCCATGTAAAATAAAATACCTAATATCTGCGGTTCTGTAAGATGTTGAACTGGAGCATTAACTGCTTAAATCTATTCAGAAAATGTAAAATATTGTTCTCTGTACTCCAATGCACTATATTAGACTTAAATCATCGCTCTAGGTCACATAACATAAAAAAAAAAAAAGAAAAAAAACACTACTTCGGGTTTCTGTATTTACATTTTTTTTTTATTAGCCAGCTGAGCAAGTGAGGATAGCAAGAGGAGACATATGTCAACAGGAAGGCTGCGGCTCACATTAGAGAAGCATGCGTTTCCCTGCTGAGCAGCCACGCCGCACACTATCGAGTGAAGTAAGAGACGGGCAGGTGAACCTGCTGAATCCTGATGAGCCCTCGCCCACTGAGGTCTGGGAGTGAAACAGAAACAGGCACCTCAGCGCTACATGCTGAGATAAAACGTTTAGCAACGCCACGGAGCAGCAGCTTTGTTCACTCTGCGGCGCAGAGTGTGAAATGTGTAAGATGTGGTTAGGGAAGGAGAGCAGATTCACTGTGTGTTTTTCCAACCGGCTCGTGAGGATGTTGTTTTTTTTTTTTTTTTTTCCATGTCATATTAACAGCTGGAAGGACAAATAATATTTATTCAACTTAAGGGGAAAAGTATCACTAATATTTCTTTCATGGAAAAACTAAAGGCTTTGATGTAAATAGATGTTATTATATATTGACACAAAGTGTGCTTTGTGTCAATATAGCAAAGGTGCTAGGGTAGGAGATGCTTCAAAAATGTCTTGAAGAGAGACGGGGACGTCCATGTCTTGGTAGCACTCAGTAGGTCATTTCACAATCGTTGAACCACACATCATCTTGTCTTATATAATTTTTGATTAATTTCCCATTTTTACCGTCACTTTTGTCCCATACTTTGTCCAAGTATGACTGTCTTCATTGAGCTATGATTTATAAATAGACCGGTGGAAAGTTTTACACCTTTGACGTTTACATTTATACAATGAGATCTTTGCATTCCTTTGGAACTGCTGTGCTTAGAAAATAATGGCCAATAAATCATCACTGATATAAATTTGTTAATAAAGTATTACTGATTGCACTTTAAAAATTGGGTAACTTTATGTTATTAAAGCTAAAGTTTAAACAGTAATGATTTCTTGGTTAACGTCAAGTTGTCATAACAAAGACATTTTGAATTATGTCAACTTTGTATTAAAAGTGTCATAATTTACTGAATGACGCTTTATGACAACAGTCATAAATATTCATGAAGGCTTATTCATGTTCATGACAGGTGTTATGTCATGTTTATGACAGTGTCATGTCAGTCTTATTCACCCCCCTTCAAATAAAGTGTTACCAAATTGGACACATAAAATTTTACTGTATTTTATTGAAAGCAATCTGGCAATTTAACAAGGTTGTGGACACTTTTGAGGGCCGTTGCAGGATACTGTAAACGATTTTTACTATTTTGATTTGCTGTGATAGCATAATATTTTTGAACAATGTTTTCATTCAGTTTGAATTAAATACCAGCTCAAACCAGCCTATACATCTAATCCCTAGGCCCTAGACCAGGGCTGGTCAATCCTGGTCGTGCAGCTCTTAGATGTCTCCCTGGTCCAACGTATTCCAATGAAATAGCCGAATCACCTCCTAAGTGGAGTCAACTTCTCCAGAGTCCTGCTAATGTCCTCGTTATTTGATTCAGGTGTGTTAAACATCTAAAAGTTGCAGGACATCGGCCCTCGAGGCCTGAAGCCCACCCCTAGAGATGATAATACATTAAAACTGTGGGTCATGTACTGTAGCAATTAGTTATTATTCTCAGAGTCACAAGAATGATAATTCATTTATAAACTGAATGATTATATTGAAATACATAGTGATTTCAATATTATAAGGCTTCATAACACCTTAACAGTGTGAAGCAAAGTCATTAAGTAAGTTGAGAATGAACGTATTACTAGCTATTTAAAGATTGAACTTTAATGAAATGCCCCTCTGTCTCTGAATGGTAAGCACATGTGGACTATTTGGATTCAAAATATCTGACTACCTGAAATAGAGGAAAGAAATTAATTCATAGGAACGAAGGTGTTTTGATGCAAAAAAAAAAAAAAAAGTCTTACTTTTGACCCAGGTCGTGTTTCTTTCTTCTTTAGAGAAAGTAAAACACCTCATTTTCCAAAGTTCTTATGGAAATTACTTTTGGAAATTAAGTGAGAATAAAGCAGCAACAATCTACACAATTCAGCTGCAAAAACAGTGCAGTGTTTGTTTTTTTTTCTGTTTCCAGAAAAAAAGCTCAGTTTCTATATGTCAAGATAAAAATGTTGACAGCCATGCGCAGAATCGAAAGAAATTCCCACACCGTGTTTATTTGTTACTCGCTGCATCAGAATTTTGTTTCTCGTTGTACTGCAGGACATCTCAGGAGCTGAAGGACGACATTTAAGCACTTCCCTCATACAAATCCTTTTATCTCTGCTCCACAACAACTGCCCAGGTCTCGGAGAAGCACTTAAGAGTGCTGCCCGGAAATGGACTGTCCTCAGTCTTAATCCGGAGAGGAGAAGGGGTTCACGGTGGGAGAGCCACCAGAGACTGAGACCAGGATATATGCAGGATATCCTCTGCAATGAAGGGGTCTCCTCCTAAATATTGTTGACTTGTTGCTGCCTCTTTGAGATTTCAGAGCGTTTAGACGCTTAAGAGCTTAAGGGCCAAACCAGAAATTGGGTTAATTGAGATTAGACGATTCTGTTGTCGGCGTAAAAAGGACCACCGCCTTATTTTCCCGGAGCTACCTGAGTTGTATCGTGTGTTACGTTACACTCGGAGGCTTGCTTTGATAGATTGAGCCACACGAAAGACATACGAGAGACATTAGCTCACATACATGCAGTAGTAGTAGGTGTAAATGCAGCTGGTCATTAAGATGATCCCATTATGCTGCACTTAGGACTGCACTGCAGTTATAAAAGGAGCAGAGAAATTAGTGTTGCTTACTCTGTGCGCAGACGGCATTGGTAATACGATCATGAAATAGGTGCATAATCACATCCCCCCCCCGCGATGATTTATGACCGCAGTTGTGTTCAGTTATAATTTATCTGTATAATATCACTTATGGTGGACAGATCACATTCCACTCAGTTCAGTTTATTTTTTTAATGTTTTTTCTGGGACTGGTGAGAAGTTGCGGTAAAGTTGAGTCAATGGCCAGTCCATCCCATTTTTGATGAAAAAAAAAAAATCTTATTTTATTCAAATTTAATCTTCTTAAGCGTTAAGCAGCAAATTTGCTCTTATATGTGTGTGAAACAATAGTTAAGTCTTTTTGTAATTTAAGTTGATCGCAGCAAAAAACAACACATCCGAGTGTTGACAGCCAAATGGAGGCAGGAGAGAAGAAATGACAGGTAAATGGAGGAAAACAGGCTTTATCACTCAAGTGAATTAGGCCGGGAGCTTTCCGGCTGCGGGGATGAAATGTTTTGTGGAGTTTTTACTCTGTCAGAGCTTGACTGAAAGGCCGTTTGGGAAGGCCACAGTCAGCCACAGAGAGGCTCCCCTGCTGCGTGCAGGCTGGCGTGTGTCTGACGTCCAGACACAAGAGCAGGGGCAAACAGTGCTGCTGAAGGCCTCGTTAGGCTTAATGACGAGCGCATCGGAGAAACTTTGACTGCTTTCTTCGGCAGCAACCTCTGACGCTGTATTGTTATGCAACAGGGAGTTTTTAATGACAGAAGACTTGTTAGAAGCATATCAGGTATGACATTCGCACAGTAAGGTGGCAATGTGTCAAAAAACAAACCAGCACACAAACATGGTTTCACTGCATTAGAACATCAAAACCAACATTTTAAATAAACATGTAAAACAATTCATCATTTTTGAACAGTTGTTCCAGTTTATGTCTGTTCCAACCTGCAACTTGTAGGCATCAGCGAAGCTAATTTGAGTTTGGAGAAACTTTGAGAATTATCAGAAAGTCAAATAAGCAGTACAGTCACCTGTGTTGCATTTGATAAAATGTAAAGCTGCAACAAAATCAAAACAGTTTATCTGAATTATGTTTATTATTTTTTACATAGCAACACTTTTGCATCTTTATTTGCCATTGATTGTTTTTAAAGACCAAGATTTGTCATCCATTGCGATATTTTTTGTGTGCGACACTGCAATGCAAAACTTTTCTTCATAAGTCTGTCTGCGCCTGGTTGTGCAGCTGGTCATATTTTACATTTTTGGAGGTCAGCTGTAGCACAACAATCCCACTGACCAGGGATTTTCATTTAAACCAGGGTTTTTATTTTATTTTTTGTTGTCTTGGGATTTCTGTTTGTGTTTTAACCTGTGGGCTCCTTTAGCTGTTATGTACTTGTTGTTACCTGCACAGAGACAGTTTTATAGCAGGCTTTATTAGCTTGAGCAATTAAAAGGAATAAAAAAAGAATCTGGGCACCAAACAATTATCTACAGAGGGACTGGCTCTATGGGCCAGTCCCTATAGATGATGAAATTAATGACATAGTCAGTGGGAGAAGCAAACAGACCAGGAAGTATGCCTTAACACAGAATGAAACTGATGCAGAAAGGCCCTTAAAGTAAAAATCCACAATACTGCATCTCCTGGGAAGGATAAAGAAAACATTTACTGTCAGTAGAACCTCCATCAAAGATAAGACTTTCAACTCATCGTCACTCAAACTCTATCTGTATTAATTGTTTGGTAAGTCGCACTGGAAAAGACCAAACATCACACCACAATGTGTAAAGTTTAGCCAAAGCCAAACAAGAGAAGCACAGAAGCAGGGGTAGGTCAAAGGTCAGCAAACAGGAGTTTCTAAAAGCTGCTAGAACAGGAGGCTGGATCAGGTCTGACTTTGGTATGTTGGAGCCTGGTAAAAATAAATCCTTTGGTGAAAATGGTCCTGTAATTCTTATGGAAATCAAATGGTCTCCCAGAGTAGCAATTTGCTACAATCTCTAGTTTATTTATTTATTTTTGTTATGATTTATGTTTAAAATTCTGAGTGTTTTCTTATTCTTAAATTTGGTTGCAACATATAATTTCCTTTACAGGGAAAAGAGGCTCTTTTTATATGAATATAAGAAAAGAAAAACCCATTTTCCTTCTTCAGTCCATTTTCATTTGCCTTTATAAACAAGCCTTTTTATTATCGGTATAATGTTTTGCTTTCAGTGGCCTTAATGTGCCATCCAAATGTAAAATGTATTTTTAAACAATAATCATAATGTAAACTATCACATCTTTTGTTGGCATACTAATATAATCAGAGCAGTTCTTTTAAGTTTTATTTCCATTTGTATTGTAGGATTCAGTGCCTTAAGTACATTGGCTAAATTTACTTTGCTTTAGAGCAAATAACATTTCAAATGCTTTGATTGTGAATTAATGAGTACTGTCAAGATGCTGGTGTGACTCATGATTGGTGGAAATCCATCATTTTAGTACAAGCAAGAACAATAGTTTACTTTAGTGATGCCATTGATCAATCAATTGGGCTTAATCCTGTTTTTTCTTGTTAAGGTCGTCACAGGTTAAACAGAAGTCAGACTTTCTCTAAGACATTGTAGAAAGAGAGATAGAAAGAGAGAGAGAGTGGGTGTGTCAAACAGAATAAAAACTTACCCAGAAACTTAATTCAGATGAAATCTGAACACAAATCCATGGGAATAACAAGGCTGGTGAAACAGGAGAGGAGCTAAAGGAACAAGATGGACAATGTGAATAGAAGACCTGACAAAAGCAGAGGGAAAGACGAGGCTTCCCACACAAAGGCCGACTTGATGATGATTCACACTACTAAACTAAGAAGATGTAATCAAGACAGGGTTCCTTACACTTTTGAGACAATGCATGTTTAGGAGGCAGGGATGTAGAGTCTAGCCCATCTAATGTCACCATAAGAGTGAAAAATACTCTTGAAATGAAGTTATTGTCAGATAACTTTGTAATCAAGACTCCTAGTTTTGTCAATGTTTTGACTCTTGACTGGAGTGATGAAGTCTGGATCATGACAGAAAGGACAGCCTCCTTCATGCAAGCGACTAAAATGAGCTATCCCTGTAGGACGGCTGGGGTCAGCCTGAGAGACACCGAGTCGGTGCTCCTCTCCATGTGACGGGTAGATCGCGTCTCTTTGGAGGTTTTCTGGACAAGTCCTACCGAGAGGAGACCCAACAATCCTGAACTCATTGACCAGGCCTGGGAGAAACTTTGAATCCTCTAGAAGGAACTGAAGTGTGAGGTCTGGGTTTCCTGTCTTTGCAGCAGAAGAAAATGAAAGGATGGGTAATTTTGTGCAGGTTGTACTGATAAAAGCCCAATATCTTTGTACTTTCTCCTCTGTCTGCCTGCTAAGGGATTAAAAGGATAGTTATTTCTTTTTAAAGTTCTAATAAAATATTAGAAAGACAGAATATCTTGCCTGCTGTAAAAACAAAAAACAACCTTTTACCATCTTTATTAAATCTAACTCTATATTAGTTGGGTCCAGAAATATTTTTATTGGCATTTTTTGAAAAACCAAATAACACACATTTTGTTTTCACAAATTGAGTAAAACCTTTCACAAACCACAAACAGTGTTTTAAAGATTTGAATCAGTTTTAAACAACTGGTGTCTGTGCTTAATCAGGCCATATATTGCAGTATTTGTTCTTCTTCTCCCAAATATGCCATTTCAAGTATTTTCATACTTAGAATAAAGCTTTCATCAAACCTAAACTGTGATTTTAAGAAATTCCTGTTCAGTGTGCAGCAGAGGTATCCAGCTTAGGTTGGAGTAGTCTAAGTATATCAGATTTTCAATCAAATGTACACCGGACTGTAATACTCACTTTAAATTCATGTCGATAAGAAGCGGTGGAGCAGATATTAGCATCATTAGCTACAGATATTATTGTCATTAACTAACTGTTATCCCATTGCGTCGTCTCATAGACGTTATAAACTGTTTGAATCTTGTCTGTGAATACGCCGCCTTAGACTTTCATACAAAGGACTGAAAAATTCACAATGAATGTTTAACT
This sequence comes from Poecilia reticulata, assembly GCF_904066995.2. Classification (NCBI taxonomy): domain Eukaryota; kingdom Metazoa; phylum Chordata; class Actinopteri; order Cyprinodontiformes; family Poeciliidae; genus Poecilia; species Poecilia reticulata. The sequence goes on from NC_088831.1 coordinate 33,298,413, forward strand.
TTATAGAAATCTTTTAATGGAAAGTCAGGATGTGGAAATTTAGAAATAGTCCAAATGGGAATCTTTTGGGTTTGATGAGTATGAAGGAGAATTTACTGGAACAAACTAGAATCATGTTCACCATTGTGACACATAAAAATAAACATTTTGTGTTTTCATAGGCAGACAGCAAGGAGCTACTTCCAGTACCATATCTAATGTATTTACACAATATAGAAACTAACCACATCTTATGTGCCATTGCCCAGTTGTGTTGCTACAACATACTTGTGCTCTGGGACACAAAATGTGGTTCCAGCAGTCCAGGCTTCTACAAATCATCTGATCATGTGATGGATGAATGCACAGCGCATGTAGGGGTTGCGGCTTCAGTTCCTCTGGAGTAAGTGGTATGCTGTATGCGTGTTGTTAAGGAATATCATGGCAATACTGGTGCACTTGTAGGAAATGTCCTTGGTTTTGACAAGTTCAAATATGTATTTTTCTCCTACTTTATTTTCAAATTTCAGGTTTATTCAAATGAAACGTTAATACATTTTCAACAATGTCCTTAATATATTATTTTAAAATGTTGAATACTTCTTCTAAGCTTTTGTAACTTAGTGCTGTTGGCAAGTTTGATGGATTTCTTTATTAGCCAAGTCCTTCGACACAGTAGGTCTATATCTCACAGAAAATCTAATTTTGTTTTTCAAGAATATGAGTCTCAAACGCAGCATCAGGCTCAAGAGCTCTCTCTTTATATCTGAATCTCAAAATAGCAGGTTAGACTGCTTGTCGTCGACATCACATATCTAAAAATCAAAAACTGTCCTTTTAAAATTCCTACGACAGCCCAATTTCTGGCTATTTTCAGGTGTGGATGCAGTAAATATTAGCTTTTCAAATAAAAACGACCACCCTCAGATATTTAAAGCCACAAATCAAGAGATTTTTTCTCTCTTTTTTTTTCTTGGCAGACTGTTTCAAACCAGCTGCAGGCAGCTTCAACAAACCTTAAATAACATCAACCTGACCCTGTGTCTCCTGCCACAGCTAAATTTCAGATTTTTCTAAAGAAGCTAAGCGAATGCTCTGAGTTCACGCTTGAATCCAAACAAACTGGATGTTATAGCAGACACCTGATTCCTCCCCGGTTATGAAGCAGCTCATATGAGTTCAGCACAAACAGCTGATGTCTGCAGAGGACCCTGAAGGCTGCAGGGAGTGAGCAGCAGATGTGGCAGGATGGCATGTAGTGTGAGCCGCTCCCTACGCCGGAGACACATGGAAAGACAGAAAGCGGTGGACCTCTGGTCAGCCGGTGGCCACAAATATGCTGAAAATGAGACATTAAAGGATTGTTAGGAGGTGCTGTAATATTTTCCGCAACATGCCTCTTCAGAGAGTTTTCGCCTGCGTCTGAGAGTGACAGGCAAGCAAGTCAATCTTAAAAAAAAAAGAAGCAAGGTCACTATTTTGAAGTAAGCACAGCTAAAGATTCCAGAGTAATTTGGTTTTATGGAGAAAAACTTCATTTTAAATCCCACAAAAGATGATAGAAAAAATTGCAAAGGATGCTGCAGTGTGTGGTGTGGCATCTTGTTTTACATCAAGATTACAGGCGGCATAATTATTTGGCAGAGACACAATAGAGAACTGGGCCTTGGATATCGCGGGATATTCACACAGACAACGCTGAATGAAAGGAGCTTTTAGTTTCCATCAGAAGCAGCTCAGGGACGCCAGCTCAGGGGCTGTTCAGAGGTTTCAACTTGGCTATAAACACTTTTTAGCAATTGGCAGCTCTTTGTTTGCCATGTGGTTGTTTACTACGTCGGAATAGGTGATGTGTTTTGCCCGTGTTTGGACATCGGCTGCCAAAAGAGCTCTTTCATCAAGCCTCTTGCTTTAAACCTCCATCAGTGACAGAAAGCCTGCAGGCCGCACTGCGGTGCGATCCTCTGGGAAATGTTGGCTTGTTTGTTTTGATTTTCTTGATTTTTGTTGTTGTTGTTGTTGTTGCTGTTTATCGCTGAATAAAACACACACTTGACCGACATCAATGTTGCAATTTTCAGGTTTGCGATAGTCAGTGCACAGCCAGGTTAACTTCCTGTTCCAGAGAAAAGTTTACCCAGACTTACCAAGCTTACCAAGGCATGAAGTCAATACTTTTTTGGGGGTTTTAATGATTTGATGGGCAGTTTTATTTTCAAGATGATGTAATTTATAGCATCAGTCATTTTCAAAACCAAGAATTAGCTGCACAAATTTGAATGTATGGTGGATTTTCTTTAATTCAAACTCTAATTCAAGACACTTAAACCTAATCGGACGTTTGTGGAAAATTTCCGATCAGTTGTTTTTGTTAAATTTGATCTTCTGATATCAATCTGATCCGACATCAAGCCACTACGTTAGAGAAAAATTTATTTAAAATAGGGTTTTAATTATCCAAAACAGTCAAAACTGACATTTTAAACGTACTTTTCTTTCTTTTTTTAGTGTTCTGATTAGTGCAGTTAGCATGGTCAACATTATTGTGTCCATGGGTCTGCAAGTAAAGGTAGATCTCTCTCCAAAAGGAAGCCAACATTTCCAAATCAGGCATCATCCACAAACAATACAAAATACATTTTACTTTGAAATAGTTTTTTGTATATTTGTGTACATTTTAAACATCACTGATTCTGAAAACTTTGAGTTTTACTTTCTCAGTAACAGTGTACTGAAAGAGTTGTGACTCGGTAACGGTTATGTTTGATGCGCCCTGGTCAGAAAAAGATTAAACTTTTCTAAAAGTGTATTTTACGTGAACTCGACTTTTAAAACATATTCCCCAAATTTTCAAAAAGTGTTGAAGTCTGAGCTTTAGCAAAACCATTTAAGAAGCTTAATTTTCACCTGTTTTTTTTTTAACCATTTTAAAATTGTTTATGACTTGTGCTCGGGAAAACTGGCTAATAGTTTCTGTCTAGCTAATAAATCTGAAGTTACTCTACCTTCTAACTTTTTGTTGAAAGCACCTGCACTGGCAGTGAAACAGTCCCATAGGATGATGCTACCACCACCATTCTTGATAGTTGGTAGAGTGTTCACAGATGTGACTCTTCAAGCCATCTTTTTGTCATTGTGATCTTTGAATGACATGTACATGCATATAACTTATTGAAGTAGTAATTATTATACCTGTAGTTATTTAAAAATGACTTCAGGAGACTTTTCCTTGAACTCCTCGCTAAATTAAAAGACATAAAACTTAGATATATTTAAGTCTGTATGAATAAATCTGACAGAAACCTGGAAGGAAACGTAGTGGGTGGTCCAGGTGTCTTTTGCTCAGTGGTTTTTCACAAAATATTAGTTGCGGCGTATGCATAACTTATGTGGATAGCTTTTATGTGGATTAGGGAAAATTTAAAAGAGATTAAAATGTATGCGTCCAATTCCTGTATTCCACACTGGGAAAAAAATACAGTTCAAAGAAATTATTAAAATTAGAGGACAGTGATAATCATGAGATGTATAAGGTTGATCTACGGCTGTATTCGTCTGTAGTGTTATACTTTATGTCATGTAAGCTTGTTTAAGATTATGTTTGTTGTATTTTATAAAGTTTGACTTTTATACAATATGCTCTGTTGTTTTACTGAAAGTTTGGATGGATGTCTAAAGAGTTTGCTCCTTCTGTTTCTGCCCTTGAGCGACACAGTGAGTAAGAGACGTGTCTTTCTGTCCAGCTGCCAACAGGATTCTGTTCACTCGCTGCAAGAAGACAAATCTAGAGCCAAGGTTTTTTTTTTTTTTCTTTGCGCTTTTGCTTTTTGAGAAAATACAAAATTTCGTCTGTGTCTGCATGTGTTGTCCCTCTCTGGTGAAAATTTCTCCATTTCATTGATTTCTGTCTCTCCTCCAGTTATACTCTTAAGGTAAATGCTTGATATGCTTTTTAAAAATGTCTTTTCAGAGTAAGTTAGCTGCGCGGTCAGGGCAGTGCAGCACCGCACTCTCTCACGTTAATGCTGTTGTTAACAGCTTGTGGGCACGGGTGGTTTGTGTGGCTTTGCTTTTTTGAGCTGAAAGACTCGCTGAAGGCAGAGAGACAGCGTGGAAACCCAAGATCCTAAAATGAGCAGAGTGGGACGTAGCTCCGAAATATTTTGATTAAGCTGTTAAAGATTTAGAGCTCATCAGATTTGAAACTCAGGTTTAAGCGTCTTTGCCGTTTACATCAACTAAACTGAAGGAAATAAATCAAATTCCTGTTGACTTATTTATATCTGAGGTTGGATTTTGTGTCTCTTATTCTTGATGATTAATTCAAAGCCAAAAACGGCTCTGATTAGGTCACCGAGGATGCAGACAACCCTTCATTTTACTCTAAACAGTGACTGATTTTTCTCCCTCTTGTGTCTTTTCTAATCATTCTGAGTGTGATGAGAATATGGACTATTATTAAACTCATGTATCTACATTGGCCAAAACAAATGGATCTGTTTTTATATATATTATTAATATTTAATGGTTGTAGTCGTGAGAAAATTATCTAAGCTTGAAGTTTTAGCTTGAAATGTTGTATCAAAATATCAATAGAGGTTTAAATCTAAAATTTATTCCAATTTTGTCTGAAGGTAATCATGATCATTTAATTTACTTTTAAAACAATGATAATAACCACCCCCAATATTTTGACTAGCACACCTGTCAGATGGATTTATATAAATATTTGTTATGACTAGATTATACAAATAATAATAATAATAATAATAATAATAATAATAATAATAATAATAATAATAATAATAATAATAATAATAATGGTGACGTTATTGTTTATCATTAATATTAATATTTATCATTAAAATAATCATATTTACTGCTTTTTTTATTTCCTTCACAATTGAGCAGAATAGTAATTATTTATCTAAATATATAATACAATAAATAATGTGATATAATTTACTTGCTTAAACTAATGTTACTTTTTAATATAATTAAGTGTGTTATAATAATAATAATAATAATAATAATAATAATAATAATAATAATAATAATAATAATAATAATAATAATAATGTTAAAGAAAAGTCGATAATAGTGCTTCTTTCATTCACTTCAAGCCCTCCCTCTAATACATAAAGGATTTCATATCTACCTGAATAAGTTGTAGATATCTTAGGGACTAAAGAAAAGCATGTTATAACAAACTGTTATAACAAACTGATTTTATTTGAAAAAAATTATTTTATCATTAGTTTGCTATTATTAGTTTATGTTTATCTTGCTTAAACCAATCTTACGGGGAATAAACACAACTTATTAAACTCCTGAAATTTTGTTCTGGGTTTTGGTTTTGTTGTCCCACCCTAAGATTATCAATTGTCCCCTTCTTGCCACGCTCTTCAAAACTTTTTGGAGATATTCTTGCTCTTTATTAAAATTTCATTAATTAATGAATGAATGAAGATGTCTAATAATTAGGCTTCCTCGTGTTCTTCGGATGATATTATCAGAAACGACTAACCGTAGCCACACTGTTTCCTCTCAGCACGTCTGGATCAGGTCTTGATATTGAACATTGGGTCTCCTTCCCATTGGTGAATGATGTGTACATCTAGAAATAAGGTCTGATTGTGAATTAATAGCTTTCCTCCTCAGTTGCTGTTACGATAAACCTGTTTATAAATAAACTATAAATAAAGTGGCAGCTGGTTTTACTGTAAACAGATGACTGTAAGAGTGTGTGAGTTTGTGGTTCAGGTCCTTTAAATCCACTCCGTCTGTGTCTCTCATCTCTGCAGGAGTCGGAAGATCCAGATCCGGAACATTCCCCCTCATCTGCAGTGGGAGGTCAGTTGTTTTCTATCTCTGTTTGTGTGCGTGTGTGTGTGTGTCTGCGTGTGTGCGCGCATGTGTGTGTCGATGTGTGAGAGACGGTGATGCCCCGTTGAACAGCAACAGGCGGCATATAAACCAGTTTCCTGACAATGAGTCAGCGGCCTTTGTAGTTTGGGCTGAAGTGTTTGTGAGCACGCGTTTCAGTCAGTTTGTTACCGTGGCGATGACACTGTCAACATCTGTGTCCCCGTGGGGGTCCAAGTTCTCTGTGTTCATGTCTCTGCGTTATCTACAGAGAAACTCAAAACATTTAAATGAATTTAAAAAGTATTTTTAAGAATTTAAGAGAAAAATGTTTTGTGTTTAATAGATTATGATCCCACTGCTGCTAAAAAAATATGACCTCTTGACTCTTACATTCCTTCAAATCAATGCCTGATTGTTAAATACATTTCAACATAAATCAGTCTTAAGTCTACATGTAGGCCTCATTTAGAGCTGTGTAAGAACAAGATTTAAACTATATGGCCTAAAAGTAATCTAAGCTTATAAATTCATAAATAAAGGCATAAAAGTCTGTTACTTATGCAAAAATTCACATCTTCATTTAATCCAGGTTGAATGAATTTCATTTACCTTTTTAATTACGGCAGAAATTTTCTCCGAAAGGATTGTATGATTTTCTTTATGAGAGCTGAAAATTGTGAAAATAGAGGCAAACATAATGACTTACTTACATCTGTTTGAACTGTTCTCAGTATTGGAACCAAAGGGCATTTCATTTTACCAAAGAGCCGCTTTTTCAGCATCAACAGAGACAAAACTTTCGTTTTGTTTTCATAAACATAAAACTGTCAGTTGCAAGGCAGAAATCCTAATTTCCGGCCAGATGTACCCTCTCTCACCTAGCCGCAGCATATCTGCAACTCAGTTAGTGTCAGAGACACTGAGGCTATTTCAACTTGGTATTAGCTGATTATTTATTAGCTATGCTTTTATTAAGCCAGGAAAGAGAATATTAGATTTCTTTCCGTTTGTTTGTCAGCAGCGCACAGGATCTGTTGCTTCACTGCATTGTTCTCCATTTATCTGGAGAGAACTGCAGTCATTTTGGCCGCTTTCTGGCATCTCATCTGGCATTATATTGAATTTGATGGACTATTTTAAGAGTTTTTCCCCTTGTCATTTTTTGAGACCTTTCCTGGTACATTTCTGCGTACAGCGCCTCAACACTGTTTAAAGAGTTAAACTGCAGCTAACCTGGTTGTTGTTTTGTCTTTCCAGACAATTATGTCAATCGCCTTTATTAGTTTCTGGAATCCACAAGTTTCATTAACCTGCTGAACGTTCGGTGCATCCTTATAATTTGACAAAAGACGCTTGACCCAATCCAGTCTTTTTAAAGCAAAGGAAAACAATCTTCTGCAAAAGTCGAAGACCAAATAGAAACATGTCTAAACGCTATTTGGGGATACACACATGAGAGCATGACTGTAACGACCTTCCTCATTAGAACAAGACTGCTCTGCATGTCTTTATGGTGAAAGGTATAGTTCCTGTGGAAACCATTCAAGTTTTTAAAACCAATTAGCATTTTATAAAAAGTTATAAACTAATTTCCGCAAACGATGTTTGCCAAATTGGTCAAAAATTGGATAGCTGAACCAAGTTTCACACACTGGTGTGTTTTTTCCCCCCCCCGTTTTTTGATTAGAAAATGGGTGCATGTTTAACTTTGAACAGCAGAGTAAATCAACACGCTGTTAGTACTGATTAAATGATTGCGTTAATTATAAAAAAATCAGTCACAACAGAAAAATACTTTAGTGTAGAAAAAGCATTCATATGTAAATTACATGAAAACAACTTTCCAGAGGGTTCACAACTCCAATATCGAGGGAAACTAATGAGGGAAAATCAGGAAGAGTGCTTGTCAGGGCCTTACAACATACTCGCTAAAGTTTCTCTACATCAATAATGTATTTGTCCTTCCAGTGGAGGGAAACTTTAATTTTCTCCCGCATTCAATGAAATTTTGTTAATTAAAAATGAACTATGCACTTTCCGTTCCTGCTTTTACTTGCTTGAAGAAATGATCTCCATTCATTATTTAGTAAAGAGTTTGGGCAATTCAACTCAAGGTGAACAAACATACCGAGGTATAAAATGTCAGAATGATGCATTATTCTATGAATAATTTCACGTCAGGTTGTATTGCTGTTGAAACAATATCATGGCAGCATCTGTGATGGACGTCAACGACCTCTGACAGTGTTAACTTAGAACTGCGGTTTAAAGCATGTCTTACAATGAATTATAAAACATTTTTTGTCAATACGCAAGTTTGTTTCCAACTTAAATATAAGAGTCCTTACAGATAATTACATAAAAGCTTACACAGAATTTATTTCAGTTATTTCTACACAAGTAGAAGCAGTACAGTCATCCTTCATAGATGAGACATGATTTATTTAAACAATAACTTTTTAGGTTAAAGTTATGTCCAAGGTCTGGATTTGGTTAGAATTTGCTTCATAAAAAGTTAGAAATTGTTCTCTTTATGGATCAAAATATTGATCATCATTACACTGATGTTTTCTGTGTCTTGTAAAAATGTGCTTTTGTCTAAGAGAAAACGTGAGGTGATGTCTGGCACGCGTCGCCTCCTAGAGAGGCAGGAATCACTCCGGCAACCAACCTGAAAAACTCAATCTGGATTATTACTTACTATGTAGTAGCATGCCTTAATGCACAACTATCTTCTAGAATTAACCCAATGATGACAGAATAAAAGCTCATGTACTTTCTGTGAAATATTAGCTTCATTTTTTACTTTTTTATCTGTTCAGACATTTTTTTTTAATTAACTTTGCTTTTTTATTGTTTAATTATTATCAACTGTGTTTTACAGACTCCTAACGCACTTTAAGATGTAAAGCTGATGGATTTCTCGTCTAATTCATCAACAAAACTTTGTTATAACCCAGGATGCTGTGCTCTAATTAGTGGGAAGGGAACCATTGTAATATCTTTAAGAATTTACTCTGTCATTTTATTTTGGACATTGTCGTTTAAAAATTGCCCCCGATAAACTCTGTTCTTGTCCTGCTCTGTGTATTTATGCCTCTGACATGAACTCTGCTCTCTCCCCTCAGGTTTTGGATGGCCTTCTTGCTCAGTATGGTACTGTAGAGAACGTGGAGCAAGGTACAGAACCCAACTCCTTGATCATCACACGTTTTGTATTCATCCTTCATCAACTGTTTGATACATGTGTCTCTTTTTAGTGACATACGCAAAAACACCCAGACCCCCCAGTGAGTCACGACCCCCCCCTGCGTGACTCTGCTTCCTCATTATCATCACCTCACACATCCATTATCTAAACATAACCTGCATATGATTCAGTCTTTATCATCTTGTCTGTCTCTGTGCGTTAATGTTTGAGCCACAGACAGGATGAGGCTCCAAATAAGAAAAGTCTGCCACCCCTGGGCCTGTTAGCGTACGGATTGAAGTGGGCAGACGTGGAGGAGATCCAGGAATAATGCGCTTGTGTGTTTGAGTTTTGCATCTCTTTTGGGATGCAGCATTGTGGTAACGGGGGGGAAGGCACAGCAGGCGCCTGTGGTGAAGCTTCTGAACTTGCTCATGGTGTGTGTGTGTGTGGATGATTTTGCTGTCTTGTACATGAGCAGGCATGCAGGGGGGTGGGGGGGGGGGGCAAATAGACACCTAAAAATCCAAGCTTGAGAAAAAGAAAAATTCTTGGCACACACTTACTTACTGACGGATTCTCTGTGTGCTAAAACAGCCAGGATGAGCTACCTCCCACTGTTGTGATGACAGGTGCTGAAAGAGAACCCAGCAGAGAAATTATTTTACGCCTAAAGTTTTTAAAACAGTTTGCTTCATTCTCTACCAAACAACCACCAGGGACTTTCCTCCTCCGGTTGTCTCTTCAAACATCACCGGTTACTCTGAATTACCAACAGAGCCACCTCATCGTCTCATTGTTCCGACTTTCCCGCCTTATGTCACTGCTCCCTGCTTCACTTCCTGCACTGTGGTTACCATTTTTATTTATTTTTTTTTTTGGAGCAGTCCCATATATGTGTGTAGTGGCGGGACAGAGCTGGCTGTGAGAGCGAGCACAGTGCCAGACTCTGTCCATGTATCTTCTCTCTGCCAGCCAGGCACCATCACTGGATTTAACCCTTCCCGGCTCAACTTTGACTGACTCGCAATGTTTTTGGCCGTTAAATGATGTGAGCGCTCTACTCTCAGCGTTTTATGTAAGCTTTAGAAATTGGCCTTACAATTACGGAGATTTGAAGAGATCATTTTAACATTGAGGGGATTTGTCAGCGTGACCTGGTAGCTCTTGTGTGTTGTGTTTGCTAATCAGAGTAACGTTGGTTATTTGAGTTTCCAACTGGGTTGGCACTGGGCTGGATATGGGCCAGGATTTATCACCAGCTGTCAAATGTTACAAAAGACTGAGTGATAAGTGCACGACATAAAAGAATACCAAACATAAATCTCAAAGAAAAAAAAAAAACGTGATTGCTTTTGGAGTACAAACATCTGGACTCTCTTTTAATCTTTTAATCGGATCCAGTTCAATAATTCTTTAGACTTTTCGAAGGTTTAAACTTTTTATTTGGTATTTGACAGCTTTAGTCAAATATTACAATTTATTTTATTGACATCGTTACATCTGGGTCAAGCATTAAAAGCCTCCTAAATTCAGGTGATAAACAACTGTTGTATAGACACACAGCTGACAACGTTTCGAGAACCGAGTTTAAGCAGTATGTTTGGCACTCTTTTACCAGCAGCCATTGAAAGAGACACCATAAAGTAACTTGTGACTCGTTTAGTCAATTCTGAAAAATACCAAAGATAACACAATTTCACACATAGTCAAATTACATTCTGAAAGCTGAAAACATGGCAAACTGTAGAATATCTACTAAACGATGATGTGTTTTGCACATACTGTGCCATGTTTTTGCTGAATTTTGTGTCAAACACACGATTTTCAGATGTATCAGCCTCCACAGTTTTTGATATTTCTGGTAAATCCTATAGATTTTGCATTTCTTCCCTTAGTCACATCCTTTAGAGTTGAGTGGAAAAAACTAAACTGGATTTGAGTTTGTGAGAAGCCTCAGATGTTTTATGTCATAAGCTGGAATGAATTGATTAGATTAAAGTAAGTTCACGCCATGAAGAACTTGCGAAATCCTGCATCATTAGGTTTATTCAACTATTGTGTTGCTCAAGTTTGTCTTTGCAAATTTGGAAAAGAAATGCCGGTCGGTATTGCTCACTGTGATTCATTAACATAACTCATAGATGCACAATGCAGAGTAATGGTTTTATGGTTTTTATGGTTTACTGGAAACATTTCTGACTTGATCCACGGAAACTAGCAAGTAGGTTTGAAGTTTCTGTGTTTTCTTGTCTTTCTCTTTTTGACGAGAGGTAATTAAATATGGGACATATTTATACTCTAACAAATTAGTAAGATCATAATTAGTATTTAAAATATCCCAGACTCTAATCATTGTAAAACTTGTGTAAATTGAAAAATGGTTTTAGTCACACTTATGTTATGGAAACTCTTAGATATGAATCTATGTGTGACATTAGTGACTTAAAGCACATTTTTGTCAAGCAAGGTTGTACTGCTCATTTAGTGAAAATAGTTTTTTCCTATACATTGTTTTATTGTTCCTCCATTTTCCTCATTTGTAAGTGAAAGCTGCACTATATGTTTGCTTTATCAGCTGCAAGAACGCCACAAAAATAAAAATGCAACAAAAGTCCACAGATAAACTTATAAAGAAAAAAAAACTTCAGTAAATCTAGAGAGTAGCCCCGAAACCTCTTTACAGTCTTGTCTGTTTGGAAACAGGAACAGAAACGTATTTGAACAAAGCCTTTGGGCAGAGCTGTACTTTACATTGTTGGACGTTCAATATAACTGAGACAATCACATTTTTCTCCTGCGCACGCTGTACTTTAGCTTTAGGTTCAGCTTTTCTTCCTTTAAAACTGAGTTAAATAATCAGCTCATCATCTGAACTGATCACCTGATTAAGCTGATTGTGTTGTTTGTCGCTGTTTGTAATGGATTCTGTAATTAACATCTTTCTCTGAATCAGACCTTGTGTGATCTCTGCGGATTCACACACTCCGCTCTGCTCTGTCTTCGCAGAACAACCCTCGACCACCTATCTAGTCAAGGTGTGTCTCTGTTGTGTGCTTCATCTTCGTTAATTGGCGATTATCTGCCGTGTTCGGGTGGTTATGTCGGACTCAGATCCGTTTTTGTGAAAGTGACAGCGAGGCCTTTGTGTTAAGCAGCTCCGTTTTGTAGAGGAAGCAGCAGGGTTTGGAGAGAAGCCAGCGTGCTGATGGCTGTAATGGATTCACACAGACAAGCAGCTTTCTGGGTCGCCACGGGAACATGGACGCGTGTCCGACTCACCTACAGAAAACAACAAAGACCTGATATGTGCATGTGTACTCCATTGTTTGCCGTATCTCATGTTTTTCTCTGTCTCTCTCTCTCTCTTCTTGTCTTGTCCCACAGTGAACACTGACACAGAAACAGCAGTGGTGAATGTTACATACGCAACCAAGGAAGAAGCTAAAGTGTAAGCAGCACAAATAATGTTACTTATGAGTAGCACTCACGTGCAGATGACAAACTGCAAATTTGAGCACTGCAGTTCATTGATTCTTTGCTTGACAAACTGTAAATTGTAAGTGCAAGGCCAGCATATTTAAAGGAACATGCATATAAATGTAAACACATTGAAACGGGAAGTTGCAACATCATGCAGAAAATGTTTTTAGTACATTTAACTGCCTTAAGTAGATTCCTGAAAAACGAACATTTTGGCGAAACGATTGTGTCCAACATCTCAGGTAAAGTTGGGGACATATTATGCAGCTTTCACAACGGCTACAGACTTTTAAAAAAGAATTGGTGCTCAAGTTCACACTAACAGACTGGTTTTTGTTTCAACTGAGGACATGGTGAAGGATCACAGGTTACAGGATTTTTTATACCAACTAAAAAAAAAAACAACCGACTTGCAAGGGTGAAAGTTTGAAGGAACAAACATTACAATAATGTTTGTCCAGAACAGAAGATTATTTCTGAATTTGGACTAAATATAAAGAAATACAATTAAAAATGCTTATGATTTGGATGGTGTGGACCCTATTTTTTTTTTTTTTTACTGATAATGAGAGTTTAAAATATATATTTAAGGTTGTGAGTTTGTGGGTTTTGGAATGACTCTGAATGTGCATATTTTACATCAGTGCTATGCGGAAAATCTGTTATTCAGAAACATTCATTAGTTACATGCTCAGTGCTGTTTTGCATTCATTTTCATAAAGTATAGTAACAAATAAAGTAAAAAAAAAAACGAAAGAAAGAAAAAGTCAGCTCATAGCTGCCATGCAGCTTCTCTGTTTTGTTGGCTGTGGGGAACATGCATTTACAGATGGGTCAGTGGTCAGCTCACCCAACACGACTCCATGCAGATCTGCCTCAAGAAATTCAAACATGCTTGTTGACTGTAAGGTCAAACTGGGTCGATTCCCTCACACACCTGCAGACTCCAGGGTTCACCTCATATCACACTGGGATATTCATGCCAATTGGGAAAAAAAGCTTTATTCATTCACTATTTAGTCTTCATTACACAGGCAACTCGAGCTACGGAGATAACCAGATAACTAAGGAGCTAAATGTTCCTCTGAAGTCTGTAAAATTATTCATATCTGTAATCCATTCATCGTGGCTACGTTATTTTGTCTTCTTTTATACAGATTGATGTAATTGCAATGCTTGATTGACCTTACAATATTTTGCAGTCTCTTTAAAAATGTACCCACATATATTTAAAACTATGAGGGTTTAAGATGCTGTCATGTTTTACCAGTAGGTTGTATCTCGGACTCACGATCAAATCTGAAGTAATGGAAATCCTAATGTTGAATCTTTGGGTCCATTACTTACTGAGGACAAGATTTTTTAAGCTGTTTCTTTGTCCAATATCAACCAAAATTCATTGAATCTGAAGAACTCGCTGTGATTAGACGTAATTGTTGTTTGTTTTGTTTTAAATTAATGCATCATCATCCAGAATCTGCACAGAGACACAGAATGTTGTTTTATTTCCATGTAATTGGGAAGAATTTGTGCTTTAAAAATACCCATAGCGATGGAGTCGTGGCTTTTAAAACACACAATTTTCTCTCAGTCATCCATATCGCTGTAGTTCATATTTTTCAAAAACCTAACTTTCTGAAATCAGGCACCAGACTGAACAAATTTTTTGTTGATAGAGCAATATATTCCAGAGGACAACTTTGGAAGTTTTTTTTTTTTCTTTGGTGATCTATCACTGTAAGTGTTGTGAGAAATTAGAGACCGGACGCGGGTGACTTTTATGTTTTTCTCCACCTTTGCTGCATAGATTCTGGTAAACGTCACTCTGATTTCAAAGCTTGTTCAGATTTGGGGGTAAAATTAATTTAAATTGGCTAAAGACTTTTTTCATCTTTTCATCAAATCTTGAGAACAATTTATGTTCTATAGAAATTCATAATCTTTAGGTAATCCAAAAAATTTGAAAGAAAGAATATCTTGGGAATATTTAATGTGATTTTTTTATTTTTTTATTTTGATGAGTACAATTTCTCTTCAAAAACACATTTTAAAAATAGAAATATTACATAATCTCTATAGTGTGGTACACACACTCATAAGAAAGATTTCTGACTTCACAGTTATCTACCAGACAGACGCTGACACACTCCTTAAGGAGTGTAAGCCACACAAAGTTATTGTAACAAAGCTGAGTGTTAAGAGACATCCAGGACGTTGATGAAAAGTTTAGTGAAAGAAAAAAGTGTACAAGTGATAGAGAGATCAAGGCGTAAAATGTGGATAGAATCAGTGCGTGGGGTGGGCGTGGCTGGGATAGTAAAAGCTACGGACTTAATTACAGCTTCCCCCTGCTACTGTGTCCTTGGGCAAGGCACTGCAGTCCAAGTTGCCTTCAAATTCGACTTGTGCATTAACGTGTATGTGCTTGGGTAAATGAGAATGTAAAAGTGCTTTTAGTGATAGATAGGGCCACTCAAAGTTCAATATTTCCTCTCTGTTTCTTCCTCCCTCTCTTAACCCCCTCAGAGCAATCGAGAAGCTGACAGGACACCAGTTTGACGACTACTCCCTAAACGTGTCGTACATCATGGACATGGATGGCGCCTCGCCCGTCCAGGCTCCCCGAGCGCGGCGCGGGGCCCGGTCCTCCCGGGACCAGGGCACCCCGCAGCCCGGACCGTCAGGAGGCTTCGGTTCACCCCGTCTCAGACAGCCGGACTTCCCGCTGCGGATGCTTGTGCCGACTCAGTTTGTGGGAGCAATCATTGGGAAAGAAGGCCTGACCATCAAGAATGTCACCAAACAGACACAGTCCAAGTACGCTTTTTAACTCAGTTAAAAAGTTTCTACTGTCAAGTTGCTTTTATTGTCCATTATCCCCCAAAAATAGAAAGCATAATCAATTTATACAAGTCAAATTAACGTAGATTTGTGAGGCATCTGATTTCCGCATCCGTCCTTCAGGGTGGACATCCACCGGAAGGAAAATGCAGGCGCAGCAGAAAAACCCATCACCATCCATTCAACACCCGAGGGATGCTCATCCGCCTGCCGGATGATCCTGGACATCATGCAGAAGGAGGCCAACGAGACCAAGACGTAAGCCCACATGCAGCTCCCACAAACAAACACGCGTACCGCTGGCCGTAAATATACAATCCCACGTGGAGATTAACCGTCATGTCTTCAGGGCTATAATCTCATCCTTTAACCCTGCATGCACACTTTTAAATCTCACTGTGCACTCCTTTCAGCCTGGACCACTAACACAGTAAACACGGATGCTTACCCAAGCAGGCACGTGATCGCAGCTTAGCGTCTAAGAGTCCAGGCCGGGAGATCTAATTGGGTTTGACACTTTTAACGAGACTCCTCACCTTTTTTATGGCTCTTTGAGCTTCTTCGTGGCATAAACAGCAACCTTTATTCTGTTGTTTATTTGCTTTGATTTGTCAGCGTGCGTGTGAATGCAGAACAGTCACAAAGCCATTTTTTTTAGCACAGGGAATTGCGTTTACATTTATTTACATTATGTGTCAAGAGCTTTCCTGTACTGGTTTTTGATCAAGCCTTGTTTCTGGTTCGGTGAGAAAATTCACATGCTTCTCATTGAAATAGATAATATTACTAGTTGTTTGATGTGTAGAGCTTGTCCTGGTGGACAAAGACATAAGGAAAAGGCAAATTTAGATCAGGGAGTTGAAGTAATACTGTGATATTTGCTAAAACCACCAGAGAGGTGGAATCTGCAGAAAATACACATATTTATCTTAATCATTCTGTGGACTGATTTTGATCGCCGGTCTAAATGTCGTAATATTCCTTAATGTTCAGAAGTCCAAGTGTTCCCAAACTAACTTTATTTTATTCATGATTTTAGCACCTGAAAAGCATCAAACTATAGCTAAGAGATTCTATGCTACCCAATAGGTAATTATTATTAATTCTGATTAATAAGATCTAAATTATGAGTTGAACGTAATCAATAAACCAGATCTACAAAGATTCATTCTGTTTATGTTGTTAGCCAAAGTCACCACAAAGTGCTTGTGCTGCAACCCCGTTTCCATAGAAACAGACAAATGGAAAGAATTTGACGTTGTTTAATGAGGGGTAAAAATGGCCCACTCTGCGGCTCTAAGGATAATTGGGCATCTTTTTTTTTTATTCATGTCCCCAAATTTTTGAAGCCAATCAAATTTACATTGCAAATTCGTTTACGGTGCGTATTTATCATCCAATCAATAACACAAATGGACAGAATTTAATTTTCTTCATTTTATGATTTAACACACCTATCATCTGGTCTCCATGGCAACGACTAAATTGTAATTAAATTGTTTCAGGGTGGAAAAATAACCTGCCCTGCTGTTCTGACCATACGCCTCCTTTGAAAATTACTGAAATATTACACAGTTGGAGAGATGTAAAGAAGAATTTTATTAGGAAAGTCGTAAAGAGAGATGAGAGATACAGAAAGCTTAAATACACAATGACAACTATGTAGAGGAAAACACATTCAAAACTGGCATCAGCCCATCCAAAGGCCGAATTTTATGTCTCTTATATTTATTTTTTATTTTAATATAAATTATTTAAACAATTATTACCTATTACATTTATTTATTTTAACTTTAAAACTTTACTCTCATTTCTGTGTTATATCATATTATATTTTTAGCTCTAATAACCTTCTTAGTTTCTTTTAAATTAAACCACAAAAAATTCCTTTATTGTGTAATTTTGTAGAACGTCCTTAATAAGTCAACTCAGCCGAGTTTATTTTCACAGTCTTCTAATTTAAATAGTTGTTTAATCTGCAACCTGGTTCCCATGACAACAGCCAAGCATCAATATGACACATAAAAAAAATATCAAAATATGAATAAATATACAAACTTTGGAAAGCAACACTTTGGAGAGTCATATTACATCCCTACCAAATGTGTAGGGAAGTTATATGACTGTAGAAATGTACGGTGGTACAAAGTGGTGACCCTTGGCCAAAAGAGTTGTATTTTATCTCATTTATTTATAAATTATTTTTATTAATTTATGCATTGTGTTTCATTGTTTTTAACATTGTTGATAACTGCAGCTGTCCTCTAATTTAAAGACATAGCAGTGATGTCACAATTTCTTAAAATATGCAGTTTTTATTTGACAAACAGAAAAAAGGATTTTACAATCTGCATACATTTCAGAATGTTGTAATAGAAAAAAAAACAGAGTTCATTAAGTCTGGGTATTGTTGCTGTAAGTTTTTTTTTTTTTCAGTTGTTTATTATTACTATACTCAAAGTGAAATCAAAGGAGTTTCACTGTTTCAGTTGGTGTAATCTACCTCGATCAGTCGAGCTCTAATTCTGTCTTCAAAAGTTACAATGACGCCCACACCTCTGAGATAAGTCAACAAAGGGACATCGAGTGCCTTGCCTGGGTGCCACACCTGCAGGAATAAAACTGGTCGCCCCTCCCTCCCTCCGCCCTGTGATTTCACTCAGCCTTAACACACTGAAACTCAAACCACAAAACCCACACATCTGCCATTCCCTCTCACTGCACCCCTAACTAACGTCACCCTGCAGCGTAAATCTGTATTTGCAGATCGCAGCCCCCCCGGCTCTGAAGAGACGCCACGTCTAAGAGCCAGGCCCCGATGAAACCCCCAGCATCTGGCCACCCTCCACCACACCCCCGCCACAACCCTGATTCACATTCACACCCTGTAATTGGCACACAAAGCAGAAATGCATATAATGCAGAAGTTGCGCTCCTCCTTTTCCTGTAAATGATCACACATGCCATATGCTCCCATCAGAGGCAGATGTGGTGGACTCATATTTC
This sequence comes from Poecilia reticulata, assembly GCF_904066995.2. Classification (NCBI taxonomy): domain Eukaryota; kingdom Metazoa; phylum Chordata; class Actinopteri; order Cyprinodontiformes; family Poeciliidae; genus Poecilia; species Poecilia reticulata. The sequence goes on from NC_088831.1 coordinate 33,316,780, forward strand.
GTTTGAAACTTTAAAAGCGATGGCTTTTTTTTTTTTTTTGCAGTTAATATTTTGTCAGCACTAGCAGACCACAGGAAGCTTTTAATTGTCTAATTGCAGATATGTTCTCTGCATGTTTGCAGGAGAAAATATTTGTTTGGCTTTTATATATAAAATTGTCCAAGCAAAATTGTGCATTTTTCTCATCCTGCATCTTTACTCCACAATAGCTGAATGTTATTTCAAAAATAATAATTATCTGTACTAAACACAACAGAAAAAGTGACTCACCTTCCACTGCTTTCAAATTACATGAAAAAAAAAATCCTCCAGAAAAACATGAATCATCTGATTCAAAGTATTATTTTTCTATCTATTTTCTATCCTAACGTTTTTTTTCTGGTCTGCAATTTGGTTTGGGTTTCCCTAAATTACCTCCAATGTTCGGTTTACTTTTTTTAGACTCATGCTGGAAACTTATTACAAAGAAGAACATAAACTAACCAAGTTCTGCTGTTGTGATGGACAATATTTACTAAATAGGCTGTGTTTGTTTCTTTGCTCCCCCTGCCTACAGACCAGGGGTGTCCAAAGGAAAGGCCAGGGGTAATTTATTGTACCTCAGGATGGTTTCATGCAGCCCTGATTGGCTGATCAACTATAGTAAATTGGACAACAGGCGTTACTCCAAATTACTTTGTAATGCTGGATAAATACAGCAATAATTTTTTTTTTTACATTAAAATGGTTTCACAAACATCCATGGCTTTTTTTCAGATAGGCATTGAATTACAGCCCTATAAGCGAGAAAAATCTAAATATTGAATTCAAATATTGTGCGTTTATTTTATTGTTGAGCAGCTAAAGTGAAACAAAAAAATGCACTCGTAATTTAAAAAAAACATTTTTTTAAAGTAAAATGTAAACTTGACATATTCAGCTTTTTTATTTCAAGAGCTGTCTTTAAACACACTGGAATTTTTTTTGTCTTTATTCCTGATTTCCTTTAATATTATTTAGAAAACAAGATCCCTGCACAAGAGTAGAAGTACATAAATTCTAGCACAGTTTGCTTCGTGCTCTGCAGAAACTCTTAATTGCATCTGAAGCATGCTCATTTAAACGCTTAAAAAATTCAGGCAAAGGAAGCTGGATAGCAGCTCAAAAATATTTTTTTACCAGATTTGACCTTCCAACAGAGGTTGCCGTCCTGTAAATGCTGCACCAACTAAATCACTGGACAACTACAGGAATCTATACGGGCTACGTTTGATCTGCTTCTTATGAATGTCTCTGGAAACATAAAGAGATCAATCATTTAGCTGAAGAAGTCCTGTGCTTACAGCAGCGTTTGCTACGAGGCAGCTGCCCACATTCCACAACATTCCTCACACCCTCGTTGAGGTGTCAGCGGCACTCAGTGGATCCAGTCATCGCAACTAACCTTTTGTGTGTTTGTGCGTCGGCAGGACAGAGGAGATCCCTCTGAAAATCCTTGCCCACAACAGCCTGGTGGGCCGACTGATTGGGAAGGAGGGCCGCAACCTGAAGAAGATCGAGGAGGAGACAGGGACCAAGATAACCATCTCCTCGTAAGTCGGCCGCTGGGCGCTCAATCATTTACATGTTGCCACAGGCTGATGAATAATTAAAACGACGCCTCTCGGATTGATTGAAAAAGTTTATGACTCGAGAAAAAAAAAAAATCTTGTTACGAATGTAAGGCAGAAATTTAAAGTTGACCGACTTTAAATGCAGAATCTCTTTCAGCTGTGGATGGCAGGATGGGTCAGGTATATACAGTATGATGTTCAATAATATGGAGGATGCAAATGAAAGGAATACATTGTAGAAATCTTTGTGGAAACTACATCAATAAAATTCCCTAACTTTTCCAGACTGTATTGTCGCATTGTGATCACTTCTCTGACCCACTCTCTACTTTTTCCAAACAAACAAATGGAAAAAAAAAGGAAAGTTAGAAGTAACGTTTAAATTCTTCTCCACCCTAGTTTCACTTCTGTCCGGTTCTGTCCGACTCATCCTGTGTGCCACAGTCTGCTGGGGAGATAAACGTCTCTTCATTCAGACTCACCCAGGAGCAATAAAGGAACCGAATGAACATCCTAAAGTCGTATATCGCTGCCGCATCTGCAAACACAGAGGAAACGCTTTGCCCGAGTTGACGCCGTTCAGGTGGAAAGTGCCAATTAATTTCCGTGTTCTCACAGTATTAAAGCCACACAATACCTTTAAACCTCTGCGGCACTGACCCATGTACATTTCTGCTCCCGGGGGACATGCAAACACATCCGGGTTCACGAAGATCAGCTTACTCACTCTTTGTGTCAGTGGCATCGCACTGAATATTTTCTTCAGTAAACTTGGTGGTAAAATATAGAACATTTTGAGCATCCAGTCCAGCCTGACACGAGGCTCCCTCTGTAGGAGCAAGAATTGTGTCCTGCTATGGCTGTGAGCTTAACCACAGCCACATTGCGGATAGATAGACTTGATGCTGTTTTAACCAACTGGGAAACAGGATTTTCTGTTTCATGGAGCCACACCCTCCTTCCTGAATGTTTCTTCCCCCCCTTGTTCCACCTAACTGAGTAGTTAAAAGTGAAAATGTGTATAGTTGATTATGGCTCCTTTTTCCCCAGGATATAAGTGAGGAGGTAATTACACTCCATTTGACTGAGTGCGCTCAACCTGCTCTGAGAAACAGATGGAGATCCTTTTGAGTAAACTGGTGATTCTGTGAAGCATCGTCTGTTTTTCTAAAAAAAATGGACTAAAAAGTGTAAACTGCTGTATAAAACTCAGGCGAATCGTTTTATGGAGCCGTAACTTTGATGAGTACTTTGATTTTCCAAGAAACTGTCTAAAAAGTGATATTCTATTAAGCGTGCAGTCGCTGGAAAGGTAAGAGTGAGAAAGGGAGGATTGATTTTGTTGGATGTGCGATGGTTTTCTTCACTCAAAGTTTTTTTTTTATGAGCATTTTGTCTTTATTAGCTGTAAAAAGCAGAAACCGTTTGCTACTTTCCAAGCGCTGCAGGTTTTGGTCGGATGGATGATCGTTTTTTCCTCCTTCTTGTGCGTCGTCGTGCTGCCGTTCCCAGGCTGACCTTGCCTCACTCGTTGTTTTAAGACTCATTTCACACAATGTTTCACAGAAAGCTTGTTTTACTCATCCTGCAGAGGACTCGGCCTGAGAAGAGAGCTGGAAAATGTCTTCCCGACTTGTCTCCCGAAAGGCTTGGAAAACAAAAAGGGGGAAAAAAACCCCTCCGTTATGTCAGCAGGGCTATCTTAGTTATGGCTAGTGGACTGCAAATTGCGTATGTGTGATCTTAAACATGTAAACAGAAATTGTGCCAACATCCAGATGCAAACAGGTCTGGGAAGAATCCTGGCAAAGTATTTAACTTTGTCTTGCTGTGATAGCATTCAACCACGAACCTCAGTGTATTTTGTTGATAATTTTGGTTTTATCTCAACCCTAAAATAGCGACTAATTGTGAACTGAAAGTAAACATTTAAGAAAATAAAAATCTGAAAAGTATACTGTGGAATATTTTTTGCCCATTATTCTTTGCAGTGTGATTTAAATTCATTTGTAATGTGATTAAATGACACACAGGCTGACTCTACTTACTAATTAGTACACTTCTGCAGGCAATTGAGTGCACTGGTGCATCAGAGTAAATGCGCCTGTATACAAACGCACACCACACTTTTCAGATCTGTATCTGTGAAAAATGTTGAAGCCTTTTATCCTTTTTATCCCTCTTCACAATCATGCACAACTTTGTGCTGGTCCGTCTCAGAAAATCCCAATAAAATACACTGAGGTTTGTGGTTTTCTTGCTATAAAAAACGAAAGGCAAAAATACTTTTACAAATCTCTGCTTTTCTGGCGGGGTGTTAATATTATGCAAGTCGATGTAAAGACACCAACACCCAAATACATATTGCAGCTGAAGTGTTGTTTGGATGCATTTAAATTGAATTTTAAAAATAAACATGTTTAAATATCTGAGTTTTAGTTTAAAAAATAAATAAATAAATTATGCAGAAAGAAACTGAATCTGAATGATCCTACATTTCCTCTTGTGATCTGTGTGTGCGCTGCGTGTTTCAGGTTACAAGACTTAACCATTTACAACCCTGAGAGGACCATCACGGTGAAGGGAAGCTTGGAGGCTTGTTGTAAAGCCGAGGTGGAGATCATGAAGAAGCTGAGGGAAGCCTACGAGAACGATATCGCTGCTATAAATGTAAGCCCTCTGCGCTGTTTCTGTGCCGTTCATGTGCCGTTCATGTGGTGATTGTGACCATCAGGTGACTCACACAGACTGACAGGTGAGCGGCGGAAAGGACTGGCGGGTGGGGGTTTGACCGCAGGACCATATTAGCTTCCCCCGTAGTGTGTTACCGCCAGCATTAGTAAGGCCCGCTCTGTAAACAGATAACAGTAAACGATCGCTGAATAGCTCATTAAGTGAGCTGAGTGTTTGAGTGCAGCCTGTCTCCGTGCCTCTGACTCACACTCCCTTCCCCGCTGTGTGTGTCTGCGTCCCTGCTGCAACACACCGCGTTTCCCAGCATCCATCTGATATCTGCGGGCCGCTCTTTCGCCCGGCTCCTCTTTCACACCAGCCCCGTGACATCATCAGCCGCTGGGGTCAAGCCTCGGACGAAGAGGAACAGCGGGAATGTCACGCACTGCGTGCTCTCTGCTGCACCGCTGATGAGCATGAAGGGAGTGGATGGACATGACGCTCATCAAGAGCAACAGCTGAAGCTCCTGGAGATGCATACATAAGATCTGTTTTAAGCTACTTTTATTAAGTGTGTCAGTTCAGCTGGTTTTCCACTGTTGTTATTGCTTTAGTATTAAATTATCACCAGGAAGTATCACTCAGAGACTACATCCCTCTGGCTCGGTTTCGTTTCTGTCGCGGTGAGCTGTGAGCGGAGTGGGCCATCTAGAGGGAATCTTTCGATATTACAAAGAACATTCAGGAACGAAGGGCGACAGAGGAAACTGGAGGTTTTGTCATGACCCCGGAAACACGAGCGGCTGACTTGGTTTTGAGGGCAGAGCCATTTTCAGGATTTTTGGGGGAATTGGTTTTGGAAGAGCTCGGGTGTTTATGACTGGTTCAAACAAATAAAACCCTCTAGTAAAGTTCAGTTGTTTCAGAAGCTTAAAAAGCTGTAGCCATGTTATGTTTTCCAAAATTGTTTAAAGATATTGTAATGTCAGTAAACATTTGAATGTAAAGGAAGTAAATAAAACAATCTCACTTTGACTTTATTTATTCATTTACTAATCTGTGATATTTGGCAGATCAGAATCATTTTGGTAAGCCTGACTTAACACAGTGAAGGTTTAGTCTGATTTTTTTACCTCAGACAGTGAGGTAAAAAAATTGTGCATTTCTTACAGTTTATGTAATCAAATCCTTATGACATGCTTCTGTGCAACAACTTTAAAAACAACAGCAACTGTTTAAGATTCAGTCTTTGGTGGATAGTGGGTTCAAATCCCTGCTGGGGATTTTACATGTCCCCCTGTGTGTGCTTGTTTCCCTTCGGGGACTCTGGCTTCCTCATGCCAGCCTTAAACATGCTTGTTAGGATAATTGGCCTAGGGATGAGTGTGTGCATGTGTGGTTGTTTGTTTCTGTAATTCACTGGTAACCTGTGCAGAGTGTACCCTGTCTCTTGCACATTCACTGCTGGGGATAAGCATCAGCCAAGATAGATTTGGTTTTTACAGCTGCTTATGTTTTTGAAATTTTAATCTTGGTCTTTTTTATTTCTTGCATCATTAACATTTTTATCTCCAGAACACTCAGCAGTGATATAAGATACATGTGAATTTAACTTTGTTTCTGTGGCTGTACCCATTATTCCACCATGACATGTTCTTACAAATAAAAAATCTAATTTTCACCCCAGCTTGGTAGATGTCGGTAGATCGGTTATAATGGCCATTGAAACAGAGATTTTTGGAGTTGCTAGCTACTGTATGATGTCCTCCCAAGGCAATGCTCAATTAGGCATTTCAGAGATGTAAAGTCCTTGTTAACAGCTAAGACCTTCACTAAGCTTTGCCTTAAACAAGGGGAAAACAAGATTTCGATTAATTAAATCCAAATCATTGTGCATTTGCAGCAACAAGCTAACTTGATCCCAGGCTTAAACCTGAACGCCCTGGGCATCTTCTCCTCTGGTCTGCCGGTGCTGCCCCCTGCTGCTGCTGCTGGACCACGTGGTGCAGTGCCCCCTGTTGCACCAGCAGGATACAACCCATTCTTAGTGAGTCCTCTTCGTTTTTCTTCTCTCTAAACTGCCATTTATGCCTTAGTTGCCTTTTTGGATTAGTTCTGTCTGTGTTTGCAGGACATGGTAAACCATGTTCTCCTTAAAGTGCTTTTAGAGACAACAGTACAGTGTTGACTCAGGTCTTCCTGCGTGATGTAGTTTGAAACGAGCAGAATTCCCCCATCTTATTTGGATATGAGTCAGTATGTGTGCGAAACATAAGTCTCCACTCATTTCCCAGTGTAAGTGCTGTGAGACAGTGCGCGAGAATGCACGAGCGTGCTTCACGGTCAAAATGATGAGTATGTGATTCACTGTGAGTTGGCGCCCTGAAGTCTTCTCCCCAATAATTAGCCCCAGTTTGTGTTTGTGTGGGTGTTTAACATGCCATCTGATGGGGCTGTTTGTCACTTCCAGAGTCACTCTTCACATCTCAGTGGCCTGTACGGGGTTTCTTCAGCAAGTGCCATGCCCCACCAGCACTCAGTACGTTCCCTCTGCTCCGCACGCCATTCACTGCCGCCTCAGTCATCTCAGACTATCTCTGAAGTTTACTCACCGCTGTGTGTCAGATTACAAAACACATGTGACAGAAATACAGATGTTAAAGGGGGGAATTAAATGACCCTTCCAAAGGTTAAATATTTTCTTAGTCCTTAGCAGCTGGTTTAAAAAAAAAAAGTAGTAGAAACAACCATAACAATCTTTAAGTATTTTGTTCCCTTAACTGTTACATAAACATTCAATTTAATCCCATTAAACTTCAGTGGAAAAAATATTATAAGGGATCAAGTAGATGATTCCCAAGCAGCTATTAGCTGAAACTCCAGCGTATCAACGCAAATGAATTGAAGGATAATTCCTACGAGTCTGGTAACATGGGTTTCCTAAATATATTTTCCCTTTTTTATGAATATGTAACTTTCATATGCTACAGTCAGAAATGTATTTTCCTGCCCTCATCTTCTCTCCTTTTTGATAATTAGAACAAGATACAGAATCCATGAAGAGTAAAGAGTGCCAAATAACAATACGTAAAAATAATACATTATTACATACAGAAACAATTATATTTACCACAATTACTTGCATTGATTTCATTTTAAAAACTAGATATAATTACTTTATGATTTAACAAACTACATCGTGTTTCTGTGCTAAAGCGCATCATGAAATAATTTCACTGATGAGTCAATTTCTCTCAGTGGGATGAATTAGGGCTTTTATGCTTATTTTGACTGGAAATTTGAAGAAAATTTCAATAAATTGTTGTAATTTATGTACTACAAGCTCTGTGTAAGCAACTCTAGCTTCTATATCTCTAGTTTGGTCTGAATTATCTGTAATAAGTTCATAAGATCTCACACTCTGGCCTACGTCAGACAGTATCAACGTTAGCCCAGCTAACATTGAGAGAGTGCTATCTGTGGCTAACACTCTTTCGTGAACTTATTAAAGATATTTCAGACCAAACTAGGATTATAAAGGTTGGTTTTTCTCACCCAGAGTCTGAGGTAAATAAATAACAACAAATGAATTATATTGATGTTATGTCTGTACTTTCCAGTAAAAGTATTGACCTCAGTGTCTTAGCAAACTTGGAAGAAGTTGTCTTGACTTGCTGTTTGAACCAGCCAATCAGATGTCAGGGTCCATCTTGAAGCTGCCCTAAACCCGCCCACTCAGCTTGACAGGTGAATTTGACAGTTTCATGATGTGCTTCAGCACAGGAACATGAAATGATAAAATAATTACACGTAGATTTTAAAATGAAATCAGTACATATAATCAAGGCACATTAATTAATTCTACATTTGATAAATTATTTCTGTTTATTTCCACAGAAATAATTAATTACTTATTAAATAATTGTAGTTATTTAATAAATAATTATTTGAATTATTTTATACAATTTTAATGTATTTATTGTAATTTGGCACTCTTCACTCTCTGTAGGAATCTAAACAGAAACTTAGTAGTGAAACGCAGCCAAAGGGAAAAAAATTCTGACAGCATTATTTGCTTCCATTGAAGAGAGTTCTGCATATTTACAGCAAGTGATGTAAATAATAGGCCATTGCAGCTTCTCAGTAAGCATTTTGTGTAAAGGAGAGATGCTGGATCTACTGTTTTCCATCGTATCGTCACTAAAACACAGCAAATATTTCTGGTGGGGGACTTTTCATCCTGGATTTATACTGTGGTTTGACAAAATTCACTTTAAAAACCTCAAAGCATGAGCAATTACCACACTAAGAAAGGATAATCATAAGTTAATCACAGTTAATAGGAAATGTTTCATTCAGAGATTTCCATTTTTTTATTTATTTTCCATTTCCTGATGAGTTGCGACAAAACTTTTGTGCTTTTTAAAGTTAATTGTTCTTTCCGTTGTGGTTCTTCTTTCTTTGGTTCAGCAACAGGCTCCAGAACAGGAGGTCGTCTACCTCTTTATTCCCACTCAGGCAGTCGGGGCCCTGATAGGCAAGAAGGGCCAGCACATCAAGCAACTCGCCCATTTTGCAGGAGCTTCCATCAAGGTGGGTCTTTTCGCATTACTCATTCTTTGACCCTCAGCGACAAAATAACATTCAGAGTGGCTTTAATCATTCTGCTTGTGTTCACGCTAAACACAAGCTAAACGTGCCATGCATTTTTAAAAAGCCAATCATTAAGCGGACGTTATTAAGTCGTAAATGATTGCCATGTGAGTCAGCAGCAACTTGGCCGACCGCAGCCTGGGCGGCTTTTGTGATGAAACGGCAGATGACTTGAAAATTGGACACTTCAGATATAACCAGAGGCAATTCATTTATTTGAATTTTTATATTGCATTCTGTGAATTTATGTTTAATTTATTTTTGAATATTTGTCAGATGATTGGGTATTTAAGCTCTTCCTGTGAAGACGTATGAATGTTTCTCGACAGATTGCCCCAGCCGAGAGCCCAGATGTCGCTGAGAGGATGGTTATTATTACTGGAACTCCTGAGGCTCAGTTTAAGGTAAAAACACCAACTCGGTGTGATTCAATCGTCGGGGAAATCTGGACCATTTTTGCATGATTGACATCCGTGACCCGTGCGATAGTAAACAGCAGTGAACTGTTGTTGTCCCCGCTTTCCCCAGTCTCTCCTTGCCTCATACCCTCCTTTGTATTCCAGGCCCAAGGTCGGATATTTGGGAAGCTGAAAGAGGAGAACTTCTTCTCAGGAAAGGAGGAGGTCAAACTGGAGACGCACATCAAGGTTCCCTCGACCGCGGCCGGCAGAGTCATCGGCAAAGGTGGCAAGACGGTGAGCACACTCTTAGTTATTCAAGAGAAATTATATTTACAAACATTTTAACTTCACATATCACATTTTGTGTGTTTCAGTCACAAGTTTATGGGGTAATAAGGACCCAACAAACATCCTGGAACCAAAGAATGGTTCCAAAAATATGTCTAAAGCCTAAAGCTAACATGACATGTCCAGCGCATGATGAGACCTGTAAATGTTTATGACCAAGACGATGTCTGTGTTTAGTACGTGAGCCTGCAGGTGAAAAATCCGATCCAGGATCTTAATCTGTGCCGATGCATGATGTGTTTCAGGTTAACGAGCTGCAGAACCTGACGAGTGCAGAGGTCATTGTACCGCGGGACCAAACTCCTGACGAGAACGACGAGGTCTTTGTGAAAATCAGCGGGCATTTCTTCGCCAGCCAGGTACACAGAAACCAATCCAGCACAGAATGAAAGATTGTTGTTTTTGGGGCATCTCTGGGTTTTCTTCCACGTGATTTCATTTTTCTTTGGAGACAAATTTGTTTCACTAAAAGTTGAGAGGAGAAGGGAAAGTAATTCAATCAACCAGAGCTTGAGCTTTAATGTACGGCAACAAGGAGTCAAATAAATCCAAATTTAAAAAACTACTTTTAAGATGAGTTTAAAGGGTCAGCAATATTTTTCTGTAGTAATTTGCAAAAGTATTAATTCCCAATGAAATTGTTTATATTTTATGGTGTTACAACCACAAACCTTAACATATTTTATCAGGATTCTATGTGATTGTGCAACAAAGAACAGGAAATGGAATAAAGAGCCACTGAAGAGTTCGCGGTAATGTTCTTTGAGGCGGCAGTGCCTGAAGAGGCTTCAAGGGCTTGTACAAAAGATGCTAGAATAGGCCTTTGTTTACACAATGTGTTCCAATGTATCAAGTTTCTATGAGTGAAATGAAATGAAATAGTTACATTTGCAGTCAATCTTTGTGCGTCTATAAAGCTTTTAGCTTGTCTCCAGGCACAAAGATTGAACTTCTATTTTATGAATATCAAACCTGATGCCACCTTACGTTGTAAAACTCTAAAATTAAATGTCAGATTATTATTATTATTTTATAAGGGTTTTTATGGATTGGCTTTAAGTTTTATTAAATTTGTATTTGAGGATACGGCGGAATGGATGAATGTAGTCTAAGAGGTGACTCTGTTTCGTGGAATCATATTTTCTGAAGGCTCCAACAAAGCTCATATTCTTCTAACTGTGTCTAAACTAAAATATAATTCCCGTTGCTTGGTTCGTGTTTTTAAAAGAAACAAAAAAAGAAAAAAACGTTCACTGCTCTCACACTGCTGCAAGACAAGTATCCGTTTCCAGCTTCCGACGGGAATTCTGCACCTTGTTTCGCATTTTGCACACACGTCACTCTCACCTGTTCCCGTTTCCTCCGGCAGACTGCACAGAGGAAGATCCGGGAGATCATTCAGCAGGTCAAACAGCAGGAACAGAAGCACCAGCAGGGCGCTGCCGTGTCACCGCACCACTCCAAGTGACCCAGCCAGGCGGCTCCAGTGGGCACCAGCCAATGAATGTAGCCCTCCCAAACGGAAAGAGACTGACCCAGACTGAGGCCGAGGCCAAGGGGCGACGCGCGGGGCAGACCAGCAGCAGCGGCGGCGGCGGCACCGGGATCAAAACCAAAGAACTTCGCTACGGGGGGAAACAAGTGAGAGCCAAAGGCTGAGGGCATTGTGTGCACTGCCAGCCCTGTGAGAGCAGACAGAGTGGGAGAAAATGGACTGATACAATAAAAGAAAAAAAAAGACCAAAAAAAAAGAAAAAGAAAAAGAGAAGAGAGGTTTAAACAGCATAAAATTTGGTAAATGATGTCTTATGAGTTAAAAAAAAACACACACACACACACACAGCAAATGATATGTTGCCCTGCATAACGTTATCTCTTTAGTTGGACTAACATAGGCCTAAACAGATCGAACAAATAAACCTATTAACACGAGTGCACACAAGGCAGTTTGGATTGACGGTGTGAGTTAGAGCAAGAGCGAGTGGCGGAGAGAGCGACTCCTCTTTGTGAGAATATCCTTAGCAGTATTAATGCAGAGTAGAGACATACATTGATACACACTGAGAGTATGCACTGTTTTTTGTTTTGTTTTGTTTTGTTTTTCTTCTTCTATCAGAATGACAGAACAACCTGGTGCAGTTTTAAATGTGTTAGCTGGTTCAGGAGATTGAGCTGAGTTGGTCATAGAGAGCGATCGACTTCAACCCGTTTTGTTTGCTGAATTTAAAACCCCTGAAAGTAAATCGGACGAATGGTTCTGAGTCTTTGTAACGAGCCTGTGTGTGTGCCAACGCAAAAGATAACGTCCCCTTCCCGGCATCCCTCACTGTCATTTCTCATGCTTTGCTCTCTTTTTTTTTTTTTCCTTAATCAATTCTTTCTTTTCCGCTAATTTCTGTGTTTCATTGCTCTCATCTGACATTGTGTTCTTAATAGTTCCTTGTTTTTGTTGCAAAGGGACATTTTTTTTCTTTTGTAGCCTTTTTTGAAATATTGAATTGACTGCCACTTTTTTTTTTTGTTGTTTTTTTTTTTTTGCTAGACAGGTGAAATGAGATTTAACCATATCACCCTCCCATTCTGTGCAGCGAAGTCTAAAACAGTCCGTAAAAAAATAAATAAATATATATATATATATATTAAAAAAGGCATTGACGATCAAAGAAATGGAAAATTTACGTCTTAAAGAAGCGGCGCACCTTAGCTAACGAGCAGGTAATCATTTGTTTTGAATGTGCACTGTCACACGCTTGGCCTTAAGGGGACGTCACAAGGGCCAACAGAAGGTGGCAGAGGGCCTGGACAGAGGGGACAGGGTTAGGGTGGGAGGACGAAAACATGTTTAGTTTTAGAGAATAGGCATGGGCCAGTAACTAAATTTAAAACGCTGCGGTATCATAGTATTTAGACAGAAATTTTATATAAAAATGTATGACATAAACTTGCTATTGTTATTCATTAAAATCCACAAAGCAGCTACTAAAATACTGTAAATTACAGTTATTATTACAGCTTTATGAAATGTTATCTACACCATACATTTAATACTATGTTGATATGCAAAAGACTACAATAAATAGCCACTAAATTTAGTTGTAGTTTTCAAGTAAACAAGTGGGGGAGGGGAGGATGCATGGCTGCTTAATCCTCTGAACAGCCAGAGAAAACTCAGGTAAAATTATTATTTTCTCTGGCATGTTATTAAAAAGACTTTAAAGAAGACTCTTTGGGTGGAGGTTCTAACTGAGTGAAGAACACTTAAAGTTAGTAAATGTCGGAATCAGTGAAGTGCTCAAAAACTAAATCCGTTGTGAAGAACTAAAGTTGTCAGAAACGATTTGAAAAGAAACTTTTTGTCAAGATGTTCATTGTGGCTGCGAGAGAAAGCAAGACTTCTACCAGATAACAGGATGGCTTAATAGAGCACAGCACAGTTTGTAATATTTTATCCTCTTTGAGCTTTAACCTCTGTCACAGAAAATGCTGGTTTTGTAAATGCTGAGAGCCTTTTAAAAGTCTCTGAGTGAAGATAAGGATCCATATTCACATGGCGACTGCTGCTTCTGTGATGCCACCGAAATGTCAAGCCTGCTCCCAATTAGTACCGCTTTTTTTAACATGTTAATTATAGAAATTATTAAGAAATAATAATGTATTTAATCGCACTTTTCTCAGGACCCCGATTTCTGGCAGACCCCCTAACAACAGATGCACAGACTGCACCAGCAAAGACGATGCAAAAGAATGTATTGAGTGCTGCATGACTTCAAGCCTGCAGCATCGACTCTGCGCAAAACATGTTGCTATTAGGATTAAGACCAGAGCTAACAATATCTACACCAGTCCATAACAGAGAAATTAAAGGGGCTCAGAGCCACATTAATTCAGTCTGTCAGACCTGGATGTTTAGGTTGCATTTGTGCTTTCAATGGAGTCAGTCATCAATCAAAAATGTCCTTTGCTTAATTTATCAGATAATTGATAAAAAACAATCATTTGAGACTATTAAGTGAATTAATTTAGATAGCCATTTTTAAATCACATCATATCTCTTCTCTAGTGTAAGTAATTAATGACAATTCAGGCAAAAGCATTAGAAAAAGTTATTTTTAAATCTTAAGGAGAAATCAACAACGGCTAAAATCGGTATCAGCAGGTCAAAGCTTTACGAATATCAGCCTCAAAATTTCTAGGTATGAAAGGACGGACAGTTTTATCAATTTTTAATTCTTAAGCTCTTTACAGTCTCGCTATACGTTCATGCAGATAACCGGCCCATGCCTATTGGAGGTTGGGAGTCTAGGGGGGTGGGGCTTGGCACCGTATGACCTGTGGTACACACACAACCGCAAACGTGACCGCATCCACGTTTGGCTTTAACCCTCTCTTTGTCAGGGAGCTTTCTAAACAAACAGCATGACAGCTGTGAATGTACAATATGCAGCCTTTTTTTTTTAGAACACATCACTCCTGTCGTGTCCAGCAGGCCGGCCCAGCCTCGCAGATTGTCACCCTCTTGTTCATTCTTTTTTCTCCCCTATATTGGAGGGTTTTTTTTTAAAGTAATCGCTGGTGGCCGGCCGCCTCTATAAACCCTCTGGACTCGCAGGTCATGGTGTCCTTTCGTGCTTTACTTTGGAGAGACTGTGGAAGCTTGTTGCCTTATTTTGTCACCTCTCAAACATCACCCATCAGCTTCATCTTCCAGACGCAAGGTTATTGCCAATACGCACAGCTTCCTCCGTGTGTGTCTGTGTGTGTGTGTGCGCACGCACGTACGTATGTGTGTGTATGTATATATATATAAAAACAGAGTAATATTTATGAATCTATTTTTTCCTATTTTGTGATGAGATCTATTGATAAGAAACAACAAAAAAAAGAAAAGTCCTCTTCTGTTTTTCTTTCCCTCCCTCAGTGGGATACTGCCATATTATTTTGAAGGGAAGTGTTTATTTTCTTGAAAACTAAGACTATGAAAAATAATATAATAATAAATGATAAAAACCTGAAAAAATAGGAGACAAGTCAAGTGAACCACGGCGTTAACTTTGGTTGGGATGTGAACAGTGCGCATGTCAGTATTGTGATCTACCTCAGGCTTCAGGGTACCTCAGTCCAATCTTTCATTTCCCCCTCTTTTTTTCCCCCACATTTTGTATGCCTTGTTAACTGATCATTTTGAGCGTTTAATTTTAATTTTTTTTTAAATGAAAAAAAAAATCTGTACACCTTCAGGTCCAGCCGACTAGTGAAACTTTGTAAAACAATACTCCGTTGGACTGTGTTTGCCTGGACGCCATGCAATCTCTAAAGTCCAATTTGTTCGAAAGGAATGAAGTGTGAGATTTTAAAGGCTAGATACCCGAGACATCGTGGGTAAAAAAGAAAGATAGAGAGATACAAATCAGAAAGAAAACTAACCAACTATACCTCCTGTTTTTCCCAACTTTACCTTCAGGTTTTTTTTTGTTTGTTTTTTTTAAAGAAAAAAAAAACTGTAAATGAAAAACAAATGATGTTTATTGACTTGTGAGATGTGAAATAGTGTTTTATACCAACCGACCTAATCTTACCAGCTCTGTTTGATAAGAACACACAGCAAACCGGGGCTGATTTTAAAGAAAACAACAAAGCTGCAAAAATACACTGACAGGACCCTCGGAACGTGGCGTAAAACCCAAGTCTTCTGTGCAGAATGTCAAAACAAGTCTAGTCGTTTGCAATGTCACTGTGTACAACAGGAAGAACTGTATATCTGTAAACATGTACAATAGAGTCACGTATACATCGTACTCTGACGTTTTAAAACGGAGCGTGGCGGGAGAGTTTAGAGCGTCGCAGCTTTCCTCAAACTGACCTCTAAACTTGATTTTTTTTTTGTGCTGTACATTTCAGAATCACCTCTCTGAATCCATGGCTGACTTTAGATACTAAAAACAGACCTGGGGCAAAAAAAAAAAAAAAAAAAAAAAAATGAGGTAAACAAATAACATAGTGAAAGTTTTTGTTTAGAGCTGTTTTTTTCTTCTTCTTTATTTGTGCTTGTAGGATGGCAGACTTTTAGCCTTCAGATGAGGTGGATCATTTTTGTCCCAGTGAACACAAACTTGCAGTACTATATTAAAAGGTCTAACAAACTCACACAATGCCTGAGGCTGCCGTTGCCGCCAGCCTCCCCACAGCTGGTACAGTACCTCATACTGATGACTAGAGCTCACCAGACCTGATTCAAAGTATCCTGACCTAACTAAAATGCAGTACGGTGCTTCGACTCCTTGTATGGTCTGCTTCACCTTTAGTAGAGCATTTGTCGGAGAAAACAGCTTTTCACTGTAGCACTGAGACTTTTACCGATCCTTGCAAATCTACGAGCGACCTCTGTAAAACAGTTTGTCACGTTGAAACAAGACATTTCAGTGTGTTTTATTGGGAAAGGGAAAAGACGTGGCTTTCAACAACTTTTAGTGAAAAACGTCCTGAATGGTTTGGCTTTCATTTGTATTCAGTCCTTTGGGGTAGATCTCTATTGTACATTGAGAGAAGTTTTTGCCTATTTGTCTTTGCAAAAATAGATCAAGTTCAGTCAGATCAGATTAATTAAGTTGTATTAACATCAGTTTTGACAGTTCCTAATTGAGCTTAGGTCTGTACTTGGACTAGGACATTCTAACTTGAACGATTCTAGAGTAGTTGTGTGTTTAGGGGTGTTGTTCTGTCAGGAGGCCTAATTTAAACCAATTAAGTAGCTTTAATGTTTCTTTATCCTGCTACAGCAGCCAGTTTTGTTCAGGTTTTAACCGTCTAACCAAAATGGCGACCCCCTAAATGTAATTTTTATGTTTGTACGCAGACAGAAGAAGCCGGAATTGATGAGAAACTAGTTTCAGTGCAAAAAGAAGGATGACTTTAAGAACAGATTTAGCAGTGAAAACCTTACAGCTCTGAAACTAAATCTTTAGATTTACCAAATAGAAATATCAGAATGTCCTCATTAATGATGGGACAGTTGTGTGCAGAAAGGATGGCCGATCTCGCAACATTAAAAATATATGCAACCAAGACATAAAATACAAATGTACCATCTCAAGCTGTGCTAAAAGCTATTGGGAATTGATGTGCTTTTAAAAGAGACTGAAAAACATGAAGGAAATATGTCTAATATCTGAAGTCCACTTGTTCAGCGGAACAAGTGGACAAGATATTAACTGATATCAACTGAAAAAGCCTGATTTCCTCTAGGCTTCGGGTTAGTTCTGGGAAATAAACCCAAAGCAGCTGATTTAATGTTCAGTGAAGGACGATGAGGCTGGTTAGATAGATACGCTGGAGCAAAATCAATGAGGTATTTATGAGCTAGGAGAAGGAATTTAAAATCAGCAGTCAGTGGAGAGAGGACAGAGTAGATGAGATGTGATCCAGGTAAAAAAATAGAGAACAGCATTTTGAACGAGCTGGAAGCACAAATGGAAGGCTAAACTGACCCCAGAGTAAAATGCAGCGTGGTAAATTATGTCTTTTTCTCTCCAGGTCTTGAATCAAAAGAAAAGGTTTATGTATTTGTTCACTGAAAGAAGCTATTCTGCAAAATAAAGCAGATAAATGCCTTGTTTAAAATCTGAATCCATGATAAAACCTCCTACTTCATTGACGCATCGCTTAGTGTTCCGTCCATCTCTTAAAATCCCAGTAAAATACACTGAAGCTCTTGGTTGTAATGCGGCATGAAAAAAAAAGGGTGTGTATACTTTTGCAAGGCACTGTAGTTTATTTAATATTCTTTGGATACGTTTTATAGAGTGCGCTGACGTTGCGGCTCTTTTTCCTGCATTGCAGACAGCCCTGCAGGCCTCTATCTCTCTTGTGTTTTTGGCTCTTTATAGGCGCAGGTTTCCCTCGAGCTGGATCCCTTTGACTTCAAGAACATCATCCTGGATGTTCACACAGTACGAGGTGAAACCTGCAAGGACTGCAGTAACCTTTTTATTTTTTTAATCATTTTTAAGGATTGGTATTTCTAGGTATCGTGAGGTGTTAGGCATTAATTTTCAGTACCATAAAGGAAAGAAAAGATCCTAATTACACACATCACTAAGGGTGTACAGTGTTGTTAGTCATATCACACAGTGGTTACATAGCTGAGGTTTTCTTTTGTTGTCTGTTCTGATCTGGTTTCTTGTATTTCACACTGATTAAATGATATAGTCCGGAGCTGTAGCTGGGAATTTCTAACTCTTCATTCCTGTTAGATCACTACCAATATTACTAGTTATGAAATTGTGGTGGGACAAAAAATATATATATATAAAAAAAAATTATCCTAGCTAGGATTTTTTTTGGAACAGATACTGAATTTTTACGGAAAATTTGAAGTGCTGAAAGAAAGTACCCAGGCCTGATTTAAAAGCGCTGGTAGAAAACTTGTTCTGTGCTTAGGAGAAAAACAGATGAGAGGCCGCAAAGCGCCAGCTGAACCTCTCAGGAGCAGGTCAAAGGTGTGCAGAACCACAGCAGTGTTTTTTTTTGTTGCCCTGTCATGTTGAGTGGAAAGCATTGCATGAGATTGATGCAGGTAATCCAGTATGTACTACACCTCACATCGCACTAGACTTGGAGTTGTGTTTTTTTTTTTCCTTTTCCCTTTTACATGGATCCAGTTCTTATCCGCATTTTCTCCATCTGGGAGTTTCCTATTGTTTCTTGGTAGCTTCAAACCCTCAATGTTACCCACAAGCCAACAAGGCTCCAAACACCTCAAGGTAATAATAATCAGTGGCTGCGCCAGAGAGACATCTGATCCGTTTTTCTTTTTTTTACTACATGGATCCATGCCTTTCTGGTAGCAGCCAAGCTGTCGTTTTGAGTTGTGAGTGAACTGTATTGCTGAGCAACCTGGATCTGAGCAATAAAGAATATCTGAAAGAAAAAAGAAGAAGCTTGTTTTGTTTTTATTACTTGAAACACTTACACCTGCAAAACCCATCATTGCACAAAGTCCTTGTTTTACAACAACTCCACCAACAGGAGGGACTTTCAGAAAACAATACTGCAAATCAGATTTAAATAGAAATAAATAAAGATGGTCCACAATGTATTTTTCCAGCTTCAAACCGAGTCCTATTACAGAACTGATTGCGTTTATTAGCACCCTTGTAAAAAGCCTTGAAATAAATTCATCTTTTATTGGATAAACAATGCAACACTAAAGCATTTTAGAAAAATCCAACCTTCAATTTGAGTACATTCAATTACGTTGCGCTTACAAGCACACTTGTCCTAAATGCCTTTTTATAACCCTCTACTGCCAATCATGAAGCACTTTATCTTCTCCTGTAACATTTAACAAGGTTGGAGCATTTAGAGTCAGTTTCATACAGGTTATCCAGTCTTTTATCAACCAACCTGAAAGAGCTCATGCCATCCACTCACCTTTATATGAGAAACAGGCCACAGGATCACACTAGACATGAGGGCTTTTCCACAGATTTGTCCTTTTTTTTTCTACACTTAACACCCACCTGCAGTTTTACCCAAAAGCTCGATCCAATTAGTCTGATCTGAGGAAAGCAGACATTTCCAGTTAGTTAAAACTCAGTGATTTTATGCTTGTTAAGGTATAAAAGTTCCTCGCTAGTGTCTACAGAGTATGTAGTGGTGCCACCAAGCTAAGCGGACTTGGTGGCATTGTTAACCTTTCACCATCCTGTTCCGACTTGCCTTTCTTGCCCAGTCTTGGCTGTCACAGTTAGTTGTTTTAAAGATTCATTTTCTTATTGCTCTGGCTGTAAATAGGAGAAAGTTTAAGCGAGTAGCTTTTGAAGATCAACACAGATCAGTCCGACTTCTTGTCTTTTCCATTTGTGGCAGTTTAAAAGTTCCTTGAAATAGCTCAACTTTGAAAAAATATATTAGAAGGTATATTCAATTAAAAAAAAATAACAGCAGAATTTCTATTATGTAAAAAAAACAACCTTTTGCATGTTCTGCCACACTAAATTACTTAAATTAATTTCTTCCTATGGATTTGACATTCGATTTTGCTACAATGAAAGATTCCTTTACTTTAAGGCTTTTTTTACATATCTTCACTGGGTATCCCAATAAATAAGCCAAGTGCTGGATTAAAATATGATTTTTTTGTAAATGCTAACATTGTTGAACATTACATTTAAAATAATTGACACCATGATAGAAAAGGCAAATGCAAAACCTTTTTCAAAGGAAGGCATAAAAAAGTGCACCCACAGCAAACGGATAACAGACAAACAATTCATAAAAAGAGGCAATAAAGAGAGAGTTTGTACCTCAAAGCTTCACCAGGTCAGAAATAACTTTGCAGTTCAAATTCTGTAAAGAATTCAACAGTAAGAACGGTAAAGCGTTAAATAAAAGCCCAGCCTTCCCCGTTTTAAAATATTAGGCTGTGAAGATTTTTCTGCTCCACAAAAACAACAGTGGCCCTTCAGATTGTGAACAGGGGAACTGTGGATCTCCTGAAGTGGCAGTGGGGTGTTGGCTGTGGGTCCAGTGTTTTTAGCGAACAAAGCCTTCGTTGATCTGGGCTCTTTCCAGGCACATACAATGGCTTTAGATTCAAAAGTTTGGCCCCTTAGTTTTGTTCTTATATTTTAGTGAACATTTAAGGCCTGGTACGCTTTAATGTTGTGACTGACTGATGTGGACTCTTAAGACTAGCCAATTTAATAAGTTACAAATAGAAAAAGGACAAGCGTAAACCCATGAGACATTATCTAATCAGCAGGAACCCGGGCAGGCCTTCTGCGGTTTTCACATTAATATTTCAGTGAGTCCATGGAGGTAGAATTTAAAGGCCAAAACAAAACAGGCACTTTGAACGCAAAATTTAAACTAAAGTAGAACTCTTGTTGTCAAACATGAGTGCAAAAAGATCTTCTCTCCTCTTCATGATTCTTGTACATTCAAACATTTCCCAAATACGGTAGCTACAAAACACCAAAACTGGAAAACTTTTTTTTTTTTTTTAAAGTCCATCAAATGCATTTGTATTTTTTTTAGAAAAGCAGTGCTTCTTGTGTTGATCTCCACACAACTCCGGCAAGGGTAAAGCGATCCATAACCGAAAACAACGACACAGTCGGGCGTTGAAGTTTTTCTGAACAGCTGCCGCTTTGAACATGTTTGCTCTGGAGAGCAGAAGGCATCTGAAAACTGAGCGAATAAAACGTACAAACCCTCCAGCGGGGGTCACTGCACCTTCTTATCCGAGTCAAGTCCGTTCTGGGGCTGGACGGCCAGCTTGAGACGCCTCTGGCTGAGGCGCCGGATGAGGGCGCCGGGCACCAGAGCCACGCAGGCGATGGCCAGCAGCTGCAGGAGGTGCTCCCAGGAGAACAGGTCGTCCAGCGAGGACACCTCGGACAGCATGGCGCCCGTCTGCACGCAGATGAAGTTGTAGGGCAACAGGCCTGGAAATGAGTCACAAAATGTCAAAACAAACCACACCAAGGATGTTCAATGCTTACAGAAGTGCTTAATTTTTAAAATCTGCTTTCATTGAGTTTTGTCCTGTTTTTATTGTTTGTTGTTGACATGCTTTGTGATTTCTATCTTGAAGAGTGATGTATAAATAAAGTTTTACTTGCTTACTAAGCAACAGATTTTAGTTCAGTTCTAAACAAGAATGACTGCGGGTTTGATTTGCAAAGTAAAGTAAAAACATTCTGTTCTTATTCAGAAGATCAAATGGTAAATGGTTAATTATGTCACAATAAAAGGAATATTCCGAAACAAGGATGGCTATGCAGAACATTTCTTTATGTCCTCTAAAGTAAGATGGAGGGTCTATGCAGCTGTTAGCATTTTTCTCTTTCAAAGGCCTGGAAAGCTCGTCAGAAAGCAAATACTAGGGTTTTTTTTTTATGAAAATCTGGTGGCCTCTGGAATTAACCTGAAAAAGGTTCAGAACTGAGTCTTTTCTGAAAATTAGTAGTGCAAAATATTTGACTAAATCAAACACAGAAATAGCTCACAAGATGTAAAAATCAACACTTTCCCATTACCAGTTTCTAGACTAGAAACTTATAAGAAATTCTGTGGATGAAGCTGAAAAGAAGCGAGAAACTGAGAGGATCGAGTATTCTAGATGTTCTAACGCAATGGTCAGTCATTCCTTTTTTATATTCTCCAATGAAATATCATGGAAGACAAACTGCTGACATGTTGGCAAAAAAGGGAGTTGTTAAAAAATTTAACAGCACAGGTCTTCATAAGGTAGCAGTGATTGAGTGAAGCACACTTATTTCTGAATATATCCATTCAGGTTAAAAGTGTGTTATATTACAACAATATTTTTTTTCACACGCCTCTAACAGAAGTGCTAAAAACTGTGTAGGACTCTGTAATGTCTAAGCTTTTTTAATAATCAGTCTTTTGGAGAAAGCAGGAATTAAAAACTGAAAGGAGTTTAAATAAAAAAAAAAAAAAACGTGCTAAAAGCTCACCAAACTGTTAAGACTATGCGAGAACCCTGGCTTTGTCTTATTTTGTCACCGACTTAATTTAGTTCAATGCAGTCCTCATGTTTACATCAAAGGATCTGGACGAGGCCTGAAACACAGTTATCACTACAATGGTCTTTTCAGAGCCAATTTAATGCCAACCCTAAACAGGATAGTTTAGACTGAGGCACAACATACATTGATCAAAAAAACCCTGCAAGCAGCACCCACCAATAAATACTGAGAAAAAAAAGTATGCGATGGGGATGTTGACGATGGGGGCAGACATGTTCAGGAACCAGTTGGGAGTCATGGGAAAGAATCTCAGGAAGAGCAGAAAGAAGAACAAACAGTCCCGATTGTCTTCCACCTGGAACAAACCGTGAGAAAGAAAGCATTAGTGCCTTGCAAAAGTTTTCACATACCTGAACTTGGTCACATTTTATCACACAACAACCAGAAACCTCAATGTATTTTACTGACATTTTAGGTAATAGACAAAAAAAAAGGTGTTGCAAATAAATGATTCTTTTTGTTTTTTGCACATTCAGTCCTTATTTACTAGAAGAAAAATATGTTTTAATCCCTGGAATGTAATTAAAACAATAACATTTCTGTCAAAATAATTTAAATATGCTAAATACAAAATAAATAAAAGTTGTTGAGTAACAGAGTACCTTTTTCTGTAGCATAGAAACTTTCTCTGGGAAAAGATTTATGATGTGTTGTTTTCCAAAGGCTTGGGAAAGGAGGTAGCACATGGTGGAGCCCACCGTGGTGAGCACACAGGCAAGGAACAGTCCTAGATACGGTCCAAAGATAGCTCCTGCAAGAATGTTCTGCACAGTGACAAGCACAGAGACAAAAGGGCTGCTGTTAGCACTTAACTTCACTCAGAGCAGGAGATGAGGGAAATTATTTAAGATCTAAAAGTGTTTGGAAGTGTCAGGTGATGGATGACGGAAGAGTTTTTGTTCACATTTTTCCTTCCTGCACGCTTTTTAGCCACATTTTGATTTATTAGATTCTTTCTAAAATACAACTAAAGAAACTAAAGTTATTTTGAATACATTCAAAGTATCGTCTCCCACTCACCAGGAAAGATGATCCAGGGATGGCAAAGGACTGCTTGTAGAGGTATGCGCTGCAGAACAGGAGCAGGACATATGCGGTGTGCTCAGTTTTGTAAAACTGCAGGAGTTCGGACAGTTCCCGCAGCTCCTCCAGGTCGGATGGGAACTTCAGCCTGTGGAAACAGTCCCTCTCAAGTTAGAACAAAAAAAAAAAAAACCCCAAAAACCTCCATAGTCCAGAAGAATGGTCTGCTATTGTGATTTTACAATCACACCAACAGTGTGACCACATGGCACCAAAATGTATAACAGGAAGAAGGTAAGCCAGCAGAGAAAGGGTGATGCTTTTTGTGCAATGCTCTGCTGGTCCCTGCCACACATGTTTGCATTACTTTGGCATGCGTCAACCAACTAATTGTTGTACCCTTTAATGGAAACTGTATTCCCCGAAGACTGTGGTCTCTTTCAACAAGCTAATGTGTCCAACCGCAAAACAAAATGGTTCGGGAATATTGTGAGGAGCACAGCAACTACAACCTCCACATTTCCTGTTTCTTATTGCAAATTGACATTTGTGGGATGTGCAGGATAAACAAGTCTGACCCCATCTCGAAGCTGACTGCTGACCATTATGCCTAATTAGGTCTAGCGGAGCCCGAGTCTTAACGGGTTAGGATTGCTTTGGCAGCAAAAGGGGCACCAACACGCCATCAGGCAGGTGGCCATAATGTTATGCCTGATAGGTATATCCCTTCTGGGTTGTGGGATCCCCAGAACAAACTGGGGTGTATGTTCAACAGAGTCCTGTCAGAGATGTGTTGTTATAACCCCCCCTCGCAACCTTATTGAGCTCAGATAAGCTCAATAAAGGTATGAATGGATGTTAAACTTCTAAAAAAAAATTAATAAATACGTACCGACCCAAACATCAAGTAGCCTACCTATGGTCGCTTTCATACTTCTTAAAGACTACTAACTTGAGGAAATTACTGATCTGTTTGTCCTTAGTATTTCTTGGAAGAAGGTTGAACAGTAATAGTAATAAAGCGTAAGTATTAGCAAAGCAGTAGTGGAGCGAATTTAACCCCAGATTTTTTTAATTTTTTAAAAATAATATAAAGAGAGAGAAAGAGTTCACCATAAGCCAGTGGGAAATTTTAACCTGGCTAACAGCTAACTGCTAACACCGGGGTTACCTGCTGAGTTCCCCGGAGGTGTCGCAGCTCTGCTGGGACTCCCTCCCCTCTGGACACGGCTGAGGATGTCTTCGTGGTCCAGCAGGAAGGTATAGAGACAGATAGTAAAGGTACAGTGTGGCTCCGGTCACAACAACGGCTAGTCCGATAAGGGAGCGCATTCTCCCCGGTATAAAGTAAAAGTCAACCGCTTCTCTTGCCTTCACCTCCTGAATGTTATTATCACTGAGCAGAACAATGTCCAACCGGCGTGATGACGTCACGTCCTGGCGTACTCAGACTCACGTCAAGGATTCACAGCTGGTTAAGATAAACCACATTATTATTATTATTATTATTATTATTATTATTATTATTATTATTATTATTATTATTATTATTATTATTTATCACTTATATTAACAGCCAGTACTTCATGATTTCCCAAAATAAGATCAACCTGAAGAGTGGAAATAAATGGAGATGTTAATTACGCTCCGCTCCAGATGGGGGCAGCAGTGTACAGCTGGAACCGTTGAGGGACAAAAGCAGAAATAAAGGGCAACGCTGAAGTTAGGATCAGAGTCGGTGATTGAAAGCGTTTAACTGCAGTAGGCATCTCCGGACTGTCTTTGTTAAACTCTAGTTCATAATTTAAATATGACCGTTCAAATATGACGTGAATTATGCTGCATTGAATACATATTATTAAAATGCATTTTGATCTGTGGAAATATGTGTTTGTAAGAAAGACAGACACAATAGACCCCACAAATAAAAGAAATGAAGAAAAATTTGCATATCAATTTCTAAGCTCGTTTTATAGCCCTCAAAATGAAATTAAAAATAATAATTCTTCCTTTTTAAGGAAAATTAAATTAATCACTGAAAAAGTAAATTAACAAAAAATTTTGAGATTATCTGAGAGAAGAACTCGCCAGACCCAGCTATATTTTGGTCCTGTCGCTACAGTGAGTTCCTTCTTCAGCTATCTACCGGTCTCTGACACTGGTCTGAGGAAATTTTGCTCTACTCCTCTTCATCTTCAGCTCAACTGTTTCCACAGATTGCCACACATTTTCTTCAAACACCCTCTGAGACATGGTGGCATTCATGATGAATTATATTATGGCGAGATGACTGGATCATACTACATTAAGTCAACACCATGACACTTCCACCTCCATACTTCACAGTTAGTACAAGGTTGTGTCCCTGGAACACTATACTTATGCAATATGTCTTTTTTTTTCCTGGTGTCTGGAGAACAGATTAATCTGGCAAACGAATATTATTACAGATGTTCTAATTCTTTTTGTTCTCTGCAGACTTCTTCTGCCTCTGAGTGAAGACGTGTGAAAGTCTCATGACAGTCTGCTAACAGCTCAATTTCCATTAAATGCAGCTGTTGCCAAAAGCTGCTTATATCCCTCATTTGCTTTTGCTGCCCCTCCTTAAATCTCTGTCTGGACGTATGGTTAAAAAGCCAGACAGAGATATGTTGTGGAAATGATCATTCCCCATTATGATCCAACGAGGAGATGGTTTGGACTTCCTCCTTCTACTACTACTACTACTATTATTATTATTATTATTATTATTATTATTATTATTATTATTATTATTATTATTATTATTATTATTATTATTATTATATTTATTTTTTATTTTTTTATGTATCTTAAGAGTTCACTGATAAGTGCATGTTTTAGCTGCGCAAGTATTTTAAATTCAGAAAACGAGTGAAACAACCCTTTAACAAGACACTTCGACTCAGACACTAACTTCAGCGTCGCCGATAAGGGCTTCCATGTGTCTCGCTAACGATTTCAAAGTTCATTTGGAGAACAGGAAAAGAAGTGCAACAACAACTCGAAATATTTGTTGGACACCATGGCTTTATACAGTCGAGTTTCAGGCTCTGTTGGCATGATAACTCTGCAGAATCCTCCCGTCAATGCACTGAGGTGAGAAACAATCAACGGCAGAACTTTACTTCTTCCAAACAAATTTAGTCTGTCCTTCAAAGTAAATACATGACTTATTGTGCATTCCTAATTTGGTTTGAAAATATGATTATGTCCAAATACATTTTGCGAGCATAAACAAGAAAGAGTAAGTAATACGTTTGACCAACTGAGAAATTAATCCAAATAGCAATTTGGATTAATTTAAAAGTGCTTCGCACGTACGTTTAGTATAAAACTTGCTAGTATGGGATAAAAAGCTCACACTCTGACAATAATCTGAATGCAACTCAAGAACACACACCGTCATTTCTTTAAGAAAACAACAAAATAGACAGAGCCGTGTGGGATACATTTGCTCCTTCCGTGAAAGCAGCTATACCTGCCAGGTAAGGCACTCGATTAATTGTCATGAGTTTTAAAGACCATCTCTTTAAAAGCGGGAGTTTTGTCTAAAACAGCTGCAAAATGGGAAACGATAGCAGTGAAGAGTTATAAGGTAATTTCCAAAACATTTCCAATCAAATCTTACATCATTCTACATTGTGGAGGATTATTTTTAGGACAGTTGTCGATCTCTCTAGGAATCTCTGATCCAGCAAAGTCAGATTGCGCAATGCTCTTACTGTACTGGCCTCATATAACTTATGTTCATTTCTTTTAAATTAACTAATTAATGTAGATAATTATGCATCTACACAAATAAACAGAATCTAAAATGATTACTTGTAGATTTAGAAAGTAATCCCTAGCTTTGAACTTATTTGTTTTAGAAACCATCATGTTTTTTTTTTGCCAACAAAAGTGAGGAACTTGTTAAACTATTTTACAATTTTAATGATTTAAGAATATTATGATATACTTAGATTTAGTAGAACTACTTTAATTGAATTGTTCATTCATACATCAAAACGTTAAGACACCAATTATAATTATTCTGTCGCTATAAATATTTTGTGCTTGTACACACATTACTTGTGTACACATGTGGATTTATGTTCTTGTGTGCAGAAGTAAAAGTAATGTACTTGTGCTGCCTTTGCAATACAAAGGCAGCAAATTTAGCTTTTGTTTTGCTCCCTTATCTAATTAAAGAGGTTGAACTCCAACTTTAACTCATGTTGTGCTCTGCCCACCAGATTGTTCCCTTAGATACACTGAGTGCTCACAATGAATCACCGTTATTAATAATTTACTGGATGAGAGCAAAACTTCAGTGACACCCTATTAACATTCTACAAACATCTTAAATCTTAAAGTCGTTCTGGTTTGACTGGTCCAGGATATGTTATGGCCTTCATTTCCCTGTTATTTTGAAGTCAACTCATTATGGAGCGGATGCTTCTGTTTGAAAATATAAAACTTGGCATACATTTGTATTTAAACCCCTTTACTCTGATGACTCTGAATGCAGTCCAGTGCATCCAGTTCCCAAGTGTAACAGTATCTCAAGACTTAAACATCTCAGATTACATAACTTAATCTATGATGTGAACATGGAAGAAAAAAAAACAAGTGGCACAACATGGCCGTCCACCTCAACTAACTGGCCTGGCAACGAATCATTAATCAGAATAGCAGCCGAGGGCCCCATGGTAACTCAGGAGGAGTTTAGAGGAGAAATGAGTAATAATACACATTTGGTGTTTCCTACAAGCTCCTGAAGGAGACTTAGCAAATTATTGCTCTGGTCAGATGAGATCAAAACTCAAAGTAACATGGTACCACACCCCCCATGCTAGAAATCGGGGGTGACAATATCATACTGTGTCATTCTTTTTCCAAGCTGTGGAGATATTCTTCGCTTCACTGAAGGTGATTATTAAAAGTACTAATTGAGGCAGCGGCCTTTTAATTATGTAGTTTTCAAAGGCAATTGGTTGTGCAATATTTTACTTAAGGGTGTCAAAGTAACTGAGGGGATAAAGATATATGGATTCAACACGTATTAGATTTTATTTGTCAAAAAAATTGTGAAAACCATATATCCTTTTCCTTCCACTGCATGGTTTCCAAAATGTCCTACTCGTCTCTCTAATAAAATCTTGATGGAGCAAACTATAGGTTGTGTTTGTAACATGAACACTTTTTGCCTGGAACAGAATTCGTAGCAATAGTAGGCAGGAGGTGTTCAGCAAAAAACACTCCAGTGTTCTGGAAGCTCAGTTGGGAGTAGCTTAAAGCCAACAATGTTGTAAATCTGCTGTTTATGTTTGTTTCTGCAGTGCAGCGGTGAGGCAAGGCATTGTTGACATGATGCACAGAGCGCTCAGTGAGCCAGAGGTGAAGTCTGTGGTAATCTGTGGCCAGAATGGAAAATTTTGTGGAGGTACAGAGAGTCCTTTGCTCCATGTCAGTGATAATGCACTTCTAAATAATTCAGGATTCACCTTGTTTCATAAAGTAAAAAAAGTTCTTTAAATGTTCTGTTCCAGTTTATTTATTTTTTTTAGGACAATAAAATCATGTGCAGCTCGTGTTACAGGTTTGTCATCATGGTTTTGTACAACAGGAGCAGACATCAGAGAGTTCGGGGCCAAGATGACCGGGCCTCCTCTGGTGCCAATGGTCCATCTGATCGAGGCAGCATCCAAACCGGTGGTGGCAGCCATAGAGGGGATCGCTTTAGGCGGAGGCCTCGAGTTGGCGCTCTCTTGTCACTATCGTATCGCCCACTCTAAGGTTAGTTCACACTTCAGAAAAAAAATCCCAAAATTGTGGCGTACATTAATATTTACCCCATTTTTACATGAAATCCTCTAAAAAAAACCACATTTCCAAACCTTGAGATGCATCAATCAGACTTTTAAAAGCTGATAAAGAGTTCTGCTTTACTTTTAAAGCTCTAATACAAAGTCATCTGTTGTAGTTTAACATTAAGTGTAACAAACATGGACTGCAAAACAGTGCTACATTTTAGCTTTAAAATGCAGTATTTATTGAACTGTAAAAAAAAACAAAAATAAAAAACAAGATGATCCACATTTTTGCACGGACGGACTTGTATTTTGTTGTTGATGAAGCAACTAGCAAGGTGAAAACAAAGTTTATTTTCAGTTTGATGCAGTTTAACAAATAGGAAGCAAATCCTGCTTTTGTCAAACATCTGCATTGTGAGACTAGGCTCACGAACACATTGTACTTCATGAATAATTTGATTCAGGCCAGACTGGGATTTCCAGAGGTGGCTTTGGGTCTGCTGCCAGGCGCAGGAGGAACTCAGCGTCTGCCGAGGCTCACTGGAGTCCCAGCTGCCTTGGACCTCATCATCACAGGTAGATTCATGAAAAACTTATCATATAGATGCTCCTGTTGCTATGAAAATGTTTTAGTATCTTATTTTCCAGCAGTTCAATTGATTGTCTCTATGAAATTCTAGAACAAGATAACAAACAGCCAAATGTCTAAAGAAATTCTTTGAAAAATCTGGGTTATAAAGTTTGGACAAAAATTTGTTTTCCTCGTGGAGAAATAGCCATCATCATGACCTTGACATGTCTCTATGCTGTAAAAAGCTACAAAAGATTTCAAAAGTTCTGTGTGTTCATTAGAAAACAAAGTTTTCTCTCAAAGAAAAAAAAACAAAAAACAAACAGGGACTCTTAATTTGGTAAATTTAATAACCAGAGTTCATGCAAATTATGAAATCTGATTTAAGGATTTTTATTATTTATTAAGAATTTTCCAATTCTTAATAAAGCGGAAAAGTCCAACTTTGACCCAACCTAAAGTGCTCTATTAAGTTAACCAGTCACAGATGTATATTTGTGCTGGAAGTAAGGTTTTCCTCTAAACAGCAACTCAAAGTTTCTGGAAGATTTTGCTGCTCAACAGGCTCCAGCAGGTTACTATCTCCTGCAGTAAGAGTAAAGGCTCTAGAGTGGCTTGATTTTTCAGATTATCAGACATCATTTTATTAATGCAGAAAGTCATTTAAGTTGCTAAATGCATCTTACTCCGTTGGCCAGCAGGTGGCAGCATATGGTAGGTTGTACAGCTTGTCTCCTACTTTCTACTTGTATAGAATTATCTCAATGAGTCTGACACTTAGCTAAAATGTCGGTTTTTTTCTGATTCATAAAAGATCAAGATAAATATTTTCCAAAACTTTTTCCACCTTAAGTGTAATTTTTTAAGTGAAATCAAACAAATCTGTGAGATGGGGGAAATGAAGCTGCAGTAACCTGGTTGCATTGTGTGAACACCAATAGAAAAACACATTGTTTTACACACCTTTTAATCTGATTTCAAAATTTGTTCTTTTGGGGCACAAACAACATTACGTGTGAATGTAATTCATTTGGAATAAAGCTTAGCTCTCCAGCTAAGATTTTCATGACATTAGGATCCTTTAAATACAAATTGAAACCTTCTGGAAGAATGTGTTTATAATTAGCATCACTTTGGATGGCATGAAAACAATACAATATAACACCAGTGAAACATGGTGGTGGCAGTATGATGCTCTGGAGTTACCTTTTTTAAATAGAACTGGAGTTTTTGTCAAAGCTGGGTGAAGTTTTTCACCAAAATCTTCCGGGTTTGGCTCTAAAACTTCAGATGAAGTTTTTATTTATTTATTTATATTTTTCTCAGCAAAGCAGGCATTTAAAATCAACAAAATTGATGAATTTGAAGTTCTTCAGCTGGTCTAACCAGAGTCCAGAACTAAATGTGTCAGAAAGTCTGCCTGGATATCTGAAAAGAGCTTTGGACCAGAGACGTCTTCACGATCAAATAGAATTAGAAGCTTTTGGCAAAGCAGAGTGGACAGATATCGCCAAAGTGTGGGAGGCTGGCAGACTCTTAAGGGTGTTAATACTATTGCTGAGATAATAAATCACATTTAAATATAGGAAAGTTGTGAAATCATTTCTCATTCTCATTTTTTTTTACATCGTAAAAAGTCACTTTAGCAGTGGTGTATTGACTTTTGTATCCAGTATAATAAGCTACCCAGTAACAAGGTGCCCTTTACATATAAATTTGACGCTCACTGACTTTAATATGTCACGTTCTACATAATGTATAGAGGCCTTTTCTGTGTGTCCCACAGGCCGCCACGTGACTGCAGCTGAGGCTCGGCAGCTAGGAATCGTTGATGAGGTGACGGATCTCAACGCTGTGGATGCAGCAGTCAAGTTTGCTCAAAGTGTGGCAGGTAAGCCGCAAGATAAATGCTTCTGGAGGTATTTAATGGAGTGATAGAAACTTTCTTCCCTGCATTAAATATTAACTCGGTAGAAGGAGGAGAAACTTCTATTGGAGCGGTTATTTCAGGCCAGGCCGACATCAAGACGTGTCGACGCGAAGCCCTTGGAAGGCAAAGCAAGCAGAAGACACGGCAGCCAGATCCTCCACCAACACGGTCCATAAATGTTTCATGGCGCTGTCAGATGGGCTCTGATGTCTTCACTGCTTTTGCTGTATTATTCAGGAAGGCGAAAAGGGACAAACTTCCCTAGAATATTAATATCGAGGCCCTCTCCAGTCGATTAGTGGTACGAGGATTCCCGCATGCACGTGAATCTGACTCATTTTACACACTGAGTGGATTCCTGAAGTGTGCCACATCCCTGGAGAGCTGGAGGAGCAATCTCCCAGTCTGACTGAAGAATAGGTCATTCTCTTTTGGCTGAATGGGGATAAAAGTGAAAAGAAAAGCCAGTGTTCTCGGCTCAAATGAAAAATGAAAACGCTTTGTGCCTCCTCGTCTGTTGCAGAAAGTAATGTTGTTTTAAACTGTGGGGGTCTCGGCTAACAGTTTCTGCTTCGTGTCTGTCTGTTAAGTTAAAAAGAAGAAAATAACCTGTGGATTCATATTTAACATGAAGAAGTAAGAAGGGAGCAAAGCATCGTGTCTGCTGCTTCTGTTTGAGCTCGTGTTCTTCCACGTAAAGTGTGAACTGAACACACACACCGCCCACTCTGCTGGTTGTGTGTGTTGGGAGCACACACAGGAGGGAGGTGTATTTAGCCCCAGCAGGGTCTCGCTTTATGGAGCAGCTTTTGTTTTTCTGTGTGAAGCAAACATGAATCGATGTTTGTATGACTGCACTGGAGGCTTCACGTCACTCTGTGTCGGATATGTCATCTGCAGCTGATGTTTGTAGGTTTCTGAACCCTGACATCTTTTTTTGGAGGCGTTCAAATCAGCAGGAAGTCTGTTTGGGTGTCAGTATTGGGCCTACAGCTATGCTCTTTTGTCTGTAGAAAATGCCAACTTTTGGGTCTGAAAAACACATTTAATACATCATAATATAATAAAAGATAATGTCAGGAAGAGTTATTGTCTCCTCTTTGCACCTTGTTACCATGAGAACAGAGTTGCTGCCAGTCTGGAAAACTATTCAACAGGTCTGGATGAGTATGGAAAAATATCCGCCCATCTGTCTGTTTTCTTTCTCTTTTCCTCACTCACCCACTCACTCACCCAATTTTTTTCCAAGTACCATAATTAAATCCTGACGTCTGTAGAAATATTTGCAATGAATTCTCAATGAACTTCTGTTTTTAGGTTAACTGTGATCTGAAAAGGACTGAGAACTCTGGAGATTAAAGTCTGAAAAAGTGGTGTTTGTGCAGGAACCCTGCGACCAAGGCATTTGTGTTTGTAAAGTTCAAATGCCTGAATAAGATCAAGTAAAAGACATGTAGTATTAGAAAAGTAACCTTAGTTTGTGGATGCATATTTTTTGAAAAAGCATGAAAAGTTTGAGCCCAGGATGCAAAATGCATTAAGGTCACGCCTCTCCACATAAACACCACACAAGTCCACATTTGCTTAAAAAAAAAAAAAATAACTTTGTGCATTTAATTTAATGCAGGCGTGGCCAGGAACAGATCTGAGTCTCTCACTGGTGATGAGATTAACTTTTTTTTAACCCAGCGGTTGCAACATCTGCCCTCTACATCTGTCGGGGGGGCAGCCAGGC